>NC_061073.1:13283403-13897957 GCF_021917145.1 Hypomesus transpacificus
CTTTGCAGCTACCATTGTTCCCATCTGACCATACATGAGTCATAAGTCACACAGAGAGTTTCAGCACCAGAGAAGGCACGAATTAACTCCACCCAGATACACAAAGACTCCAGAGGAATCCCACATGGCGAGTTCGAAGGTGGAAACACTGGGCACTGAGCATTCACGCATGTCTGGTTTAATCTTCAAAAACACTTAAAACATGTGAACACGCACACACATGCACACACATGTTTATTTCACACTGTGAGAGTCCACTAATTAGATTGTTACCTCATTTCAAAAGGCATTATTTAAATGTCACCATAGTGACAAATTATCGAACAGTCATTTGAAACACTGCTAAATGTATCCTCCTATTAAAATTACCAAACTGAAAAAATATGAAATTGTACTTTCATTTCAGTTAATATATGTGCTAATCTTCTTTGATGGGATCACCCCGTTTTGGAACCGAGCAAATCAAATATACACACAGTCATGATGTGTCAAATTTTCAGCTTACTCGTTAGTTGATCTTCATATTATTATTTTCAATCTAATAAAACACAATTTCTAATCAATTGCCGTACTGAAACTAACGAGCGTAGATGGGCTGATATTTTGCACACCACCCACTCTGTGTCAGAATGTGTGTAAACAATGGCACATTATACCCAAGTATGTGTCCTGTTGAATGCAGGCTGCCCACTGAAGCTGGTGGGGAGGACTGACCTGCTTCTTTTCTTCTCAAGCCTACTCACAATGTTGTTCTCTGGGGTTCAGAGGAAAATTCAAATTGTTTGGGGTTTTCTAATGTGGGTTGAGAAGAATTCACTGCAGTTGTGTTTGCTACATCCCATTTGTAAGAAGCTGGAGAAATATTTATCCACATAATGCAACAGCTTGATCATCAGAGCGTGCCAGATTTGGCAAGGTGCTCAGTGCCCCCCTTGTCACATCGTCTTTCTGAACATCACATGGAGTGCACATTCTATGTTTACACAAAAAATACACCAAGACATCCTCCATATGTACTGGTACTATATGAAGCAGTAACATTTGCTATGTATTAAGTTGTAAAAAAAAAAAAAACACAGACAGCACAAGGATATGTATTGTGCTCAAACATTGTTGGGACTTTTCCATCCTACCTTTCAGGCCTGATACCAGTGCAGAAGCACACACTTCCTAAGCAGGTGGTCAGCATCGCCGGTTCCCTCCAAAAAAGCTATGTGCAAAGCAAAACGTCTACCCTGGAAGAACGTAGTAGTTCTCCTTCATTAAAGGCAGTGATTTAGCGATTTTCACTCTGATACACAGAAGAAGATCCAGCATTTTCCTTCTGGAGTGTGGACCTTATGCCTCAAAGTTTTTGACACACACACTACTGAGAATCCAGACATTTGGGGGGGGGGTTACAAAATCGACTCATCTCTTCTCATCTCATTGGAAGTCTAATGACCCATGTCCACAACTGAGCTCAATCCCCACCCCCCTGATCCTCTCAATCCATTGACAGCACGAATGAGAACTAATGAAATGCACGCCCGGCCAGATTACTCGTCAGTAAAGCTCTTGGGACCTTTTTAAGCACACCAACTTTTTGAGGACTTTCAGTGTCCTTACATTGGTGCAAAATCATTTCTTCTTGTGCTTCCTGAAACAATTTATCTGGGGCTACCAAGCAGTTATATTGAACAAGGTAATTTGTTATTCGTAAATGAGGAAATAAGACATGCAATTAGACTGCCAACGGCGCCAGGGAGAATATTACTGTTTGGGATGGGATGTGTGTGGTGAGGCCGCAGTGAAAATGGTTCAGCATATGCAAAAAGAACAGTGCCTCAGTAGTGTTAGATTGCCTTACTGCACTGTGCATGACTATGCTACATACATGGACAGTGAATGACAGATTCTGTTTCAAGCATTCCCTGGACAGTTATTTGCTATTCTGTTTCAATTTCTCTCTGTCCAGCATATTTGGTTACTGATCCCTGGTCTTTGTGTACTTGTATGTGTGTGTGTCTAGTCCACACAAACAAACCAAAAGACTCCCACACCAGTCTCATCCAACCAACATTCGTTCAAACCCTTTAAGCCTTATTCCACCTCAACTGTCAGCCCTGCCATCTTCTGAACCAGATCAGCAGCATTCCAATTAAACAGCTAAAGGCACAAATGAATACATCAGTTCCTGTGAACAGATATGATATGATTACTGGGCTATTATGGTGACACTGTGGTCAAAACATCAGATTTACAGTTTACTGAGATCCCTTGCCTTTGCTTAATCTTGCATTGTGTCATGTCCAGATGTAGGGTGGAAATGGTGTGCCTTAGTGAGAGTGGTTGCATGCGTGTATGTTTGTAGTGTGTGTGTGTGTGTGTGGTTGTGTGTGTGTGTGTGGTTGTGTGTGTGGTGACAGACATTCGGGGATGAGCAAAGGTTCCAAGACAATCTGCTCCCTACACACCCCTGCTGTGACAACAGACCAATCCATTTAGTGCTAGCCTCCTGACACACATACACACACGCGCACACACGCACACACACATAAAAGCACACACAATACTTCTGTCCCTTTTTGTGAGAAATGCGAGGTAGTACACAAGGATATTATTGTTATCATAAACATGTTACCACACAACAATCGAAACAGCAAGGTATCCTGTGTATGTAACCGCAATGTGCACAAATACACATCTATAAGCAAGCACAAGCATACTATCAATAATACCAACACGTACACAACACAAGGATGAAGACATTCTCACCTCATCCCACTATGCCTGGGTAGAGCTCATTGTAGCTTAAGTCAAGCGTAGGAGACTTTGCTAAGTACTTCCTCAAACATCCAGTAATACCTCCTCATTTGGATGTTTGAATGTAAACAGAGAGGGGGTAGGGAGGGAGGGAGACAGGGAGGGGCGAAGAGAGAGAGAGTGCCAGCAGGGTGTGCAAGCTGGGTGGAGGCGATCTGTGTCACCGTCCACTTTATTGACAATTGAGCCAATAATTAACCAGTGCTGCCTCTCAGGTCATGTTACTTTCAAAGTCTACCAAACAAGTTTTAGTTCAACAAGCTGTTAAACTAGTCTCCCTTTGACAAACTAACATTCCTTTTTGAAAATAAGAATGTTTTTTGCCACTGTTGGAACAGTGGAGTGGAATTCGAGCTGAAGGCTATTTCCTTGGTTTGCTCTTTTAGTCAATAACTCAGTCCAGTGCTATCACAGGTAACTGATGTGCCTGTGAGACCGGAGCTATGAGTCATCCTCCAATCAAGCCCCCCCCCCCCCCCCCCCCCCCCCCCCCCCCCCACAGCAAGGATCATACACACACACACACACACACTAACCCAGCACACACATGATAGTACATGAACGTGCACACTTCCGCGTCAGCATGCATTCATATTTCATTAGAGCCTCATAGCCTTGTAGAACCCAAAATCAAAGAACTCAGATTCCAGAAAGATTGCAATAAAAGTCCTTCACAAAATACAAGAAAATAGAATTTGGGGTATTTTTGGTGAATTTCTCCCCTATAAACAACTACAATTTCTGGCCAAGAAATGTTAAAAGGCGACGACTGAAGACTTGAGGAGTAGGGGCTGTTCCTCCCTCCGGGGTAGGGATGGATAGTGTTCATTTGAGACAGGTGTGCCGTCACATCCGCAACAGTGTGATACATGTCATTATGTGATACTGGGGGTGAACCTGAACAACCAAAATGACCAAGAATGCTTTCTTTATTTGATTTCACTTGCAGTACCCATACAATCTCAACCTCATCATGGTCAATTGATATGGAGGAAAGTTTACCAATTAGTTAAAGGGTATTATATCATATCCTCTCTGTGATCCATGCCATTCCAGTCATTTAATTAGCACCTCAAATCTGTGAAATTACATAAATAACATGATGACAAGCTGACCAAAAGACCATATCTATTGTCTGGTTTTAACAAAAGCAAAATCTGTTCCCTTGTTCTCAGTGCGTCAAGTGCAGTACACTAAAACACACATTTAAGAGTTAACAGTGCCAAACATGTTTTGCCTTAAGTGATTTATAGGTCGAAAACACAAGTTGTACTTCAGTACACAAGAAAGCCACAAATACTGACCCACATTACTCGGACAGATTATAATCCTCTCCCAGAGAGTTAGATACTCTGAGGGTATGGAGAGAGGACTTGCAGTATACACACCTGCAGGGCGCATGGTAGAAGGGATGTCCAGGGTGAGTCATGTGAGTGCAGTATCCTGTCTGGCTCCACATGGTCCATCTGCTATTCCCCTCTGGGTTTAGCTGCGTGTTGTTTTTGCTGTTCCTGCCACAGACCTGGTCTCGGATGAGTGACGGTTACATCAATAGATTATGTCTGCTCCGTCTTTCTGTGGCCTTTCCTTTGAAATGAAGCGATGGAGAGAGTCGCAAGAACTAACTTGACGTCAAGTGAAACAGCAGACTGGGGGAAGAGGAGAAACATCAGAAGTTTGGAAGGAGGGGATAGAATGTCTGCTCTGGACACACCTGTACAGCCCCCTCAACCACTATCTATGCAGAGTCACACATGGTTCGGTCAAACCCCCTTTGGCATTACAGAACTAACACTTCTATCCAGCGTCTGGCCCCAATATTCTGGCCCGTTACGCATGTTCCATGTCCTTCAGATGGATACCTTCACTGTCCAAAGCAATTTGTCCAAGATACTGTATCTCAGCTTGTTTCTCCAGTTTAAAATCTTTCAAACATTAATTTCCAGGTGAGCAGTACATCCTGAGTTTGGAATCTTCAAAATCTTCAAAGTCTTGCTGAGCTGTATCTGCAACTATTTCTTCCGACAGACATTAGTTGTGTCTCTAAACGTCAACACAGACCAAAGTACCCAGACACTAAAAGCATGTAATCATAGTTCTTCATCTCCTGTGCCGTAATCCATCTCTTCTCTTAAGCATCTAATGTATCTGCAAGGTACTCGAAGCCGGTAGAAGCAAGTATCTCTCTCCCGCTCCAGCTCTCCAGCCTCATGACATAACAACACTGCACGCCACTTAACATCTGAGCACACACAGACAGAGAGAGAGAGAGGGAGAGTGAGAGAGGGAGGGAGGGAGGGAGGGAGGGAGGGAGGGAGGGAGGGAGGGAGGGAGGGAGGGAGGGAGAGGGTGTGTCAGAGCATGCGAGAGATTGAGAGAGGGAGAGGGAGGGAGAGAAGGAGAGGGAGGGAGGTAGACAGAGAGAAGCTGCTCCCCTTTTCCCACCTCATGCTCACAGGCAGGCATACGCACTGCTGGGAGAGGGAAGGGGGAGTGTGGTGTCGCGAAAGTGAACGGTAAAAACAGAGTGGACGGTTCGACTGATGGAGAAAAGAAAAGAGAGAGAGAGAGGTAAGGCAAGAAAGCGGATTCGAAAATTGAACCGAACATTTTGTTGAACAGAAAATTCATCCAGACACGTTACTCCCTGCTACTAGCTCACCTTACTGGTAACGTTGGCCATCTGCCAGGAGCATGAAGGTTCAGTATATCCCTCCAATCAGCAAATAAAGCCTGCAGGTAAGAGGTCACCTCTGTGCAGCTAAACAGAGATCTGCTATGTCTCCCAAGATGTAGACTACTCCACTGACCTACTAAGGAATAAAACCGTCAAGTGAAATCCCTGACACTGACATAACAATGTGGCAGCAGTCACCAACATCCATATATTACTAAATTATAGTTTGAATATGGTTTGAGTCTGAATATTTTATTCTGAACTTTTACTTTGTGTTTTTTGTGAGTCATAAGGTAGCATAGGTATGTTTTACTCCTGGTACACTATGACATTATAAATCGGATTTGGGGTCTCAACCTTTCAGCTAATGTTAGCAAGAACTGATAAACTTGCTGTGTTCATGTCCAGAGGACTGTATCATTTTGGCATGGAATCATACAGCGTTGCAGCCCAGAATTGTCACCCGAAACAGGAAGTTAGGTCATTAGATTCAAGTCTCCCATCAAGGACAACTAATGTTTGGATGCGTCATGACAGAGAGAGAGACAGAGTTCATTCTTATTGTGCAGAAGAGTTACAGCTCCTTGCTGGGTCTCTTCCTGTCTCGTTTTTAATTGGGTGCTTATGTCACGCTTCTGTTCCACGGAGACTAGAGAATGAGAGAGGAGGATGGAGGGAAACTGGGAGGGAGAGAGAAAAAGAGGGAGGGAGGGAAAGAAAGAGGGAGGTAGGTACTTATGTCTCCTGCTGTTTGTTTCTATGAAATTCAATTCCAGACCAATCTCATCAGTGAGAGGAAAGGGCCTGATTCTCTCTCCCTCCGATTCTCCTTTCACTGCCATATTCACTCTGCCTCCTCTCTCTTCTCTCTCTCTCTCTCTCCTTCTTCTCTCTCTCCCTTTTTCTACTCGGTTTCTCTCCTTCCAATCTCTCTTCTGCTCTCCATCTGTCAAGAAACAGGTGAACTGGCTTCACCTGTGCACTCAGTCTGCCAACACACACAATCATGAGAGAAAACCACACATACATTTTGGTCTGAAGTATTTCTCACACCCACGCACACACTAATGTTCACCCATACAAACCCAAACACACCCACACAGCTGAGACTGGTTAGAGGCAGAGGGATGAGGCCTCTCCTCTCCTGCACTCCCGCCTGCTTGTCAAGGTTATATCCAGCCCTATATTTCAGGAATGCCCTAGAAAACTGTCAGATCTCCTTTCACCAACTCACTCCCTTTTAACTTTGATGTTTTTTTTTTAGTTCTCCCTTTCACTTTTCCTTTCTCAATCTAATCTTCATTGCCATTTCTTGCTCAGTCCATCTCGTTTGTTTTCTTTGAGTCCACTTCTCTCTCATATCCTACCTTTTCTCTCATCTCGCTCTTTCCTTTCTTTCTCCTGGCCCTTTAATGCTCAAGCTCTCCTGAGAATTTGACTTTTGTAGTGCCTTGTTAAGTAATCAGTCTCCAGAATTGTTAAACTGAGCGGAATAAACTTTAATAGGAGAAGGTTAAACAAACTAGGTCTCATTGAGAAATAACGTAGTAGTATAAGTAGTATACCAAAGCACTTCAAGTTTATACTTCATTCATTGCAGTGTGAGGATGTCTGAGGAAACGTGTGTGTGTGTGTGTGTGAGTGTGTGTGTGTGTGTGTGTGTGTATGTTGTTGCAGTAAGTGTCTCCCTCAGGAGCTTCTGATCCAGATTCTTCAATCTGACTTTTCACTGTACAGACATCCACCCACACACACAGTCCTACTATTAATACACCTCAGGAGAGTAATCTCCTGAAACAGTGCTGCCCTTAGGCCCAGGTACCCATCCATCTCTACAGACATGACAGAACAATTACAAGAAATCCAGAACAGGACCCATTACAACACTCCTGCAGGTGCTGAACACAGACATCCCTGTTGTTTGCTGCCGGAAATGTACAAAAGCATGAAAGAAAGAAAACTGGAAACAGAAAGTGCTGGAAACTATACATGGATTGAATGATTTAGCAAGAGCTTGCCGACCATTCCCAAATTCATCAGACTGATGTGGTGCACAGATTGAGAGTATCTTGGACCGTTGAACCACAGTTCTACATTCCCTGTCCACCACCTCCCAGTCCACAAGACAGGCTGTTAGAACTCTATCAGCTGTCCAACTCCTCAACGACTTGTAAGATCGAACTCAACACCCTGACCGCCGACCCCCACCTCACACCTCGTAGTAACAAGGTCCGGCCTATTTTTAAGTCGTCAAAAGTTGCTGGGCATTTCTAATAGTAAAGAACTGTAAAGAACTGAAGTGTACGAAGACCACGCAATCAGCAGCCAAATAGGATGAGGAAAATGGACATCATCAAAATCCCTCATTTGGATATCAGATGCTGTCATGGTAGTTAGTCCCTATGACAAGATTGACTGGTCTTAACATCTATCGGGGTCTTAACAGAAACCGAGACAATGGGTTTGTCAGTGAAGTCACTATCACTGACGCTCCCTTAATATACTCCATCTGATCATTATCATCTGAGCCTAACAAATCTCATTTGTCAGGATGACAGTGGCTCAATCTGCCTACGGGCCACAAATGAAATGTTTAGAATGGATAGCTTTCTCTTCTTGAACTTACCATGTTATCAAGCTAAACTCTATGTTACCATGGTGACATACTGTATGACAACATTGTAAGACTGTTAGTGAATATTGCCTGTCAATTTTCAGACCTTCACTCTACATAGTCGGGTGAAAGGCCAGATCTAAGGGGATATTCATGACAGGAGTAAAATATCCATCATCCTCTGTGGAGATGTGATTGGTGCCTCTTGATTTCTTCAGACACCTTCCAGACTGCCTTGATAAAAAGACTTGAATAACCTGAAGTTCATCAGTGGTAGTGATTTCTGCAATACTGTAACAAAACAGTTGACAAAACTAAACTCCTCAAAAAAGTTTGGAAACTTTGGAAAATAATATTGCAGAGGATTTTGGCAAAAGAAATTGGGCATCATTCCACGAATGCACGATCTTTGTACCTCGTTGTAAAAGTGACTAATCAGGTTTTCCAATGATATAAAATACAATACCAATTGGTATTATTGAAGGGGAGGAATAATCGACCAAAATAACGTTTCCAAACTTTTTTTGAGGGGTTTATGTGAACTATCTCAAGTTTCTTAACCCATTAAAACTTCCACAGTCTGCATGCCATTATGGAATAATAGACGCAGCAAAATATATCTGTCAGACAATTGGTGTTATAATTAACTCAGTTTGAATTGCTGTCATAATCAGACCTTCAAAATCCCTGTATCCATGCCCAAGTGAATATATCTAGTCTTGGAATAACTACCTTAGAAATCCGCAAACTATTTTCTCCTTTTTGTGAAAAACGGAATGAGTAAATTCTCAACATTGCAATCTATCAGAGCTTCCCATTGTTCTAAATGTCACATCGTTTACAGTGAAAGGTCAATGGAGAGCATTTAATGAGAGCTCATTTGGTAGAGCAGAACCACTGAGGACGTTTTGGACGGACGCTTTAAATGTCCCCACATACACTCAATAGACTTGCTGAGTCTGATCAAAATCGAATAACTGGCTATTAAAGGCCATTCATGACGTGCGTTTACAATATGCCAGCCATATGCAATTCTGAGACTGATAGGCAAAAAGCGTCACAATAAATGTTGTCAACAGCAGTTTACATACATATTAGAGAATGCATCCCAGGTTACCCAGACCAGCTGTATGTCACATTCACGGATGCCTGTCCTGCATTGTACATTTCTGAGTTCAATGAATAGGCTGAAATGGAATCATCAAGTAATGTCACAAGTAACACAATCAAATATATACCCTTACCTGGGTTAAAGGCCAAATACGCACAAAACAAATGCAACCAGAACTGGTCCTAAAGCACAGGGTAGAGTTTCTATCCTATTGGCTGCTGCTACTGTGTGAGAGAGAGGGAGGTTTACCATTACAATACACCCCAGGGAACAGGACAAAAGTAGTCCTTTTGTTAATGGACTGTGTTTTCCCCCCAACCTGATTCAGTCAAACATACAGGGCTTAGTTGTGGCTGCACAGTCGGAGTCACTGACTGACTGGAAAACAAACTAGTAAATAAATAAACTGACAGGTTTACAGACTATTAGACTAAGAGGTTGATTGATTGTCAGTCTGAACTAAACACTGACTGATTAGTCGCTATGTCTTCCTCTGTCTAAGTAACTGACTGAGGGACCTGTTTAACCAACAGATCAGGTAACAGACTGAATGAGTCTGAATGACAAACGTAGAGAGTAACTGATGTGTGTATGACTGACAGACTGCGCTTTTGAAGACATCAGTGTGCCTCTTCCTATGAGATACTACAGTCACAAAGACACCAGAATCCAAGCCTGACAGACCACAGACCAGACACATCTCATTAAGATGCAAAGTTGAGCAGCCTTAAGCAAATGTGACATTTAACCAGGTTAAAACCCTTTTGGGAATAGAGTGACGACAGTTACCCCCCCCCCCCCCCCCCCCCCATTATCCCCCACACACTCTAGACCAGGCATCGCAGACAGACAGGACACACAGGCAAGGAAAGTTGATGAAAAACATGTCCTCCACAGTTAGTGCTAACAATCATCACGTAAACGACAGCTGGGGGAAAGATTCAAGTCATCCCCTGAATAATTCACTTTGTCTCCTTTTTTGAAAACAGCCTCCCCTCCCAATACGGATTCCGAATGGATGTGACAGGAAAAGGTTCTCTTGAGATCACGCAAGACATTTCGAAAGAACAAAGTGTACCGACATCAAATGCTACACAGGAGCGCTTGTAATGTCTCCTGTTTGGTGTCTTGAAAGGAGACCCGGGCAACCAAGCCCAATTGTGACATACAGCCATTTTGATCTGAGGTGCATCTCCTGAGTCTGGGGGGGTGGGGGCGGGGGGGGTGGGGGGGGGGGGGGGGGGGGTTTGGGGGGTCGGGTTTGCATGGGAAGCCTGAAAAGTCAACAGCAGCTCCTGGTGGCCATTTGGAGAGCAACACAGTTGAACCAGTGCAGACAGAAATGTTGCAATACCCTGCAGTGGATAGAGGGGTTGTCTGAGCAATGTCAGAGTTCTGAGTACTTTAATAACCAGTTGTTACTCATGTCCTCTTGTCTAAAATGTGCGATGCAGATGGGAGCGAAATTGAATATTACAAGCTCTGAATAGAGGGCATAAATGGAAACATGACAGCTAAAAGCAGTCATTTGGACTTCATTCCAAAGGCCATTCCAAAGGCAGTCATTATTTCAGGTTGATGTGGAAATTCACAAAAGCCAGCATTTCATAGCCTCATGGTGTTGTGTGTTGACAAAAAAATGCTTTCTGCATTTCATTTCCACCTACTCTATTTCATAAAGAATACATGACACACTTAAATGTAATAGTACTATGACAGCTCACTCTGGCATGGTCTTCACTAGAGTCCAAAGCAGCATCCAGAGAGAGATGGTTTTGTGCTTTACATCAACGTTTGCATACTAAGTCGACTCAACAAAAGAGTTGTGTTTGGTGTGATGTGATTCCCTTCCACACAGGTATTTGAATTTCAATTTGATCCTGGGGGCTCTTGCAGAACCTTGGCATCTGCAGAATCCATCTGGTTCTTAGTCACTGCTATTTGGTTTAGCACAGCTTGAGAGCAGCAGTGAATTTTATCCATCTAAACAGCGACAGGCAACTGGAGAGAATCCGAGATAAACACTACCGTTTCCGGTATCATGACGCTATGTCATTTAACTGAGTCATTGTCATGTGCAAACAGCACTGAAACATATGTGTGACAATTAGGAGTTCACTCATTCAGTTTCACTAGCTAATTGAATTGATGAATGGCAGTTTGGCATAATAATAGTCTGTTTTTCCTATTACTGGTAAAGTATTTATATGGCTCATCCTGCAGTAAGAAGCCATAGCCACCTGTTTTACAGGCTCGCTGAGTATGGCTGGAAACTGCTGAGCATGCTAGTAAAGCTGTCAAGCTGTCATATGCCTCCTGTCAGAAAGAATAAATCCAATATTTGCTTTAAGCAGGCACCGAGTGTGTGTTTGTGTGTTAAAAGGGATGGGGTTATTGTGCATACGTGCCTGTACACAGTGACTGTTCTCATTTGTGTGTTACTACAGTTGACTTTGTGTGTAAATACTGCAGGTGGATTTGCCTTTACTGTGAATGTGTGTGGGCGTGCGCATGCATGCAGGGGAACCAAAAGGCCAGAACCCCCCCACCCCCCCCCCCCAACAAAACTGACACCACAAAAACAAACAAACCACAATGCGACAAGCCGTCTCACACTTAATGCACCAAGCTCCTCAAGATTAATTGGAGAAAAAGCATTTTGACATGGAACAGATCGATCATACCCTCATATGGTAGCTAATGTTTTGCAATACTGGTATCGAAAGTGACATCATTTATCACATTTCCATTTTATTATTTTAACAGATGATTATATACAGAGCGACAAACAAGTCGTGCATTTAGTAAGTACAGCAGAACTTAGATCTGTCAAAGTTAGTGTTCACCCTGACCTGTGCATGGAGTCCCAGGTAGTGGAGACATACTCTAGACTTGCAACAGCCTTGGTTCTTCTGGGCCATGTGGCATGTCGCTTGATAGGAACCAGCTCATGACCCGAGTCTCGGCTGGGGTCGCAGCCAAAACAGGTACCCATCCTTCAACAGTACTTCTAGACTACACGCTGTCTTTACATATCTTCTGTCTTCCTCTGCCAAGTTCACAATCACCTGTCTCTCTTTCTAGTCCATGTGTCCAAGTCAGTCCCTGACTCCCTGACTACTTTTCTCAATTTATTCCACTGTGATGTTAGTCCTCCTCCAACTTGAGTGGAGTTTTCTTTCAATGTCCCTCTGTTTCTTTCCTTTTGTTTGGTTCTCCACAGTTTGTTTGTACTCGTTCTCCCTGTTTGACTCTCCTTCCGTTTCCCTCTCTCTCCCTCTCCCTCTCCCCCTCTATTTCTGTCCTATGCAGTGTCTGTCCTCTATTCTCTCTGTCCTTCTTTTGCTCGTGCGTTCTCTCTCTGTTTTCTTTGTCTGTCCCAGGGTCTGACTTGATAGCCCCCTCAGTTAAAATGCTAATGTTTCTGTGCCCAGGGCCTGTTGGATGTCACATGTTATGTCACAGTGACAGAATGCCCACTGTCTCCCACAGAGAACCAGATGTTTAAGCCTCACACGTTGGATCAACCATCTTTCCATTTCCCTCCCTCTGTCCCTCAATCCCTCCTTTGTGCCAGTCCTCCTCCGCTCTGTCCGGTATGGACACACCCCCTTGCTGTCCCCACGCCTCTGTTGTTGTCTACAGGCACCAGCCATGTAGAGAAGAACTGGCGGAGGACCTAGTCCGTCAGGCCGGGTGGTTTGTCATGTGAATCATTCACAAGCCGCATGAGGACGCATGGTGGACGAAATGAGATGACTGGACTAGTGTCTCATTTTCAAAAGCAGCTTCTACATGTCCTGTCTTTTCCATAAAACATGTTTCCTGTGTGACTCATCTCTCCATTCTTTGTCTCTGTGCCGCTCTTAGAGTCGCAGATCATCTTTTTATGGATTATTTACGGTATATTGTTAACTGATGTATGTTATATTCAAGCTCAAGAGTCAAAACATCTGAACGTGTTTTTAGCAGAAACGACTAAGCATTTATACATGAAAGGATATGAACAAAAAATACTTGCAGGTTCAAGGTGATTTCCTGTAAAGAGCACCTTATTGCCTTGGTTACATCAAGGGAATAGCATTAAAGTTTGTCAGGAGGTCAAACTAAAAAAGAGAACTACAGAAGAGGAGGAGAGAGGATTTCCTGAGAGAGAGAGAGAGAGAGAGAGAGAGAGAGAGAGAGAGAGAGAGAGAGAGAGAGAGAGAGAGAGAGAGAGAGGGAGAGAGAGACAGAGACAGAGAGACAGAGAGAGAGAGAGAGAGAGAGAGAGAGAGAGAGAGAGAGAGAGAGAGAGAGAGAGAGAGAGAGAGAGAGAGAGAGAGGGGGACACACACGAAGGGGTTAGATATATCTCAGAGGTACAGCATTTGACTGCAGATCAATAGGTTGCAGTTTCAAATCCCGCTAATTGAACACATTATTTTTACGGAGAAAGAAAGGGGAGAGAGAAGAGAGAGAGGGAAGAGGCCAGGGGAAAGAGTTTTGTTTCATTTCATGTAGGGAATAAACTTACAGTAGAAGTGACCTTTAATAAGACAGAGCTAGTGGGAGGACGAAAGGCTGTTTGAACTGGATATGGCATCAGGAAATCCATTCGAATGGATAAAATAGCCTTCATTTTGTAGAGGCCAGTACAGTAAACTGACATTTGAGCAAACACAGTTTTTAACATTCACAAATGAAGTAGGAACACCTCCCCACAGAACCATTGGTCTAGATTATCCTGATTTTTTAACAGACAAATGCTGCTAACCATCAATAATATCACAGCTAAAGTCAAAATGAAAGTGTTGGTGATCAAGTATAGATGGCCTGTCACACACTGTCACAGATAGAACATCTAACAGAGAAGTTTATGGTGACAGGGTCGCAGCAGAGGGCTGCATGGGTCTTATCTCTGTGGTGCAGCTTGACTATTATGGGATGTACATGTTGCCCGATATCAACACAGACAGCAAATCCCCACTGACTGTATTGGCTGTTGTTCTAGAATAATATATACTTTCCTAAATTAATTTATTTGATATGTGTTGTTTCAAAACATTCCTGTGATGTGTTATCTTGCGTAAGGTTTGATATTGTGAGAGTGATTCAAAATTCTCTTTACCTAAAAGGGCTGAAAACTGACTAGCCCCTGAAAGTGTCAGATGTCAGAATAGAGGCAGGTCTGAGAGGACTTCCAAAGAGCACTCACACTGAGTCTGTGCGAGCAGAGTGTACAGGCAGTTGTAACCATGGCAATTTGATAGGTGGCATGACAGACACAGACAGGGGGTAAACCTGTGAAATAAAAGCCCCTCTATCCCTCCCCACTCCCTCGACATCTGGGCTTTGTGACTGCAGTCACACACATATACGAACACAAACACACAATGCTGTCTGTGCACACACACATATAAAGAGGAAATGCTTATCTTTAGAGGCCACTCCACATTTCTTTTGAGAAAAAAACTAAACAAAAAAACATTCTTTCAATGGCACTACAGTTGAGACTCATTTGAAACCTTGTTAGCAGAAGAACAAAGGTAAATTCTGTCTGGATGAAAGAAAAAATGTGCGCATCTTTGTAACAGATGTGGCTGGACAAACAATTCACGGCAATGATCAACAATGATGAATTAAAGCTGGGTTGGGCAAGTTTTGCGAAGCTAGCTATTTTAGCTTCAGTTTGACACATTCAAACCAAAATATCCCACCCCCTCCTTCAAAGCCACTCCCACAAAACTATAGTAACACGCATTGAATGCAGGGGCAGAGTGCGCGCTGGTAGGTAGGTAGGCAGACAGACAGATAGCCCGTCCAATCATTAGTCAGGATACGGCTTAATGATTGGTTTATTATAGTCTTGCGACACCCAGAGATGTCAGATTAATTTCATATTACCATCAAACCTTTATATGTATTGGTTGCTATCAAGATGTGAAGTTTATTTAGGAAAATATGACAAAAAGTGCTTCTCAACAACATTGCCTACCGTGCCTTTAATGACGAGCACAATAACAAAGCTAGTTTTTTTTTGCAAAAGCCTATCCAAAATGGACTGAGGGAATGGTAAGTATAAAATAGATATTTGAAAATCAATGAGAGATCATTAGAGAGGGATTCTTGACTGCTTTCCCCAACTCCCCAAGAGTTTTCAATACAGCAACATGCCAGTTAGCTGGCTGTAGGTACAGAGCTAGTTACATGCCATGAATTTTAAGCAATCAAAGAAAACAGTAAATTATGTTTACATATGCACACTACACGCTCAGGCACCTACGGAACAGGGTCCACACACACATATTGTATGCAAATATACAGTACTTGTCCACCAATACAAACCCACAACCGCACACACACCTTGCTGCAAACACTGCTGCTGTTCTTCTCACCTGTTTTTTGGGGGGGCTCAGTTGTGTGTTAAACAGCCTGTACTGTTTTATAATGTTATCCAGACTGACATTCTATAAATATATATGTATATAATTATATACATACAAATTCAGACAGACATTCAGCTGTAGCTGTGGTTACAGTCTTCAGAGCTTGAACTTTATCTTGGACTAGTTGCACAGACTTAAAAAAAAAAAAACAATTAGTTTACTCAAAGCATCACTGATTAGAACCAGCTATAATTGAGCACGTCAATTTCTTCCAGGCCAACTTCTCAAGTGCCATTTTCTCTTTGGCTTTGGCATTGGAATGCACTTATGTCAGTGTTTGTCCCAATGGGGTGTCAATTGTTTGACAACCTTAAAATAGAACTGACTTCTGGTTTCTGAAGTAAAACTGAGACTATGCTTGCATTGAATTTGTATAAGGAGTAGTGTAGCAGTCTGAGTTAAGAGAGTTCACTGTCTGTCACCACAAGCCTGTTCTTTTATTTAAACATTATCCTGGTTTGATTATGCATCTCTAGGCTAAACCATAATCTTAAAGCTGTGGTTATAATCAAAGTCAATTAAAATCCTAGTTCAACAAAATGTTCAACAAATATTGCACCATCACTGTATAATATTATAAACATTAGCAGTTGAGAACTTGTGTCATTTTTGCTACATTTAGAGGCATAGAAAGCAACCATTGAGGAAGCCTGTTATAATCGTTGAGTACACACTCTTTCTATAAGTGATTAGTGAAGTAGGCTTCTTTCAATGACTAAATAAGGAGGACATGTTCCAAAGCATGGGCTGCAGTGAACACAGTTCCTAATATCACCTACATTTCACTGTAACTGCAAAATGCATTCAAGTAACAATCCTTCACACCAGAAGCCTGTCTGTAAATGTATTTCAATGCCATGAAGAAGTCCGTCCTGGGGCCTTGAGAACCTTTTGAAATCTTCAGCGTTCCTTTCAGCTTTTAGCCTGCAGTGATTTAATGCTTAATTTCTACATTATTTTGGCTCTTTGAGATTTGTCCTTTTCATTTCCATTGCTCACAACCTAACTTCCTTTAGCAGCAGACCAGATAAGACCTCATCATCTTAGACTCAACGAATAAGAAGGTGACTGAAGGACATACTCTATGACATCATCAAGCAAGCTGACCAATGAGCAGCTGGAAAAGCTCCTTCTGGAAGACAATTTTGGGGCAAACGAAAAGGCCCGCCTCCCTGCTGTGTACTTTCTACCCATTAGTCAATGCCTGTGGCCACACCTCCTTCATCAGTGACTGTGCCCAGGTCCAGCTAGGCCCAAAGAGGTAATGAGCCAGAACAAACCAAGTCCTAGCTCAGCTACACACACACACACACACACACATGCACAGTAGCCATAAACACACACACACTCAATGAAATCCATTCCCTCTCCATACTTCCCTCTCAGATATATACAGACACACACATATACACACACACACACACACACACGTGTTGATAAATAATTAGCCAGCCTCAGTGCTCAGTCCCCGAACTGAGCCCTACACTTCAGATCTGAGTGAATGAGTCACAAACAGTGAGTCACTGCTTTTCTCCTCTGTTCTCATTTTTCTCCTTTTCTTCTCTACTCTTAACTTTCTAGCCCATCTCCTCCCTCCCCCGGTTCCTTCACTCACCCTAGGTACCCACCTGCTCTCCACTCCAGTCCTTCTACCCCCTCACTCTATCCTATTACTACTTTTCATCCCTCCCTCTTCATCCGATGGTAGCCCCCACACTTTTACTCCTTGTACAGCTTTTTTCTCAAGAGAGAGTTAAAAGACTGGGATGAATCATTAATGACTTAACCTCCAGAGAAGCACATGAGTAGAGTAATACAACTCTTAGTACTGTTGCAGCTGAGTTAACTGTGTATTGGTGTAAAGGCAGTCATATTTCCACTTTCCATATTTCCTTTTCACTTTTTTCAGATATTACATCCGTAGGTTTACGGCATAATTCCAGAGTGTCCTGCAGTGAATAACGTCTGCAGAGAGCACCTGAATTCCAACCATACTCTCCACCTTCAGCAAAAACAGAGATCAAACTGTGGCAAACCTGCATTTGATTTTCCTTAGACAGCTATGGGTACTTTCCATTGATTTTATGGCAAGCAAATTTCTCATACAGAATACATGAAGAGCAACTTGAACAATTGCATAAAAAATTATTGGATGATGTCTGTTGAAAATATGTTGTGACTTCTATGCCAATGCTATAGGAGGAGAGTATCATTAATCATTTCACACATTCGGAGTCTGTAAATCAGTCACAAAACAGTCACAAAAGTGACAGAATGTGTCCTGAACAGATTATAGACTATTTACTGAGTGAGAGTGGCTAAGAATGCAAAATACATCACAATCCAGATTGACAGCCGTGAAGCCAGATTTACCCTGATTTTGTCATTTCTCAAACAATGTTGAAGTTTTACAAATGGATGTGGAACAAGAAAAAACTTCTATATTTAGCTGAGTTGAGCAATGGAAAATATGGGTTATAAAAAGCTACTGTTTGCAAAATGTTCTCTTATTTTGTTCACAGAAAACATTTTAGATAGCCATGGTCCCAAATTAAAAACAAAGCCCTCTCTATTGATGCAGAAACAAAAGACGCAGGGTTTATGACATTCCTGGGAGCGGTTTTGTTAGTCTTGTAACTCAAGGTTTTTTGGATCACTTGACTTGTTTGCTAATGCTAAGATGTCAGCTATGCAAATCAGTACAAAGGTGAAGATTACCTTTTGGCCTGACTGACTGATTCAATGTGGCTGGTGAAGTGTATTGTACTAATACACTGGTTGCACTCTCCACAGTCATAGCCAAATCTTGTGGTCCTTGAAAGGACCACTAACTATGGTACTGCAATTTGCAACACAGCCTCTTTATATAGACCTTGTCCTCAGTGAAACTCAAGTCCTTTTATTCAAGTATAATCAATACATATCAAATTAAACAAGGGTTTTCAAAAACTAAGATATACAACATCTGTAAAATAATAATATTATATAAAATAAGATCTATCACAGTGAGTGCTTTGTGTCTACATACTTGTTCAAAGGTTTGATCTGTGTGTCGGAAACTTGCAACACCAACTTTTAGATGAATGTACATTCATTGTAAACTGCTTATGAATTGAACTTGTTAGAGGTTCAAGATGCTGTCATTAAAATATCCCCATCAATGATCCTTCCTGGAACACAGTAATGTTCCTGCAGTGCAACAAACACCCATGGCCTGGAAGCTTCATCTGAGCTTGACATAAAATATGAATACATTACTAAATAAATAAACAGTCTGGATTGGAATAACTGTTCAGGCTGCGAATGTACAGTGTCTGCCATACAAAAAGGTGAATGCAATCAGGAAATACTCTTTGCCCATTGCTTTAATTTAGCCATGTGTTCAGATGGAGCCATGTATTGCTCAAGCCCAGCTGATTCCTGCAGAATGGCCAGTCCATGTCCACCACCCCTTCTTTTCCCTCCCCCTCCCTCTTGCACTCCTCCTCCAATCCTCCCGGCAGATCCCATCTAAGTTGGGCTGAGGGACATTCCTCTGAGGGGTTGATCCCCAGGTTTTTCCTCCTTCATCCTCAGGGCTCTGATCCTGCTGTGCTCCCTGGCACAGGGGCTTCCACATTGACAGACAAGCTGCGCATGCACAAGTGTTCATAAGTGTGCAAGTGTCTGTGCACCCCTAGTAACATGTACATCTAGATAAACCCGCAATTCAAGTTTTTAGTAATAGTCTATAATTACATTATATGTACATTGTATCATATACTAATAGGGAGAGCCTTCCTACATCCTTATGAAAGAACAGAGTAGGATCAGAGCAGTGCTTGGCAGCAAATATGTGATTGCAGTGTGGAATTACAGGATGTTCCACAAGATAAATATATATTTAGTGTATGTTTACACTGGGTAGTACACACTACATACAAGTTTAATTGCACTGTGACAAGGACACTAATGTAAACCATATTCTGTTTTATGGACGTTTATAGGCTGTATAATGAGAAGCTACCACTTAGCCTCTTTTTGCTTGTATTAGTCCTCCTATCCACCATTACAGATCAATAGTGAGCACTTAAATGACTGAACTTAGCTGATGAGGATGTACTCTGTCGTAGTTGTATCTGTGCTATCTAATCACAATTTCATAGTTCTGAGGACTTTCAACAAGCCAACTCAGACATATGGTCTGCTGAAACATACAAAGGAATTTGGCTTAACAGAGTTTTACAGTAGGCCATAAATTAGCTCCTTGTGAGAACACCAAAAATTGCCAACCTTCCAGTGCTGGATTTCACAAAGGCCACTTTATAGTGTGGGCACTAACAGGGAGATTAACGTGGCACATCATCAAGCTTCCAGCATACCATCAAATAAATAGTTAGTGTAATAAGATTTTGGATTGTAATCGATTAATTCCAGCCAGACACTGTCAAATCTATGATCTTCAAATGATATGTGACCATTAATGGAGAAGCAACTGAGCGGGTATCTATTTATAAAAAAACAACATACATTTGTGAAGGGATAAACTCCTCTATTCCCTTTGCCTTCGTATAACATAGAAGCAACAGTCTGACAGACCACCCTGTTGAAGAGAAACATGCAACTCAAGTTCAAAGTCTTTTGTTAAAGCAACTTTAGCCACTAGGACCTCTGCGAGCGTCCAAAGACAATGAAAAACACATTCCACTGGAGAGAGTGGAGAGTGTGTTGCTCTTTCACTACAGGAAAAAAAAAAAAAAAACATACTCAAACAAAAGTGGTCTCAGAAGACATTGCTTGAACCTTTGGGAGAAGTTACATAAACATAACCTTTAGAAAAATTGTTCTCCTACCACTCAAATAGGATATTGGATTCTTAAGGGGTTATTACTTCACTTGCTTTTCACTTGCTTTTCTTCATAAGGTTCTCATTCATAAGGCAATTATTTGGTCTGGCTGGAAGCTTTATAAAAACAGACTCAGACGAATGATTAGTTTATCAAACATTTAGGCAGGAAAATATTTGTGGCCATCTCTCCCTATTAATAACAGCACATGTATCACAAAAGACTGGACAAATACTCCTCTCCGGTGAAATGTGCAGTAATAAATCCCATTAATAGCATTACGTTTACTATCCACAGACACATAAGACAAACATATGATCTCTCCAAACAGTGTGTAAATCTATATGCAGTAATAGCCCTCTAAAGGTTCACTGCAGTTCTAATGGTGATTTTGACAAACAATCGAAAGATACATGAAGAACCAATTCGACAAGCATGTGTAGTAAGTTGGCAATTGAAGACTTTGAACCTGTGAGGAGTCAATAAACTTGGCTGTGCAAAGCAATGTAGCTGCAACCAATGGACTGCATCAGGATTGTGTTGAAGGCAATAGGTTAATTTACGGTCATAGGGTTAGTGCCCCTACCTTTAAATCCACAAACAACTCTGTGTTAATTACGATTCTCAGGAGTGACAAGTGAAGCCATGTTTAGCTCTACTACCTGCCGTAACGGCTCTGTGGTGCGCTCAGGTAAATCTACCTTGGTATCAAAAAGTAACACTTACTTTAAGAAGTAGCTTGCACCTTCATCCGTAAAACCTTCTTCCCATCCCCGAGGCAAGTCTGCAATGAACGAGTGAAAGGTGTTTTGAAAGTTTTACGATTGAAGCTTATATGTCTTACAACGTACAGAACACGGATCTCCTCCAATAAGTCAATTGCAGTCTGTCTAAAATAGTCACTAACAAAAATGCGTACCTGAGCGTATCATGTGTCCGGAATTGACAGGTTCGGCTGTTCGGGGATGGAGCCAAGTAGTGGTGTGCGTTTCATCGCTGATAGAGAGAGAAAAACACCTGTTACACTGCAAAAACTAGATAGATAGACTTCAGTTGAAGGCAGACAAGCGGCTGCTTGTCTGTTTGTCTCGGCAACGCAGATATATTTAACTCACTTAACGAAAAATACCCTGCCATCTTTGCAGACACCGTAGGACCAGTGTTCAGGTAGGGTGTCCCGCCCGAGCGGCGCCGCCATGATCCCCGGTCTAAAGTCTTATTTTATTCCCTCTCCATGGATTCTCCGCTAGGGTTTAGAATCTATTAAAGGGGAAGGCTGTATGCTACAATTGATAGAGAGGTGCTGCCACCGGATTATTTTTTGTGCCGACATTTAGTTGCGCATAGGCTGGATAGTAATACAGTAGGCTAGGACGAATATTCTGTAGGCTAATTAATTGGTTAGTCTTTATTATTCAAATATTTTTTGACCAATAATTGGCCATTACTAAGAGTATTTAGTTAATTGTTGGCTATACCTCATTTAAAAATGGGTCTATCACAAAATGTTGGTGAACCAATAGGCTATTATCAGTAATAATAATTAAAAAAATGATACTGGTCCTAGTATATCAACTATTATCAGTCACCATTGACTCTTTTTTTCTTTCTGTGTCTTTCAGTGTATCGATCTTAAACTACAACGGCGACGCGTCGAGACTTGTTAGCATTAGCACTTATAACTTAAGGAACCTTGGGATGTTCACTTGGGATGCACAAGATGTGACATCAGATGTGTGGAATTATTCGTCCGGAAAAATGAGGTCACCATAATGACTTGGCTAAGTAGTAGCTAGGCCAAGTAGTAGCTAGGTAAAGTAGTGCCTCATTATAAGGGCTTGTGTCAGCTCGTCCTGAAATGGCACTGCAGTTTCCATTTGACCATTTTGGACACAACACCAAGAACATACCATTTTAAATACCTACTAATTAAATACAAATGTTTAGCCTAACATTGTCTGTCAGTGTTGACAGACAAGTTTTGGGAGTTTCCTAAGATTAAAGGAACAGCCCAGACCATTTGATTCTGTAGTCACCTCTGCTCCCACCTCTCATATGCTAACGGAGTTGCTGGACAGTTTATGTATTTGCTTGATGGCTCTCTCACCTCATTGTGACTTACTGTTGCATTGGTTGTGATATGTGGATAAGTAAGGGTCAATGTGTGGTGAAGTATTGTTCTATAGATTCTTCATCTCCTGAGGGCTTCTCCTCAGCTCCTATACTTCACCTCTACAATTCCAACGGAGTTGCATCTTCGTTTGAGTAAACGGATAGAGTGGGTTGGGATGAGAGAAGCATCTGAGCTATAGACTCCAAGCAAGGACCCAAACACTCTATCCCTATGATACATTTAAAAACTGTGAAGTCAGTTCTACTTTACTGTATTCACTTATGTGACATATAGGTTATTGAGTAGTAAGGTGAGTAGGTTGTCTGTATGTTTGGCACTGTAATGTGGTATGTGTGACTGACCTCCCCCTCTTTGTAGAAGAAGCAGGGTACACTGGACAGGATCGGTGGCTTTGATTTCCTCTCTCCTCTAAGGTTTCTGTGGGCAACACTTCTGAGGCACCTCAACAGCAACAACAAAACCTGACACAGCAAGATGGGATCGAGGACACTGAGGGGTCGCTGTAGTATCTGAAAGCATATGTAGTATCTGAAAGCATCTGTAGTATCTGAAAGCAAAGTTTTACTTGGTGTGTGGAGGTGTGTTATTTCCTGCTTTCCGTCCTAAATGAAATAGCAGGATCAACTGAAAACAAGGATGTGTCAAAGAAAGAGATATTAATAGTTAATTTAGCCATTAGTCAAGGATGCTGGTAATAGGAATTGTACATCTTTGTGCAGCATAAAGACCATATTTGAGCTATTTCAAGATGAAAGGTTGCAGTAAATATGTGTGTGTGCATGTGTGTAACACGGCATTTGTGTAAAAAGAGAACAAAAGACAGCATTAGCCACATACCTTCTGGTTGAGGCTCAAGGACAAGGCCTGCTGCTACACCAGTACTGACTCCTTAAGAACTGTAAACAATTATATTATATATATTATGATGGTATCAATTGCATTATCCAGGCATCATACTCAGCTGAGTTGAGCATTCCGGGTCAAAGAACTATCCAGAAACTAAAGCATAAACTACTGTACTTCTACCACTAAATCCACTCAATGTCCTACTTCTGTTTATGGTAAAGGGAGCAGTTTTTTTGTGTTAGTTCAAAAGGATAAAATAATCCACACTGCTGTATAGCAACACACAACCTTAAATACACTTCCAGACCTTCCATTCTTCCTATATGTGTAACCCTTCTGACATGGTGCTCTCTTTCTCAGGGGTCAAAATTACATCACAACTTCTGTTTGGTTTAAACTGTTTATTTTAAACTTATGATCAAATAACATAATGAAACACAAATGTGATGGTGGCAAATTGGATTAGATCATTTGAAACCTATTTTCATTAAACAGTAACAATAAAGTTGTCTATTTTTTTTTAATTATAGCATATGTTTTTTTTTTAATTATTTATATATATACACATATATATATATGTAAATTGTATGAGTAATTCATAAGTAAATAAACAGATCGGTGGCTATAAATAATTATAAAACATAGGGAAATATTAATGTAAATTCTCAACATGCCACACATCTCTATCAGTGGTTAGAGAAGATAAATAACCAAGAGTGTATGGCTGCAGCCTCCCGTCTCCAAATAACTGGAAGCTAGACTCATGGTTGACACAAACCACAAGAGGGCGCTCATTCTTCTATGGTAACCTACAGTATCTACATCACAATCTGCGTAGGCACAGTTAAGCCCCCTCAGGTATTGACATTTTTTGTAAATGTAAATATCCGCAATCCTATCTCTGGCATACTCATGCCTCACATGTAGCCTGCACATGTGTATGTGTGTGTGTGTGTGTGTGTGTGTGTGTGTGGGGGGTCTCCCTTCATCATCAGTCTTTCTGGTCTATACCATAGACTGTGGCCTATACATAGCATACCGTTTATATTCCTACTCTTTAAAACTGAAATGTACAGTCATGCGTAGTAAGTGTAAACCAGTTTCAAAAGATATGCAAAGATTATGTTCCCCTAAATGCACAAGCAGTATTAATTCACCCAGGATTATGTATAATATGATAGATGAGCTTTGTTCAGACTGAGTTAGAGGTGATTTGCCAATGTTTGTGAATTTCAATTAGCCTACATTTTGTGTGCAAGTAAATGACTGCCCTTGCGTACACCACAGGAGGGCAGTACAGTACAGTTTATTAACGTTAACTCAGGTGTACTAATTTTATTAGATTTAATGCGGAATATCCTGCATTTACTACAGCATGTATACATTCAATGATTTGGCTGATTAAAAAACGTCAGCAAAATCTGAATAAATACCTCATACATGGCAATATCTCATGACTATGACCCTATGTTAACCATGCTCTGCTAATATTATACCAGCTTCAACCTGTGCCTTTCCAACATTTGATAACCATAGTCTAGAAAATGGTTACCCATTTTATGTACATTAATTGTGTGCATTAGAAAAAGAAATGTGTGTTCTTAATGACTTATTCACACTGTATGCCTTGTGGAGTTGTCTGCATTGATAAAGCAACGCTCAGACACCTGTCTGCTGCATCATAGAGCATATGACGGTAGCACACACACAGTATACAACAGCTGCTGTTGTGTTGCATCATCAGGTAGCAGAGACAGGGTAATTGTCACCCCAGAGATGCCTCTATGCTCGGCGTGCAACAGGGGCATCCACACTGCCTATGTGTGCATGTGTGTATTGAGTGGGGTGAAAGACTTACTGCTGCAATCGTTTGCAATCCTTTCACCAAGCCACTTGAGCACCCTGGTTGCCTAGAGACAGGGTCACCTAGACCACAAAGCTAACGATACCCTAAGAAGGATAGAGGGAATGTCAGAGATAGGGTGGGGTGGTGGAACAGGGATGGGCAAACTACGGGTGTGATTGTGTATGAAAGAGAAATAAATTAAGAGATGTACTGTGTAGATGAAAGAGATTGCGTCATATCTGAAGCCCTTCCATCCCCCTGAAGCAGCCACACATGAAATTCATGTTTTAGTTAAGTTAGGGTAAGAGCACAATTTGATTACAAGCATCTGTGGTAGACATATTGGAGAGCTAGTATGCTCCTAAAGGTTTTAGCAGATGAACAATCAAAACTATGGGAAATAAATTGGCCACTAAAGGCAGCACCAGTGTGCGACACATCAAAACAGACTGGAAAAAGAGACCGTCACCAGTGCATCTGTCACAACCTGTCACCAGCAGGGAAGATGGAACACACCATTGCAAGTATTGTCAGAGATTGCTCAGCTTTACACCATCCCAGTACAGTGTGTCAAGGGGAGTGATTAATTAATTTTCATCTCTCGGGAATACATTTCATCATACTTTTGTTTTTAACCATTGTCTTACACAAACCTTGCAGTACCGTATCCTAGGAGATTCTTACCCCTGAAGAAATCTCCCCTGAAATGAAAATAACTGACTAGTGAAGTTAGTGACAGAAATGCAAAAGTGTAAATGAAGCATAGGTAGTAACTGGGAAATGAATAAGGCGGAAATAAATTAATATTGCAGTCCAATATTATATGGTGTTGAGGTGGAAATGTAATTATCTGTTGGTCAAAAAAGCATAAAGTATGTGTTAGCACTGCCTACAGCACTCATTTCACTGATTATCTTGACCTTTGTGATTCCACCAAAGTAACCACACCCAATCAGTCCTGTGAGTATGTGGCTATGTTAGAAAGGCCAGTATTGTACACAATCAAGGCACACAATCCAAGTCAAAGTCCATGACGATGTGTGAATGGACTTTGAAGAAATCAGTGATGGGAAACAAGTGAAGACAGCTGTACGCTGTGTGTCAAACTTTCCATTGACTCCATTCCATTGTATATGGAAATGAAAATGGGGTGAATAGAGGACTGGGATTGACAAACACATGGCAGGTTAACTTGAGTGTGCGTCTGGCAAGATGTTATTCACTTGATATTAAAACCCCACAACAGATGCTGTTTATATCTATTTATATCAGACCCCAAAAGTGTTTGTGTCAGATACAATACAGCTGAATTGACAGTTAAATCCTAAACACACACAACGATAAAAACGTAAAAAATATTTCAAATTACAAGCTCCATAGGGCATGAATAAATTACATTGCTGGGTCAGTTTAAGGCATACAAAACATTTACACAATAATGCTGAGGTTAATAATGTTGTAAATAACAATCAGTGCAACAATGGCGTAAAATATGAGCCCTGTTTTGAGGTACACAAGTTGAAATCTTAACTTGGGCAACAACAACAAAAAAACATGTTGCATTGCAACCAATCCAAAGTTCTCAGTAGAAAAAGTATTCCATTCAGAGTGTAGGAGATATTGATTTGCTGTCCAAATAAGTCCGAATCATCTCTCTGTGTGACTGACTGAGACAGTAACCAATGACATCGTCCACTTCCTGGATCCGTCTTTGGAAGCGATCCCGGTCTCGGGCCAGCTCTTCCCAATGTCCTTTACGTGAGGCCTTTCGAGCAAAGAGCCAGGTACGCAACACATGGACTTGGACAAGAGGCGAGAACTGCACCTAGAAGTTACACATAAGGACACACTTTAGTAATGGTAAAGCTTCCTTTATGCCACTGTTACATTTTAATGTGAGATTAGCAGTCAGGTAAGACAAAATGTCCATGAATTTGAAAACTGGAGAATATCAAATCATAAAACTAACAAATAAGGAAGTAAAAATGCCTACAATCTTTTGAGTCATTAATTTGTTTTAGCTTTGTAGGCTTGCATCACATATTTGTAATGATCTGCAACATCATCCCAATTAGTCAATGTGGGGGTGAATACTGTTGACTCTAGTGTCACATGATGGGATTAGTCATGAGTCATGACAACCACTGTTGTTGCCAGACAACCCCAAACAAGCACATGAGCCATGGAAGTGTAGGGTTCTGAGGGAGTGCTGTGACATAAATAGTCCTGACTTCACTCTATAATATGTAGTAAAAATAATAATGGACACTAAACAGCCCTTATAAAATTATGTTCAATAAAGCAATGGTATTGTGTACAATTAATAGTAAATGTTGTATAACTAACCTTTTTCTTTTGTGGCTTGTCATTGCCCTCTATTGTTTTTGTGATTTTGGATGCATCTGGCCGTCTCCATGGCACCACTACATTAGCAGGGTGGCTGTGCTTCTTTAGCTGTCTCTTAGGCCACGTGGGGTTGGTGGGCCTAGATTTCTGGGGGACGTGGGCTACAATCTCTTCCTTTGAAGCCTGGGTGAGTGGACTCTGTTTGGAGTTGTAAAGTCGGGTAGAGTTGTCTGTGTAGCCTCCAGGTTCAAAGGTGAGTGGGTCTGTGATTGGGGTGGAACTCTGGAAGCAGGCACTAAAATTGAGGGGGTGGTAGGGGTCGTTTTGGGGGGAAAGGGACATCCAGAGCTGCTCCTCTTCATCCCCATTCAGGGGCAAAGGTCCCTTTCCATTATCTTTGTATTTTATGCCAGTTTTAGAGCAAGGAGCTGGGACTGCAGCCTTCACAGTCTTCTGGGATTTCATGGGGGATTTGTCTTGTTGCGGGGTTGCCGTGACAGCACTCGCTGTAAAGCACATGGGGTTGTAAGGGTCTTCAGGGCTTGAGAAGAGCTCCCAGAGCCTCTCGCTTTCTTCCTTGTCGAGATCTGCACATGAGCCATCTGAACTGCCCCAACTGCTAGAACTGCTTTCGCTATCAGAACGGCTGGACCAAAACTTCAAGACTTGAGGCTCCTGGAAGTATTCAGTAACCCTGGAGGAGGAGCTGTGGTCAGGATCACTACTATTCTCCATCTTAGCTTTGCCCATATCTGTCGTGCTTGACATGTAAGTTGAGAAAAAAGAGAGGTTACTGGATCTGGATAGGGACTCCTGTAGGGCTTCAGTATTCTCCCGGCGAAACTCTTCAGTGGCTTGGTCAACATCTTTGCTCTGGTGATTTTCTTTATGTTTGGATTCTAAAACTTTCTTAGTGCTCTTGTAGCATGCTTCATCAGTACCAGAGCTGTCAGAGCTTGTCAAAAATATGTTCCAGTCGCCAGGAAAGCCCAGTCTCCAGCTAGGGTGGTGTCCAAGGCACAGTCCATCTTCGTTATTGGGGAAACAGTCCGCAGCTCGAGAGACAAAGTCATCCACTAAACCACAGCACAGATCCTCAGCACGTAGACTGGACAGCAGTGCACCCGCTTGGGAACTCCCGGAGAAGGAGTCGCCGCCGTCGGCGCAAAAATTTGATAGAGGATTTGAGCCACCGACCATGACGCTATTTTCACCATCAAACAATGACGAAAAGATAAAAGACTCGGATGGATTTGTAGTTGAGCTCATGTGCCCCGTCTCGTCTGTGATCCGTAGGTGTACTTCAAACCGGAACATCTGGAAAACTAATAAAAATAAATGTATTTTATGTTCTCAAGCATCCAAAGTACAAACGTAATATTATAGAAAAAAAAAATATATAAAAAAATTATGACTACAATCCAGGCCATGCTCCACATTCGAACTGTCGAGCGTGCTGACATTTTGTGACGGCTCGCCTCAAGTAGTAATTTACGCTAAATAAACCACAAACAAAATAGGCTACGATGTTGCCTCATCGTTCTCACAGCCAAACATTTTCTCTAGAAAACTACTAATTTATCAAATTAATTCAAATTACCTGATAAGAAGCTGTAGTAAATGACATGGACCAACAACCGAAGTTGTTCCCACAGTACAAAGAGTATCTGCTTAGTCCATGGCAGGAGCGCCATTCCACCTTCGCTAAACCGCTCCATTGTTGATCGGTCAGAACCTCTCGGACCAACAGTTGCCATCTCTGAGGTTGCCTTGCAATTTCTCACGTATTCGGATATTCTTCGTCAAAAACAAACTGATTACTCTGCTTTATCAGTCGTCTGACATTATGTAAAGGCTTCATTGTTCTGATGTGTCTCTGTCGACCTAACAAGTCTCCAAAACGTAGATAATTGTCTTCATATTTTCAAGTTGTCTTTTCGTTGTCGTAGTAGAAATGAGTGAATGTCAAACGATTACAACACAACTCTAAATAAATACGGACTCGTCGTCAAAAGCGCTCCGATTGGCCACGAGAAATGCCACTCACGATAGTGCCTCCCTTTCATGCAAGTACGCCTTGCAATACGTAGTGACTGATGACGCATGGAAACTGCCCGTAAGTTCCCCAAGACACCCGTATCTAAACCAAATGTAGCAATGACAAACATAATAAAATGACTTCGGATTGTTTTTGAATTAAAAAGTCAAACAAATTGTAACACTTCCTCAAACTCAATAAAAAGACATGGCTCAGTTTAAATTCTTTTTTTTATTTATCGAAAAAGTGATGATTTCTATGCCACCAGAGCAGAAGCTGTAGAGGACTCACTGTGGATCAGAAACAGAAAGGACATGGTAAATAATTGGTCAACACCCAGGAACAGAAAGAACCCATTTCCCTATCAAATATTTCCTGGTCGTTTGTGAATTTTGCATGTGAGGACTTCATTGACTTGACTAGGTGAGGTAATGGGCCAGAAGAGACTACATTGCTTCCAGATTCAATACAACCCAATATTTTATTTGCCCTACTGTGTGAAGGGGACTGGCAAAGTTGGCACAGTACAGCCACTCTGTTAATTTACCTTCAGCATTCATCTGGCACAAAAGAAATATCTCAACTCTTACAGGGGAAGAGCAAGACAATGAATTGTGCATTTAGCTTTATGTATATCAAAAACAACCGTTGTCTTTGGATTTTCAGGTTCGAGCATGGCGTTCCAAAGATATGGATTTGAAATATCTTTGCCATTTTCATAGAAAGCAACCAACAGTACTTATGTAAATTTTTGATACAAATGACACGATCTAAGCCCCAAAATGCTGCAATTATTTTAAAAAATGCAGGATACATACTACTTCCAGTTGGGGGCCAGTACTCTCTTGGTCTTGTAGTAACGGGCCAGCCTGTGGATCCTACTCTCAGTGAGAATAAGGCGGAACTTGGCATCCTTGTCCTGTGAATGTCATGTGACAAGTATGAGGAAACTTCAGAGGGTACTGTTCAATTATCCTAATTAGTTCTGATGACATACTGTAACATACAAGCATAAAAAACACACAAGCCCTAGAGGGTGGAAACAGGCATATGTCTATGTCAGCCATGGGGAACAGCCCTGTTGCATACACAAGACAGATACGTTTGTCAAGATTCACCAGGATCACATCCAAAGGCAGTCTGGGATCAGGGGCTTTATTGAGTACTGACTACTAGTAGTGGAGTAAAACTATTACAGTAGACTACAAAGCCCATCTAATTCCTAGAACCATGTGTCTTGACCCTTTCACTTCACCTTTCTGTTCCTCTCCAGATGCTTCCTGACAGCCACAGCCTTCTTGATGAGGTGATACAGGTCCTCAGGCAGGTCAGGGGCCAGGCCTTTGGTCTTGAGGATTCTCAGGATCTTGTTGCCAGTGACAAATCGCACCTGGGCCACACCATGGGAGTCCCTCAAAATAACGCCTGGACAAAAGATGGACCGAAAACATTAGTTATGCTGTTAGCACTTGTTCTGGACAAAAAGTGAAATCCAGGGCAAATGGGCTCAAGATACATGATATCTAGCAAGTATGGGTATGATATGACATCAGACCCTCTTGCAGCCATAATATGCCAATACCAGTAAGATATATCCTATCTTGGTTGACAGAAGCATGTCTGTCCACTTTCAATTAAGATGGGAGGCCCATCAATGAGTATATGAAGTCGAGGTAAACTTTCGTGCAATCTTGATACTCTTTGCAATATACAGCTTCATCATACTATACGCTGAAATGTGACTAGTTGCACTAACCAATCTGGGAAGGAGTCAGACCCTTCTTGGCCAGCTTGAAGATCTGGTCTTTGACATCATCAGACGCGAGTTTCAGCCACTGCAAATCAACACACCGAATTACAAATATGACAATGTGGTAGCCTTAAACTTGTCTAATCATAATACCTGCTGCCACAGCTTGGCAAGCAATATTGGTGAACTAACCTAGTCAAAGATTCAGGATTTCATTACTTACGGTGGGGACACTGCGTCTGTATGGCAGAGCGGACTGGGACAAGCCCTTCCTGCAATACAGATGACAAGTATTTGAATAATGTCAACTGGCTTGGCATTCAGAGAAACTATCACCGATATCTGTAGTTAAAATGACCCAGTGCACGTGCAAATACACAATACAGCGTCAACGGACATTGGCAAGTAGGCTAATAATTCGTGTTTGGAGACCCACTGAAGTTTCTAGATACTTTTTATATACTTAAACCCTATAGGTAGTTAAAAAGCTAACAAATTCGCTAGGTTTGCTCGTTGCTGCTCCAAGATTGACAAACTAAAACGAGCTGGGTGGATGTCATGCTAGCTAGCTACATAGCTAGTGTAACTTAGCGTACTCGGTGCCAGGTGGTTCGAGAAAATGCAGGGTCTTTACGTTAAGTTTGGGGATGATGTAGACGTATATTTTCAGATGTCGGGGGTATATAACGGCATCACATACTGTAAGGTAGGTTTGAAAATGAATTTCTTGTTCGTAAAGACACTTTTTACAAACAATTTAGCTCTTACCCGGGAGCGTGCATGCGACCCATGATGGCGGTAGAGGAAGAAAGGCCGCACACGCGACCGGAAAGCCTATTTTGCGAGTGCGGCGGAAGTTACGTTGCTACATGTCTAAAAGGCACAGACTTTAATTTTTTTTTTATTGTCGATAACAGTCTATAGGTCTTATATGTACCTAACTACGTTGCATTTGTTTACACTTCAGGAATCAAATCATTCCAGTCCTCCTCGTCCTAACATCTTTGTCCACTGGGTCAGAATGTGCATGAATGTGACATGTATAGACTGGTTTAGCTATATTAATTTAATGTTATGCCTGTTTTTGCAACATTATTATAAAACAGCACACAGACACAAAAACATTGTTCAAAAAAACATTTAATTCGTTTGATGAAAAGTATTACAGTACACACTGATCCATTCAGGTTAAGTCACCAATTAAGAATAAATAACTGGTCAGGTTATTACGAACTCAGATTGTTTGTCTTTTTACAGTCACTAAAACAGTGGATCAAGTCACTATTCATAATGTGTGAGTGATGCATATCATTGTACTTCTTGACATTCTCTTTAAAACCCATACAAATTCTTTATTTCTTAAGATTGGTAGTTAGCCGAGAAGCAGTAACACATCTCTGGAGTTTATTCCCTTTTTTGTTGACAGCTTGAGATCATGAAGTTCTAAGATCAGCTTGCTGTATCCCACAGTCACTTAGCTGATTTGTAGTTATTACCAGGTAGAGTTAAGACCAGTATTAAAAGGCAACTTTGTCATATGCTATGAAATGCACAGGCAAGGGTGTAGATGATACAAATCTCTAAAAAGTGTGCTGTGAAAAGACTCAAGTAGAATAACATTGAAAACACTTGGTAGTGTGCACTAGTTCACCATTCTACAACACCTCATTCTGGTCCACTATCAGACTCGTACTGGAAGAACAGCTGACATCTCTTCACATGATATCAATTTTCATTTGAGTTGGGATGTCCCAAAATTCATAAACTATATTGCAATACTAAGTGGAGCAAAGATGGTTGTGAGCCCAAACAAGGCTCCCTATTCAGTTCTTCTGATGGGACAGTGGTTTGCCACCATGTTTTGGCACATGATTGGGAAACATAAGGTCAGGTATTTCTTTTTCTTTTCATAGGTGGTTTTCAGAACACTCACTGCTACCTCGACTTCTCGGTTTAGTAGGAAACCCAGAAGCTTTCTATGTATCTAAGTAGAAAAAGTAAAATGTAAAACATTTTTAGCCCCTTTTTAAAAAATAAACTTGTCAGTCCGTATATACTCTTCTGAAAGTAAGCCATTTTGGTCCTCTAATTTCAAAATGTACAAAACATTACAGCTCTCTGTTATAGTTTAAGAACAGAAAAATAAGTGGAGACTGTTTTACACAGAAACAACCTTGATTAGTGAAACGGACAGAGAGAGAGAGGGAGGGAGACTGTAAGAAGTAAGGTGAGGCTAGAAGGGAGTGGAGGTTTTGAAGCTCCCCACTGGGGAAGGGGTCATCCGGCCTGATCCGTTGCCCACATATGGGTGTAGGAGCTGGGAGTGCTCAGAGACACAATAGCCATGGTTGTTCCCAAGTGGAGTCTAGAAGTAGGGGACGGCGGTCAGCTTGTACCACTTGACCGTCTCCTTGGTGAGGTCAAAGTCTTTGACTTTGAGCGTGACGCCGCCCAGGTAGCAGTTCTCTCTCAGAGACTCTGCACTGAGCACGCTCAGTTGGAGCTCCCGCAGACCCAGCGACTCCTTGCTGTAGCCGCTGTACACCAGCTGCGGAGGAGAAAGTAAGCATCAGCAACAGCAACTAGCAAGACACAGACACAATCAGCACACCTACTTATGTACCCACATCCGTTCCCTTACCATTTCATTGAAAGTGGGATTCCTTGTCTTTCTGGAGATCTTTGTCTTGCGTTTGGAAGTCTTGTGTGGGTCTGGAAGCAGGTAGGTCTTCACATAGGGGTTAGGGTCCGTTCCATCTTCAGAGACCTAGGTGAAGAATGAGCCCCCCCAAAAAATTGACAGAAGAACATATCAACGTAGTAAATGGAGTAGGGTTTAATACAATCGGGTAGTGATGAGGGACTGATGACAGGGGTGGCCCTTCTCACCAGGTCTTTAATGTGCATGACCATGATGAAGAGAGTGCTGTTCCTGTAGGACACGGACAGCTTCACCTCCCCTTCCACTCTCCCTGAGGTGGGACTCAATGGTGGTGGCTCTATTGGAAAAGATACATAAAAGACTAAGATAAGTACAAGGGATAAGACAAATTAAACTAAGGACATTTTAATTGAGGGAATATATTTATTCTGGAGATACCATAGGTCTATTAAGTCAACATAAACATTGTTAAATAGTACAACAAGGATATCCCTTATAGTTTGGTGGGGATTCAAACCGATGAGCGAGTGACTTGCCTAGTGCTTTGGGTGTGGCCTCGAACCCTTCCGTTTTGTCATCTCTCGCAATGGGATGAAAGAACGTGTATATGAGGTCACACTGGAAAAGAAGAATGAGGCTCAGTGTGATGTCAACATTGCTGAGATTGATGGCCCGTGTGTGTGTGTGAGTGTGTGTGTGTGTTAATTATTGGTCACCTGGGTGACCTCTGTGGAGCTCCTCATTAGGTTGTGGACATAGCTGTTGAGTTCCACTTTCCTCTTGGAAGCCACATCCTTGATATGAGTGCGGCCCAGCACCATCCTATTAGGGAACCTGTAGAAGGCAGGGTTGGGAAGGACTTGTAACCAAGAAAGGTTGACTTACTTAAAAAAACATTACTCCTTGTTATTTCAAAGTTAAGAATTGTAATGACATTTAAGAATACTGTATGTGCAGTCAAAAAGTGTACATTATATTTAAGTTTCCTCGAGTCCAAAACCGTATTTGCGGACGTAATGGAGTATTTTAAGATTTCACTGTTGGGAGTTCCCACAGAGAACCACGACAGAGGACATGTGAACTAGAGATGGTTGGATCGTACCCTGGCAGCTTCCAAAGAGGGAAGAGGATGGACAGCTTGTTGTGGAGCTCCTGGAACTCGTCGAAAGTGCGGAAGACAAACTGGGGCTCACCCTGGCTCTCCCTCAGGATCCTCACCACATAGGTCTGAAGCAGGAGAACAGGAACGCAGCATGAGTGGAAAGGGCAAAGAGGCGAGGGGTGGGGGGAAAAACCACCCCAAACATATTTGAAGCCATAAAAATCTATTAACAACCCTCATACAGTATATGGGCCTGTTATCTTTTCATAAACCTGCCCTCCTGCAAGTTTGTTTACTTCCGGAATTTAATTTGGTTGTTTGGTTTTCCATATTTGAACACAGTGACATCAGTGTTATGGCTCATGAAACATAATTAACCTACAAGAATAATTGGTGATGTTTTCCACATAATAAGGACAAGTTGTTAGCCTAGCTAGCCCTTGTCCTACATGTACAACTGAAAGCACAAGCCGAGGTGTGAGCACTGACGTAATGCTTGTCAGGGTTGTATCTCTTCTGAAAGGAGAAGATGCAGGCGTCACGGATGCGCCCTTCCTGCTTGAGCGTGTAGGTCTTGGGCGAGAAGGATAGTATGGGCTCGTCATTGGACGGCAGGCCAGAAAAACGCAGCTGGGCCAGGTTGTGGATGAAGAAGTTGAACTTTGTGGCCATGCTGCCCAAACTGGACTCTATCAACCTGGGGATTGGGAAAATGGAGAGAAGAAAAATGAGAGAGAGAGAGCGATAGATAGGGGGAGAAGAGCGGGAAATAGAGATGGATGTAGAGATGAGAAATCAAGAAAACAAAGTATGTATGGTTCAGTACCTCAGCAGTTTGTCACAGTGCAAAACACTGGCTGTTGACCAGACTTTCAAACAAAATGTTGTACTTATTCTGAAAACAAGCCCTTAGCAGACCATCAAATGACAACTTTGTTGTTGTAACGTGATATACTGTCTCTCTGCTTTCTTTTCTCTATAGTTGTGCTGCCCTCTGTTGGTGACTAAGGTAGTACCTTGTGAAGAAGATCGTGGCTTCGGCATCTGTGGTCTGTGGCTGAAGAGCGTCATACACGTACTTGAGGTCCTGAGAGCCTGTCAGCTCTGGTAGGCCTGACTGTGTCATCTGACATGCACAGACAAACAAATTATCAACAGATACTGAATATAGGTTGATATTATTAACCTCACAGCACATACTAGTTCACGATGTAGAGCATATTTTAAGGAAATACAAACCCAGTTTGTAGCCCGCCCCATACAACAGCTATGTGTGTACTCTGAAAGTGTCTGACGGTAAAATTGGGTCATAAACCTGAATGATTTAAGGAGCTGTACACACTGCTAGAGTAAGCTCAAGGAATCCCTCGGCATACAGAGAGGCCATTTACTATCATGGCTCAACAAAAGGAAATTTCCAGGGCAACACCAAAGCATCTGTTATCCTGGTTATTTAAATGTAACTGAATAAGGGGCTTTTTTACTGGGCCACAATCATCAGGCAGAACATGAGAACACTGTACAGCTGGATGCCAGACAGAAGTCTTTATTCAATCTTTTTTTTTTTTTTTTTTACCTCTTCCATTATGGCTGTACAAAATGTTGTGCTATAATACCACCACAGAAGAAAACTTTGTGGGGTCACAGAGTGATAGGTAGGATATAAGATAGAGAGAAAGACAGACATAAGGACAAAAGACTGAGTCATAAAAGAAAAATGGAGGGAAAATGGGAGAAGATGGAAGGCATTGACTGGGGTCTCACCAGAGAGAGGAGGTTGAGGAAGAGGCCCGAGTGTTTCCTGATAAGATTGTAGGCCTGGGAGCACAAGTCTATGAACAGCTGGAAGCGGCTGGTAGGCCTCTCCCCCCCGTTAATGACGTAGGCCATGTCGGAGGTCAGCACGAAAGGAGCGCGATCCCTGGGAGCATGAGAACAACGGCAAGGGAAAGAGAGACCGAAAGACAGAGAGAGAAAAAGACACTGTCACCTTGTGTCTAATGTAACAGTCGAAGACTTGCGGGCACAACGCGCACACACGCGGAAACCACATCCATACACGGGAGACGGAAAACGCACCTCTTGAAACTGCCGAACATCTGGGCGTGTCCTAGGAACTTGCCAAAGTCGATGTGGAACATGTGGCCGGTGGATCGCAGCATGATGTTGTCGTTGTGGCGGTCGCAGATGCCCAGCACATAGGTGGCCACGCAGCAGCCTGCGCAAGAGTAGATGAAGTTCTCGGACGCCTGGTGGGACCAGAGAGAAAGGGGCAGGTTCGTCTTTCAGTACGATGCTCAGCCTTGCAGAAGCTGTGCTCACTGTTGTCTGGGTCCCTAAAGGCTTCACGGTTGCACCTTTTCATACTCGTCCTCAGCAGGGTTGTACTTGCGGAGCCACTCGGCCAGAGGCTTGTCTTTGAAGGAGCCCGTCACGCCGTACTCCACCTGAATCTTTCTAAGCGTGTCTGAAGACGGCACCAGCTCCACCATACCTGAAACACACGCACAAATAAAGGAATACTTGAAGAACATGAGTCCTGTATTTTGGTGTGATGTGAGTGTGTGTGTGTGTCTTACTATAAGTCGCTCTGGATAAGAGTGTCTGCTAAATGACTAAATGTGTGTGAGTGTGTGTGTGTCTGTGTGTGTGTCAGCGTATGGGTTACCTTTGTCTTTGCCAGTGGAGATGCATTTGAAGTTGACAATGCGGAGGTCCAGTCCTTCCTGTAGCCAGATACGGTCCATGATCTTTATCATCTGCAGGGCCAGCATGTCTTGTCTCAGGTCTTCTCCCACCTGATAAGACACATACAAATGATATTTGTAATTTATAAACATCCCTCTGCTGCATTTGTCAACCGCCATGCTTAATTTGTGCCACTTGGTGGCGCAGTATACATTTGGAGACCCAAAGTAAACCATAAACAGATGTAGGCTAGCCCAATGATCATATCAATTGAGACATGAGACATGATGAAAGACAGCTCCAACACAAGACTGCCACAAAAAAAATGTTATAACTAGTAGACTTGTTCTATCCACACACACAGTCTGTCTGGTAAGTTCTGGGGTGTCTTTCCTAAACTGCCTCCCACCTTGAACATGACGTTGATCTCCTCTCCCAGGGGGTCAGCGTTCACCAGTGCCAACCTCAGGGGCACGGCGTTGGAGTTGAAGAAGGAGCAGGACTGTTTACACGCGCGTGCACACACACACGTAGAGGGGGTGAGAGAAACGTGTGGTTAGTTACACAAGTCTTAGCCCTGGAGTACTGGCCTGCTTTTGAGAGACAAAGGTGGGATTCTAGTATTTGGGCCAAGAGAGCCTGATCTTGCGAGATCGGGGTCATCTCCACATACACACGCACGTACACACACAGCTGGAGGAAACATTGAGGAACAGTGCTGATGGAGCAGAATGCTCCCACAGAAAGAGACAGGAGTTGCAAGCCAGGACAGGAGGAACATTTCCACATTCCTACACATTCTTCCAAGGTAAGCCTGTCCAACTGTAAAAGCACCGGTCGTCTAGGTGGAGGGGGTTTGTACTTGACAAGACTTGGTAAGTCACTACAACACCTGAAGTTGTTTTATGGATTTTAATGGTACAATCTCTTCATACAACTTTAAATGGGGCAGAATATTATTTATTTTTTGAGTGTTTTGTAACAAAAGTCTACGATGTGGTGGGATTCCTGATTCTTACAAAGATAGAAGTTCTACACATTCAGCTTAACGTCAGCCATTGGCCATATTAGTCTCCAGTGTAAAACCACAGTTGTGTGCAACAGTGATATGGCTTTAGTGTTCGGGCCGAGGAAGAATTGTGGTTGGTTATGGTTGACTCTCAAGTGTGTGGGTTGTTGATGCAGGCCCACCTTCATGTTGAGCTCTTTGGCCACCAGGCTGGGGCTGAGGGGCAGTCTGCAACTGTTCCTCTGGAAGAACGACTGGACCCTCTCCAGACCCTCCTGGAGCACCACCTGAACACACATGTTGATAGGTACTTCAGTAGGTGCCCACGTATGGCAAACACAGTAAATACACATATAATCCTGCACCCTCTTCTCTCCACACCCCTACGCACCTGTCGCGCCGACCCCCCAGCCTGCCGGACCTTCTCGGCCAGCGCCCCTAACAAGGTGACCAGGCTGGTCTGCTTGTTCAGCTCCTCCCTGAGCCCCGCCCCGCACAGGTTCAGCAGCGCCCCGAGCACCTGGTCGTAGCGCCGGCCGAAGGCAGGGTCTTGCACTGCGTCCCTCAGCAGCCTGGAGGAGAACCGGGAGAGAATTCACAAGAGCAGTTCAAGCTCTGTCGTACGTCAGCTTGTGAGAGACAGAGAGAACAGAGGCGTACCAGTAGAGATAGTGGGCTATGTTGATGTTGCCTTGGGCCCGGGACAGCAGGAACATCACCAGGGCGTTGTTCAGGTGACACTCAAACTTCAATGCCTGCAGACCAATAACAAGAGGTAAAAGAGGGTCCTTATGGGTGACTCAAGTTTGGGGCACTGCAGGCGAGAGTGTTAAGTGGGTTTCAAGGTAAGTTCTTGATGTTTCAGTCGTGATACAACCTCGGATGTGTACGTGTGTGGATTGTTTACCTGCACTAACTGAGGGAGGTAGTCGGCTAGTTCATCATCACTGCTGGACTCAATCCAACTGACTGCTACTCTCCGCACCTCAGTGTCGGCAAACCTACAGGTGAAGGAGGAAAGGGTACAGTCTTATGTACAGTGTGTGTCTGTGCAGGGCTCAAAATTAACGGCGTCCCGTCATCGATGAAGAAGATATCTGGAACAATTCAACACAGACTAGATGTCTGGGACAGTTCAACACAGACTAGATGTCTGGGACAGCTCAACACATACTAGATGTCTGGGACAGTTCAACACAGACTAGATGTCTGGGACAGTTCAACACAGACTTTGGGTCGACTGCGGGACAATAGACCATAACAATATAAAATGCAGTGGTTCAACACGTTTAAAGCACAAGGCGAGTGAAACATATTACATTTAGCGCTAGCTTTAAATTCCATAAACTATGAAATAGGCTACCAATTACAAGTGCTGCTATGTGTTATGCGCTGCTCCAAACCTTTTATTGAAAACTTTTTAGAAACCTTTTTTTTTTTTTTTTACCTTTCGGAAAATATCGTTTTGTAACTTTTGTTTCAAACCTTAAGAAACTTTTTTTTTCCACACACATTGAAAGTAGAGGAGATAGGAGGAGAGGGAAGAGGAGAACAGAGAAGCCTAAAACAAAGTAGAGTAAAGCAGAGCACAAAAGCGTTTAGTAGTCCTCATCCTAGGACATCTAAATCACCTAGCTTCAGAACATAGTTCTATTCAAGTGCCAGATAGATACTGACCTACGACATAGTTACGCAAGCCTGTGCACACTCCCTGTGTGTATGTGTGAGTGTTTGAACATACTTGGAGTCAAGCAGCTCCAGAGCAGAGACTGGGGTCAGGGGAGGCCAGTGGTGCAGGAGAGCGTGGATCTCTGTCATGCTGCCCCAGTCCCAGCTGGGGGCGCTAGCCAGCACCTTGGGCAGACTGGATATGTACTTCCCACAGTGGAGCCGCTGGTCCCACAGGAGCTGGCGGTCCGCTCGTGTCAACCTAGGAGCAGAGGTGGAGGAGAGGGAGGTGGAAGAAGGGGGAGGGGGTGGAGAGAGGAGATAGAGAGAGGTCTCATATGATAAGGCTGTTGGAATGAAACATTCAAAACAGCCCAAATACAGAAATGTACTTTTAGCTCAGCTTGATGGAGTATGTTGCTTGGGAAACTATGATTGTGGATTTATCTCCCAAAATACTCAACAAACTATCAACTAACTACACTAGTAACTATGCACTTACCCTAACCAGAACCAGAGGTTACTCAACAAGACTTGAACTTAAGGTTTATTGATAGTTTGATAGTCTGAAAAGCACCTAGGTCCTTTAAATACAAGAGTAGTTGTTGACATTAAACAGAAAGTTGGATGTACTAATGTTTATTGTGACTCCTGGTGGTATGGTGAAGCTGATAATCTTCCACTGAATTCCACCTGTGCCTTGATAAGTAACCATCAGTGGTAGAATGTTGTCCTAACTACGTCATGTTACTTTCTGTCCTGAGGAGGAGCATTGAGCAGGTTTTGGGATGAAATGTTTGACTTTCACATGGTTAATAAGGTTGCACTGCAGTTAAGATACAATTATTATTCTTTCCTTGACTTAAACCACCAACATACCAGTACTGAAAACGATACACTTCTGATACTTCTGATATCCCATCCACTACCAGGTGCCATGATAACGAGATAATCAGTGTTATTCACTTCACTTGTCAGTGGTCATAATGTGATGGTTAATCGGTGTATATGCGTGTGTGCTTGCGTGTCGTACCCAAAGGTCGAGGCTCGGCTGCAGAGCTTTTCAATTTTGCGACGCAGGTCAGGGTCCAACTCCTCCAGGGTGTCCAGGTCTGGACAGGGGGTCTCTGGAGGCCCCACGTACAGCACATCCACCACCGGGCTAGGGAAGTCCACCTGAGGAGGAGTGGGAAGTGGGAAAGAACCAGTAACGCTGAGAAGTAAAAACATGTTGAGGTGGGGGGGATATTTTACAGTTACCTCTCCTACTGTAACACTGCAAATTCCCCCAGAAATCAATAAAGTGCTACTCCACTCTACTGTCAATTCTAGAAAGCTGTGGCTTAGCTGCACACAGCGTCTACCTGCAGTATGATCCTCTCAGCCAGGTTCTTCCTCCTGCCGGTGCTGGCTGCAGAGGAGCTCTCTGGAGACGTCCACAGACACAGCAGCTTAGTTCCCCTCGCCAGCACACTGGAATACATGGAACACATACAAACAAAGAATGTTGAAGAACATTTTGCAGACATAGCTTACATCACTTGCGTTCAAAAGGCACTAATGTGGCTTTTACAATCCACAGGCATTCACACACAGACCGACACTCACTCGACTCACACACACACAGACAAACCGCCAACATTTATTAAGGCAGCAGTTACGCAATTAACAGACAACTAACAGACATAAACAACACAAACACACAGTAAAATGTGGCATCCATTACCGTCTGAAATCAAACAGAGGCATGGAGACTCTGGCCAGCAGCTCTGGACCCTTGCGCTGCTTGTTGGAGTCGGGGGAGCTGCCGGCATTCTGGTTGAGGACCCCAAACAGGGAGAGACTCAGCATGGACTCCAAGGGTAGCAAGGCCACGGCAATGGGGAAGTTGATCCTGCAGGAGAAGGGGGAAGAGGGAGAGTGTGGCATGGTGAGAGGATGGCTTGAGAGAAACAGGGAAGGACAAAAAGTATTGCCTGAAATCCGAGGTATAGTGTGATAAAGGAGCACAGTTGTGGTTCTCTTACAGTTCATCCCATTTGATGTGGTAGAAGAAACTTTTGTAGGTGCCAACTTTCTTGGATTGGACTGGTTTGAACAGGTTCCTGCCGTTGTGTGTGAGGGCACACATCAGGTAGTACTTCTCATAGCTGCAAGAGAAAAGACAAATCTATTTACAATGGAGCCCACAAAACTGAATTCCAAAGCAGGTTATGTTCAAATGCAATATGAGAGAAAGGATGTGGAAATGATGACTATGTTATTAGAAAATATTTCACAGTGATCAATTCCAGCTGTTTGTATGGCACGCGGACGGAAATAAGTGCCGACTGTGACACACTGTCAACATAAATAAAATTCCAGTCAGTGTGATAGACTGAAACCCCAAAGAGAGGACAGCACTGAAACCATGAGTCGGTGGACGATTACAGCCATGCAGTATTTTTGGAAGGCAGTCTTGTTGTTGATTGAGGAACTGTTTTGGGAATTGCGAGAGACAAAATATTTTTTCGGAAGCTCTCTTTTTGGTACGGAAAACGTTCCGGTTGGCAAAAATAGCTCTTGGCTGAAGCCCCCGCTTGGAAGGATCATAGGAAATAGTCAGTTAAACCAGTTCCTTGCTGGGTTCTTTAAGGGTCTACTTGGTCAACCATAAAATAACCATGAGTTCTGTCATGCACCTTGGATGGGGACAAGAATGCGTCACTCCCCGGTCTCCCTTATGGGGCGAACAGTGTTCTGTGAATGGAAACATTGGCAAGCTTATACTGCAGACACAGGAGATGATGTCTGGGGGTGGAAGTTGATACGGTGACGGATGCGAGGAACAACACTGGAGATGCTCAAAAAGTTCAAGACAGAGGTGGAGAATCAGTGCTGTGAGGAGTTGATGTCTACTTTCAACCTCACTCTAAATAAAGACTCTATCATCTAAAACAACCAAATCCCCATAAGTGTACTACACCATACTAGAATCAATAGCAATAAAGGGTCAGATTTTAAGGATGATACAGGAACAATTCAGGACCTACCACTAAAAAAAGAGGTCACTTTAAAAGTAAAAAGTTGGGGTGTAAACAACGAGCTGACTGGATGAAATCTGGCAGAGTAACCTGACAGATAGCGTAGACTGATACTCCAGTCTTCCGGAACATTTCAGAACGGAGCTTTGTAAACTGCATATAGAATGACAGCTCATTTGGAACACAAAAACGATATTGAAATGTTGAGAGTATATGGTAAAGTGGCCTACTCTAACAAATACAATTGAAGATTCATTAGGAGAATTGTTGTTTAGCTAACAATACCACTATGCCAGAGCAGTGGGGGAGGGGGGGGGGGGGGGGCACTAGATGCTCACCTGCTGACCCAGTTGGTGGGTATGCCATGCATGGCGAACAGCGTGAACTGCAGGTGGTCCGTGGTTCCCGACGCCTCTTTACTGCTCCGCTCTTCTGCTTGCTCCTTTCCCTCAGTGTTCTGGGTGGAGGAGGAGCTCATGGAGGAGGAGGGAGGGCAGAAGGAGCGCAGGTAGAGATTGGAGACGTCGTAGACGGCCTCGGTCAGCATGGCCATGCTCTCTTCTATGGGACTGACGTGACCTGTGAGGGGGGGGGGGAGAGAGAGGGGGTTGGGGTTAAAGTAAACCAATACAAACAAGTGGTCTGTATGTGTGAGTGTGCAATAGTATGTGTCGTATTTATTTAAGTTATTTTAGCAACTACCATTTGCGGAGCCGCTTGTGGAGCCAGTCTGCAAGAGGAACATAAACAATTATTCCGTGAATCAGATCACTTCCGTCGGCAACTATGTCGACGGAAATGTATATGTTGTTTCAAATTGAGAGAAGCGCAAAGAGAGACAAAGAAAAAGAGCCGTGTTATCCACCTCAGGAGAGCGAGTCCTGGGGAGGTTGACCGAGCGCTTGACTCTCTTGGCGGCCTCGGTGATGGCCTGAGTCTCCACCTCGTCCAGGGCACAGCACAGGTTCTTTACCGTCTGCACCACCCTCTCCACTGTCTTATACTGAGTACTCTGAGGGGCACAGGGAGGCAGGGTTCAGCCTGGGTTTGAGCGTGTGTCCGTTAAAAGCACATGACGTGTCATTATCAGAGAGCATGTCTTCAAAGACTCTCAAGGTTTGCTACTGTGTGTGAACCAAAAACTAACCACTGGCACACATCTTAGATGGTCTGGGATAATGCATCAGAAGAGGACTGAGCTCCAAAAACTTACCTCGTTCTGCAGACAGATGTTAACTTGATTGTGATAGCCTTCCAGATAGTCAGACAGACCTTGTCTGGAAAAGAGAGAGGAATTAAAAACGTAGAGTTAAATCTAACCAATGAAGTGCCGTCCCAGCAACCATATTGGGTTCCAAAAACTGGGGTGCTCGGAGCAGGGAGATGTGTTCCTACCTGGTGACGTTCTCCTTAAAGGGCCTCTCCACCTGACCCAGGTACTTCTCCAGGTCCACAGCCGAGCAGTCGTCTTCCGCCTGGGTGTACAGAACACCAATGACGTACTCTGAGTATGGTGTAGTATGATTGGGGTGAGGTATGTGTGGTCTATACTGCGGAATGGTAAATGCCCTAACTAGGCCATGTCCGTATCCCAGTGGCATATAACTGTAACATTTCACTATATTGTGTGCAGCAGCAGTAGTGCTTCCATTTAAAATGCCCCACAATGCACAAACAAGGTTTATTCCAGTAAACAGCTACCGGAATTACATCAATTACCTTTTACATCACTGTAGCCATGATGGTCTACTGTAATTCAAGTTTAGATTTACCCCATGAAATATGAATACTAATTGCCCCAGGTGTGTAGGACAAAATGGACAACTTCTGATCCAACAGATCCATACTACTGCTACTGAAAAAAAGATAATACCGTTTTGTCTGAATGGCTGTAAAGTATGTATTTGAACTAAATGAAAGCTGTGTGTGTGTGATGGGGGATGTTACCGTGCGTGCCAGGTCCCTTCTCATGGTGCTCCGGGACAGCAGCTGCAGTTTGATCTCAGTCTCCCACTTTCTGCAGTTCTGGACGTACTCGTGACTGCCCAGGCTGTGCTTACTGTAGGGCACAACAGGGGTCCACAGTCACAACAGGACAACTGGCGTACCAGGGCTTGCCGAAAACATTACGGTGCCAAAATCTGTGACTGTGTTCTACTGAATAGAAGTGGGTATTGGTGATGGTGGTGCTAAGCAGCATGTGTATGGGTCTTGAACTTACTTTTGCATCGCCTCCTCCTGGCCACAGACCTTGAGAACGTAGGTGCTCATGTCCACCTGGCTGAGGTCATCGTGGACCCAACACAGGGCCTGCATGATGAGCAGCTCCACCGGAGAACTCACTAGGGAAAGGGTGGAGTGAAGGGTGGGTGGGGTTGTATAGGGATAGAAACATGAGTGTTAAATCAAGCCCACAGGCACACATACTGTACACACATAATTGCCCTTCCATACGGATTTGTGGCATGTGTCTTTCACAATGACATTTTTTATTGTTGTGCTTCGGCCAGCAATCCCTTTTCATAGTGATTAAAACTTTCACTCAGAACGCCTTCTCATTGTCATTGGACTTGTTTAATATATTTTATCATCTGTCATGTTCCAGTTACAGATCTGGGCTGCACACCAATGCGTAGGGAATGTTAGGGATGACTAAATCTTTGTTAAATTCCTATACTGCGATACAGACAACACCACAACCACATGCAGAGATGTCATTTCGGCCTGAATTAGATTTACTGGATGTTTTTAATTGGGATAAAAAGAGGGAATAAATTGGTCAATTAAAATGTATCAGGCCAGACAGAAAAAACTGTTAAACTTACCACAGACCAACTAAACAAGTCATCTAATAGTGATTTAATGTGGAAAAACTGAAATTTAGCTTTTTATTCTTTGCATCATGAGATGAGGACATTGGAAACTTTGTACTTTGTTCAAGACCCCTTATATTACAACATTTATTTTGTAGATCATTACCATAATCATATTACAATGGTTCACTACAAGATTTTATGGGGAATCTTGACCAATGGTAGTACAATATTGTTTTGAGGATAGGGGAAATGTTTAGATATTTATGTACATGTGAAACATTTCCTGTTAAGGCAATATTTGGCAATGACTGAAACCTGACACAAAACAGACTGTTTTGCAGGGGTCCTTGGCGGGGGCCCAACACACACACACACACACACTTTTTCTAAAACAGACCACCCCAAAATCCAGTAATAACAATCTCACAACTCACAGTGGAATGGAAAGTGGAATGTAGGCAAGTGTGTTTTTAAACCTGGTTTTGCTCCTTGCCCATTACTAGGTGCTGTATACAACATGAGTGTGACCTTTTTAAGGATGCGTCGAATATTGGACTACAACTAGCAAAACACTGAGGCTAGGCAACAAAGTACTGGAATACCGGTCAATGAGTGACACCGATACAAGGCTCACGTCCAACCAGCTGCCAGAAAGGTGCATGGTCCGGGGCGACTCTGGCAGGGTAAAGCAGAGCCCTCAGGTGTTATTGTTGAAATAGGAACAACAAAGAAGGAACGGGAAGTATTTACTTGAACAATGTCAATGCTTGGAAACCATTTCTGCTTTACTGCTGCATGTCTATCAAGGGATCATCAGGACAGAAAGAGAAGGTGAAAACAAGAGACTTAGCAAAAAAAATTCAAGCAAGCAAAAGACACACAAAAGGGAAGACAAATTAAGAACATATTCAAAACAGATTTTTGTTTCATTTGATAGCAGATTCCCAACTTAGTAGGTTCCTGCCCAGGCCCTCCATCATTCCCACAGCTACTTCCTGATGCAAGCTGCCAATAACCAGGATCTCCCCTCACTCCACACCAAGGTATGCTAGGAATCAGCTACCTCAAATTTGTGGCCCAATATGACGGGAAAAACTAGCAAAGAAAGAAAAAAGGAGGGAGAGCAGGATCTCTCTCTCTCTCTGTCTCTCTCTGTCTCTCTCTGTCTCTCTCTGTCTCTCTCTCTTGCTCCCTCTCTCACCTCCCTCTCTCACCTCCCTCTCTCTCTCTCTCTCTGCACCTCTCCCTTTCTCTTCCCCGATCTTAAATGAAGCCAGCGGCTTTCTGGCCTGGCTGTTAAGCAAGTCTGAGAGTAGATTAGTGTTGGCAGTCTGGAAGTGCATTCCCGTGTCATTTTTTTCCATACGTTACTGAGAGGAAGCAGAAACGCCGGTGGATGTGGGCCTGAGCGAGGCAGGGTGACATATTACAGGAGAGAGGGAAACGGAAATTGAATGAACAACACAAAAAGAGATCATCAGAGAGAGAGAGCGTGAACTTCAATCTGGCCTCTCTCTCTCATTCAATTTTTTAAGGGGAACTGAGGTTCATTGTTCCTGTGTGTAGATACACGACCTTGGCTTCTCCATTGTGGGCAATCTGGAGATCTAAACACAACAATCTAGGTCAGCAGAGCTGGGTAGAGACAAGGAAGTGAACCTAGACACTGCAGGTCACACAAGCCTGACTGCAGAGGAAAGTGGAGTGGAGAGTGACATTATTAATAAAAAGATGTGCGTATCTCTCAAAAAGGCAAAAATGTACCTTGGCTTGACAAGAAAGTACTATCTAAGCCACGTTTTGATACTGTACGTATATTTATTTCAAGTTTGTAATGGAGGCAATATAATGACTTTAAAAAGCATAACTTTGCTAGCATGACCACAGTCCCACAGCTAGAGCCCTCTGCAGGATTTTTAGGACCCGAAATGAGGGGCAGGGAAAAGCCAGCTGAAGTTGGTCACAGTTTGGAAAATTGCACACAAAAGTTTGGTTGAGATTAGCTACAAGAACAGAGAGTTAAGTCCAGAATCCAGTAAAAAACGTGGTCACAAGGGGAGATAGGTAGACCAGAGGCCAATGAAAAACATGGTCACAAACAGGAGGGTAGAGCCAGGGTCAGACAGACTGGCATTGGAGGGGCAACCCATGGAGGCGGGGCTTTGTGCCAGGGGTCAGCCAATAACAGTGTCCCCAGGGAGAGGTCTGTGCAGAATTGGCCAATGGGGGACAAAAAACAGAGGACCTCTTTGCCCAAAACAACACACCCAGGGTTGGGGCACAACCTTCTTTTGTGAAGAGAGGGAACGTGGCATTCTTCCCACACCAAAAAAAAAAAGAAAAAAGGAAGAGGAGGGGGGCAGGCAATTCAGATATTTTCCCCCGTTGTCTCTTATCTGCAATCTCAAGCAGTCTCAGAGGGGAAACGCCTGACATTTTTTCCAACTTCTCTACAGAGAAAGTGTAGATGCCAGAGACACATTTATTTTGGTTATAAGCCAGATATGTTGGGGGTTCACTTATACTCTAATACACTTATAGACATCCAGGACATCCATTTTGGTTCGTTAAGAGATGCTGAATAACGAAGGAGGGTTAGTAAGAGCTTAGCACAACGTTCACACGCGCACAACATCCATATCCACCCGCACACACACACACACACACCCGGTCCTTACCGTCGCAGGTGAAGGTGACAGGCTCCTGGGAGTCAGAGATCTCGATGCAGACCTTGACGCTGCAGCCGTTGTCTCCGCCCCCATCTCTCTGGGGGATGACGGCACTCAGCACATACCCTGGGTTTGTCACAGGGTCGTCATGAGGGAACCTGGCCCTAAGTCTGGGGGTTTAGAATCGATCCATATCAACCAACAGGCGGAATTCCTTTTACATACAAGTGTAGAACTGAGAAGATGGGACAGGTTTAAGGAAATGAGGAACTCTTTGTCCAACTAAAGAGAGGGCTTTGCTCGGGCCTGTCAAGTCCCCTCAGATCTTAGTCACATGGGGTTAAGGCTTTGTCAGTTTGCTTTCGTCGTCTTGTCATTTCCGTGACTAGAATATCTGATAATACATATAATGACAGTAATTACTATCGGAAATGATTACATCATAGGCAGTAGTAAACAAACCCTATAATATAATCATATAATTATCCAGGCATTTCCTTATGGGTTCCAATGTTCCACTATCAGCCAAACATTTTGTTTTCTTTTGGAATACACTCAAATCAGCCAATGCCTCTATGACTAAATAATAGATATTCAGAGTCAAATGAAATGACAGATGGTAAGCCCTCTCTCTTCCATGCTTTATCAGAGTTATTAGTAGTCATGCTCTGTGACGTTAAATTCTTTAGCATGCCAGATGTGACAGATAGGGTGGATCTGAGGCTCTGTTGAGGTTTATCACCCTGTCAGGGATAGATTCCCCTAACAGCTTTATCATTGCTCCACCCAAAGGGACAAAGCACAGACAGGGAACAATTCAACAGGCCCTTTCAACATGTATGACTGTGCACAAAAAACCATAGAGTATTTGTGGACATGGTCATATGGGATTAGTTACAGACGCACTCATGATACTGTTGTATCACACATATGTACACACATTCTTACATTGCTACGTCTTCACAGAAGGCTACAACTTCAAGGTTTTGGGCTTCCTTTTCTTCCAGGGCGGTGCACTTGGTGAGTACTTTGTCACTTCCCTTATTGTGCTGTAAGACAATAGAGAAATGGTGAGCAGGCATGAACAGATCAGAGCAACAGGTCACACGAAACATTCTCAAAGAGGAAATTCCGAAGTTGTCCAGAACATCCTTGATATTAAAAGTCAACATTTTACATGCTGAACAAGATGAATTTAGTTTCTGTTGTCTTGCTTGTAGTTTGAATGGCTGAAGTGTTATGTTCTCAAGATGCATGCAAAAAATTGCTTTTTTTATATAAAGACCTTGGAGCCATAAATCCTGCTAAGTGAATAAACATGTCAGTAAGGGCAAAGACTAGGACAGGCGACTCACACACAGGCACACTAGGACAGGCCCCAGGGAACTGTGGATTCCTGGAGGCAGTGTGCAAGCTGACAGGAACACCTCACATTCTACTAGGGTCTGACTACTGGGTCTAAGAACGTGTTTCCTGTCCAATAGGAAATGACAAGTAAAAGTCCACTTCCTGATTCACACCGGGTCTGCAAAACTGCCCATTCATCCATTGGAACACAGCAACATCACTCAAAAGATAGATTTTGATTAGAATCTGTGGGAAATGGAGGGAAAAATGCCTGGTATGTTTTTATAAAAGGTCCGTCTACAAGTCCACAAAAGAAGTTTGTTATCTTCCATGAGATAACAGAAAAGCATCAGCTACTAGTGTCATAGTTCACAGATTTTCAGTCATTCAAACGTACACCAAGTCAGTGAACCTTGACCTGGCACCTTGTGACTTCTGAGCTATGATTGTATGAAAAATCATACATTTCTGGTCATTTTAATTTGTCAACTGAATTTGGAGCAGTCAACAATTTTAGATCATGGAGATTTATTTGTGGGGGATAAACAGGTTTTGGGCTATTAACATTAACAGATCCAAATATACCAATCAGCCTGCAGAACAGGCTTGGCCAGAAGAGCGATCAGTCGCTCCGATAGGCCACCTGCATAACGCAACACAATGTCTTGGCAGGGTGAGACATTGAGCGTATTAGCTGCGTTTGTGTTCAATTCATGAGGTTTGCTTTTGAAGAAACAATGAGGCACTAATCCAAAGAGAGAAAGATTGCTGACACACACAGTCCTAAAAGCAGTTTCACACACGCACAGTCACAGATTCAGCACACACACACACACAGTCCACAAGTCCAGACACCGGGCTGTACAGTTGGACAGTCCAGCCTTTGTTTCGTATCCTGGGTCCTGACTGGTGTTTATTGGGCTAGAGTGTCACTGGTCCCTGAAGGGACGGGGCTGGCCCATGTGACCGGCTCACACACACCAACTAAATCATTCATCCTCTCTGCTACCATTTTATCAGCCTACTGTTCCGACTCTGATCTTTTCATAAAAAGAGTCTCTGTCCATTTCTGAGTTGGTCGCTAATGTCTCCCCATACTGCACTGAAGTCAAAACCTGTCAGCAACATGCTGATTAAAACTGTTATTCGAAGATTCTCAATGATGTTGTACATTGCTTTACTTATAGAGTGTGTGCCCTTTTGACTAGATCTTGGCGATTATGCAGTATTAAGATCAAAGTTTGCTCTGATACCAGCTGGGACTAGTGAATGTGAAAAATGGAACCCCCATGTAAGTCCAACTTCCTATTTACAAACAATAAGTTATTATTTATCTACAGATTATTACTTCCACTAGGAACTTTGAACATGTATATTGTTATAAAGGTTTGTGTAACGTTCTAGGTCTGGGAGGCCTCTCGATAAGAAATACCTAGGACTCCAAACAGTCAAGTCACATGTTCACTACAGGACATTGCAAGTTATGGCCACTCCTCTTCCCGTCTTTCCACAATAGCCTTTCAGTTTGTTGTGACTAAAGGTGGCAAGCGGCGAGACAAACAGCTGTTTTATCAGGTGAATGACTGAGTTTGCACAAGCACTGCGTCGCCTATGTGCCCGCTTCTGGCACTTTGCAGCTTCCCTCTCATAAAAAGCATGATGGAACACTTGTCGGACACGTGGTTATAATTACGCCTTATAATTACCAGATGATTGCACTTAATGACGGTGGTTTTCTGAAGTTTGCAGAGGTGTGGAACGCTTGTTGAATTGTTGAGTGGAAAGTGCTAAAAGGTTGTCTCCAGCTCAGAGATCTCAGCTCTTTGTGTGTGTGTTTAATATACAGTGTGTGTGTGTGTATGTGTGTGTGGGCTATATATAATATTATAGCCTATATATAATAATAGAAACTGTATACACACATACATCTTTCACATGGGCCTACATATGCTAATTTTAATACACTAATTCACTGCCCAAAGACTGTGCAAAAATGTAGGCCATCTACAACAGGCATGCATAATGCCTGGCTGCACACAAAGACGCATAACAAGTGTGCACAACAGTGACAATGTATGCACGATGACAGGGCATAAAAATGTGACAATTTCTGAGAAGCGGTCCTCACTGCAGAGCAGATGGTGCTGTCCCTGGAGTCTGGGTCGAAGCCCGCTCCATGCTGGGTAGCCCTTTCAGCTTTTTGACGCAGACTGCTTGGGGAGTTGGCCTGACAAAATGTTGTGCTGTGAGGCATGACTGCTGGAGCAGAACATGTTGTTTGTTTGACTATGATTATTTAAAGGCCAACCATGGTATTAGCTTGCGTAGGTACACACACTTAACAGAACTGGACGGGAACATAGAGAAAAAGTTCACAGAAAAAAAATCTGAGGACTTCAAAGTTCAAGATCATTTGTTTGGGTTTTATACAAAGGCTCAAATCCACCCTCTTTCAAAAACCCAATGCCAAGTGTTGCCAACAGTGGGTTTACTTACATCCAACCACTGAACATTCAGACTGTTAATCTCAGGGGTAATGACAATAACAAACAGCACTCTGGCTTGAGTGGTGTGGGTGGCACCGGATAGTGTCGATACGCTAGAGCTAGATGACATAAGGCAGGGACTAGGAGTGTCTGATGTCGGAGTCTGCACAGTAACTCTACACCAGCTTCGGGCCCTGCTGGTTAAGGGTGCTGGTTGGCCCACTCACGCACACACACACACACACACGCACAAGCCAGGCCTACGTGAGAACCATGTTGTCATGGCAACGTGAGTGGTGGCGCTGAGCCAGTCTGGGGCTTGTTAGATGAGTTGCTGGGGGGGGCACCAGGGAGTTGCATGGGCTTGCTCCTGCTTATACCAACCCTGCTCCTGGCAATCGGTCTGTTCAACTGGCAGGCAGGAAGCAGGCAGATAGTGTGGCAGAATACGGATGCACACACACACACACACACAACACAGACAAAATAAACACGCTGATAAAAAATGTTTGAGAATAGACTTGACATCTCCGATGTGTAGTGCATCTTCCTGGGCAGATTATATGCAACACAGTAGCCAGACCAGAACACACACAAAACAATCCGCCATCTGTACACAAAGGTGAAGCTTTTCCAGTCTTATAGGTACACAGGTATTTTAAGAGCCATTTGATACACATCGACGGTAGACACACAGACCACAAACCAAGCGGTAACTACACAGAATCCTGCTATAACCCATTTGGTCTAGTGCATCATTCAGCACGCTTCTCTCCACATCCCCAGGGCTTCCTAAGGCGCATATAAATAACTGTGCGTTATTTAATGATGAAGACGTGAATCATCTAACTCCTCATCATTCAGTCTGATTTGTGATGATACTGCATTGCCTCAATTAAGCCTGTGCTAGCTTAAAATGTAGAAACTCCTCTTTAATCTTTAAAAGTGGAGAAACTGAAATGGACTGATCTGTCCCTGTGTTTTTCTGAGCCAAGGCTGATTGTTGTTTTGTTTCCTATTCAAGATTGTAGACAAACGGATGGTGTAAAAACCTTGTCTTGTGCATTCAAAATATTTTCAGCCTTCTGTGAGAAAAGGCAACATGGATTCTGGTCTGACACGAAGCTACACGATGAGACAGGCAGGATTTCTGCAATGTCACATGAACACCCAATTACTAAAAGAGCAGCAGGTTCAAGCTTTGTTCAACCATTCTGAGGAAATTTACAGCATAGCCCTCAGGGCACATTAAAGAAATTGCAACAGTACACGACAAAGAAAGAGATGTCATGGCTGTATAGAGTCGTGGCTGTATAGAGTCATGGCTGCATAGAGTTATTGTGCATTACATTAAGATACTGTAGTTTCTAATAAACTCTGCTCAGTACAGATGGATACTTGGAGGCAACATGACAGTTATGGTATTCTGTGCCCTATCCCAAATACAAGAAGGATGAGAAGTCTTTAGTGAGAGTAACTTCTGTATCTTTTGCATCTGTCTTCTTCAAAGATAAAGCCTTTCATACTTTATAACACTAAGGTATGTTTTTATTGGGGTATAATTGGGTTCAGTAGGTTGGGTGCTGTTATTATGAAAGTGTGGCATGGCTCATTTCTGTCTATGAATTAGGCATACTCGTAGATTGTTTGTGTATTTTGACGCCTGTCCGAGAATGATAGGGGTCATTAAAATGCAATTTCGTTTGAAGGCATGTCACTGCACATTGAGTAGCCTACGTATAGTGACCCACTGAAGAACCAGCTAATGCTCATGTGTCCCTCTAAATTTCACCATTAACTAGTGGTTTGGGCTATACTGACTCAGATGTGATGGTTAGTGTTAAGGTTTGCCAATGTATTCTGTGTCGGGACGTTTGTAAAACAAACAGTTTGAACTGTTTGATAAAGACACAGTGACCAATGATGTACCTGATTGTTTGGCTTGTGCTGGGAGGACGTCCCTGGGATGTTGAGCGAGTGGCTCCTGGTGACGGCGGCCCCTGTCGATGCCCTCCGAGGCTGAGCGCGTGCCATGAGCTGCCCTTTCACCTCAGTGGAGGGGCTGCTGTTACCCACATTCTCAGGCTCTTCGAGCAGCACCGCGTCCCAGGGGTCACTAGCGGGCCCTCCCACTCTTGTCACTGCACCCCCGGAGGCCTGGAGAGTATCCTCACTCTCGGCCTTGCGCTTGTTGAGGGGGTCAAGATCCAGCCACTCAAATCGGTTGGAGCTCGGTGGATCGGCAGGTGGCTGGGGCGGGTTGGGTGCGAGGGAAACAGTGTTGGCGGGCGCCGAATCCAGGTCTGTGCTGGCCGACCTCCCGTTCTTCAAGTATTCCGAAGTGCTGGCGATCTTGTCAAAGAGTTTGGCCATCTCTGGTGTGACCGTGGGCTGCTGGAAGACCAAGGGCGCTGCCGCCTGGAGGGGAGCAAAGCCCATGAAGGAGGACTGCTGGACACTGATGTTGATGAAGGGAGGCATTGCCGGGGAGAAGCCATTCTGGAAGGAGCAAGAAGGCTTGGGGAAAGGAGCAGAGGGGAAGATGGGACCTTGTGGGTGGGACGGAGAGGACACATTGGAGCTGGAAGGTGTGGAAAGCACGGGTGTCCACTGGCTGCTCTGGAAGGGAGAGGGGTTACAGACGTGCCCCCCCGGAAAGGAAGCGCTGAGGTTGAAGCCGAGCAATGAGGAGGGGCGGGATGCCTTGCTGTTGGCCCCAAAGGTGTCGTCCAGAAGGAGCTTCTCCAGCTCCTCATTGGTCAGTTTGTTCACATCAATGTCATGGAACTTGTCCTTCTCTGCCCTCTTTTTAAACTCTGACTCTGGGAAGAAGATGAGGTCCTTCTCTGGTCTGCTGCTGGGAGGAGTGGGTCTGGGAGCAGCAGCAGCGGAAAGAGATTTAGTGGACGACAAGGGTTTGGTGGATGCCGAAGAGGAAGAAGATGTTGCTGCTGGTAGTGTGTGTCTCTTCTCCCGTTGCAGTCTTGCTAAGGCCTCCGTCTCCATGCGAAGGGCTTCCTCCTTATCCACAACCCCCTTTGGTTGGGGTACATCCAGCTTAATCCCATTACCACTGGATATCTGGGCCATGGTGTCAGCTTGAGGAAGCCATGTACCTGGAGCTTGAAGGTCTGTGGTGGTTGTCAAGAGGCTGTACAGGAGGACCAGATTCAAACACCTGGGAGAGGGTAGAAGAAGACTTCAGGTCAAAACTAAAGCTGATGTCAAATCCAATAGTCTGCAGAAGAAGCAAAGGAAAAGAGAAAAGAAAAAGATGGAATTCACCTGTGAGACGCGAGGTGCAGAATTGAGGAGGACAGACGTACAGTGGAAAAGAGGAAATGATGCCAGATTTTCCGCTTTCCTTATTCTACAGGGAAAGGGAAGATGGGATTGGGCCTACATCAAATGTTCTTTATGCAGAAAACACATCAGCTTCTTAAACTCACTTGACTTACATTTAGGCTAATATTACGGCCCATTTTAAAGCTTCCCCAACACACACCCTGAGGTGTCAACATCTATCTATCAACAACAGATGGGAGAAATTGAAGGCTGTTTGAGTCACGCTGCCTCAAGAATTCATGACACCCATATTTACAAAATGCCCCGTCATGGTAAAGGCGAGTTCTTAAAACGCCCGTTAAAGTTTAGTGTTCCTGAATTGCACAGGGATTGTCACATGGGTTGCAGTAGCCCACAACTATTCACTATTCAGTACCAGCTATCCAGCATTTGCTTTCCAGTATGATCACAATCAGTGTAGTGTAGTTCCAGGGACTTATTGATTGATAATTGGCCTGCTCACGCCTGTCAGTGGTATTGGAGTAAAGCCGTAAATAAGGGCAACTAACTAGATCTAACTCTATGCAATGTTCGTGGTTAAAACGGCATCCACACTTCATAACACTCCATCCAGTAGATGGAGATCTGTTATTTTCTGTGCTGCTGTCATTACTGGAAAAACAATTTCCCAATACAGATGTGGAGCTAACAAGATCTGATGCCATAAGCTCTCAAGTCTAGTTACTTCCATGTTGACAGAAAGAGCTCAATCTTTCCAATAACTGTATTTGTCCTTCCAACTAGACTGAACCTAATTCAAAGGGGTCTTTCAGTGTAAAGAAATCATCCAGTATGGTTCTAGTAAAAGATATACTCATCAGATCTGTGCCAATCATTGCAGGCTAATTGCAAATGATCTACAGGCTTGTATACATGTAGGCGTGCCCACTTCAAGATCCTCAAATAACTTATTGTTTCGTGTTTTCCAACTATTATCTATTAATTATAATAGTTCACAGTCACACAGTCTGACCTCCTTTTCTAAGGCTTCACCAGTCTCTCCTGAGCTTCCCCTCCTATTGTGGGGACAAAGACTGGCTGTGCCTGGGCTCAAGCTAGCCTAGTGCTTTTGTGCGCTGAGGAATTTGGAGTGTAAGTCAGCCAGACGGGTTTCTCTGTTAGCATTGCGGGTGCTGCAACCAAAGCATGTCTTATCAGCTGTGCTAATATCGGAACCTAGGGAAACTGGAACTCCAGATATTGGCAGAGGCTTAGCTCAAACATTTGTCTACTTAAAATACACCCTTTGATGGTTTTGAACAATCTTTGGGTAGGTCATATTGGTAGTTATGATAGTTTGCTCTTTATTCATTCCTTTTATGGCTTATGGTGTTCAATATTGTTAAATGTGATCAACACAAGCCAAGTAGGTTAGCATTGTTGACAAATGTACATCGAAATGTGTGAAGTGGACAGGGACTATGTCCACTGACAACCTAGACTATCACAAGAAAAAGTCAACTTAACCCTCTGAACAAAAGGTCCTGCCCTCAAGACAGGCATGTTTTCAAAGTCCATATAAGGCAATAAAATTGTTTTGATAAAGTCAACTTGGAGAAAATAAAAATGAATATTTTGTCCTCAGCAATCTGATTCTGTCCCCAAAAGAACGTTAGTTTCCCTTCTTAAAGTATGTAGAAGACAGATATAGGCTACTTGACTGTAAATCTCAAGTGGAAATGTAGGCTGGACTGGAATAATTTAAGGATGGTTCAAGCAAATGGGATGTTGAGTTCTCAGAGACCATTTATTCACTCAAATTAACTTGGAATACTGTCTTTTTCCCATGAATGATTTCCTAAATTAAACCACATTTAGGAGTATATCATGTACCAATATGCAACATTAACAAACCACTGGACATCCGTTCAAAGTACAAAACAACATGTTTAAGACTGGAATAAGTAACCAGGTCATGTGTGCTTTGAATGGATGCACCTGCCACTCAAGTCAGGACATCAATATAATTGTACCCATGCAGATTTTCACCCAGGAATATTTACCTGGCCATTTAAACAGATTACCCAAACAAATGCAGTGAAGATAGATTCAAGCTAAACAAAAACCACACACAGGCCTACATACAATGATCCAATACCAAAAAACAACTGCATATCCACACACATCTACTGTCTACACATTTTCCAAGGGCTGCATTTCTATTTAGTGTGCAAAAGAGAAGCTCCCTTGTTAAGAGATTTAGAGGGACACATGAGCATTAGCTGGTTCTTCAGTTGGTCACTATACGTAGGCTACTCAATGTGCAGTGACATGCCTTCAAAAGAAATTGCATTTTAATTACCTCCTCGTACAGGCGTCAAAATACACAAACAATCTACGAGTATGCCTATTTCATAGACAGAAATGAGCCATGCCACACTTCCATCATAACAGCAAAATCGCATCAAAAATACGAATTTCAATTGAACTGTTTTGCTGGCCAGTCAGAAAATATTATTACATAAAAATTATTCCTAGCTTCCACAAAACTCAAATTTCCTTAAATAGCTAGCCTTAAGGACACTAACAGTCAAAAATAAAAACCAATGAATGTACCAAAATTACAGTTAACGTGTGCTGTCAAGAAAACTATTTAAGCACAAAGAACCATCTAGCTAGTTGGATTTATGGCAGTTAATGGAACCAAGCAACTTGTAATCACTATGAAGGAAACGCAGAACTGTCACAGCAAACTTTACTAGCCTTAAAGACAAAGTATGGCATGCGAGAAAAAAAAATCGCCGTGGGTATAACGTGTATACATAATGAGCTACTAGCCATTAAAATGTGTCTCTTGTCATACTTAGTCGTTCGAACTTTGCACAACAACACAGATTCAATTATTTAAAACACAGACACAGACCTGCCAAGTTGACAAAGTGAAATTCAAGAAGGAAAAAACTGTTTTGACGCTTAATCAAGGCCTAAATGACCGGGACATATATCAGATTTCTAATGTTTAAGGTATTTCTAAACTTTTACATATGAATATCTGAAATTAACACATTTAATTTCATACCTTTTAGCGGTACGATAGTTGTAGCCATTTTCCCTCAGCAGCAATTTTTGTCCCTTCACTTGCGCAGACACAACGTCAGATCCTGTTGAGGTAGAACGTTTGTTTTTTTGGCATGGTAAAATTGTGAAACAGCGTCACCGTGTGTTTAAAAAGTGTTGCCAAAATAACTTTTTTTGTGTGATGAACAGATGAACAGAATGAATATTTGAATAATTAACTTTTGGTTATGTCAGTATTCATGTTATTATTTGAGTGCCTGAAACATTAGTACCGCTTCTGTTTCACAATAACATTTGCTGTGTAAACTGTTGTATATTAAATTGCATCTATTGTTTAAGCAATGTATTCACTCGATTTGTTTGTAATTTGTTCCATACTCACATTAACGTTGGAACACAAAGTGTAGCTGTTGATGGTGTACAATTAATTTTGCAATTCTGCGAGAAAGGGTGTTGCTCTATTTTGGTCACTCTACTTTTGCTCATTATGTATATCTAAATTGTTTTATCATTGCTTTGCAAAATTGCAAATGTACGAATTTGTATGCTGTCAATTCAATTACATGCTTTTATTCAGAGAGCACATCGTTACAACCGTAAATCTGCCCCTTTGGAGCCGTAAAAACGGAAAATGTACCTGTCTACACGCTTTAGCCTATATATTTATGAATGTTTAGGAATCTGTGATGATAATAAAATTGTCAACAAAACTAATATAGATACATTTACAAAGAGACAGAAACAGTATTTCTTCTGTCGAAACTAAAGTTTTCATTTACTCACATTTTAAGTCTAGAAAGAAAATCGTAAAAGAAATGACTGCTTGATTATGGTAATACAATGCTTATGTAATCACATCGTCATGTTTACACAAAATCAACTGAAATCACTGGAAGATGGCATAAAGAGACTGCCTACTATTTATTTTTTTACAAAGTTATATGCGCTTGATTTTGGACCAAGGTTATAGAATGCATCGCCCTGCTATGTACACATAGTGTCAAATTTGCTTGTTTCAAACTGATTGTAAAACAGTTACTGTTTATTATATGGTCATGGGAAACACAATTATTGTAGTTACAATAATTCAAGTGAAATACATTTTAGATGTATCCATCAGATCCACCAGACCTTGCACATGATGAACCTTGTCATGATGAAACGCCACGTACAGTATCTCTCAAAGCACCTTTACTTCACTAAGAACTTTAAAGGGAACATTTGATTGACAAATCACCTGCCCTGTAGGCTGCCAACGCGACTATTTATATGCGAGTCTTGACATTTTTATCCAATCAGAACATGTAAAGGCGGGACGTTGCCATGGTAAACAGCTTCTTTAGGTTGAGCACCAGTCGAAAGAGAGAAAGACATGACAGCAGCTGTAAACTGGAATTAGTCTTATGAACGGTGGTGAATCGAGTTGCGTTTGCAGCGTTGACTGAAGAACTAACGGTAAGTAGCGTTAACTAATGGTATAACACTAACATGGTTTCCTGCGTTTCTTGAGAAGAAAGTACTTCTGATTCCAATTTGTACACAATATTTGAACTTCAAGCAATTGTTGTTATTGCCACGACTATCGCATCGGGGCGAACGCTTGACGATACGCTTGACGATACGCAGCTATCTATCAAGTATCTTTAGGTACCAAACAGGAAGGAGTATCGAGATGAAAGAAAGACTTGAAGTCTATTGTATGGTTTTTGTGCAAGGAAACATGGACACTTTGCGATTATTTACAGATGTAAAACAGGTGCACGTTGTCATGCCATTAATGACTGGTTGAGTTCTCTTGAAGACAAATCCTTAAGGTTTATCTGCCCAACACGTGTGGTTATCAGCTGTTGTTTCCTTCTCGTTAATGGGGGGTCTCTTAGTTTAGAGATTAAGATTAACTTGTCAACAGTCTATTGGTCAATAGGAAAGGGTGTGCACCAGACTAGCTCAAACTTTGCCAATACCCTGAAGAGAAAAGCCTGGTCTAATGACTGAGAGGAAAATTGTAGACCCAACCGTCTGTTAATGGCCTTCTGTAAAGAAATGGGCTGTGCCAGAATAATGCCTCATGACAAGATCTACTATGGTAAAATTATGGTCAAGAGTTGGTCCATTTGTTTTGAACATTTATTGTAACCATTTAGCATGTATCAGTGAACAATAGGATACTTATCAGCCCCTTTGACATGCCTTCCCTCCCATGACAACACTGTGTATTTAGCCATTGAACGTCATCCTTATTTCTGTGTACAAAGATGTGGTGGGGTAAGGTCTTCTGCCACAGGGCCCTACTTATCCTGAGCCTGTGGCTGTCTGTCCAAGCTGTGCCCATCGCAGTTGACAAAACCAAAGTCAACCCCCCAGAGGAGAAACTGGAGGCCCCACAGAGTGCGGTGAGTGGGGGAGGACAGCAAGATGTTTGGCTATTTACCGTTACAATATAATGTGGCATGGCTCATTTCTGTCTGTGAATTGGGCATATTTCAGATTTGTTTGTGTATTTAGATTTTGGGTGAGAGCAGAAAAAGAGGAGGAGAGATGGGTAATTTCAGAAAGAGCCAGGCCCATAGACACACACAACATATCCATAGGAAATACAACTTTTAAGACATTCACTTGCAGTGCATGCATGCAGTTATAGTTGTTGTAAAAGCCATTTCACCATTTTATTAGGATTATCATCATTAGTTATTTTGTTTATTGTATTTGTTCGTTTTTATTGTTTTTGGGCACTAGGAGCAGACATCACTCGGGTAGTATGAGGCTGGTAATTGGGCTAAGGTATGCAGCTGGATGGGAGGACACTACAGTTCTTCTGCTATCATGGCATGACTACCTAACCTTAACTGTCATGGCAGAGAAGACTTGGTAGGAGTTATTTTGTTGTAAGCACTGTAATGTTGACTTGTGCTTTTACTTGGCTGTGTTTCAGGACACAGGCCTGCACTATGACCGCTACCTCAGGGAAGTCATCGACTTTCTAGAGAAGGACCAGCATTTCAGAGAGAAGCTCCACAACACAGATATGGAGGACATAAAGGTAGGCCAGCAAACTCACAGGTCAATACCCTTCGTGTTATGATTATTACTAGCCACAGGAACACCTTTTATCAATATGTTTGTGTGTTTCCCACAGCTAGGCAAGCTTGCCAAAGAGTTGGACTTTGTCAGCCATCATGTGAGGACCAAGCTGGATGAACTGAAGAGGCAGGAGGTGAACAGACTCCGAATGCTGATCAAAGCCAAACAGGACGCCGAGGGAAGGAATGGTACACAGTCCAAACATCCGTCTTACCCATTTGTGTCACTTCTTTACAGTGCAACATTTTAATGTGCATCCTACCTGTTTTTATAATTACATTTCAAATTGATCCCAGCAGACATAAATATTGACCACCAATCCCTGCTCAAGCAGTTTGAGTACCTCAACCACATGAATCCTCATACCTTTGAGGTGGAGGACCTGGATCGTCTGATTAAATCGGTAAGGATGACCGTCAATATTATGTGCTGTACATATCCAAAAGACTATGTTTTGGTCCTATATTCAACTCTTGAAAGTTGTATGTTTCCAGTTGACAAGAATCCCAAACGTGTCAGCCTACTGGAATGTTGCATTAATCTGGCAAATGGCAATTAATAAGTGAACAGGCTGGTTACAATGATTTCCTCCTATACAAGTAGCATGATGAACTGTTGACATTTGCTGTATATTGGGAGGCGTATTTGTTCCGCAGCTCTATTTAAATCAATGCCCTGTGTGTGTGAGTATTGACAAACCCAGAGCTTTCATTTGAGATGTAATTACATGGAAGCATTGAGCTATTTGTTCTTTGTTGGAAAGAGCTGGCTTGCCAGCATTCCAAATCAGCTTTGACAGTGTAGGGAGTGCCTGTAGCCTGTAAACTAACCAGGGATTGCTCAATTCTATGTAAAGTTTTCTTCATGCAAATCAAGCTGCTTTTAGGCTTCTAATCAGGAGGTTGTGCATGAAAGACGCACACAAGAAGTGGAATAAAAATAATGATTTAATATACTCTGCACCACGTTTTCATATGACCTAAATAATTGCATGTCACAATTCGGAGCTGAACTGCTTTGTTTGGAGTATTGCCCAAGACCTAATTGTAACCAATTCACAGAGGCATATTATCTAGTCAAATAGTTCACTCAATTCACAATCAGTGGTAAATTCACAAATTACACATGTTCTGATCTGACATCTAAGGATGTTTACATACCAGTCTGGATAAGGATTATAATCCTTAATAATTGATTTCAGCCATTGAACATAATTAATTTACAACATTTGCCATTTTGATTTTTTTTCTCTCTTTTTCGAAGGCTACCAATGACCTTGAGAACTTTGACAAGGAACGCCACGAGGAGTTCAAGAGGTATGAAATGACGAAGGAGCACGAGCGTAGAGAACGTCTGAAGTCCCTTGATGATGAGCAGCGCAAGAGGGAGGAGGAGCATTACGAGGAGATGAAGAAGAAACACGCAGACCATCCTAAAGTCAACCATCCTGTAAGAGGCTGAGACTGGACTCATCCTGAAGGGAGAAGACCCTGATCTGAAATCTGATGTGAAAGATCTTACGAATGTTTGTTTGTGTGTGCACAGGGGAGTCAGGATCAGCTGAAAGAGGTTTGGCAAGAGGCTGACGGTTTGGATCCAGATGACTTCGACCCCAAGACCTTCTTCAAATTACATGGTAAAGTTGTAAGATAATATTCAGCTTGATAGCAATGCATGGAACAAATCATATGTTCTTTAAACAAATATAAAATATACATTGGGAAGATCTACAGTATACACTATTGATTTTGCAGACACTAATGGAGATGGCTTCTTTGATGAACAGGAGCTTGAAGCCTTGTTCAATAAAGAGGTATGTATCCTGCCCCCATGTTTGTATAGTACTGAGGATATGTATAGATGATGCACTTTAATGTGTGTGTGTGTGTAATATATAGAATTTGAGATAAGAGGTGGTCTGGATATTTTCATATACATATATGGTATAAAAGTGGGGATGGGTATAGCTCAATGGTAGTGCGTTGGACTGCAGATCAAAAGATCACAGGTTCAAATGCCCTTATACGTATATTAGGATCTAAGGATTTGCTAAATTATTACATTCATTTATTAAATGAATGCTAGGAAAACATTATCCACATCATTTAGCCTGAATAGGATGGAAAAAATGATACTCAACTACAAAATACCTCGACTTGAACCGGAAACAAACATCACCACCTATCACAGGCATATTTAAGTTGCTTCCAATCCTAAAATGACTAAATATCTAGTATTGAGTTGCTGAGATTCATGCTTGTATCTCAGAGTGTACAGTTTAAAGGCTCTGTTCTATGATCCACTGGGGTCCATAGACCCTTTTGCTGAAGCTTGTGTTTGCAGCTAGAAAAGATCTACAACCCCAATCAAGAGGAGGATGACATGATTGAGATGGAAGAGGAGAGACTGCGCATGAGAGAACATGTCATGAATGAGGTGAGCTGGCAAATCCAACCATCAATTATTTTATGGTGGTGTACTCTGTTCGGGGTGAAATGTAGTCACGGACAATGTGTGTTTGGTTCAGTGTGTAGAAGGGGACCATTATAAATATTGTATCATTCTAGAAGCGTTATGGTCTATGTTTACATTTACATTTAGTCATTTAGCAGACGCTCTTATCCAGAGCGACTTACAGTAAGTACAGGGACATTGCCCCGAGGCAAGTGGGACGAAGTGCCTTGCCCAATGACATATCATTTTGCACGGCCGGGAATCGAACTGGCAACCTTCAGATTACCAGCCTGATTCCCTAACCGCTAAGCCACCTGACTCCCTATGTTAATTTAAGTGCCGTACTTTTCTGACATCAGGTGGATACCAACAAAGACAGACTGGTCTCCATGAATGAGTTCATGGTGGCCACCAATAAGAAGGAGTTCTTGGAGCCAGACAGCTGGGAGGTAGAAGATGGGTCACAACTTCTCCACTTCCTTTATCCATCCATCAACCTGAATTTCAAGGAGGCTCGTTAAAACTTCTTCTGCCTTCTTCTCTCTCCTTTCCGCTGTCAGACTTTAGATCAGAACCCCACATACACGGAAGAGGAAATGCGGGAGTTTGAGGCGCACCTGGCCCGTGAGGAGAGTGATCTCAATGAGAAGAATGCCAACTTGCAGAAACAGAAGGAGGAGCTAGAGAAACAGCAAGTGCAGCTCAACGCCCAAAAGATAGAGCTGCAGCAGGTATGGTATATCCACCATGTAGTCAGTAGTACACGATGCACGGTTTTGTTGTCTTGCTGCTATTAGTGTTACTGCTTTAGACTGCAAACTTCCATTTTATATTTGGGGATCCATTCCAAAAGTGTTGCATGGGTCAAGTATACCTTTCCTTGCTTATCTCTTTTTTATTTATTTTTAGGCAGTAGAACACATGGAAAGAATAAAATCTCAAAATGCAGATGCTCCAGTTGAAGTCCATGGTAGGTGGAAAGTTACCCTCTACCATTAACTCAATCATAACTGTTTTAACAAGGAGTGTAATTTTGAACAATGTCACCTACTGTGACCCATTTGTAAAGGTGGAGCAGCCGTAGTAGCGCCCCCTGGAGGGAACGGGATGCCAGTATTACCAGGAGACAGCCAACCTCTACCCCCTGGTCACCAACAAGACTTACAAGCACATTCTTAGCAGGCCTCTTACACATGTTTGTTTGTATGAGTGTGTTTGTGTGTCCATGTGCTTGCATCTGTACGAGTGGATCTCGCAATGAGTTGGGCATTTTTCATTTAGTTTTATTGTTTCTAGGTTGGAAAACATGCACCTAAAGCTTTTTTTAAGCAGCCAATGCAAACTGAACTTTTCAACCCACTCCTAAATCATAACATACCATAGCAGGCTGGAGTAGCTGCTTAACCAACCCAACATGATTTGAAAGAATCAATGAAACAGACAAATCTGTGGACTTTTATTATTTTTATTTTTTTGTCACAACCAGTGTGCTTTCCTTAATGGAGACTGCACTGGGGAAATGGTGAAGAAATTAGTAATTTGGTGTTTATATATACCGTTGTTACTTAAGTAACTTGTAAGTGTATTTATTTTTGAAATTTTGATTTTAGGTTTGGGAGTGTGGGGACAGGTCCAGGAATTATATCTATGCTGCTAGATAATATGGGTACCTAGATTGGGTCAAAGCTATATTAAACAGGCACTGTTGTGTTTAGTTGGTTATGCCTTGTTTAAGTTGAGGCACAATATTCTGTTTCGTTGTGAGTTTTTGTCTATTCATCACAAAGATGAGTATTCACTCACCACACATTCTGCCACTCTTTTTCTTGGGAGATACTGCAGTCAAGTTGACTGTATATTTCACATTGATGAATTGTTCAATATTAATAACAGTACACATTGCCTTCCTGTGATGATTGACATGGGCAATGAAGATTGGTTACAGAAGTGCTTGAATGTTCTTTTTTTTTTTGTATCTATTGTAATATCCTTTGTTCATTGTGATTGTCAATATACTATGTATGTTTGATTGTAAAAGTAAAGGACTAAATTCACTTGGACTTTCATAACTTCCACATTGACAAACTCCCACTCTCTGGAAACTTCTGGGTTCTGAACTGGTTGCAGTTCCACTCTAGATCCATATGAAGGCACTAACGGTGGAGTGCAGAATCTGACAAAGATATTGAGGAAGTACTTGAAAATTTGTGTTGTTGATTTATTGGCTATAGGTTAACCAATAATCAACTTTATCACCAAACCAAAGGTTGGACAACTTGGTCAGATAGTATTAGAAAAATGTGAAACAGGTCTGAAGTTTCTCTGGTCATTTTTGACAAAGATATTGAGGAATTACTTAGTGTTTTTATGGATGTATTGCTGGCCCTGGTTAATCAATAATCGTCTTTATCACCAAAACCAAAGCTTGGACAACTTGTTCAGATAGTAGTAGAAGTATGTGAAACTAGTTTGAAGTTTCTGTGGTATTTTTTGACATAGAAATTGATGAAATAGGCTACTGGAAAATGTGTGTTTTTATTGATTTATTGGCTATGGGTTACATTACATTTATGCATTTAGCAGACGCTTTTATCCAAAGCGACCTCCAAGAGAAAGCTTTACAAAAGAGCATAGGCCACTGATCATAACAAGGAGGTAGTCCCAAGGGTTAATCAATAATCAACATTATCACCAAACCAAAGCTTGGACAAATTGGTCAGTCAGTAGTAGAAGAATGAGCAACAAGTTTGAAGTTTGTATGGTCAATTTTGACAAAGATATTGAAGAAACATTCGGAGTCTACTCTTTTACCCCGGTCCCTAAATATGACGCGGAGCCTAAACGGAGGTACGAATAAGAATGTCTCTGATTTCACCTAATGGTATAAAGCTAGCTAGCTAGCTAACGTCATGATGGAAACTTGCAATTCAGTCAAGGCGCTTAAAAATACGCCCTTTGAAAAAAGAAATTTTCAAGAAAAGCTCAAAGTGAAGGAGCTTGGACCTGATCGGCTTGACCAATTTTCATCCTACGTCACACGACTGTCACCTGGCTCAACTGCGCATGTCGGTTGCAAAAGACGAACTTTTCAACTGTTTTGACAACTGTTTCACTTGTCAATGCACAAAAGTCACTTGACCCCGATACCTTTAAATAGCCTGACCAAGTGATCGGGCAAAACTAGCCTGGCTAACGGAGGTCGCTTCTCAGGCAAATGATGAAACAGGCTTGGTTAAAGAAATCCGAGATGCTTGTTATCTTCAGCCGGCTCGTATCTACGAGATGCAGTCCTGCCTGACGTTTCTGTTGTAGAATGGAGTGAAGTACAACATTGTGTACACTGCCAGTGAGCGACTAGTCTGAATGAGGCAAACTCAAAAACAGTGTAACGGGGACGCAGTCTCACTCAGATTGCCAGTTTAAACAAATCACAAAAATAATCGGACCAGCTGGCTAAAAGCAGAATTTCAATATCTCTTGAAGGCTGCCCTGCTCGACTTTTTAGATGTAGAATTTACTGAAAACTGTAAAATTATGAACTGTGAAATGACGTGAAGACATGCGATCTGTAGGCTACCAGGCAACATTCTCACTCAAATTTCAAGACTTTCGTGACCCAAATCAAAATGTTGATAGGACAGATCAATGGGGAATCGCATTAAAGCTGTCATCCTCGACTTTTTTAAATCTAACTATTTGTATGATCCGTGTGGTCCTTTTGTCGTTTTAAATGCTATCCTTTCCCAGTTTTCTGCAGCGACATTGCGCGCGCATCCCGAATGTTTACAAACAAAAAATTGGTCTATTAATTCAGCGACAGTCGAATGACAGGGGAAGACAATACACTTGTTCGTTTTCAGCACTTCAATTTACAAATTAGTAAATACATTTTGGAATGCACCAAAATACTGCTTTCTGGTGTTGAGATAGCATTTTTTTTCCGGGGGGCATGACCACGGACCCCCCTAGCAAGGCTAGGCTCTCGGAGCACAATATAGCCCCCCCTGGAAATAAAAGCACCAGCTACCACTGTTCAAAAGACTATGAAAGGCCCAGTTACCAGTTAATATTCTGTTAATCCATTTGAAAGTTGCTTGCCTCAAATCAATATCTCTGTACTGAATATTAATCCAATTCAGTTTACATTTGTATTTGTAGTTCTTTAAATGTGAGGAACTCACATTGAGCTTTTGGCATTAAGTTAAAATGCACAAATCTGGTCAACATTAATACAGAATATAAAGAGAGAATATATTTAAACAACCACATTCAGTAAATTTGAAACTTAAGTTTTTCAGCATGTAACAAAAGCTTAGGAAGACTGGTTAAATTACTATGATTCGGTGTCAAATACATAACATAATTATATGATGTCATTGTAAATATATTTACAAACTTGCTTAAAACTGAGCACTGGTAACGTTCAATTTTTTAAATAGGAGTCATTTAAGCGTTCAGTGAGGTAGGTTCCAGCCTTGACAGGCGGATACTTATTTGAGCCATCGCAACAAGTCACAAGAACCTCATTATCCGGCTGCACGAAGAAAGCCAGAGACTGGCGCGTACTGGAGTCTCCAGTAGGAGGAAGCAAAACCCTGTGGACCTGGAGGTCAAAGATGAAATAAAAGACAAACTTTTGATAATGTCAACAATGTGTTAATTAGCTATGATAACAAGGGTTAGAGTACTCACTGCTGAGATGAACGTATCACTGGTCCATCTCTGCATCAGGTCAGCAATATTGATTAGGACTGTGCTGGGTATACTGGGAGCAGAGATGTACTCTCCAGACCTACTTAGAACCTGAGGGAAGAAAGTAATGTCAAAATACAAGACTGGAAGGTATGATGGAGTCTATGGTCATTGTTTGCCTAGTTGTATGACTTTGATCTGCAATTCATGTGATCAGCCAAGTTCAGATGACCAACCGCCATATGTACCTCAGTAAATGTGGCTAAAGGCCAGTCACTGGCAAAGGGGTTTGGAACCAAATATCTCACTTCTTGTTAACAGCTGTTCAGTAAATATCAAAAGGAAGAGAGTTTTCAAAATAGTTCCTTTAATTTGTTACCTGCAGGCCTCCCTCATGGCTTTGGAAGACCAGTGTGATGCTGCCATAGTCCGAGTGTTCTCCACAGCGCAGCTGTCCCTCCTTCACACTCTCACTCCTCACAGGGGGGTAGTACAGGGACCGCAGGGTACTACCATTCTCATCACCTATGGGGGGGGCGCCATAACTACTATTTAGTAATCAAAGAATTACAATTATTTTTGTCTGCTCCATACACTTGTTATGTCCAATGGACACTGCCTGTCTGCCCATGCCTACCCAGGAGTCATTGCCTGAGCATCAAAATAGTCATTTTTCTAAATGTTTTGTCATGAGAGGTTTAGTTCCAAACAGGTTTAAGGGGAAACACCTTTACTGTGGCCCTATGAATTAAATTATTATTCAAAAAGACCCTGTTATCTGCTTAACTATCCAGACTTTTCTGGGTCCCCCCTATGTGGCCATACTCACTCCCTATGTTTTTGTGTGCACTGACGAACACGTCGGCCTCCAGGCCCAAACTGTGAGCCATGACCCTGAGGACACCAAGAGAAAGCTCTTTGCAGCGCATGAAGAACGATGTCTGGATTTCCCTGAACCCTGTGACACGCTCAGTCGACGGCCATTTCTAAACAACAAGCAGGGAGAGTTGCATGAGGACGAGAATCGATCAGTGTCTTGACATCAATTAAGTGATATCGAGAAAGATATCGTTACTATATCAGTCCGAAGAGATACAGTGTTGAATGCTTCCTTTAGGTCTCCTGGTCGTCGTGGATTTAGCCTTTGGTTAGCGTAAAAAAAAAGAAAAATACAAACTTTGTGATTTGTCATAACTTGTGGAATGCTTATTTAAAAGAGCGCAGGAATTTCCATAAAGGACTTTACCGTTCAGTCTCGAAAGACACCCATCCATGGTTAAGATTGTCAACAAAACTTTTCCTGCTATAAGGAAGTTTGAATTCTTCTGATTGAAGGAAGAATTTCTTAGAAATGTCCATAACCGCATCCACCTTAGAAGACAAATGTAGTGATCCCATGAATACCTCAAGATGCAATGATTACTCGTGTATTTTCGAAATGTAGGCTTCCTATAATGCAAATCACATCGAGAGGAGCAGCTGTGACCCACCTCTTGCTGAGTTATTCCAGTGTTTTTCAGATAGACAAATCCCACTTCAGTGAATGCTGTTCGAAATTCCTTGGTCAAATTTTCATCCAAAGCATCTTTACACCCTAATGTGTGTGCACTAAAATCAATAACTGGTATATTCATGTTGTCAAAACGAAAAGGCAAATACAATGTAAACTCCTTGTGGACAGTGGCAAACCAGGCGAAGACAGTGGTGGTGAAAGTTCAAAAGGCATTTTGGTATCTTCCTAGTGTTGTCGAATCATGTGACATGTTGAGCCAATAGAAATATACATTTGTTATAAAACAGTTGAGCCATCAATCTTTCACTTACAATCTGAGAACTGAGATGAAGTGTTGTGTTGTTCACGTAAAGAGACAAAATATGTTTAAATAACTTAAAGATATCATGTCAACGTACTGCGATTTATACATTTTTGATACTTGACAGGCCATGCCCAAACTTTTACCATAGAAATACATGTGAACATGCTTAATTTAGAAGGAGAATGGAGTATTTCTTTTGCAGGTTGTGGGTTTATGGGCATCTATTATGTTGGAGTTTCAGCTTGTTTTCTCGAGCATGTCTCCCACCTCGTTCAAGACTCTTCTAAAATCTATGGAGCTTCGGCAGGTGCTCTACTGGCTGCAGTTCTAACCATCGGAATGCCCATTGGTAAGTAGGCTAGAATTATAAAATTTTGTGTCAAGAATTCATTTAATCAGTTGGTTGCCAGAGGTTATCATCCCTTTAAATGCAGTCAAAGCATATTTTATCAATAATACATTTATGAATATATTTTACAATGAGAAAAGTGCCATTCTTGTACCAAGTAATTCAAATTTGTATTCTAATAAATAATTGTAAAGCAGAATCTAAAAATCTACACATTACTTAAAGTTGTGACAGCTTTTGAGGTCACCTGCCATCCTTTGGACATTTGTCATTCCATAACCATAGAGCAGATATCCTTTATGCATCAAAGATAACTTATCAAGTCACCTTTATTATGGTGCATATTCAGAAATATTTCCCTATCATGCAGAGCAGTGCTGCGAGAGTTTGATGTACATGGCCAAGGAGGCCAGAAAGCGTAAACTTGGTCCTCTGCACCCAAGCTTTAACTTGCTGAAGATCGTGCGTGACACTATGGTCCGAGACCTCCCAGATGACGCTCACATCCGAGCCACAGGCAAACTCTGTGTGTCCCTCACTAGAGTGTCCGATGGGCAGAATGTGCTGGCATCAGAGTTTGACACTAAGGAGGAACTCATCCAGGTACAGAGGCCATGGACAAAGGGTATGGGATCAAATAAGGGCCACATATACTTTGCATCTGTAAAAACGTTTTAGCATCTGTAAAAACGTTTTAGCTTTTGTAAAAAAAAAAAGTATATTATGCATATACTGTATATGCATAATACAGATAGTATGATATGAACAAACAATTATACCCATTTTATTTCTAGGCCCTTCTTTGTAGCTGCTTCATCCCCTTTTACTGTGGTGTTATACCTCCTACCTACCGAGGAGTGGTAAGGAAAAAAATACTCATGCCAAAATGGATATTCTTTTATTTTCTTCTTCAGGGTTCCTTCAATGTGTCCTCACACTCAACACCATCTGCCTGTATTTCAGAGTTATGTGGACGGTGCCATCAGTAATAACCTACCCCACTGCAAAATGCCCAACACCATCACAGTGTCCCCTTTTTCAGGCAAAAGTGGCATCTGTCCAAGAGACATCACCATTAACTTTCACGAGGTGCGCTTCAATAATGTCAGCATCCAGGTGAATACTGAGAACATGTACCGGGTGACCAGTGCTTTCTTCCCACCAGAACCTGAGGTGAGGTTTTATGATGGTTCAAGGTTGTTATTTCAACCTCTATGACAGTAAAGGTCCTCTAAAAAGCAACCTCCTGTAGTCCCCTTAGTCCCTGTATTAACAGAAAAATCAATTATCCAGTCCTGCAGTCCTGGATCAGACATGAGTTTATCTTGAGGAAAGAAGGTTGCATTTGTACATAATTAAAAGATACAACAATTGAGTAAAGAAAAATGGTTATGTAATATACATTTCTTATAATTGACAGATAATGGCAGAGATCTGCCATAATGGATACATGGACACTATTCGCTTCCTACAAGAGAACAGTGAGCTCCCCTTCTTACCTTAAGGTTTAGGGTTTCAATTTGGATTTGTTTCATTGTGGTTTCAGACCTTACTGTATGTGTGTGTGTACTGTAAAATATAGATTTTACATTTGGGTTTTTAGGACTGAGCAAACAGTATATTTCATGTTTTAGACCTTCTCAGAACTGGGAACCCTTCCACCAGTTCGTTGACAGAAGTAGACTCTCCCAAACCTTCTTGTTGTGAAACGGAGTACGATTCAACTAAAGTTGAGGAGACTGAGTCCGCAAATAACTTGTTACTCAAAAGACCCAAGCCTCAATGCAAGCCGCACTGGTGGCTGGACCCACAGAAAACTGAGAACCTACCCGTCCTTATCAAGAAAGGTATAACATCCGTATATGAATTAGAAGAAATGGTCTTAATAGTGCATGTTTGCAAAACATTTAGTTACAAAATATGTTCAGAATATCTCTCTCCTTTGTAGTCATTTTTATGTGTATGCAGCCATGTGTCCTGAATGCTCCATCTGTTTTAGTGTTGTGTGAGGCATGCAAGGAGAGACACACAGATGGTCAGCTTGCTCAGGGTACTGAACGTCTCCCGGGGCGAGTGACGTCCTACATGCTGATGCCTTACACACTACCTGTGAAGGCGGCTTACCACCTGACTCAGAAGTAAGAGGCACTAGAGCTGTGATCCATCCACATGATTACTTATATGTCATGTTATGCCAGGTTGCTTTGCGTTGTCTTGTCCTAAGAATTTCAGTGCCCAGTCTGACCCTGTGTTAGGCTGTGTACCTGACAATAAAAGACTAGAACTTGAACATGTTAAGGCTTCCGGCATTGAATATGATCAAACCCAATGTGGAATCGCTTACTTCTCAAACCTAACATTTCTTAGTTCAGTGTAAAATGTTAATTTCTCCAGATTGTAAATAGTTGAGAGATTAGGAATTATTTTAGATAAAACAGTACAACAAAGTACAACAAAGTACAACAAGATTTGTTGGATCCGATGTTAGTTTATTTCCTCCAGGAACACAATGACACTTACTGAGGAACTTGTTGAACTTGTTGGTTAGTTGTAGCTTGTTGGTTAGTTGTAACTGAGTTAACTACTACTGTTATTGTTGCTTGTTTTCCTACAGGTACACTCTTGCACTTTTGAGGTTTATGTGTTTAATTTGTAACTTGTTTAACTACTTGCTCTTATGTTTCTTCCCATTGGCACTTGGTTGCTTATCACAATGTATGCTCATGTTTTGGCTTACCGCAATGTTTTTTGTGGCTATCTCGTTTATCTATGCACTTTTTGTAAAGCTCTCTCTTGGAAGTCGCTTTGGATAAAAGCGTCTGCTAAATTAATAATTATCAGTAGAGTCTGTTGATCAAGGTTTTGTGGGGAAATAATTTTATTATGTGCCAGTATAACTCTTTGATAAGTTTGTTATTTAATGGTTTAAACCTCGGATGCACTTTAGACTCGTGAGCTTGATCCCAGATGTATCCTGTGATATGCGCTGGCTCTACAATATGGCTGGTGATATCTACAAACAGGCCTGGAAGAGCACAGATGATAAGATAAAAAGGTGTGTCTCAGTGTCGGGTCCATAAATACATGTATTTATTTAAATGTATTTAAGAGTGTGTATACCGCTGTACAATGCAGTTATGCTATAGTTCTCTCATTCAGGGCCAGTACTTTTTCTATTAATTAAAATGTGTGTGTGTGTGTTCCAGTGAAGGTCCCCTGCGGCGTTGTTGTAGTCTGCCTTCAGGCCTGGAGGTGTGTGCACAGAAAGAAAAGGAGCAGGATCTGTCTTCCCTTCCAGATACGATCAACACCAACAATTTATATTGTAGCACTTATGATAACCAACCGGAACTACCCCTGACCCCACCCTCCACACCACCCGCCAAATCAATGCTAAAAAAAGGGGCTTCACCTTCCAAAATAGGAGGGGGTTGGGGTTCAGGACTTAGTCGAGCTGTTGGCTGGATGCGTGGCAATGCCTCAGCTGAGCAGTCGTCAAGCTCCTGTTCCTCTAGGGATAAGCAATCCTCTCTGTGACATCAGACAACCCCTTCATAGCTTACTTATGAAGTCAAAAGTAACTACATGGGTGTTTGATACATTTTGTTATCCTTTATTGCATTTATCCTTACTGTTTTTCAATATAGTGTCATTCCTGTAACACCAGACCACTGGGTTTGGCATTAAATACTCAAAAATAATGATCGGGACCGTCCTTAAGATTCCTTGACATAAGTACATTTCTAATAGCCTAAAGGATATTTAGTAATATCGTTTTGAGTTGCTTGACAGACGTACTTGCACTAGTGCAGTTTAGTAAGCATTGTGTAAATTACACCTAAATCACATTTCCCTAGTGGTATTTCCGATTGAGTGAAAAGAATATAGGCCTACTAATACATAATTACATTTTATTAAAACTCCCACACAAAAAAAGTTTCAACATAAGCGTACAAAAGATGTAGCTGCCTCTAAACTTGTACTCATTGTCTTGGATGTTTTTGTTACCTAAACATTCCAAATAAGACAAGACATGATTTGACATACAAGACATGATTCTGACAAAAAAAATTACTTTTTAAGTTGCATTCATAAGTCTGGTTTACAAGTAGTATCTGCGTGAACATGAAAGTGGGTGTGCAATGATAAGAGAACTGCTCCTTATTTATGACATGTAGATTTTTCTTTTTTTAATGCAAAAGAGTTGAGCAACAGTAATTGGTGGACCTTGATTCCTGCATAAACATCAGATCTCAAGACAATGTCTTTACAGTACATCTCATTGAGTGAGCCATAACTACTTTCAGACTGCAAAAGTAACAACCCAAAAAACAACGGGCAACAAAATCTTCATTAACAAAGTTCTAAACATGAGATGCCTATTGTAAAAATAAAAAAGCACCCGTTTGAGTATTGCAATAAGAAAGTGTCCTGTGAGGACATCCTTGAATCTTTTATATCAAGTGGTGTGTAGTTCTTTCTGATCGTCACTCAGTACCTGCTGTCAAAGGCACAGAATTGATAAAAATAGACAAGCTAAACCATAACACATTTCATACAGTCTTACTGTATTGTTCAAACATGTGCATTTAGGACTTTCTAACTTGTATATGTTAAAAATAAGGGCATTATAACAACCATCAGAAGAGTAGTAAATGCAATATGTGCGTTAACACATAATAAATCATTATACAGTGAAGTACAGTACAAGAAAAATAAAAATGTTTTAAATAGGTGACCAATTGTCACCTATTTTGGTGTCATAATTGTCAAGTCCCTGATTTCACATTTAAGAGGCTGCCTTGAGGGCAATCTTACAAACACACTTATAAGGAATATATAAAAATGTTTTTTTAAATGTAACATATTCTCTAAAAACAGGCCCATGTCTTCTAGCAGTGTATATTAAACTAACTGACTAATAAAAAAAAAAAAACTGCAATTTGAAAATGGTCTTCTTCAAACTGAGGTGCAGCTTCTTGTGAAGGAAGAACAGGGCGTTGAGCTCCAGGTGTCCAGATAGGGCCTGTAGTGCCCTTTCCCTCTTGCTTATATGTTCACAGGTCAAGTCTGTGGCTCCTTAGAGCCCTCAATGTCTGGGATCTGATCTGCAAAGGACTGAGTCATCCACTGTCCTTCTGGGATCTGCCCCTCTGAGGTGGGGTTTGTTTGGGCTGTGGTCGCCTTCTCTGCTTTATCTGAAAAAGAGGCACAGTGATGTTTGTTTGACATGAAAGTTCAGGCCCTCCGGTGGCTCACCGGACTACTGCACCATGTAGGCTGAGGCTTCAAGGTGACTTGGGTTTGGATCTGGCCCAAGCCCTTTACTCCCCTCTCTTTCTTTCCCCACATTTCCTGTCCTCTCCAAACACACTATGTCTATCATACAATTATAAAAGGCAGAAATCCCAGCCAAAAATACATCTTTAACATTCAAATCCACAAAATCTCTCTCTGAATTCAAACTCTATGGGACTGCTTCCATGATGAGTAAACTGCCTCTTTAGTTTCCCCAGAAGAGGGTCCAGGGTTCGTCCACACTAACCTGTGTTTTGAGCTTCTGAGAAAGTACAGTGACCGTTGCTCTGGCCCTCTGTTGGGGCTTGGTCCTGATTCTGTCCCTGAGCCCCCTCAGGCCCACCCTCCACATAAGTTCCCCCGAAGGCTCCTTCGTAACCCGGGTCATACTGCTCCTCCTTGATTGCCATCCTCTTGGCATCCTCTGTAATGTGGAAAAAACAAGTCAGGCAGATCATTGTTTTTAAGAACATTTATAGCTAATTTCATTTCTAGCTCTTTGGTACTACCGACATCCATCGGCAATCAGGGTGTATTGTGAGTTTGCATAGGTGTTTATACTTATAACTTACCCTTGGCCAGACCCAGATCAAAGGTGTACTTCAACTCCTCAATTTCATTGTTTCTAGCCACACCCTTTAGCTGGTCCCTGAGCTCTCTCAGCTTGATGTAGAAGTGGACTTTGTCCTGGGCACGGGGAAACTGGGCACAGCGGGCACTGGACGAGGGCATCAGATACAACGCCTGTGGGTGGCATTGGAATGTTTTAGTTTAAGGAAATTCCACACATTTGAATAGGTACGCCTAGGTATCCCAAATTTACAGTTCATTGAGCACACCGAATGTAAAAAAGTGCAGCACTCTCACCACTTCACAGTCAGGTATTTTGTGTGGTTGCAGACCAAATGTAAGTGTCTTTGGCTTTTTACCAAACATCTCTCTGCAGAACATTTCATAAATGCCTAAAAACAAGAAACAACAATTTAGCATTCATGACAGTGATGACTGTGCAATGCAGTAGCTTACCATGTCATGTAAACAGTTCCTTACATTTTCCATTGAAAACAGCTATGAGAGGCTTGTATTTCTTCAGTTTCTCGACAAGAATTTTTCCTCCCTCACGCAATTCTTTGCTATTTGGGACAGATGAACAGTGGTTGTCAAAATTGAATATGGTTTCATCAATAGCCATTATTCTTTTACTTGCAGCAAAATGTAATCTCATCTAAAGGGTCTCTTGATTACGTTGAGAGGTCTTTGCTTCCAGGAGTGGCCCTGGCCACCATGTTGGTGAAGCCAATCTTGTACTTCTCAGGTAGTGAGGTGTCGGCCATGTGGTTGAGCAGTTCATCTGTGAACCCAGACAAGAACAGACACTTCCCTGCAAACACAGGGTCAGGATTTATTTAATTTTTTTGCCACACACAAATTAGTATCCAACTGCAATCTTTCTGTTTGGCACGGGCACAGTTCAGTACACGCTACTACATTTGTTCACACAATAATCCATAAATTGACATGAAACTTACAGAAATGGTTTCCTGGGCCAGGGAACCATCGTCCAATATAGGCTGCCATTAGACCTGGGTTTATTCCAATCTGCAGGACAAGATGAAGCTTCTTTCAGTAGACACTTAGCATTTGGTCAACAAAACTGTGTTGTAACAGAGTGTCATGACACCAATAGTATATTCCAACTTACAATCACATAGTCAAGGTTGTATTCCAGGAGGTCTGGTAGTGTTTTTGTCATAACCTCTTCCTCGCTCATCCCCTTGAAGCGGTCTACTTTCCTCCTCACCTTCTTGAAGGTCTCATCTATCTTCTCCTGCTTCCCATCGCCCTCTGCCCCCTCCTTTCCTTTCTTGGGCTTGGGGCCTGGTTTGGCCTTGGGAGCATTGGGGTCCTTGACTACCTTAGGTTTCTTTGGAGGCTTGGGTTCCTTTGGAGGCTTGGGTTCCTTTGGAGGCTTGGGTTCCTTGGGAAGTTTGGGTTGCTTAGGAGGCTTAGGCTCCTTTGGCTGTGCCTGCCTCCCTCTCTTTTTGGCTGGTTCTGCAAACGTGGGAGAGAACTTCAAATTACTTTGACCACATTGAGCAAGTGGTTTGGGACTTCTTTTCTCATAAGTAAATGCATGGACAAGCATTTTGTTCCACAGGTAACTTAGTTTGTTTAATTTCAAGTACAAGAAGTCACCGAGTATTATAAAGGTATATTTCCCAGCCCTTTTTTTTCATTGTCTAAATAAAGAATAAAGTGTTATTAATGTAGAATTGTACGTTTGGCTAGGTTGGCAGGCTCTTGCTGAAGCATGGGGTCCTGATTAGAGCCCATCTGGGCCATGGCCATCTCCTCCCTCTGTCCCTCAAAGTAGTGAGGACTGTGAAGCTGGTGGTGGTTTGAATACTGTGCCTGCAGGGCTTGAAGCTGCTGAGTAGACTGAATCCTGGTTTTAAAAGAAGAAGAAAAAAGACAATAGAATATTGACTCCAAACCAAACTCTAGGTATGATCAGCATCCCAGCAAATTTGTCACATTTACTGCTTGAAATAATTAAACACAATTGTCCATAATAACAAATCGCTTTGTTACAATGAACCAAAGGGTTGCCACTTGGTTTGTAGCTCATAAAAACAACAAACCACTCAATACACTGCAAGAGATGTCTCAGTATTGCATTGAGCCAATAATGATCATCATTAATTAACATTCATTTAGCACCACCTTAACATTCACTTTTTTTTTTTTTTTTACAGCTGCTACAGACTTACAATATTTTGTTTACCTTGAAATCTATATTATTGTAAAGACTGGCAACTGCATGGGATTACATTGAAGGTAACCTCTGCCTAATGTCAAAGTCTCAAATAAAAAAATACTCTCACACAGTATAATTTGCCATGGTTCAACACTGCACTGATGCACTTCGCTAGTTAGTGCAATAGAGGAATGCAGGTCAAACAGTGGTGTGAAACAAACAAAAACACATGCTTTCATTTTCAGATTCATAGCACTGGGGCCCTATACGGGAACTTAGTTCAAAATGTGTGTCCTGGGCCATATCTTACGGGGGGAGTAACTCACCACTGCTGAAGGTATTCCGAAGGGACAGGCAGAGATCCATACAGCTTTTCCTCCATCTTAACGGTTATACTTAATTAAATAGATCAATATTTATGTTGACGACACAGAATTGACGTTGGGCATGTTTTGTAGCATAACAATACTCTGGCAGTGTATGAAACTGAATGCATGTGCACAAACAAAATATTCAAATATTGATTTGATAAAGGTGCATCACAAATGATAGGGGAACATGAAAGAACAGGTTGGTCACACCAATGTTTGGTATAGATTTAACTAATATTTGTCTCAATTTGACACAGATTTTTTTTAATGGCAAGATAACGCGTTACGACTATTTTAATTTAAATGACCAGTCCTTAGTCTTCTTGCTAGCATGCTAGACAACGACCATGATTCGTGAAATGATTTTTAGACACGTCTAGGTAGCACGCTAGACACCCGGCCCTGTACGTGTACAAATATATATATACATAAACCTATAACGTCTCACGTGAAGAAATCGTATTGCATGAATTTGAACGACATTTACATATCTGTGTAACAGACCATATTTTAATAAAGACTCATTCCAGATCGACGAGACAAGTTAGTAGCTAGCTACCTAACCCTACTACTAGCTAGACTAGCTACTCCGCTAACGTTAGCTAGCCAGTTAGCATGGATGAATGACTAGAGCTAGCCATCTTACCTAGGTTACAGTGAATATCTTTCATATACATACGTATTTATCCCATATCAGACTACATATATACATACCTCTAAAATATATGATAATGAGTGATATTTTCGTCCCAAAAATGATGTAAGCGAATCACTTTCGCGCTCGGTGCATTATACTTGCTGAAGATGCTTCAAACAACAAAGACTTGACAGCAAAGCACGTCAACTTTAACGTAGGGAGATACCATTTAAGTGTTCAGGTGACCCGGCATGGGAAATGCATCATTATTATGGAAGAAATGTATTTATGTATTGCTGCACTGGCCCATATATACATTTCTTTTGTAAAATGATAATTCTTATTGAATCCACAAGCATATGTGTGCATGTTTTGGAAAAGATTGCATAAAGCCACAACGCACACTCCCATTTCAGAAGTGGTATGTTCCACAGACTTTTAAACTCCGCTAGGTTTCTTCCCATTGGCTAATGTTGACAAAAAAATATTAAACAGTTGTAGGCCTACTACTAATAAAGGTTCAACATAGGGAACTGCAATCTTCAATATAATTGCATAATAGATAATTGCATAATAGATAAAGTATTCTGTGACCGTAAAATAGTTGTGTGTGCCTTATCCATGCAATCAGTTTGAGAAAATGATTAATGCCATAATATGTTATGGTAAGCTAACTTGCTGTCCCATTAAATAATTATTCTGGGAAATTTGATGAACACGAGTAATTAATAAATTAAACAATCACAAATTTTATGTCAGTTTTACAACTGATTTAATATCTCTGTCATAATAAACTTGAAAATTCCAGAGCACAATTACACTTCCACATGTACAAGTGAGGGATCCAACAAAATCCCATTCTTTTCAAAATATAAAAATAAGACACTGGACACATGCTTTATGAAATGCAATAAATAGTTATAAAAAATAAGAAAAAATGGGCTGTGTTCTACAGAGAGAATTTGAAAACGGTGGTCCAGTCATGGTGGGCCGTATTTTCTCTCCCTTTTTCTGGTTGTGTAACATATGCATGCATCGTGATGCCTTCGAGAATGGTGACCCCAATAACCTTTTCTCTTCTGCACTTCAAAAGGTTTCAGCTCCCATCTGAGGTTGAGGTACATTGCTACTGTTACAGCTGATGTCCGGTATTTGGTCGGCGAACGACTGTGTCATCCACTGGTCATATGGCAGGTCGCCTGTTGCAGGGGCATGGTCTTTTCTGGCCATTTCTGGAAATAAATGAAATGTTATTGGTATGTTTTTTTAAGCTTCATGAACAAGTACTCTAAACTCAGGAAGGTCAAATACGACTACATCTGTTCCTTTTCAAATTCCATGGTAAAATACTATTGCTCACCTGTGTCTTTGGTGTGGGGAATATTACAGTAGCTGGTGCTTTGCTTTGCGTCTTCATGTGCCCCACCACAGTTCTCATACTCTGGATCTACATTTTCCTCCTTGATTGCCAGCCTCTTAGCATCATCTGTACAACAGCACAGACAGAAAATTAAATTATAGATCTTATCCGTTTTAAATAGCAGAAAATCACAAGAAATACTTCTGGTATAGCCTTTGAACATAAGATTACAAAATCAAGAATCAAGAGACACCAATTGTTCACCAATCAAATCCACCCTATTAACTCAGTCATTGTATCCTTTTACCTTTGGCAAGTTGCAAGTCAAAGGAATAGTCAGTCTCCTGCACCTCCCGGTCTGTTGGTGACCCCCCCTTAATCTTGTCTCTTAGCTCCTTCAGCTTGACATAAAAGTGCACCTTGTCCTGAGCGCGGGGGAACTGGGCACAGCGTGGACTCGATGAGGGCATCAGGTAACACACCTATACAAAAGAGGTCACCAATTTTTTGTTTTTCGCTGGTCTCCTACAATTTTCTTTAGTATTTGAATGCTGCTGTTCTGGGACTGGAACTTACTGTTTCTGTTTCTGGGATTTTGTACGGTTGTAGGCCAAATACAAGATTTTTGGCCTTTACGCCAAATATCTCTTTGCAGAAAATTTCATAAATACCTTCCAGAAAAAGATTACAGCAATTAAATAAATATAGTTGGGTTTGTCAAAACACAAGAATACTGCAATTTCTACACCATTTCCTTACATTTCCCATTAAACGCTGCAATGAGGGGTTTGTACTTTTTCAGCTTCTCCACCAATTGTCGACCTCCTTCGCGGAACTCTTTGCTGTGGAAACAAATTTTGCAACACAATAAAAAATATATACATATTGTGTAGTGGATGAGACATCAAATTGGGCATTTTTGCAGTAACCGTGTTGGTGGGCTAGGAACCTTGATAAGTCTTTGCTCCCTGGCGTTGTCCTTTCCACCATATTGGTGAAACCAATGCCATACTTGTCAGGTAGGCTCTGATCATGCATGTGGTTGAGCTGCTCTTCAGTCAAACCAGAAAGGAACAGACATTTCCCTGGGCATAAAAAAAACAAAGAAAAAACATAGCACTCAATGCTTTCATTTACAATACTGACAGCAGATCATCCTAACATGCCACAGTGGAGATTGTGTCCAACTCACAGAAATGGTTGCCTGGGTTTGGGTAATGGCGTCCTTTAAATGCTGACAAGAGTCCTGGGTTGATACCAATCTGAGATCGAAAAAAGTTGTTATTACAGTCTATAAATGTTTCAAATCCACCTAGAATGTAACCTTGGATAAAGGTGTCTACATACATTTATATGTTCTAAGTGTTTGTCACAAGCCCAGAATCTTCCCTTTTGTGAACAAAATACATGAAAAGTAGTCATATTAAACTATTACATTGGGGCAACTCCATGATTGATCTTCAGTAAACAACTCACTATCAAAATGTCAAGATTGTGGGCAATAATGTCTGGCAGGGTTTTAGCCATAACCTCAGCCACTGACATGCCATTGAAGCGGTTGAGAGCCCGTTTAGCCTTCTTTATGGCCTCATTCTGGTCATACTCCTCCTGCTGTTTGCCTTCTTCCAACTTCTGTTTAGGAGGTCTCCCTCTCTTTCTCTTTCCTGGAGTTGGAGCTATGAGAGACGTGGGAAAAAAGGGTAGAGCCCAGACTAGATTTCAAAAACAAAGACCAAACTAAGAAAGAGGACAGAAGAGACACTACCTTGTGATGGATCTGCAGTCTGATGATGGTGTTGGACAATAGGCTCTTGATGTCCGGTGAAGTCATGATGGAAGTCCAGGTCTTGATGACCGAGAAACTCCTGGTGAATGGAAAACTCCTGGTGCACCGGCAGCTCCTGGTGGACTGACAGCTCAGTCATGACCCGGTCTTCTCTAGAACCATCCATGTACTGACCCACATGGCCTGTGTTGTGGTACTGCATCACATGCTGAGCCTGGGGATGCTGCTGGGTGGACTGGTACCTGGGTATCCAATAGAAATGCAGAATTAGACACAAAGAATAGACTGACACCGCATTTCCTTTGGTTGTTATAATGGCGTGTACGTACAGCAGGAGATGACAGTACAAAAAGGACTGAAACAGTATGATGTGATATGAAATCCCAATGCCTTGATGGTTGTTGATAGTGGACTTTCTTCACCTTCTAAAAAAGGCCAAAAGATTATATGAGCTTCAGGGTACCATTGTTTCAAATATTTAACATGTTATAAAACGTATTCAACTAATTGAAGGTAATTGTGGTGATTTAATCTTGTGTCTGAACAAATGTATTAGAGGATACCAGCTTTTTAAATCAATCATCAATTGTGCACACACAAAATATGTAAACATGATACAATTAGCCTACACATATGAAGGTAAATGAAAAAACAGGACGACAATTACACAGGCTCACTAAACATTGTTGCAGGGGAAGCATGCTTTGCCTGTTTATAGTAGTAGTAATATAGTTTGTTCGTTTCTTGGTGGCAGTTAAAAAAATACATTTAAATTCATGCATGAAGACGTAAACGTCCACTGACATTGATCAATAGTTTCTTTTGATGCCAAACCTCCAACACCAATGCATTCGGGGAGAACTCACCACTGTTGGAGATAATCCGTAGGAACCGTCAATGACGTATACTGCTTTTCTTCCATCTTTATCGTGGATTTACTTAAATAAATTAACATTCATTCTGCTGTTACAATGATTGCCTTTACTCTCAAAGGCATCAATAGGGCCAGGAATACTGGCAGCTGAATCTATTAAGCGTATTAGATTTGCAATAGTACTGATTGTTATCGCAGGCAGGACCACAAAGACCTCTGGTGAGGGAAGGGTTTATACAGACAAGCATAATTATTTTACAGTCTACTGCTCTAGCTTGCTTGCAGTTGAGTGGTGTATATTTTTATGTGTTCGTAAAATACAATTTGGTTTCAGACATACCTGTCATACATCTTCAGAATTCTTCTTTCTTCAAATAGGCCGATTGAGGGCGTTCAACGCACCCAAAACAAAGACCATTTAAAAGGTTCAGCCGTTCGGCTCGACTGTCTTCAGGAAGCGACATGTTTGGATGATTTCCCCCTGCTGGGGTGGAATGTGAACATGTTCTACTTGCATAATCATAATTTGTGGACTTGTTATACAGATTGTACAGTTTTTTCAGATGAATTCATTTTATACAACATGATACAAATAATTACAGTAGATTGCATTTTTTATTTGTATTTACTATACTGTACTCCAACCCATTGAAGGTTTCAATGTGTACAATAGGTGGCAGCAAAGCGCTTCGATATCTCTCATATCCAAGTTCTGAAGAAGAGCGAAGGTGGTGTTAGCTAAGTCAAAGAGTATGTTCTATAAGTGACCTACTAGTGCTTAGTATCCAATTATATTTTGATGACTGATTGATTGACTGTAAATTTGACCAAAGGCAAGTATCTAGCTATTTGGGCTAGCTTTGGAATTATTGCTCATAGTGTGGGTAATACGTTAGAGTAGTTATCTAGCAAAGGTAGCTAATGTGATGCATCGCTTGCTGTGTGTAGTAGACTAGACTGCTGGGACAGACAGAGAGGGGTGACATACTACTGTTTTACTTGAAAGGTTTCATGTAACACATTTGGGATGAATCTGTTATATTAATTGTTGTAATTTATTATTTCAGCTATGTACATTATATTGAGATCCAGTCACATGTTCTGCAATAATCTATATATTATCTTACTAAGGTTAGTCCTGAGTCCCTGCAGAAGGTGTGAAAATGCCGGCTGGTGTGTCCTGGCCTCGATATCTGCAGATGTTTGGGGCCAGTATGATGGCCATGTTTGTAGGAGCAGAATGTGTCCACCAGTACTACAGGCCTGATTTGGTAAGGGCACAGACAAAACCTCAGTCTTCCATTGTATTAATCTTTGCAGGTTTATATTGTTCAAACTAGAATTACAATAGTAGAATAAATATCTTTTATTCATCCTCAGTGCACTCTGGAGTGTTTCTCCCTCTCTGTTGTTTATCAACAAACACACACATCCACACTAACAAACACACAACACTCATATGATGATGATGTGATACAGTGAATGTGAGTTTGATGAAAATACCAGTGATAAGGCCATCAAACTGTTTTTGTCTTTGCCAGAGTATTCCTGAAATCCCACCCAAGCCTGGAGAGTTGAAGACAGAACTGCTGGGATTGAAAGCTAGAGAAGAGACAGTTTTGCAAAGTTTCAAACCTGAATCTGGAAATTGAGACAATCAGCTCAGTGAGGAACGTTGGATTCAGTGGACTATAGACCTCTTGTTTATCAACGTGTGGTGGAGCCCTATCAGGGCTTTTTTCCATATCAGCCTGGCATACAGCTGCAAAGGACATTATGGGATTGTTAAAAGACCTGCTGTAACACCATGGTGCTGGATTTATGTTGCTGGAGTGACACTCAGCAGTCAAGCCTCTATCAAGAAGTCTTTGGAAACAAAAGTACAAAAATAAATTATTAATATTCTGTACTTTGTATGTTTGGTGGATGTTTCAATGCATTCATTTGTGACACAGAAGCCTGCAATAGATTGATGTAAAGCAATATACCTAACACTGAAGTACATTCTACAATTGTTTATTGCCGACTGCAAGGGCAATACTTTGTAGCTAGCACATTAATTTAGAACAGTGAACCGACAGTTTCACTGGAACGACCTAATAGGTGTCCATTAGCCAATCAGAATCGATTATACGCCCAGACAATACTGATCAACACGAGAACTACTTCTTGTATTCAACAAACCAGATTAAGCCGCAGTGTCTCCTAGCAACCATTGGACAACCAAATAGGACCAGTCAAAACAAATATGGCGACAACACGGGAGCAAGAAGCTGCTAATTATCTTAAAAAGCATAAAATTATTGAACTTATGGATAATTTAACAAGCATGCTCTTCTTTTACAGACCAGGTTTGAAGTTCCCCTTACATTGGAAACTAATATTTTCAGTGCTTTTTTAACCCTGTTCTGTCGGTTTGTCCTGCCGGTACTGTAGGAAAATATTTCCATAGGTACTAGTAGCTAAATCTTTCCTACCGGCGTAGGGCAAAATTATAGTTCTAGTCTAGTGGTTGCTAACGTGACACATGTATTAAAGCTTTATCATGCCTCTAATATGGACTGCTTTTTCAGAGAGGCCACAAGAATTTCTGATAGCTCAACTTGAACAGCTGCAAGTGTCCAAAATGAGGTCTCTTGAATGCCCAAGTTTGTTCAATGACTCTAATTTGGATGCAGTGTTTGGAATTATGGACCCTACTAAGCAAGGATACATCACTTTTGTTCAATACAAGGAGGGTGAGGCTCCCTAAAGCATTTCTTCACCTCATAACATCATTGTTAGGACACCTATAGAAAAAGTTAAACGTTTAGTTGCCAGTTGCATTTGCCATACAAACCCTGCATAAACCCAAATACAAAGTATGGAAACTGTAGGCTAATCATGAATAATTTAATTCTTTAGCATTGACAACTCTGGGAATACAAAACGTAAATGAGTGTCCTGAAGGAATGGTCAAAAACAAGATCTCTCACGATACATTTAAGAGGGAGGCGTAAGTAAATAATATGCTCAAACATATGCATCCATCGTTTCACTCATTCATTTTCTAATGCTCTTTTGTTTCGCCAATTACAGGAAAGAAGGACTGCAGCGAAGCTGTGCAACATTTCTATCATAATATTTAGCCTACATTGTTTTTAGTCTCATACTGAAACACAGGAGACGTATTCATTGTTTAATATTTAGAGCTCAAGGACAGTTATGCTGTTACATTGGTAATTAAACTTCTTGGTTAATATGATGATGTAGTATATAGAAAGTATGTTGTTAAGCTACTGTACATCAGTCTGTCTGTGAACACCATCCAAATAAAGGTTAAACTAAATCACCATATACATGTATCTTAACTGGAGAAGATGCATTTTCACAATCAAAGTTTATATAAAATAAAGGTTCTGAATTAAATCTTTAATTGTTGTCACCGAATTGTATTTGATTCATTTGCAATTACATGCTCCATTGGACTTGCTTCACTATTACAATTTCAAGCTAACAGGGAGACATAAAGCATCAGTCTTTTTACCCCCATCTTTCATTATATTATTAAATGATATCATTATTTCAGTAGGATTATAATTTATTCACTAAACATGAACATTATTGTTTGGCTCATGAACCCGTCTATGCGAAGAGAACGATCTGAGGAATCTAGCCTGTGTGTGACCTTTTACTAGAAGATATCAGAAGCCAATTAAACTGGCACTACTTGGACGTCCCAGGAAAACTGGAGGCGTGGTTTGAGTGTGTCATGGCGTCAGCCTTCAACAAATCTGCAGCAATATTTTGGGAATAGATATTCATTTATCTCTCAAACACCTCTCTGAAGTTCGAGGGACATTGTGCACAAAGTCCAAACATGGGCACCGTTCACGCAAGGGTAAGGACAGCAACTAAAAATCTATTGGTGAAAGCATGACCTTTATGTACTGTAGTCAGTAGCTAGCTAGCTAGGTACAGACACATAGCGACTACTTATATCAAAAAAGCTTACGGACTTGGCCATTGGTCAAGCTGACTCTTAAAATAATAGTTTGCACAGTTGTCAGCACTACAAGTACCCAAACAAATGATACAGTCGGTTAGAATACAGCTAATTTGAAAACGCATTGAGTTAGCAATTCATCGCGGGCAATAGTGTTTTTCTTTCTAGTCATGACGTTGGAAACAAGTGGTATGCGTGCCATGCCTGTTATCAATGAGAATCTTATGGCATCCCTGGAACACTAACTCGCTTGCTACACTTGCTGCCACTTGTGTCACCACATCACTGAACACAGTAGACGGCATCATTTCTGTTGTGTTCATCCTATTGCAGAGCCTTGATCCACTACCCATGCACGGTCCGGAGTTGGGTGTTCATGCTGATGACATTGAGACTCCCGACATTGAGCAGGAGTCAAAGCAGGAAGTTCTTGAAAACCAAAATGTAAGGACTGTATTGTTTAGCAGACCTATACGTTCTCTAGTATTAGTCGTGGCTTTAGCCTGACTAGCTCTAGCCCAATATTGTGTTGTATCTAGTTGATGAATCTGGATCCCTCCTTATTGCAGTTTATCTATGCTGTTTTCCCCCTATGCTCTGTAGGTAGTTGTTCAGCGGGTACACATAGATGGACTTGGAAGAACCAAAGAGGACCTCTTATCATATGAAATAGCTGAAGTCTTCCGAGCCAAAAATCTGATTGATGTGAGTGTTTGTCAGTTTAACATCATTTACACATCATACAATAGTTGTTGTTAGTTTATAATTGGTTTAGTGGTTGGAGTCCAAGGCATTGACTGAAACCACATATGTTTTAGGTCATGAAGAGGTCCCATGAAGCAAGACAAAATCTTCTACGTCTCGGTATTTTCAGGAAAGTGGAAGTTGTTATTGACACCTCACAAGGTAATATATAATTGAATAACACTCAGGTAATTACATGCTCACTTTTCAATGTGCCCAACAATAAATGTCAATTATAATACACAAGTGTTTTATAGTAAGATACAGTATATTGTTTTCTTGCAGGGGCAGATGCACTTCCAAATGGACTAGATGTTACGTTTGAGGTGACTGAATTGAGACGAATGACTGGGAACTATAACACCATGGTTGGGAATAACGAAGGTAGCATGGTGAGAATTCCCAATGACTGTCATGGAGGTGTTCTGCTTGCTGCTCTCGTGTAGTGGTAGATTACCCAAGTATCCAATGCCCATAGACAGCCAACAGCACTGTCCTGCTTAGCTTTCCACTAAGTTCAAGTCCATTGTTAGTATGTTTTGACGATTACCTCCTACTGCAGGTTCTGGGCCTTAAGCTACCCAATGTGTTCGGTCGAGCAGAGAAACTCACTTTCCAGTTCTCTTATGGCACCAAAGAGACCTCTTATGGCCTGTCATTCTTCAAGCCCCAACCTGGACACTTTGAGCGCAAGTATGAGACATTGCTACTAAAGTGATGATGTATGTGTGTAATATTGTGTACTCTAATAATCTGCATATGAATGTGATCCTGTTCTTCACAGTTTTGCTGTCAATGTATACAAGGTCACTGGCCAGTTCCCATGGAGTTCACTGAGAGAGACTGATCGAGGCATCTCCACAGAGTTCAGCGTATGTATATATTGCTCATGCAAATGTGGCGGTCCGGTTCGATGTGGATCAGTAAATTACTCTATGGTTCTGTTACTGTATTAACAGTTTCCTATCTGGAGGACGAACCACACCCTGAAGTGGGAAGGTGTGTGGAGAGAGCTGGGCTGTCTGGCTCGTACTGCCTCGTTTGCCGTCCGGGAGGAAAGTGGCCACTCCCTCAAGTCATCGCTCTCGGTACTGAGCCTTAGTTTTGCTTCATACACACCCCAAATCCCCAATGTAATACAGAAATTAATTTAGATTGGTATATTCTACAATAATTACTGGGATTCTGCTTGGATCTTTTCCTCTATGCAATTTTCTTGCCCTGCAGCATACCATGGTCATTGACACCAGAAACTCAACCATCCTTCCCAGGACAGGTGCCTTCCTCAAGTTCCACCAGGTACATCAAGGCCAAGTGAACCAATACTTGCACCATCCAATCCCGATTAATCCATTCCCCTTTATTCCTAAATTGAACATACTGAAGGAAACATGACTTAATGTCTGTGGTATTCCAGGAGTTGGCAGGCTATACCGGGGGAGACGCCAGCTTCTTAAAGGAAGACTTTGAGATCCAGATGAACAGACGTCTCTTCTGGGATTCGGTAAGATTTGAAGTTCGACACAAATATTTGTGGGTGGTTTCCTCCACAGGATGTAATCTTATTATTGAACAAATACTTCAATGGAAATTCTACTTGATATATGTTTTATTTTGGGATAGTTTTATCTATAACTAAAGGGTGCATTAAGAAGGGAGTATCAGGTACCACATAGTGGCTTGTGGAGAGCACAGGGATCCCATTCAGTGAACCTCCTCTTTGGTTCTCAGTGCAGCAGTTGTTGCTGGTAGAATTCATGGTACTTGTGTCCAGAAAACCACATCAACTCCTGAACAATGTTGTTGCATTTATCTATTTTAAAACTTTGCTGTGAATTAAGCAAAATACTTCTGTGAATCCCTTTAGGTCTTGTCTGCCTCTCTGTGGGGAGGAATGTTGCTGCCCATTGGAGACAGGCCAACGTGCATAGCAGACAGGTACAGAAGGCTTTCACTTTATATTCTCTGCCATCACTGTAGCCCTGACACTAGTCTGAAAAAGACTGCATAAGGCCCAGTTTAGTGGGCCTTATGCAGTCTTTAGTGGGCCTTATGCAGTCTTTTTTAGACTAGTGTCAGGGCTACAGTGATGGCTGTCCCGATGACTTTCGTGTATGATTTATTCCTACAATGTCACACTTTCCATCTGTTTTTTTCATAGGTATTATCTGGGTGGGCCTACAAGTGTGAGGGGATTCAGTATGTACAGCATTGGCCCACAGAGTGAAGGTAAGAACATGATGTTCTTCACTGTCAAATTCAGTGAGGATTATGGTTGATGATTTTGTTTTTGTTATTATGGGTATGACAGGTGACTACCTGGGAGGTGAGGCTTACTGGGCTGGTGGGATCCACCTGTATACTCCACTACCCTTCCGTCCAGGCAAAGGCGGCTTTGGAGACCTCTTCAGGACCCACTTCTTCCTCAATGCTGGAAATCTGTGTAACCTTAACTACGGTGAGCACTGCTATGCAATTGAACACGGAATACATGTAATGAAATACTGACCTTTGAATCAATAGTGTACCTAGAATATGTCAGAGTGGCAGTGTTCTGAATATGACCGTGAAGCAGAGATGATGGTTCAAAGTGTCTCCATAAGGCGAAGGTCCAAAAGCACACCTTACGAGACTGGCAGAGTGCATTCGCTGGTCCTACGGAGCTGGAATTGTACTACGCCTGGGGAACATTGCTAGACTGGAGCTCAACTACTGCATTCCCATGGGTGTCCAGAGTGGAGACAGGTAAGCCTATGTGGATACACAGGCTGGTTTCTTATAGTAAAAGTTGGAACTATTATTGTGTGTAGATGGTGAGAAAATACTATTTTGAATTCAGACTAAGTTTGGAATTTGAATTTTTGAAAAAGCGATGTACTTTATTAATTAAAAAGACACTAATTCAAATGATGTATAAATAGTGCATATATTTTATACACTAGTCAATGAATATTTCATAATTGACTATACAAGTTTAACACTTTCTTTACCTATGAATCTAATTTTTAGGATATGCGATGGGGTCCAATTTGGAGCAGGAATCCGATTCCTGTAATCTCTTGAAGCATGGAATTTTGAGACGATGAAGGACTACAGGCAAATGTAATTTGCTCTGAAGAAAGAATCACATTCACACACTCATGGTTGCTGGGAGTTGATTTGCTACATTTGTATGTAAAGAATTGAACTTATGGAGATGGATATACAATAATGAAAAATATGTCCCAGTGCCCAAGATGTGGAAAATCTGAAGAGGAAACATCACCAATGAGTGCTCTTATCATTGGTCAAAAATGGTCTGAAAGAATAAACACAAAAATAAAATGTTATTCAATACACTTGTTTTATTAGCTGTATGTGGTTATTTACTTGTAGGATTTGCCTTCATGACTAGATTAAAGTGAAAAACTTGCATGCTCTGGTACAGTTTCAACATAATAATGAAATGTATGTACCAAATGTGCTAAATAACCGAAAAGCTGCTCATTGTATTCCACGGCTACATCGTTTTTCCTAGCCCCTACTGCAGTGGTTTGTGGAGGAGCTATTGCTCAAAAGTATTACTTCCAGGCTTCCGTTCCCGAAGCTTATTTCGTATCAGAGCGAATGTGGCTGTTGGTTAACATTGCGGAACGGACCAGGCAGTTGGGACTTAGACAATCTTTATATATTTCCGCTCCCCAACCCTTTTCAAATATTCTGCTTTGATAAGACTAGAATCATATGTTTTACGTTTTAAACCTAAATAGCACATCAAAAGTCTTATTTGCGTAATATTTAGTCGGCGTTCTCACGAAAAGACACTTGGACGCACGCTGATGGCGGTCACTATCGAGGAGCTGTATCGTAACTATGGGATCCTTGCTGATGCGAAGGATAACTTGAAACAGGTATGCGCATTATTGCATTTTAACAATAACCTAATGACTGAATTGTTCAATGGTTATCTGCAAGTAGTCCTGAACACGATTTTTCTTAAGTCGCCCTTACTCTCGATATATATCCTAGCTAGCTAGTTAGCCACCAAGCTATAACCCGCTTGAGCATAGGGTTCACTCGTTTGGAATTTTAAGTTGTCTGAATTCCGTCATGGTCCAACTGTGAATCTCGTTTTGACGGTTGCTTGGTTCTTGTGCGCCGCTGGGCGCTACTGTGGTAGAAAAGCAAATGGTTACTAGCCAACTAGCTACGTCAATTGCCAGCTGCGTCAATTGCTTTACTGAACTGGGGCCCAGCCTAGCATTTGCTAACTTGCTCAGTATCATCATGTAACCTTGTCTTCTGTCAGGATGACCGAGACGTTTTCTCTTGGGGGGGTATTTTACCCTATATACAGAACGACCCGCGGATATTATTTTGTTTGCTCTGTATCAAGCTAGCAAGATATGTTAGCTAGATGGCTATATTTACAGTATCAACCCCCAAAGGATAGATAGCAAGCCAGCCGGCTGGTTAGCTTATCAGCTAGCTAGTGCTACAATGCTAGCTAGCAAGTCCTCAGGCCAGGGGTAACGAAACGTATCACTTAAAGGAGCTGCCTGTAGGCTGTTTTAGGCAACGGAATCTGAAGGGACAACAGCATGTTCTACTATTGTCTTTTTAGTGTGTTTCTGTTGACCTTAATCTATTCATATTTGCAAATTAAACACGTGGAACATGCTTATTTCTCCTTCAGCACAAAGACGCCTACCAGGCAATTCTTGACGGGGTAAAGGGGGGCCCAAAGGAGAAGCGTCTGGCTGCACAGTTCATTCCCAAATTCTTCAGCAGCTTCCCAGAACTGGCAGATTCAGCCATCAATGCCCAACTGGACCTGTGTGAGGATGAGGACGTATCGGTAAGAATGACGTTCATGCGTTCTTCTCCACCACTTATTACAAAGCAGTTAACATACAGTATCTGGCCAAGCTTTCACTATATGTGGTGGAGATGGTATGTGTTCCACACTCACTTGACATCCTCTCTGCACCCTCTCTTGTCTAGATTCGGAGGCAGGCCATCAAAGAGCTCCCACGTTTCGCTGCGGGGGAGAACATTGTCAGGGTCGCGGACATCCTCACCCAGCTTCTACAGACGGGTAAAGACTCTTTGACTTACCTACTCACTGGCACACAGTCTCAGGTTTCTACAAATCTTTGCATAATGGGCATTTTTTGAAGTTTGGTGTTTCCTGTTTGTTTTGAAACACTGATATGTGTGCTTTTAGACGACTCTGCAGAGTTCAACCAAGTTAACACTGCACTGCTCTCCATCTTTAAAATGGACGCCAAGGGTAAGTGGCTTTCTATTTATTTTATTCAACGTACTAGTCAATTCTGTATTTCCTTAGTTATATGTCCAACAGGTTTGTGTAGTTGCTGTGATCAATTAATCACAAAGGTAAGTAGACAAAGTAATTTGGTTACAAATGTGTAATCAAAGGTGTGTAATCTTCCATTGTCCCTCTTTCACCCAGGTACTCTGGGAGGGCTGTTCTCTCAGATCCTGCAGGGAGAGGACATAGTGAGAGAGAGGGCCATCAAGTTCCTCTCCACCAAGCTGAAGGGCCTGCCTGAGGATGTCATGACCAAGGAAGTGGAGGACTACATTTTTACAGAGACCAAAAAGGTCTCTTCACTGGATGTTGTTTCATGTGGTTGGACATATTTTCATTTACGTTAGTGAGGTTATGGAGGTCCCTTAGAAGGCCTTAAGATTTGGCTTTTTGTCTTGACTTTATATTTGGAAAATTGTTGTGTGCATTTGTTTTCCATCAAATGGCCATATTTGGGTGTCAATCCTCTAATCCTGCTCCCCCTTTCCCTCCTAGGTACTGGAGGACGTGACGGGGGAGGAGTTTGTTCTGCTGATGCGTGTGGTGTCCGGGCTGAGGGCCCTGCAAACAGTAAGCGGACGACAGCAGTTGGTGGAGCTGGTGGTGGAGCAGGCCTTTCTGGAGCAGGCATTGAACCCTGCCGACCCTGACACGGTGGACCGCCTGATGCAGTGCACTCGCCAGGCCCTGCCCCTCTTCTCTGTAAGTGAAGTGGATTGCTCAGACCCTCAATGGATCGTGCACACACGTTCCTATTCTCTCACAAACACACTTGCATGTTGCCCATTCGCCCATTTCTATTTCTCTCTTTCAGAAAAATGTGCATTCCACTCGTTTCTTGACGTATTTCTGTGACCACGTTCTGCCAAACCTGAGCTCACTGACCAGTCCAGTCGCAGAGCTGGACATTCAGCTGGAGGTTAGCCACACACACACACCCGACTTGATGATACGGTAGAATTTACAGAAGATCTTACCCAGTCTTATGTTGCCGCTCAATACCGTGAACCTTGAGCCATATGTGACAAGTGCTGGTATTTTGGTCCATGTGTACTGCATGTGTCATGATCATTTTATCGTTTTTTTACATGTCGGGGAAGTTCAGATTGTAAGCTTACAAACATAATTTGTTCATTTAAATAAGGCATTGATATTTGAAGACCATATTTGAATGTTGGTACTCCCTAAATAACTAGCGGAGAAAATCCCCGTAAAATGTTCAGCGCTTTTTCCCCACTTCCCACTGGCAGGTAATGGGTGGGAACAATAGTTGGTCAACTCACTCCCAACCATATGGACCAACCTTGCCGTAAACCGACACCACACATCTTTGTTTATGGATGGTGGCTTGACCAAAACTAATTGACTATAGCCAACAAAACCAAACATGTTAATCAAACTGAACCCGTATCATGCCCCCAAAACGAGAAAACAAGCCATATTTTGATTTGCTAAGTTCTGATTGATTTAACAAATTGAGTATTGGTATCCAAAAAATAGCTAATTATTTTGAGGGATTTCTTCAAAACATTTACTTTTGTGATGTGATAAAAAAAAAGGTAATACATGTGTATTAGTAACTTGTGCATGCTAGCGCGACTTGAAGATTACTACATGCGGCCCTGTTTACCAGCACCTTTCACATGAGCCTTAAGGTCCATTCAGGTGCCTTTTTTTGTTACTTGACTTGCAGGAATACTTACTTTTGCAGAATGCATTAGGATTCTGTTGGCTATTCCGTCGATGTGCCTCGGTTAAAACGGGTGCAAATTAGTCTGCACAGGGTAACACTGCCTTTCATTACAAGCATACACAGATTTGCTCAACTGAGAGTGTTATTACGTGTGTGTAGGTGTTGAAGCTGCTGGCTGAGATGAGTCCATTCTGCGGGGACATGGAAAAGCTAGAAACAAACCTTACCATGCTGTTTGAGAAGCTTCTGGTAAGAACCATACTGGAGAGAACCATAGCAGCTGTCCTCACGGGATGCAGTTTGCACACACACTGCTTTGTTGGCATAACATAATGAATGCGTTTTCGCGTGTTATATTGAAGCATTGATGACCAGCCTGGTAGTCCTGGTATATTTCTTATAAATGGCTTAATGGCTGACCTGCTCTTTCATTATTGTCCCCCCTCCTCTGTCTCTTCTCCTACAAACCCCCCCTCCCTTACCCTCTGTAGGAGTTCATGCCCCTCCCTCCAGTGGAGGAGGGGGAAAACGGGGAAAATGCCAGCGGTGAGGAGCCCAAGCTTCAGTTCAGCTACGTAGAGTGTCTTCTTTACAGCTTCCACCAGCTTGGCAAGAAGCTGCCTGACTTCCTTATCGACAAGATCAATGCAGAGCGCCTCAAAGATTTCAAGATCAGGTAAAGCAGAGGGGTGTGGCAGTTTTTTGTGTTTTTTTTTTTAAACTTTTATTTGAGCTTTTCTTCTGCTTAACTGTATATTGAAGCGGGTTGAATTTTTCTCAATTATTCTGACCCAGTTTTCTGTGCACCTCACTATCCCACAGGTTACAGTACTTTGCCAGAGGACTGCAGGTGTACATTCGTCAACTTCGGGTAGCCCTGCAAGGCAAGACAGGAGATGCACTGAAGACTGAAGAGGTGTGTGTGTGTCTCAGAATATTCCAAATGTTTAATTTGATGGCTACTGGGGGAATGCATTGAGGTTTTTCCCATCTCATTCAATGTCGCTAACCTGACAATTTCCTTCAGAACAAGATGAAGGTAGTGGCTCTGAAGATCACCAACAACATCAACGTCCTCATCAAGGTACAGGGCCCTACAAGACGCGCCTGTGTGTGTGTCAAAAGGCAATGTTCTGTCAATCTAAATGTACATGTGTGCTTGATTTACAGGATCTCTTCCATAATCCTCCGTCATACAAGAGCACAGTCACCCTGTCCTGGAAGCCGGTTCAGAAGGCGGAAGCTGTAGGGTAAGCCCTTTACACTCATATCAGGGAGTCAGATGGCTGAGTGGTTACGGAATCAGGTTGTTTATCAGAAGGTTGCCTGTTCAATTCCCAGCCATGCCAAATGACGTTGTGTCCTTGGGCAAGGCACTTCACCCTACTTGCCTTGGGGGGAATGTCCCTGTAGTTGCTGTAAGTTGCTCTGGATAAGAGCGTCTGCTAAATGTAAATATCAAGTAGTTGCCTTTACTGCCTTCTTGTTCTCTATTTCTCTTGTAACCATGTCAAAAGAAAGCATATATGTACTGTGAGGATCCTACCTACTTAACAGCAACAAAAACGTTCAGTGCCAATCACTCATTGTCATGATTTTATATTTATGATCCCTCTAGTCAGAAGCGCCCGTCGGGTGAGGAGATGGGCGCAGGCAGCGCCATGAACAAGCAGATCTCCCCTTTGCCCAGGAGGGACGCACGGCAGATCTACAATCCCCCCAGTGGCAAGTACAGCGCCACCATCGGCAACTTCACCCACGGTGAGGGAATCTGCCGAAACTTGGTATCTTAATGTCGTTCCCATTGGCCCAACAGCGCACTCTCTGTATACGTTTTGGTCGTCTTTCTTCTGGATGATGGAAGCTCAAATGCCGAAATCATGAATGTGCTTAGCATTGGCGTTTTATTGGATGTAGGTGGTGCACCTCTTGTGTTGGGGCATGCATTTAAGTGGAGGATTTGGGTTCAGCGTTTTAGAAAGAAATATTCTTCTAACGCGCATATGATCATGTGATGATATGCTGACCTCATCTGTGTTTCCCCGCACGTCTGCTTCCAGAAAACCGTGGAGGCTTCAGGGGAGGCCGAGGACGAGGCTTCGGAGGCAGGGGAAACCGGAGCCGAGGCCGCATTTACTGAGTTCCTTGTATGTGCGTGTCACATACACACTGAACTGCAGCACATCAGGAGCCTTGCAGGAGGCATGCTGTCTCTTTCATCACCATGCCCCCCCTGGTCCACTCTACTATCCCCGTTTCATCTTCAGCTACCTGTGTAAAAGTTGTCTCTTCCCACCCAGGAAAGTATGAATCCAGTTTTTAGAGAATGGGCTCTGACTTTTCTAACTGATGTTTCTAGTTCCTCCCATTCTCCCTAGCAAGGTGATGGTTCAAGTAGATCATATTGTTTTGGTTAATTTGTTATTTTTATTAAGTGTATTTCTGTCAAGAAAAGACTGCCAAATTGTACCTGATTGATATTTTTGTCAGATTGTTGGGGAAAAAAGGTTTTACAAACTGGTGACAATTGCATTCTTTCTACCTTATGTAATACAGAATTTCTTGAATGTCTTTTTTTTTTGTTTGTTTTTTTAGCTTTTTTTTGGATTGGCTGACTCCTGCTACTTTATATGAGATGGTAATGTTTTCATCTGAATTTTATCATAAACTTGTGCTGAAGTCTCAACTGCTTCACTTTTTTGTTTGTGTAGCCTCCGGTTAATGTTGTAGTGAGTTTTACTGTTAAGCAGCATTGGTATATAAACTGCAATATTTTGACAGATTGTGATGCTAAAGCCTAATATTAGGATTTATGAGATCAATTCATTTTAAGGACAGTCCTCAACCAGCATTGGCAGCTATACTGTAGTTTATGGAGGACAATAGTCACTTTTCTACTAATGAATGGTAGCCAGTAGTATGACCACAGCATGACAAGTAGCAGAACAGTGTGTAACTCTAAACCTGTTGATTGTTTATACTTTGTGTCATATTGCTGGGTCTCCTGCTTATGTTGTGCATGCCTGGGACCCTTACATTATTTGTTAAATGTTTTGGATAAAAAAAATTAAAAACCAAATCTCTGTGGACATGATGTAGTAAGTCTAGGTTGTTTGATTTGTTTATGTTCTTGTGGACAGCTCTTTCATTTTCTGACTCCTAAAGAACATTAGGTGGTATTTATTATTCATTTCTACTCAAAGCCCAATGAGGAAAGAGATTGGAGAGGTGACCAAGTAACCTTTACTTGGGGTATGTTCACACTTGGCAGGTTTGAGTTGATTAAAACAAACAATTCCTTTAGTTTATATTCAGTGATAAAAATACCAGTGTGAACGGTAAGCGAACCAATGTATAATTTTCTGTACAATTTATGTATTTTGATGTACAGTATTGGGGCTGTACTAAGAGAAGGCCTGTTTTTGGAGTTGAGGTCATTTTTGAGCTATCGAAAGTCCAACTGAATTTGTTTTTGCGGGTAAACTGGTGTGTCACTGCTTGCACGTCACTGGACGTAAAGCTAGCATAGAGTTTTTTCTGTACTAGACTCCTCTCAAATCCTGGTAATCCTTTCTCTTCACTTCCACTGTGTCAATCTTAATCTACCTCCTCACCTCTTTTCAGCCTGTCCCTATCACCTCCTTTTCCTAAATTCACCTTTTCCCTCCCTTTCTCACCTCTTCCTTCTCCACCCTGATCACACTTTCCACCCCTCTTTGTTCTGAGTTTAGCTTTCTCAAAGTTTATCAGCAGTGCAGAAGAGGGAAAAGAGGCTAATAGAAGCATGTGCTCTGGAATGTGGTATCCACATTTAGCTTTGCCTCTCTTTTGGTTGTCAGCCTCCCAGCACTGCTTACATGCTCTTTTGCCTTCCTACTCCCCTGTATTCATTCCTGTGTCACCTCCATTCACCCATCTGCTTACTTTCCTCCCTCCCATTCCATCCATCCATCCCTCTCTCTCTCCCACTGCATCAGGACTAGAGGGGAGAAGTTGCTTTGAATTTGGAAACTAGGCACTCAATAATTGAGGAGGTTAAAAATAGGGCTTTCCTTATTTAGAAAGCTCTACATTTCTCACACCTGGATGGAGTTGGTCTAGAGTATCTGTCTCTCCTCTCATGCATGGCACATGTCTCACTCACAAGCAAGCTTACAGTGGGGGCCAAAGGTTTCCATGTGAGGATATGTGTGTGTAGGTGTGTATGTTTTAGGGGGAGGGACTCATCTCTGAATTTTCTGAATGGGCTTCAAGGTTTATCATTGGTTTTGATATGAGTAGGTATCTTTTTATATTTGTAAACTCAGTACCAGGCTGAGAACCAACACATTTCCATGTATTTCAGGTATTTTCTGAATCATGTTAAATCAGAGTCTAGTAATTGAGGCTTTAGCATATGGAGCACTTTTCAGTTTATTTTATTGCACCTGCAAGAGGCCAATTATATTATTTACCACTTAGATACTCCACTAGGTGGCGACACAGACCAACATATTCTTCACCCAATCACTGGGTCTATTTTTATCCCCAGCAAACAAGCCACTTTAGTTTTAATTACGTATTTTTGTTTCTATATGATGTTCTGGATGGATTCCAGTCCACTGATACGAGAGCCCTCTATGAAGCTGGGCTATTTGCAATATATTGTAAAGTCCCTATCATCCTAACCTAAACTGAGTTGATTCTGCTGAATGATTAGAGTGAGACCAGTGTATTTGTCAGGTAGTGGTTAAGTATGATAAGGACAGTTTGGCCCCCTGATCTGAAATAGCTGCATTGGGCATGGGTGTGCACCACAGTAGATTTGATGTTTTTTTCCAGCTCTTTATTAAAAGGTTGAGTTCCATGGTTGGGTGGAATGGATGACCCCAGGAGTGTATTTCGGGGCTGATTTGACCTGCTTCCATAGAATGTGGATGTGTCCTTGGCAGGGTATGTTCCAAAGGAAGAATCTGTCTGTCTTTCAGTGTTCTGTCAGGTCCTTGGAAATGATTGTTACAGAAATCCTTTATTTTTCATCTCAACAACCCTTTTTTTTCGATCATCTACCTTAATTTATTTTCCAGTTGTAATGAATCCAGGACCATTCTTTTTGACTCTTTCACTTGACATATAATGTAGGTTTATATACAGTATGTTTTATTCCATTGTGACAGTATGTAATTCTCCTTTCAGGTCAGTGGGGGGCGACGAGCTACTGGTTTTGGCTTCCTTTGATTGATCGTGACCAGGTATTTCCCAAACCAGCCAGCGCCTGACACACGCACTCTCTCTCTCACACACAAACACACACACACGCACACACACACATGGTGATGCCAAAAATAATCAAGAGATGGAGGAGGAGTGACTAGCAGCACCAGGAGAGGAATATAAGACGACCCTCAGAGAGAAAGAAAGAACGTAATCACGTGTCTGTAGACTAAACAAGTCCAATCCAAGAGTGGTGGAAACCACACAGGATCTTAATGGACATCCTCTCCTAGATCTGTGATATCGAAATGTTAGTTTGCAACATCTCTCAGAAATCATAGCTCCCTGTTTCAGTAGCTTGATGGAAAATGAAATAGGGCCCTCTATCCCTTTTGCTCGTATCATAAATGTATAGATTGAGAATGGAATAGGCACGGGCTGTATTGTAATTTCCAAGATGTCCTTTCCATGACTCTTGCTTCTCCCTCTCCAGTCCTGTCTAGATCAGTGGTCTCAGTACCTGATAGACTAAATGTACTGTGAACAAGGTTCGCTGTGCTTAGGCAGCATTGTAGTCTACCTTTTGGCACCATGGACAGTTCCTCGCCGTAACTCAGGGTCTTGGCCTCTGTAGCTGTGTGTCGTAGGCTAGAAGGCTTCCACGGACCACTCCCCTTGTTTATTTCTTAACCTGTGTTTTGCTAACCGTTTTCAACCTACGTCATAGTATTATTAAAAGCTGTCAGTGGTGTAAGAAATACCAGACCACAATAGGCATTGTGCACCTACATTACAATGCTGGACCTAAGTTCAACAAAGGCTCACATAAAATCTATTTATTTAAAATCGTATACAATTATGTTATGTGATTGGGAAGGTCGACAAACACGTTTTTATTGTTGACTATTAATGGTCAATGGTCAGTCTTAAAAATCATGATGGCACAACATGTCGCGTGGTATTGATAATTGAACGTATAGCTTGCCTACAGACAAACAAACAAAAAGGAATGCACGTACAAACAATACACTGTGAAATATAACTTTTTCTTTCCTTTCATAAAAACACCGTCTGCCCCCTCATGTACAACGCTGGGAATAGTAACAGCACCGCGAGTCTTACTAAATATAGCAGCCAGTGAGTGTTAGCATGTCAACTTCAGCAGGAGTGCGGAGAACGGACTGCTAGCCTACACGTGTGACCGTAGTGTACATACCGATCGCTAAAAATATCAATCTGACCATGAATAATAGATAGATCAAATAGCTGCTATAATCCTTAGTTTACCTTTATAGTTTTAGGAAAAATATAAATGGCGAAATTATTGCAAGAACACAAGCAGGGGCTTTTTGTTGAATGTTCTCCAACCGAAGGTTTGGTTACATAATCAATGCTTTGTTGATGTTTTGATTAAACTGGTGATGGGGGATCGTATGGAATTTACATGAACCATCTGGTTCTGAAATCGGTAAGGGGTTCTTATTTGGATCGTCTACCTAATGTGAAAGGTAACAAGTAAAATATACTGAGAGAGTTCACAAACTAAGACTCTTGTTCAGCAAACCTGCATTTTATTTGTGATGGAAAGACACTTAAAGCCTCGTTATGTAATATAGCATGTGAACGGCGAGAGACAGTCCGGGTTGGAGGGGGTTGAGGAGAGAGGTGTGTGCCCGCGCGTGTGTGTGTGAGAGAGCGAGTGGGCGGAGGACGGGGGGGGGGGGGGGGGGGGGGGGGGGGGGGTTGAGAGGGTAGTGATGAGAACCATGCTATTTGGTCTATGCACAGAGCTCCAAAAACTCATAACGCGGGAACACTGTGTACTCGGTGTCCCCAAAGACTCGGTTGTTTGATTTTCAAACCCAGCAGTATTTTTTTAAACTGTACTTTCCACATAGGACACAAGTGTACTCCCACATTCATTCATTACTGAAAGACCATGGAAAGAATTATATGAATCAGTGAGTTAAAGGATGAATGAATGAACAGAATGGCAGGCATATTGGACATGAGTGTCAGTTGAGCAAGTTGCGATGAAACACCAAGTGTATAATTAAGCCTAAATGTTTTGGGTGCGTCAAAAAAACACCAACCCACATAAACACACCTACGCGCACATATGCCTAACTGAAAAAAACGGGTGTTGCGTAGCGGGTACATGTGACAAAGCCAGCGCACCCGTCCGTTCATAAATTTTCACCGCCTCTATTCATGCAGGCTCTGCTCTTCTTGGGGTGGTTAATGTGCGGTAGCTCTGAACCATGTGATGCTGTGGGGGAAGGGAGGGGGACTTGTGTGTAGGGGGTGGTCTATAAATAGCTCTATAGCTCGGCTTCCATTGACATCATTTAGACAGGAGAGATGGAAAAATAAACAGGGAAAAAGGGGGATTGCGAAGGGGAAGGGGTAAGGGATCTTTAATCTGAGCTCGAAATTCAAACAAACCTCCCATCCATCCGTTTCTCTCCATTCAGTAAACAACCAAAACACTGTCCGTTTCCTAGAACGACTAAGCGTCGCCCGATACGGGATGGAATGGAAACCCACAAGGCAGATGGGAGGGACATCAAACAAATTAAAAGGACCCGTGTATACACACACACAAACACACACACACACACACACATCTTATACGAGACCGTGGTTGAGACCAAAGGCAAATATTTTGGAAGACTTCGGCTAATAATGGAAATTGAAATTGAAATCAATAGTTTTTACATAGGCCTTCAGTACGGGTCAGTCAAGGAGGCTGTTTTTTCGTTTCAAATTGAGTTTCCGTTTGGACAGTTTTTTTGGGGGGGACCAAACGGGCGGTTGGGGGTTGACTGGCTGCCTACTGTGTTTATGTTTTCATAAAGGAGGACAGCACTCTGTTTCCATGGTCGGTGTGTCTTAGTCACTTCCGGAATCGTTCGCTCTAGCCAGCCTTGGCACTGACCCCCGAGTGCTGCGTGACTCCTGATTGTTCCCGATGACGTCTTATGATCCATTTCTCCTCGCGGGTCCCCTGTCCTATCACACGTCTTCACGACCACAGCAAAGGCAAGGACATGACAACTCAGTGGGTTTGGCATACTGTGAAAAACTATACACACGCACACACTTACAGATACTATAAATACACCAGATTGATTTCGAGTGTTATGACTTGCAAGCCTAATGACGTTTTCAATGATACATTCAAGCTTATGGTTTTTGTTTCACTAAACACCATGGATATTTGTAAAGTAAAATCATATTTTATATTTCTGTGCAGAGCGCAGACGGAATTTTACGTTGCACACCGTTTATAGGACTTAGGTCGTGCATGTGAAATGTGTTTCTTTCCACTCCATAATGTCAGGTGATAAATCACGGGCCTAATGCGGTCATAATGGAGATTTTGATTTGCTATTGTTTTAGAGCTCTTGCTCTCCTACAGGACATGGAAAACAAGTGAACACTGACGAGAGAGAAACTTGGAATTTAGTCTTGATGTGTAATAGTGGCAATGAAAGAGCATTTGTGGCCGTCTTCTCCTATTCTTGAGAGTCAGCACCATGGACAGCGCCACAGCCGTGTGCAATGGAGAGGTGACAATGGCTGTCTGTAGGGATACATGCTCGTTTGCTGTTTTTGGATCACATGCATCTTCCTTAATTGCAACGAAATATGGTCAGATTTGTACTAATTGTATAAGGCATTGTATCTGGACAAGAAAATATTGGTGTGGTTGTCCTTGGTTTGCCATATAGCGAACACGTGTAGTCGTACTTGGTCAGGGGAGCCAGTGCTTTGCTTGTTGTTGTTGAGGTCTGTTTCTGTGTGAAATGTAGATTGTACAAGTTGTCTGACTGTGATTTATTTGTGCCCCAGGGCTAATACCTATATGTACTGCTGTGCGATGGTGAAGGACCAGTGACTTATGCCTATTTGGAAGCAACACGTTAGTCATTGCCGCAGAGGGATGACTTTATACGTTCGAAACCCTGCTTAGTCGTCCGAGGTTTCCCAGGTTTGAGCAGGAAGTCTAGTACAGATTCGTGACCAATTTTAAGAACCCTATTTTTCAGTTCACCCACACCATCCGAGAGAGGGTCCCGGAATAGGTATATTCGAAAGATTGTCAACACGTCTGGGTGTAGCTGTAATCTACTTGAGTAAATGCTCAATGTTTTAATACTTCATTGATATAGGCCGATGGCAAGATACAGGATATACACTTTATTCGAGCTGATGTTTGTACAGGCTATAAGCAAATAATAACGCCATTCTCAGATTAATGCTACGATTGTGACGTCATATCGCGTTGGAAGTGAGCATCCAGACCGAATTTGTGAGTTTGGTTCTCACGTAGTGTTCTCTAGTGTGTCCCCGTTGTCTTTTAAGTGTAGTGTTTGAGGTCTGGGTTGCCTTGGGTTAAACGGGGAAAAGGTTTATTTTAATATACTCGCCAGTCAGCTGGAGGCGTGCGATATTTTTAGATCAGGGTTGAGGGAGGGCGGGGAAGGAGAGAAAGAGAGAGAGAGAGATCGAGAGAACAAGAGAAATGTGCCTTCTACTCTTCTGATCGAACATTTATTTCACATCTTTACAAATGTTATTGGGGCTCTACTGACATATTTAAAGTACAGTATCCTAGCCGGCTTTATTGGTTTTCAGTGTTTTTAGTTATTATTTTGCTAGTCTTGACATGCACCCCCTCTTCTATTCCTCTTCCCATTTAACCTCGTCCTAACCATTACCCACTATTTCTCCTTAACAGATGAATTCATTTTGTACTATTTTTGAAAGTCAGTGTTTCTAAGGGATACCTAATGACGCAATGACGTCAATGCAGGTCAATAGCACACTGGTGGATCGGACTGGCGGCTGACGGGAGGCACAGTTTTACTCCGACTACCCAGGAACGGGTCTCGCTGTTTTAGACCACCTTGTATAACCTACAACTTCATCCGTAGCTTCAACTGAATCCATTTTAATTTTGTTTTTTGTTTTGAATTCTTGTTGCATCATATACAGATGAGGGTGAAAGACTATAGCCTTGTCCACAGCTCTGAATTGAGCAGGACTCACAAGCCCCCCTCTTGCTCCGCAGCACAATCAAGTCACAAGCTCTTTACCTTTCTGCTCTTTAGAAGTCATTCATATCACAGAAAAGTGGTTAGAATGTATTTTGTGATGTAAACTACCTCGTATGCGCAAGTCCCTTGCCGGGCTGCTTTTATGAGCTGGCTCACGTGCGTAACTCTGTGTACCCGTCCCTCTTTGGTGTGCTTCATGCTCCTGAATGGCAACACAAAATGTTTAGTTTCAGACAGAAAACTGAAACGACTCACGCGGCGTGTGTCTTGCGTCTCTACTGACGCAAGAGAATCAGACTGTCTCGGTTCTGGTGCTGTTATCATCTTTGTCTGAAGAAACGCCTTGTAATCACACTGTACAGGTTAATTGTTCTGTATAGGCAACTCGTTCCCTTCCAGACAAGAATTGTTTGAGAGGTAAGTGATTTATTTTGGGAATCGTGACTGTTCTGGTTTTGGAAGTTACATCAAGGCGATGTAAACGCATAGCCTACACTTAGTAGCTACACGTTTGACTTTCTTTAGTAGTTGTAATGATGATTGACGATGATTGATATGACAATATGAATGGGCATTTTGCATTCTTGGTCACAATGGCAAGACAAACATTAAGCAAATATTAAGAGACTATAAAAAGTCCACTTCGGGAGAACACAGTGAACAGAGGGAGTCTAGAGACTGTCATGAGTGCGGTCTGCGCCAATGCGTAGGCGTATTCACGTGCTGGGGTTTCTCCGCTTAACCTGCCGCGCTCTACTGATATGCCTAGTAACAGCTTTGTGTGTGTGTTTATATGAGTGACTGAGATGGAGAGAGAGATATAGACCGAGAGAGAGAGAGAGAGAGAGAGAGGGAGGGAGGGAGGGGGGAGGGAGGGAATGTGTGTGTGTGTTTGTGAGAGAGAGAGAGAGAGAGAGAGAGAGATCATGCAAGCTTCCCATTCGTCACTTCCACTTTCTTGTGGCCTGCTGGCCCTACATGCTACGTTTAGGGGGCTTGGGGACTTACGTCAGTGAGCACTTGCAAGTTGTACATCCCCGGTTATGCACGTCATCCGAATTATATAGTGGGTTAATCATTTTGTCTTTTACCTGTGAATTGTGTGTCAGATAATGTGACCCCCCCCCACTCCTCCCCTTTTAACATGTCCAATATTTGACTGTGTACAACGAGGAGGTAAGGACTATACAGTCGAAAAACAAAAGGGTACAACTTTGTAACAATAAGTGTTCTCGTTAGAATTGTTGGAAGCTCATTGAGGTGCTGTTATGATCTCTTCAAGGTTCTTTTTTACTTTAAAGAGTTCAATAAGTAAATCGTATTGGTTCAAAAAGGATGACGAGGGTTCGCCTGCCCATCTCAAGACATCAAGGTTTCCTTGTGCCCAACTCAAGATCTCAAGGTTTCATTGTGCCCATCTCAAGATCTCACGGTTTCCTTGGCATGCATAACTAGGTCAATTATAGCCATGAGTAAAATACCATAGTGTACTATGCTGAAAAAAAACAAATATCTAGGCACAGAAAAACTCTTATTAACAACACGTTAATAAGAGTTTGTTATCACGTTCATCTTTTCATCCCCATGGACGGTCACTTAGACGCCAGTCCTAAAACGGTCACACAAGTGAGTTTTGAAAGTTTCGTAGGCTATATTTGTCGAAAAGTGAAAAAGGAAACAAAAGTGTATGTATCTGGTGGATGCGGGGTTAAATAAATGGGATTCAAAGAAGTCTCATTGTGGAGTCTCCCAGGTTAACAAGCAAGGGTTTATCACTTAACCTACAATTATTAAGAATCATGTTGAGTATCCTTTCACCAAAACACGACCAATGACGTTGGTGTCATTTCATTTCCATTAACAAATACTATTATGACAAGGGGTCTGTATTTCTTTCAGTTGTCTCCAACTGTTTTCTTTCAGCACGTCACGAGGTTCCGCGTGACGGATCTGGCAGGATTTCAGATGCTACATAGACCTGCATAGTACCGTTTTAGCGTCTGATACGTAGATTATGGCAGTCTCTGCGGTTCCACTAAAGTGCACGCGTGTGTAGCCACCTCCTCCGTTATTTCCTTTTGGTGAACCATAAATCACGCCACAGTTTGTGTTTAGGGGGAGAAGTGGCTCGAAATGTTTGGCCATTGGCCGCTCGAATGGGAGACACTAGCTCTTTAAACCATAATGCTCCAGCTGACATTTTCATTAATCCAAGAGAAAGCTTCATTGAAACTCACAGAAACTGATGCTTCGAGGAGGATTCGAGAGAAGTCTCTGACTGATGCTGGCGGCGCCGTGCGGTGAACTTGGAGCACTGCACGTCACTGGAGTCTCCCTGTCTGCCCATTGATATTTGTTGCTGCTTCCCTGATTGCAAGATTCGCCACTGCAGCAAAGGTGGTGGTCAGACACCGAAAAAGAAAAAGAGAAAAGGGAGATATGGGGGCGTGAAGGGGTCTTCCCCACGATGGTAAATGTCAAAGGAGGCATTGAAAGAGGAAATTTGACTTTAGGAATGATTAATTCAAGTTTGTATACTCAATGTAAAGACATATGGGCCTATTTGAGTTTCTCGAGCGTAAAAACGGCCATACTGCCTCTCGTGTGAAAGCCTGCCCCTGTGTGCACTCGCCAACCGGGCGAAGCCTGCAACGACAGGAATACTGTACCGTACACTACACCATACGAGATAAAAATAGCATCAACCGATGAGACGGGCGCAGCCCTTTTTCTCGCAGATTACTTTTTCGAGGTAACTTCCACTCAGTTGGCAGTAAAATACCCAGTTCTCCGAATCCACTTTTGCACACATTTCGTGAAAAGGTTATAGCACGGACTCATTGAGGAAGCCTATGAAGGATCGCAGGACATGAATGAGTGTATTAAGTTTATAATATTTAAGTCGTATTGGAGTGCTTGTGCGCTGAGTCGATTCCGTGGGTGAGCGAGTCTGGCGCGTGGGCACAGGCAGCAAACAGAAGCAGTTTATGTTCAGATCTCCCATTATCATCCCTCGGTTGAAAAATAATGATTGCCTGGCTAACAATGATTTTAATCGACTATCAAGACTACACTAGCTTACACTAACGTGGATTCAAGAAGTATCCCATTCTAGAACTGGAGAGGTGGGGGGCATGGAGATATATTTCTTAGACAATAGCTGAAAATCTGCGTTTATTGATTAAGATACAAATGACCGTTATCTTATTTATTATTTTATTAGCGCCCTCTTAATATTTTGCCTGTCAAATTTCAAATAACATTTCATATTGGCTGGACAGCGGATTGAGCGGCGGTTCTTTAATCAGACTCTATAGGCTGTAAACTGGGAGAATCTAAACGTGACGTCAATGCCTAGTAACTGACGCAGCCCCTCAACAAAAAAATGGGATTAAAACATTTTTTTTCGTCAGAATGCGACTTTAATTATTAGTTTTTGCACTGGTCTGTCGACTATAAGCAACCCCACAAGGAACATGTATCCTTTTTATCAGAATGGACTTACATGCTGTTTCGTGATTATTTCACCAACTACCAGCCAACCATTGCTTTATGAGTTCCTCAGCGAAAGTTGCATGGAGACAAGACAGCTGAGACGCCAGAGAAGACGAAGAAAGAGATATGTGAAATGAAGCATCAACACCGATAAGGCTACAGGTCTACGAGCACCGAGAAAAATAATTGAGTGGGAGGAAAAGTAGCCTGTGTTTTGAAATGGGCACTCAGTAAACCCAAAACACTGCAATGATGCAACGACGGGGAATAGGGGCTCTTGTGCAGAGTTGGAGAGGCAAAATGAATGTACATTACATGCACTTCACGTAACGTTCCTGAGCGATGCCTTTGTGAGTGTTTTTTTCTTACTGCGAACTAAAAATAGCACCAAGGGTTTTGATCGTGATCCAGAAATAGACAGAGGGTATCACTTGTATAAAAAGGAAGGTGATCCCGAAAAACTTGGACGTGTCGCTGAGGCTAGTAATGAATCGAGGACTGAATGCATGTTAATATAATATTATATTGATAATTTGACAGCATAATATATACAGGGTTATTTGTTTTTGAATGAAACCTAAATGCTTTTTGTATATCTTCCGTTTCAGCAAGGGTTGCCTGCTATGGTAAGTAAGAATTTGCACGTGCACTGTTCAGTTCAATGTAGTTTCTTGTGTGACATTTCTTTCATGCTCTGGTACTTTCCATCACTTTAGAACCATGTAGAATAGAATTCCCTCACGGTGTTGAAAGATATTTGTTATCATGCTTTACCCGTTTGTGGATGATTTATAATATATCAGCCTCTTTCTGCAAAGCAGGAATCTCCCCGTCGGCAAATATGCAAGTGCAAACTCCTTTGTCTGTTGGCGCTGTTGGGTCTATTTGGCACATATTTTTCTCTTCGATAAACGTAAAAGCTTGCAAGGGGGAACCCTTCTTCGATGGGCGTTGATGAGCCCTCATTTTATTTTTAATTTTTAAGAGGAGGCATGTGAGGGGAACGGTGGTGAAGGAGACGGATATTTGAAGAGGGCACACGCAGACCAATTCCGAATTGGAGTTGCCGCACCAATCATAGCGCGGACTGGGGAAACCCGGTAGCTGTCCAGCAGTAATGGTGCTGAAAATACAACGAGTGGCACGAGGGGGTTCCGTGTATCACATCCAGGCGCGTTTGGAAAGAACAAATGCCGGTTGCCAAAATTCCAAGCCAGATTGTGAAGCGATTGCAGTAGTCAGAGGCTCCTCGTTCAGTCGAAAGGCCCATGACTCGATAAGCAGTAGGCAAACTGAGAATGGATTTGGAAGCAATATTCCCCCTTTGTGTGTTGTCTTCCCGCCTGCACCGTTTGAACGACTGTAGGTTATGTGCATTGCATACACCGCAAAGCCATAGGCAGATTGACATGGATGACCCCTTCTGCTCACGTGATCCATTTCTTTTATCTATAACACTAGGAATGGAGTTGATTTCTTTATTGGGTCTGTAAACCAATGAAAGCCCGGTTGTCACGTTTTTGTCAACATAGACGTTTCATTGAGCGATTGCGGGAAAAATCGTAAAATTGGCAATTCAACACAACAAAAGTACAAAAGTCACCCTTAAGGTCAGCACAATGGGAAATCTCGTTTTATCTTTGTTGATTCATTTCAGCCAGTCGTGATCTGAAGTCCAAAACATCCATCGCGCGAGTTTTGCTTTCGGTTGGAGTTCTCCCCGGTAACTTTGCGTTCTACATGTGCTAACGGAGGGGAGGGGTTGAGGTTGTTTAAGACCAAATGAGCATGAACTTGATTTGCAAATCGGTCAATAAACCGGATTTTCAATAACTTCTGCCTATGTATCACATAACCTTTGTGATAGCGCGTCTAACGAATTGCAGATTCCAGAGTTACCACTCGTTTATGCAGGCTAATTCATTAACGTCACATATAGGATCATGCATGCTTGATAGACAAATTGATAGCTAGTCCTCGCATGACTTTTAATAGTGTCAGAAAAGCACACATTGTACATTGTACCACATATAAAACGATTGATTGGCTTTAAGTGCTAGTGAGCTAACCCCATAGACCTATTCACCTGCGCCATTGCCTCCACATAAAATATAAATTGGTCTTCTTTTGCCAAATACGCATATATACCAAGACAAAGGAGCCACATCTTCAATAATTCAATGATGGCCATGTAATTTCAGTGGAAACAACACAAATTCTTGAGTCGTGACTGCTAAAGTGAGTAATGCGCGCGCGTTGGCTGCGTCAGGAGAGGCAGTCACTGTGCAGTGCAGACGGAGCGGGAGAATCGTGACTGACTGGAGACGGTAGCAAATGAAAGGACCACCCATAAAAATCCACAGCAGCGGCGACATAAGGGTTGCAAATGTGGATGCAGTTTACAGTTCTGGTCTCCGAATACCACGTTTTCACTCTTTGTCCTTTCTTTATGTACCGGGGTTGCCAACTTAAATGCAAATGTTTCAGTGATGTGTGGAGCGGTATAGGGTGGAAGGAGGAGTGAAAATGCGGGTGGGGGTTGCTTTGGGATTAATCCAGATACATATGGGGTGAGGGGGGGGGGGGAGTCTAGATAAAGATCGTGACCTGGTCACATCTGTATCTTAACTTGTATGCAAGTCAAGTGTACAGGGTGTCTGTCTGCACGACAGACATGCATTTCAGATAGATGTATTCTCATAAAGGAGACAGGAATAGGAATGTGAGAAAGAGATCCTCAAAGGTAAGTAGAGTTATGAGTTTTTCGTGTTCTCTTGATTGATCTTAATGGACTTCATTAAAGAATCTTTGACTAATGGCGTGTGAGTTCGAGATGGAACTGGATTTTTATCAAATACAATCAGAATAATCATTTGTTGTGAATGTAAATGTGTTTTGTGCTGACAATATAGTAGTTATTGCAATGTTCTGTTGTCTTTCTATATAGCTCAGATTCTTTAACATTTGGTATAGTTAGACAGGTGTATAAAGTTTAGAGACCCCCATGTCCTTGCTGTAGTGGTATCCTCCGATGAACTCTGGGTGGTCGTGCAATAGAATCGCTGCAAATGCGTGTTCATGTTGTGGAGGGTGGTGCAAGCCTTTTGAAAACATGAATCTTTTGGCATTATATTGTGCAGCTCAAGCGTTATCATTTCACGTTGCTTTGCATCTTATGCGTAACATTCACACAAGAATGGACATGAATTTTGGTACGGCTGAGAATTCCAATGTCTAACATCGCTGTCAGTGTGGTTTAGTCTTTTAAGCCACGACACGAGTCAAGTGATCGGGATCTGTGCAGGCTATTGTGACTGCTCATGAAAGAGAATAGAATGGTATTTATAATCTATGAATCTTTAAGTAAATCCACGACGCTTTGTGTAGTAGGCTATTTAAACCGATTTATTAGCAATACTTTCCCGGGCTAGAACACAGTTTGGCTTTCCATTTTTTCTTATTTTCTTCTTCTTCTTTTTTTCAAAAAGGGGGGTCCCTATAAGAGCAAGACACCGATTGGTCAATGACGAGTTTTCGTTTTCTCCAATAAGATCCCTCGCTTCTCTCTATTTATTGCAAGCAGATTACTGCTTGCTCCCTCCTTACCCAGAGCACTCGAGAGGCTACAGCGAGCCAGTTCTCCACTAGGCGACATTACGAACCAGGGAATTTACAGAGACATAATAACAGAACAAAAACAGTAGGCTACTACCTCCGACAAAAAAGAGAACATTGGCTAATACATCTGTGCATTTGGACAACATAAATCCTAGCAAAAGAGAGCGAGACGCGTACATTGAGAGGGAAGATTTGCTATAGCCTACGATAGGAGATAGAGAAGAGAGTAAACTATCGCAAAGGAGTGAAATAAAGCAGAACCATGGACAACGCTAAATTGCAGTAGCGTTGGCATTCGGTTGCTGCCTAGATGGAATCCCCCTCCTACTCCTCTAGTGTGATTGAGTTGGTGGCATACTTGCCTCGGGTTGCCGATGGCTGGATACACTCAATTTTGGATGGGAGATCACCAAGAAGAAGCGATCACACTGGGTGTCACTTTTTAAGTCTGCACGGACTCCACAGGACGCAAAGAAAAACAGCCGTTTTGTCCTTCGCGAATCTTTTTGCGGTCTGGGCTTGCTGTTTATAACTATCAAGCTGGGAAGCCCTTACCCCAAAAAGCATTTGCGGAGGGCGCATTCGTCGAATTCACATCGCAAGACATTTTGCATGCTTCACTTTTGTTTTCTTTTTTTCTCCTATGCCATTTAATAGGATATATTTTCCTTTAGATTTCCCGCATTACTATTTTTTATATTACAATTTTATCTGTATTGATCAAACACTTTGTACTGTAATTAGAATGTTGTTAAGCTATTGTGTCCATCACCATCTGTAGTTATAGTCGAAATTGTAATACAGTTTATAACGTCCTTATGTGATGTGAAGCCCCTTCCTTACAAAGTTGAATGTTTCTAACCAGCAGAGTAACTTGCAATTTCTTACTGTACGAGAATATGTTGGAGTCAACTTTGAGTAATGTTATGCCACTAAGTCAATCCACCACGCCCTCCGAGTTCCATTAAACGGTGACTAGTGCCCATAGCAGAACACCCTCACGAGAATGAGTGTAAACATGGGGAGACCCTCGGAATGAACAAGTTGCACGTGGCAAAACAAAGTGATTCCATACGGAGACGAGGGTTGGGTGCTAGAAAGGGGAGGAGAGAAACCATGAGAGGGGCCGCCACTTTGCTTGGACTTCTCTGCCTCGTGTGCACTTGCAAAATTAATCCATTCAGTAAACGTCCTTGTGTCCATTAAGTGGTCAGTGTGAGAAACACACACGCATACACACACAAACACACACACACACACACACACACCTGTACACCTAATTCAAATTATGTAATTGAAAGAATACGGTCGAAATAGACCGATGGGCAGGAATAAGAAACAGCTGTAATCGCTCCCCCTTAATGCTGGCCGTGCAGCGACAGCATGTGTCTTGTGAGTCGCTCTGTGTGTGCGGCCGCCTTCTATGATTATCGGAGAGCTTGCAATGCTTTTTCCAGCCCATCCATCCTCTGGGTTCTCTCCCTCTCTTCTCTCCTTTCCTCTCTTTATCTCTCTCTCTCACACACACGCACACACACATACGTGCCTCCCCTATTTTTTTATGAATAAACGCAATCCACTTGAGCCATCTTTCACTACTTTACCTGTCACAACAAACAAAACGCCTATAAAACCGAATTACATTGACATAAAAATAACCGATGACCTCTGCTTTTCAAATGTCGACTTTATTTAAGATGCACCATGAATATAAACAATCAACATTAAACAATAACACTGGCAACTGCACACTTGACTTTCAGCAAAAAGAAAACACAAACTTAACAGGTTTTTACTTTCTACCTTGTTCGTAAGAGTAAAAGAGTATTGTGACAACACATGCCAATTTGCCCCTTAGAAAGAAAGTGAAAAGCACACACACGGAGTCACCATTTTACTACAGAGGCCTATATATGTTTCCTTAATTTTGGACGAAATCCCTGTTATCACATGTTTGCGTCACTCAGTCTAGATAACTCATAATGACGCCATCAATTTGAACACATTCCTGGTCAATTTAAACACTGCATAAAGGTTGATCACGTGGACATTGTTACAGGTTATTGTAAATCGGCTCAGGAAACGTGAAAAAGCACACCAAAAGTACATTTGAGTTGGAAGTGACTGATTTAGGCCAAGATTTGGTGTGATCTGGCACAATGACGTGGCTTTTATGAATGAGATGGAGTGAGAATTCGAAGACAAATTACCTATAGCCTAAAAAGTCCACTTGGCATTTAAAACGTTGGATGTTCAAATTAAGACGAAAGCCACAAATTACTTGCCTAAACATTAGATCTAACTAGACTTAATCTAGCGTTAAACAATATGCCGATACTGACCCCATCAAAAAGCTTATTCCGCTGGATAACCTACTGATGTTTTGACCGATGGGTCACATCTATCAATTCAAAATATGAAAAGGGTTGGGTCAAGCTGCTTGCCTCAGAACATGTCTCACAAGTCAAATACACATAGCCAGCCTGTCAGATGATGGCACTTGGAAACATTTTTGAGTTTTAGTTATACTTTTGAAAGTTTCAACTTCAACGACAAAACCAAACTTGTACAATGGGGCTTTTAATGTTGAAGATACCTCACTGCACTTCGACTATATTTAACCTTTCGATTCATACTCTGTGGTTGCTTTTAAGCGCATTGGGCCTACAGCTGAGTCTGCCTGTACATGTCGTAAGGACAATGTGTGTATTGTTGTACGCAACGACATCTTCTTTGTTCTCCAAATATAAATGACAATGTGGCATAGATTCCTCCACCTTAATGGTTTGTGTTTCTCTGTTTTCCTTCTTTGCAGCTCGAGTCATCAACGCAGTCTGTACCCCGGGGGATGGGGAGGGGCAGGGGGGGGGGGGATTGGTGAGGTCCCACCTGTAGGCTGAGAAGAAAAAGATAAGATACTGTACTGGACTTTATCTCCGCTGAAAGCGTTGTGAAGAATGAATCTGATTCAAACGTAGAAGAGTCAGTCGTCGCTCCCTCGTCATCCCTCTTTCCCACTTTTCATTCAGCGAAAGGTAATTGCGTAGCCTGAGAGTGTGAACAGAAGCTCCTGCAAGGATGACGTCAAACTAAAATTACTTCCTTTTGAAATTGCATTTGTGGGTGAATAATCATTTCTGTGCACGTGAGAAAAAGTTGACCACATATGAACGTGGCCGTTGCGTGTACATATCTTACCAGCCCTAAACACTGTCATCTATGCAGTACTGTACATTATTAGTGAATGGTAATGACTCTGAAGTTTGAGCCATATCACTGGACACAAGGTCAAAGTTTTCTTAAGTGTACTTCCAGAGTTTTTTTGTTGTTGTTGTTTTTGCCAGTTAAGGAATTGTATTATTTTGTCCATCCCTCATTACAATATATTCTTAAAGTTGGTAAGATGATTGCAGACCAACCATATAATTTATACAGTCTGCAACCATAATAGTAAGCTATGACATTAACTGGTTACTAGATATACCACTACATTTCTGAGCAACATTGCTCAGTGTGTCTAAACCAGGGCATTATTTTAGAGTTATAAAAGAGTTACAATGCCAATTCTTCACAGTGAAATTGAGACCGTAGACCTGCATGTGTTTGATAGCATTTTGTTTTGTTATTGAAGGTGTGTATGTTTCCCTCTGCCAAAGTGGTTCATAGAATGAGAAACATACAAGGATCAAATGAGTAAATAGTGTATTTGGATAACTTACACCATTGCATACTAGAAGATTGCTCAAACCAACAAAGCAGAACACTTCACCTTGCATAGGTTGACGTTGGGGTCCCAAATCTAATTTGCTTCATGACGATTTACAAAGGTTGAGTTCTTGAGTTTCTTGAGTTTGTGAACAAACACAGGGGCCAGTAATTTTCATTGGCTGGGTATATCGGTTATGTCTACATAAGGTTTGTGATATCTGTGTAGTAGGTGTGAGTAATACGGATTAATATTGTTTAATGCCTCGTTTGGATTTCTCCTTGCCTGTTTGCTAGATAGAGAAACACAAGCTGTTTTGTGCGAGTGGTATAGATTTAAAAAAATAATATTTTGCTTACAATTGCTCTAATTGGCATATTCTTCAACTCTAGAAAATAAGTATAGTATTAGAACTGGATTGTTGTGTACATCTGGATATGCATGTGAAGTGCAGATGTGGTACATGGTTACTGAGACCAAGAGCCAGCCTCCATAGTGACAGAAGGGTTGGTGTGTTTGAGTTCTAGCGTTCAAACTTGGTTCATAAATACATGGTCACTTAGAACAGTTTACTGTGCATTAATTTTAGCCATGTTGATTTGTCAGTTCATGTGTCACTTTTAATATCATACCTCTTTAGCATCAAGAAAAGCCAGCCAGTGTTTGTCTGGTAGGGGTGAAGGGACCGTTGAGCTCTCTCCACAAAGATAAGAATGGGACTCTGTTTTTGAATGGAGGAACGTCATCACTTCTGTCATGACTCATGTTCCCCAATGCATTGTTCTCATTCCAAATGTCTTTGTTTATTTTTAGGAAAACCTTTCTTTTTGCAGTACTTACTAGCAGAAAGCATGTACTTTTCCATGCCGATATGAGCATGCAAACACGCACTCACACAGGCTAGGGTACTTGAAGTCATGCAAACACAAACCGATGCCCATACCTACGGATTCAAGCACTAACCATACACATACATAAACACACCAATATATGGAAGGACACTGACACATTTCAGACATTTTCAGAAATGACAATCTGTTTCTGATTCGGCAATGAGGTTCTACACTCGGACTACTTCTGTTTCTTCAGTTGTGATTATATCATTGTCAATCTAAATTTATAGGTATACAGTAGTATTTGAGTTGTGGGTACTGTATGACCACCTCATATCTTGACTGTGGTTCTTTTTGATCTTCAACAAAAAAGTCAACACTTTGCCGTTTTGTTATGGAATAGGTTTGAATGTTTACTAGCTGCTGTTTAGTTGTAATTTTAAAGACATTTTATGTGCACCAAACAAAATAATTTATTGGCGCCTCACTTCAAAAAGAAATTTAACTGCAGGATGAATGGCAGACAATACATGTGTTGTTGGTTCATATCCAGGTTTGAGGAGCAATGCTTTCTGTTGCTTTTTTGTAAACGGAATAATAATTTAGAAGCAAGCGATTGTAGCTTTGTTTAATGACCATTACATGAAGAATGCAAACACCAACATCTCTTACTTTTGTTTAACTGGCAACACACACATATACGCCTTTGCTCATGTTGTTGATATTTCATAATTGTGGCTAATCATGACTTACTTATGTTCTATTAAATACATTTTGTACACTAAAGCAGTCACAAAAGGGTGTTGGAGGATGTTATAACCTACATTTTTCAGAGGGTACTGAACTTTAGGACATTTGAATGTGTTTTTGCTGTATTGTGTGATTCTCTTAACTGTACATCTCGTTTTTCAATCAAGTTTTTTCTTATTGTAAAAAACCTTCATTAATTATTTCTCATTTTCTTTTGTATCTCACTCTGTTCATCCTTATCTTTACCTTGTCTTGCAAGTGTTTTCTCTTCACTTGTTTGTTCATTCCTTCTTTCTCTCTTTGAATCTATCCAGGGCTGAGTGGGTCCTGGTTAAAAGTAAGCTGACAAGGACTTTCAGCTTACGTGCTCCTCCTCACCAGGTACAGAACCATTACAGTTACACACACACACAAACATACACACAAAGTCAAGCGCCTGTCCGTGTGTATTAGTGTGCGTTTGTGTAGGTATGCCAAACGCACAGTCATGTGCGTTTGTGTAGGTATGCCAGTCCAGACCTGGAACGTAAAGTGGTCCTTTTTGTGTCCCCTGCACTGTAGTGAGTTATTTTGTAGTATGGGTAGGCAGTTTCAAGAGACAATGAAACCCTCTCACCATGTTCAACATAACAGAGAAAGACTCATTCCCGATTCACTGCCTGGTTCTGGTAGGTGTTAAACCTTTGCTAAACCAAATCACCAATGTAGGTGTAATGCGTCAAATTTAGCCTCCCCTATCCTGTGATGAGTCTGCGATGAGGTAACACCTTATCCATAAAAAGGGCAGGGGAATGGGGTGTGAGAAAACTCTGCCTGAAACAAAGGGTACACCTTGGCCAAGCACCCCAACTCCACTTTTCCGCTCTACCTCGGTTTTTTTCTTCTTGTTCCCTCGCTACATTTTTGAGTCAAGGAGAGTGGCCACTGGCCGATGGAATGATGCTAGAAAATGGGCCAGGGTGAGAGATGATTCAGGAGGCTGGTGGGACAAAGGAGGGTTACCGCCATGCTAACTCCGGGTCTGGCACTAACACACACAGATGCAAATACACAAGTACAATTCTTCTGGTGTTTATGATGTCTCACACACACACACACACACAATTCATTGTCAGGTTTGCCCTGATGTGTTCGCTTCCCCACTGTTAATAGACCTTTGCATTGTAACAGGTCAGCCCCTTCTCATAGGAAACCACCCCACACATCCTACATACACACACATTTACAAACACACACTATTGGCACACATATATAGGCACACATCAGAAATATGTTTCTCACAAATTTTCATGTTCATTCACATAATGACACATTCATGTTGTTCACATACACGTTGACTCACTCAAACTCTTGCACACACATTCTCTGCCTTTTCTTAGCCTCCCTCTCTGTCTATTGCACTCTCTCTCACACACACATATTTTAAATGCTCAACTGTGAATTTGCGCTTGTTAGCAAACATACAAACACATGAGTCCTCTGTCCCACCTATTGACAGCACATGAACTCTCATGAAATATACTAAACACTGAATGTACTCATGCAGCATTTTACTGCCCTTTTTATGGAAGCAAATTACATTTTTGCTTTATAACTGTGAAGTAATTTAGTCAGAAATCTCACTACTTTGAGAACTATATGTGAATGCAAGAACACACATTTTATATAATGGCAAAGTAACTTGATGAAAACATACATTTTATCATAGAGAAAAGTATTCCCATTATAAAGAAGTGAAATGTTTTATACAGATTTAAAGAGCACACCTACATTTGCATATTCGCATCCTTTCCAGGTCTTTCCAGGTTATAAAATAAAATTACCTTTTACAGATTGTAATAATTTACATATTTTCTTTCAAATAATGATTGTCTTGTAAACATTTTAAATGTATTCCATATAATTAAAAATCCTGGGGAACATTTAAAATGTCTTTAATTTGTGTTAATTTGTGGCAAAATACAGAACCACATATGGGACATAATCAGGGTAGAGCTAAATCATAACGTTATTTACACTAAACTATAATGCACATGTCTGAATTCCCTGTTTTTGTTAGAACTCATGGTTGAGTTAGAGCAGACGGTTGCAGCTATAACATAAATCAATCTAAAATCTGACTTCAAGTGTTTTAATCAACATGTTGCACCTATATTGATATAGAACAATTGACTTGGCTTTGGGTGAAAGTTAGTTTAGAGGAAAGTATTGATAGTAATCTGTAGAGCATCAGGGGATCTTCTAAACTTTATTGATGAAAACTACAACTTGAAATATTCTTTGCAAGCAATGGATACTTAAAAACAACAACTAGGTGAGGCACCCAATGTCATCCTAATGTGAAAAATAGCTTTAACTCTTGTGATTGTTGACTTGTTGTTCTCTTTTGCAGAGGAACTGTGTCAGGTATTCTGACCAGGCTCCGAGGCTGAAAAAACAGAGCCATCTCCAAAATTAAACGAGACTTCTATTTTTGGATGACCAAAGGTAAATTGTAGCTGTAAACAGTTTTAATGAATGTGTGTGTTTGTCTGCGTTTCAGTCTGTCTGTGCTTTTGTGTGTGTGTTTTTGACTTTGTCTGTGTGTCTCTGTCTGTGTGGACAGGGCCTGGAGGTTTTTGCGTTCAGCGGATGGATGCCCTGTCCAGCTGTAAACAATGCTAGAGAACATCCTTTCAGTGACCAGAATGTACTTGACTTCCTGAGTACTTATGTAAGATCAATTAACGCATTTGACAGTTCCATGGCCATACCTTTTCCATAATTTTGTCAAGGAAAATATGTATGTATGGACTATATTTTTTTGCCATGAAAGTATTTATATAATTAAAAAAACTAAGGGATCCCAATTTGCTTATGTGATAAAACACTAACGCAAGGAATCATTTGAAAACTCTGACGTTGGGCATTCAAGTGATGTGAAGTTGATCTCTGAGTCCAATTTTGGCAGGGTGGCCATTTTGTGCTTTCCACACATTAGTAGTTGCTATGTATGGAGATTGTGCTTAAATTGTGGTGACATTTGATTCTGCTATGGTAAAATAATCTGACAGTATTATCTCACGGATAAGTACACATTTAACTATTGCTAACATTTGACTTTGGAGTGTCACTTACCAGTTTATATCAAAATAAATTGCCAGAAAATGGCTGACCACAGTCAGAGCTGTAAAGATCCTGAAGTCTATGTCCATAACTAAACATATATAGTGGTGCATTTGAATGCAGAGTCAAGGAGAGATGGGGTTTGATGTTGAGGTTTGACATTTTAAACATTAGGTGCTTTGTCCAACATGATATTCAATGTATGTATTAATAGAAAGCATATCAAGGATTAGGTATAGGAATGTATGTTTGTGTGTGTGACTGTCTGTACTGTATGTGTGAGTGTGCTTGTGTGCAAATGTGTGCTTGTAATGCATGCACCTACATGTAGGTGGATAAATAACACATTTTTAGCAAATGTCTGTTGTTATATTTTACACCTAAAAGAGAGGCGCACCTCTTCTCACCTGCACACACAAAGAAAGAAGTTCTGATAATGACTGTCCCCACAGTTGCTCTGCTTGGGGCTATGAGACAGCTCCCTTGAAGTACTGTCCAACAGACTATGATGCAGTGCCATATGTGGGACAAAAAAAAAGTTATTTGACTTGAGACCAGCGCGAGGTAGAAATAGAGTTATTTTAGACTTTTTTGACTAATTTCAGGAAACCAATAAGCAAATACGGCAATTAGTTACAGATATAAAGTTACGTTTTGTGTGAGACTGTGTGTGTCTGTGTGTACTGTATGTGCAAACGTGTATAGTTGTGTATGTGTGTGTGTGTATGTGAGCGTTGCTGTGTGTGTGATTAATACTGTAAAACATGTCATTTAATCTATTTTTTTCTTTATTTAGGAGCTTTAAAATACTGAAAGAGCTGAGGATACAGTGAAGGGAAAATGAACAGATGGATGTGTCGCCATAGAAAAAAGAGGGTCCGGAAATGTGCAGTGAGCAGGTATGAGCCAACACCATATCTATTGCCTCATCCTGACAAATTGAAAGTCAGCCATTTTAGGTTGGGTAAATCTTGGAAAACAATAGCATATAAAGAGAGAGAGACAGAGAGAATGAAAGAGCTAGAGAAAGAAAAGGAGAGAATTAAGCACACATTGAGAGAAAGAGGGAAGAAGAAAGTGGGGAGGAGACAAGATTGGGAACAGCAGACAGTTATGTGTCATACCAGCACAACTGCTTACAACACAATAGCTGTTGGTCTCATCTAATAACTTTGCATTGGGTATGTATGACATCCACAGCACGAAAGTCACAATTTTGGGGGGAGTTGTTCTTTTTCATTAGGAGCAGGTAAGATGTTAAGTGCACTAACTAATGTAGAAAAAATAGGAGCAGGCAAAAGACGGACCATTTTTTTGGTAAAACTGCACTATCATTCTGAGTTTCCACAGTGGAGTTAACCAGAGCTAGTGAGAAGTACTAACGTGTCTGAGGGTTAAGTCGCACTGATGTGTGTTCGTCATCATATGTGTGTGTCCTGGCACTTGGCAGTGCCAGGCGAAGGTGTGGTGGCAGTCATTGCAGGTGTTGTAGTGAGCGTTTGCGTCACATCAAGTTCCTGTTGAACTATGGTGATAGGGTTGTGAGGTGTGTTATGGTTTTAGGTAGAATTCAGATTTTGTGTCAATTGGTGAAGATTATCTGATAAAGTTGAATGAAGTTGTTGCTGTTATGGAGGAAACTAAGTTGTGTCTGTGTGTGAGTGTGTGTCTGTTTTGGTTGGGTCTGAGAGACAGAGTTGTGTATGTCAGTAAGTGGTGAGTGTGTCTGCCTGTGTGTTTATTGTGACTGAGAGAAAAAGAAATGTTTCTGAATGTGGCTGTTTGGGAGAGCATGTGTGTGTTTTTTGGTGTTTGAGGGAGAGAGATGGAGGGACAAAGAGAGAGAGAGATTTGTGTGTTTATGAGTGTGTGTTTGCTTTTCTGTGTCTGATAGAGAAAGCGAGTGATAGAAAAATATATGTACGTGTGTGTGTGTTTAAAGAAGAGTACTGTTTGAGAGGATGTGTGAACGTGTGTTTCCAGGGAAATCTGGTTTGAGTGTGTGTGTGAACAGAAAAGAATAGTGTGTGCTTAAAAGAACAATAAGTAAGGGAATATTTTGACCAAAAACTCCCCCCAAAATTTTCCGGTAGTGGTTTTTTGTCTTACACTCATGGCTACACAGCTGTACGACAAGTACAAATATAATATAATAAACAATATAATACAATACAGAAAAAATACAGGAAGGACTTCATATTTGATCAAGCAAATTCATACTTATAATTTAAACATGTATACATGCATTGATATGTTTATACACACATGCCTATTTGATATTGTCATATACATTACTTTGACACATTTGTAAACTGTGAACCTGTATTGGTAGTCATAAGTAAAGGTGTTTTCTCTGTCTGTGTGTTTACATACAGAGTACGTGTTTATATGTATGTGCGTGTGTGTTCCTAAAAAGGTAGGAGAAATAGAAATGACAGAAATTGATTAGAATGCCAGTGGGAAAGAAATGTTATGTGAACACATCGGTATGAACAAAGCATGGGCCAACTGTGGGTGGGAGACGATGTGTGTCTGTTTGACTTAGTGTAAGACTATTAATTGCCAAGATACAAATTGCATTGGTGTGTCTATGGATGATTAAATGTTTAATGACTCAAGACATCCTCTTAGCGTCTTCTCTATAGTAGTTCCTATCACATTTTTTCATAATATTTCAAATGTTTTCTTTACAGAAAAATTGGCCATGTGTATATTTAAAAACTGAAATTCCTTGCCATTTATATATCGCACAAAAGGCAAAAGTACAGGATAAGGATGTTCAACATGTTTTAAGACGTGCTAGATAGAACTGTGTATAAAAATGTTACAAACCTCAGAAATTATTTGTAAGGTTCTGTTTGTAACTTTACCAGGTCTGACCTGAATAATGTTTAGATCTGAAACCATAAGGGTTGTATCTAAAAACTTGGGGCTTGAAAAGGGGTAATTTATGGATATACACTATAAAGTGACTCAAAGAAAATGTATGGACTGTAGCCACAATTGTCGCATTATATTTTGGTTTTAATTATACGAAAGCATGTATAATATTTCACCCTTGAGAGCAAATATCCCGAGAACGTTAAGGGTACATTTTGAGAATGTGGTATGTATTTTATAATAATATAATTAGGTATGTATTCGACCCCATGATTACTCCGTATAACTTGCATGTGTTATAACTTGTTTGCATGTGTTTGGACAATGATTTGGTTCTATCAGATTCCACGCAGATTCTCAAACGAATTTGACGGTGTTGATCGTCTGTTAGTGTGTTTATTTTAGGCATTTGTAAAAACACTTTATGACAGGAATCTTTAGTGTTAGTGTGTGTGTGTGTTAATCCCTGTTTGGTAGACACACATACCTTACAGTCGTCTCCCTACCAATGATGCTCACACGCAATTTGAGAGAAAACAGAACCATGCACAGCTATTTGGAGGCAGTTTCACATTCGAACTTTATGTGAACATATTTCATTGGCAGTGCTAGTCAATGTAAATGTAATTGTGTCACGATGTATTAATTCAATACGATACTTGCTGTGTATAAGCAGGTCTCCAGAAACTTGGGGAAAGTTGTTGGAGAAATGTATTGTGATTATTACTCCTGTTAACACAGAAAGCTTATCCAAGGGAGCGCACGCTGTCGCTGTCCGTTACTTGTGGTGCTGAAATGTTCGAGTAGAGACTTTGGCAACACACAAACGTATATACATAGGCCTAAATACAAACACACAAAATAATAAGTAATAGTAATACTGTTTTCTGTTTCAAATGTAGATCTGACATAGGAATTGTATTGTTTGATAAATCACATATTTAGTTAAAGTCAATGCAAAGGTGCAAGGACAAAGGGGAGGACAATTGGTTGAATGTGCTGGATTTCCAGTGCGTCACTTTATGGCGGGAAAGGATACATACCTGTATCTATACTCTGTGAGAGTCAGAGTGCTTCTGTAGATTAAAAGAAAAGCTGAAAGTCCCTTTTTTTTTTGTAATTCTTCGTGTACAGCTACATCACAGGTAGCCTAATAAATGCGTTAAAAAAAATGTAGATTGTAACTGTCACCTGGATTTTCTCTGGCAAGTTATGAGTGTCCTTCTGATGTATGATGTTGGACTAGCCTATACTTTAAGTTTCTCGGTGTGGGGACTAATACACCAACATTAACGAGAGCTCACCCTACACATGGACGTGACTTGATTATGTTGAGAAATAACATTACTGTATGTCAATTAAAATGCATGTCATTTCATATATCATTTTAAGTTACTTCAGTTAGACAAAGCGTCGATTGATAATATATGGTAAACTATAGGCTGTATGTTATTGGTGTTGTTAAGAGTTTGAGCCTAAATAGTTTAGCCATAAGTTTGGTTAACAATTTCAACAGACATGTTTAAACTTTTGAACAAAATATAGGCTGTGGTCACAGTCATGTCACGTATGCTTCGAAGGCAGACTTCTGTCAAAAAGATCAAATTGTTGCATGTCAATAAGGATAATTGGTTTCTTTTTTACTAAGAAGGGTATTCTGTTAAGTATACAACACCTCTTTGTTTCCCACAAGAACCTGTAGTTCGTCCTAATTTTATGTTTAGTTTCAGTGGTCTGCGAGCATCCTGTTAGTATGGCGACAGAGACGTGTCTTGAAAACCTATATTGTTGGAAATGCTGGATGCTAACACAACTAGCACACTCACTGAGAACAGCTGACATCAAATGTAAGCAGTCTCGATTTCAAGATTCGTGACACCCTGATCTTGTGGTTGGTATTCTTTCTGTAACTTTGTCCGAGTAATATGTCTGACTCTTAAATATCAATTAAAAAAGTGCTAGATCTTAACTCACAGTCTCTGTGTTTATGTAACCATCACATCATCTCTCGGTTTTGGGGGAACTTACGACAACAAGCTAGTCTCGCGAGACTATCACAATCCAAGTATGAATGCAAGGTTGGTGGGACTTGTAGTTTTTGGGAAGATGCGCCATGCAAGAACCTGGTTCTTGCCATATAAATATAGGTAAATGCGCATACATGCACACTTGATTTAACGTAGGTGGATTGTTAAAGACAGTATATCTGTTTTTTGTATATTTTTGTTGCAACAATAGTTGTATGGAACTGTTTAATGACAAATGTACCTAAAATAGATAGTGAGTCATCTCTAGACGGATGTGCGTTGATTGCACTGACTGACGTCGCCTAAACGAATGGCGTTGTCCCAAAACCCGTCTAAAAGGCGGGTGGATAGACATCCCCTTGTCCAATAGGAGCATCTTTCCATTCATAAAGTGGTGTGAGCTAACGCGTGGGTTTGGAGGGTTTCATAATCCTGACTGAAACTGAAAAACCTGTTTTAGCCATAACCAATGAAAGGCTGTGTTAAGAAGTTACTGTTAAACTTGCCCAATCGGTATTCACCGATGACCAACGTAAGTCCCACCCTCTTTCATAGAGAAAACGGAATGAATGAGCAATCAGTTTTTTGATCGACATGTAAATTTACCAAAGGGTGTGCAGTTTCTGAAGTTCGACCACTGTTACAGCCAATGAAGAGCAGAGTCAGATTTGCTGGGAGGTGATAGAGTAGGTGGTGGGCGTGTGCTTAAATCAGGATAGACTAGTGTTGAGGGAGTTGTGTGAATGTGATGCTACAACCTCCTTATAAAGGGACTCGAACGTTGTGTCTCGAAAATTAGAGAACATTTCCTAAAATTGGGGTCTCCACACAATCCCAGAAAGCTGTTGTCATGATTTCGTTGAATGTGGAGAACATGCTTAAAGCCGCTGAGCTGCCGTTCTTCTGGGTCGGTGCGTTCGCCGTGGCCTCACTATCTTTGTGGGTGCTCTACCGACTGCTTTCAGGTTTTCGGATTTGGGTCTTGGGAAACGGACAGTTGCTCTCCCCGAAGCTGGGCAAATGGGCAGGTAAGTGAGTCACTTCAATTGCACACCAAACATGCGAAGTCACGAAGTAGACATATGTTGACTCGACTTGAAATTCCTAATTTAGCTTCAGGATCACAAACTTTACCAAATAGGAGGAAAGGATAGATTATCATCAACGTTGATTGTTATTTATTGAATGAAAAGGTTATTTTGTGTTGTATGCTTTTTGCTAAGTGAGCTGATTGGGAAGCTCATTCCTATTAGCTAAATTGGATTTCTTTTGTGGAACACGCACCATCTCTGGCACTCAATCCAGCGTCATTGACACCCACCTTTACAAAAAAAAGACAAAGATGTCCAGTATGAACAAGAAAGCGAGTTGTGCACCCTTATAGATCTGCATTTTAGGATGACATTTCGTCAACACACTAATTAATGAGGTTATCCCATCCTCATTATATAGGGCAAACCCATATGCCCAATTAAGACGTGACCTATATTGGAAGAATAACCGTTTATCGTTCTGTCTATCAGATATAGCCAACGTTGAACAACGCAAACACTTATATCATGGGCACAACATGTAAATGTGGTTGGAATCGATATTTGGATCATCACAGACTTGAAGATTCTTGTTTTATATTATTGTTTGCGTAAGATATTTGTAAATATAGCCTAAAGCTTCCCAAAAAAACGTTTGGCAAGTATGTTTGGCAAATTCGGCATCAGAGTTGTCAGGTTATTGACATTTAGAGTTCCAAATAGTTTATTTTCCATCGTTGGTTAAATATAAGTTTATTTTGGGTGTTTACTGGGTGTTCCGATTGTTGGATGGCTCCCTATAGGGACTCTTTTATAGGCAAAGGTTTGGCCTAGCTTGACCCAAATATCCAGTCTCCTCTTTCGAGAACACTACTGCGTCTGGAGAAGAAGCGCGTTCGCGGTTTGCTGCGCAATTTACAAAACGCTCCTCGCAGCGTCCGGATAGGCTGACATCAGCCTTCTCTTATCCAAAACGACAACCCGTATGATTTCTTGTTCGAGATGGGATATTTCTATATTATGACATACTTATGTTAAATCATTTTCAAGTTTGTTTGGAGAATACGCTATTGCCATGTGCGCCATATACAATTGAAAAGGTAGAATGCTTAGGCACATGAGTATGCTTCATGACATTTATGATGTCTTGTAGAGGTTTTAGGTGTTCCAGATTTTTGTTTAAACATCCCATTGTCTTATTTTAGATTGCGACATCTGTAAGTTCCTATCATAGCATAGTTATTGCAAACAGGTACAAATCTAAGCCTTACGTAACCACGCGGCACTCCATTGTCGTGGTAGGCAGCAGAGGATAGTTTGCAGTAGGCAGCAGTGAGCAGCAACAATTATGGATTAAGATGTTTTCCCCCTACAAACCATGACTATCTTTTATTGGTTAAGGCCACTCCTTGAAACTAACTGACTGACAGCACTACCAGTCGAACCCGTCCCTCACATTCATTACCACTGACGGGGTTCATTTCTACAGCGCAAATGGTTAAGGGGGGGTGGAGGGTAGATATGTGCCAGTGTGTGGGGAACTTGTTCTTCGTCTTGCAGATCTAGATGTGCAGGTCCTACCAGGTTGTGCAACCCTGTGCCTCCCTTTCTCACACACACACTCATTGTTTTAGTGGAGTCCCCCTCACCCCCCACCCCATGTGTCTGTATTAGTGCTGTCAAACGATTAAAATATTTAATTGCGATTAATCGCATTAATGTCATAGTTAACTCGCGATTAATCAATTAATCGCACATTTTTATCTATTCTAAATGTCCCTTGATTTCTTTTTGTCCCATTCTTTTTTCAATTTTAAAGCTCTTATCAACATGGAAAAGTGGTTCGGATTGCTTCGTGCAAATATTTTTTTATTGAAAACAACATTGCAATCGCCTGGCTTTGACGAGGGGGCGGAGAATTCGCATGAATCGCATCAGCTGTGTGCTTGGCCATCAAGTGGTATTTCAGACTGGACGTGCTGCGATGATAACTCAGTTTACAAAGACAAAACACACAGATCACTTTGGTCTTGTCAATGGAACCATTTGGCAACTTTTTAAAAGTAAACTTTCCATTCAGAATCTTATTGGCATCCATTTCGGCGTCTCGCGCTCGCCATCCACTCAAAACGTAACGTTAGCCTACTACCAGAGAATGTGTAATATCCGTACACGGGCTCTGCTACTACTCTTTAGCCGGCTCGCAAGCCAAACAAGTGTGTGTGTGGCGTGCCTGTTGTTTTATTTCCGGTCTAGCTAGATCCGGTGTGGTGTTGTAGTCTTTCTAACGTCGGTAATTGTTGCAACACCATGTGAAAAAAACTACAAAGTTTGCTAGGCCAAAAAGAGCGTTAATCGCGCGATAAAAAAATTGACGCCGTTAATTTGGGTTTGCGTTAACGCCGTTAATAACGCGTTAAACTGACAGCACTAGTCTGTATATATCGACAGGCAGAAAGTTCACACAGGACTGCAGATATAGTTTTACGGTTGCAAAGAATTGACCCCACTATTTAAAAATATTATAAGCATTGTTCATTGACTTAAGACAGAAACTCTAACAGTAAGAATACGTTCCTGCAGCTTTGATGCCTATTTTGTCCTACAAAATCTATTGTCCATCAGCTTGTTTGTCAATTTCCTTCAGTAATTAAAACTTAGAATAATTCAGTGCAAGTTTAGCTGCTGAAATGATTGGGCACATTTCTGACTGATTTTCTTGTTCCAACACACGTGGTTGTCAATGCATCCAGAGAGATTTCTCACCAAACTGGTTTCCCCAAATGTTTTTGTGAGTGACTGCAGTATGACGCCATTGAGACAATATGTCCCAAATCTCTGGAGTAGGTTCTGATAACATCAAATCCCCTCAGAACGTTATGTTTAGGGAGGGATTACTCTCGGACCCTGGATGGGTTAGGCCAGTGGTTCTCAATCCTGGTCCTCGGGACCCCCTGCCCTGCATGTTTTAGATATTTCCCTGCTCCAACACACCTGATTCAAATAAATGGGCCTGATAAGGACCCATTAATTTGAATCAGGTGTGTTTGAGGAGGGAAACGTCTAAAACATGCAGGGCAGGGGGTCCCGAGGACCAGGATTGAGAACCACTGGGTTAGGCAACAGACGGGATCATTCATTTTCCATTCATTTGAAAAGTTGGCATTTTGAGTTGATTCTGAAGTGAAAAAGCTTCCCCTTCCCTAAATGTGCTAATGGTATACATGTATTTAAATAATAATAATAAAATAATAATAATTCATTTAATTTACAACGCACTCTACATTCTGAATGTCAGAGTGCCACAGTACATAGTAAAACATACATAGATTTAAAACATAAGAAACGCCTTTCTGAATAGAAAGGTTTTCAGGCCAGTCTTTTTCATTTAGCAGATCTAAAACAAGGTACCAACTGTACAGTAAGTGTGCACAAGGCACAGGAAGAACGACTTAAAGTAGAACTGAAGCCTGTACTCTCCCCTGTCTCTTTTCCGCATGCTTGCCACAGTAAGAAAGGCGGTGCAAACCATACAATTTAGCATGGTAGATACTACATACTATGGAGGTGTGGGTTTTAGGACAAGTACATTTTGTGGTATGTGCATTTTCCCCTTGTGAAGGGGACACCTGGTGGTGCATGATGGTACTCCATCAGTCAAGCATCCCCGTTGTTGTATGGTTAATCTAAGATGTTGTATGGTTAATCTAAGATGTTGTATGCTTAATCTAAGATGTTGTTTGGATTGAAAATAAACTCAGTTTCATGGCATACAGTTGCAAGGTTAATGCAGTGATGTACACACATTTAAGACACTAAACCACATATATCACATGATTATATATATAAATAATCTTTATTTTTATTTTTTTATATGGCTATACAGTCGGCCTCACAGGTGAGCAGTTTCTTTCATGTGTGAATTTTGGAAGCATTTTCTTTGTGCAGCAGCAGCTAGGATTATATAAGGATAGCAGTGACTGTTTCAGAGGGAGGGGGGTCATGGGTGTTTCATGGGTTGCGGATTGAACCATATATTTGATTTTGTAGGGGGCGGTTATAAGGAGAATTCATGGTGTAGCATGTGTGTCTGTCGCTAAGAAAGTCTATTCTGCTCCATACTTGTGAATGTGCTTCCCCCTAGTGCTGAATGGTGTGTGTTTGTGAGGTTGGGGGCTCTGAAAGGGCGGGAGTGGGTAGTCAGAGATAGAATGCTGACAGAATGCTTCATGTGACAAACGCTCTGTGACACGTGCTGCAGCCAGGGCTGCTGGGGAAAAAACGGCAGCTCCTCGTTTTATGCCCCCCCTCAACTCCTTATCAAGTCAGCAGCCTATCTACATCCTCCCTTTCTCTCTCTCTCTGCTTCTCCTTTTCTCTCCCTCCCTTTCTCTCCCACCTTCTCGCTCCCATTCTCTCTTTTGCCATCTCGTTCATGCACGTTATCTATACCATTGCTCTGCTCTCTTTCACTCCGTTGGTTCTTTTCCACAGTCTCTTATCATCCCTCTCTATGCCCCTCTTTCCTGCATTTGTTTGCTTGCTCCCCCCCCTCCATTCTCTCTCTTGACTTGCTTTCAGTGATATCTTCCATCTGTCTCATCCTTAATCATTTAAATCCTCTATTTGCAATTTGTTAAAACGTGACAAAAAATGTTTTATGTTACACATGTTTTAGTAAGCTAGTGCTAGTTTAATATTCTAGATGTATTGGTATGTTCTTATAGCGCCATTGCTATTCAGTTAACTTGTCTTACTAGTTCATGATGAGTAAAACTAAACAACGAAATAATAATGAAGCTCTGGTTTCCATCGATATGCTGTAAACGTTCTGTACTGACACATTCCTTTTTCTTTCGTCATGAGGACATTCTTTCACCCTCCACCATTTTAATAGCAGGAATTTGTTCTCATACTCTCGGGTATCAGTGTCCTACGTGTGTTCTGCTAGTCTTAAAAAATCTTGCTATGTGCCAAAGCTTGTCTTCATTGATACTTGGCAACACATCGTACAAAATTCATCGTACAAGTATGTTGCATAGCATTCTTCAGCCAAGAACGGCATTTTAAAGACCTCTCATGCAGCTTTGGGCTTAAGTTTGGGTTATCTGTCCTTATCTTTGTAGGACACCCTCTGGGCTTTTTTGCTAGCCCTGAGTGTTAAAAAGTAATTGTCTTTGACAGACATATTAGGTATTTAGAAGTTCACAACTTGATGCCAGAGGCTCATAATGTTGTCTAACTGGGTTTTCCTGCTGTGTTAGTTTAACTGTTGTTTTTGGAGCTCAATACATTTGATAATAGAAGTTATGTAATTCCAATGGGATTTGCATCCCATTTTTATAGAACATGTGTTCATAAAATAATGTTGCTTTTGTGTCCTGTAAATATGTAACGAGGATAACTGAATGCATTTTGCAACAAATGTTGTCAAGGTTTACCCATTGAGACCTACCGTAACGATTTAAATCAAGATTTTCTTTCTTCAATGTGAAATCCTACATTTATTTTACTTCTTTTAGATTGAAGGGGCTATTTTCACCCCTCAAACCCAAGTATACACACCATTTCTATCTTGGGTGTTTCTGTACCTTTCTCTCGTCTTCACAAATTTAGTTTGCCCATGTGACTTCTTCCTAGTGCTATATAAAGCCTTGTGTGTATGGTACTGTAGGTGGGTAGATCTTTGGATCATCTATTGCTGCATTACTCCCCCCCATGCACACACACACACACACACACTCAGGAAAGAAGGGGGCTGCTAGTTGATGGTGTGAGCAAGGGGTGCGACAGATTACATAACGCCACGTAACAAGTGCGGGGGCATATGAGGACCGCTGCCTCCCCTTACCGAGAGTCTTAATTGGGAGGATTTATTGGAGTCGTTTGCCATTATCAGTATATGATCGCAATAGAACAAACGTCCACTCTCAAACATTGTGCCATATGGTGACATGCTTGCGAAGGTAGACCACCATTGGAGCAGATGGAGTAGGCTCAGATAGAGATGGGCTACCCCTTCAAATCAATCTGCTCTTTATACTTCCTCTTAGGTTTCCTCCCTTTTTCCATAGTGGTCTTTTTCCATCCATGTTGTGGATATTCTCCAGTGTGGCAGCTTTGATTGAACATTCTTTTCTCTAAGGTGGGGTGGGGTGGGGGGGGGGGGGGGGGGGGGGGGGGGGTGGAGGACCTTAATGGGGGAGGGATGTTGTTGGTATTCAGGTGCTGCAGCAGCCCTCAGACGAGGCAGCGGAGTGCTGTGCTATTTTTACTCCGTACTGTTGCTTTTTTTAGCCTATGGAATATTGAGCAGGCAGCGGCAGGGGCAGATTCGCAGTGCAATGGGGGCTGGGGAGGGGAGGGAAAGAGAGGAGGTGAGGGGGTGGGTTTCAATACTTTCTAAATCTGACATGCAGTGGAGGGAAGGAGAAGAGCATGCACGCCCCCTACAGGACATCACAGAGACAGAGTAATGTGTTTGGTTTTTTAGATATATGGATATATGGTACATATGGCTTTTTTTTGTTTTACAAAGTGATAGTTCAACCCAACAAATCACTGAACAGCTTTAAGAATATTTACTGTTCGTTCAGTATTTGGGCTGTGATTTGGACAGGCTGAGCTATATTGGCTTTGCACAAAATTATTTGTAGTATTTTCTGAATGTGAAGAGAGCAGCCTTTTAGTGTATGGACAATTCAGTCACCACAAGATCTTTACCTCCTACCTGCCTGACAACAAATTAATTTGAGAAAAATGACTTGCATAAATGCTGTTAAGTGGCATTGGTAAAGTTCATTCATTAGTACAACATTGCTTTGCACAAAGGACATTTACATTTTTTTATTGAACTTCAGTATCCTAAATTGTATGGACCGAAAAACACGTTATATGAAGAAAGCCAAGGCTTAAACTAATTTCTTCTATCCATTGTCTCTCTCTGTCCACGTGTCTTTCTTTCTTTATCTCTCTCCCTCTGTGTCTCAGTAAAGCAGATTGAGTTATCTAAGAAAATGGCGACTTTTTCTGGTTCTCTCTCTCCCACACAGTGTAAAGTCTCCCACTCCATCTTTTTATCCAGTGAATACCTCTTTATTCCTCCTCACAATATGTCCTGTGTAGCATGCATGCAGTCCAGTATGCAACTACAATATGATAAGTTAAAATGATGGACTTTCCATACACACGCATACACTTACACAATGCTCAACACCTGTCATACAGGTGAGTATGTTTGTACGTTCCTGAACCCAAGATGGGCAAGGTTTTGTGTCAAACTGATGGTCGGAATGCAGTCAAAGGAGATGGAACCAGAATCTCAGACAACAACAAAAAAATGACCAGGAATTTTGCACCTTCACTTGACTTTCTCTCTTCTCCACTCATCCTGAGTCCTTCGTTCACTCACTATTTATTCCCCCCCCCCTTTCCCTTTCACTCGCTTGGTTCTTTCACTCTCTCCATTTCTATTTTTAGCCACCCCCAGGATCCCTACTCACCACCTCCCTCCACCCTTTCTCGTGCTCCACGTTCGTCATCACTCCCTCCCCTCTTTCATTTCTCTTCTTCCTCTCTTCAACTCGGCGCTAGAGAATGGTCTATGGTCCCGTATTAATCTTTTATCAGTCCTGGGTGCTGTGCCACTCATGCTGCAGGAGGGTGTTTGTGTATGAGAGCCGAATGCGAATGCTTCCCCTGAATCCTCTCCTATAACTGTCATGTTGCACTCCGCCTCTGTCTCGCTCGGTGTCGCTCTCTCTTTCAGCCAGTCAGTCAGGGAATAGAAGTGATGGGCAGTAAGGGTCTAAAAGGAGCCATACTCTCTTGACAAGATGAGGGAAGCAGAGAACACTAAGAGTACATGAGCTTTTCTCTCTGTCTGTCTCTGTGTCTCTCTTTCTCTGTCTCTCTCTTTCTCTCTCCTTTAGTACCATCTGTGTTCTCACTCTGGCTTTGCCTCTACTGTTCTTCCTTGATATACTATCTTTACATCACTGAAAGTGGCTGTTGATGAGTGATTGGTATCTCTTCCCCTTACAATGTAAAAATCCAGACTTGCCAGTTTCAATGTTAGGCTAACATTATGTACGTAAACTATTATTGTCATTCGAAGCCAAGGCATGTCCAACCAAATAAGAACTTAAGGAATTGGATGACTTTTTTTTTACATGTGATTTTATTATAAAATTATGTTTGGTACCCGATGCATGTTTGGTGGTGCCTCGGGTAGAATGTGCATTAAATGCAGCTGTTTGAACATGTTGAATTTATAGTGTGGCTTATAGGGTCAGTAAATGTAAGCCTTGAAGCAAACGCTACCCTTTATTGACCCCTCTTCAAATCTTTTGTCTCTTTTCTCCAGTTGTGACGGGAGCTACGGATGGAATTGGGAAATCCTACGCCGAGGAGGTAAGGCTCCTGGACCTTTTTTTTAACGTATTTTTTTTTCTTCGTGGAAAAGCTCTGTGACTCATCACCACTCACACACTGCACTCAAAGGCCACAGTAGGGAGAACTCTTAAAGGCCTATTAATGTGGGCAAAGGTGTACACACACACACACACTTAAACAGAGGCTCACTTACAAGAGCAGTGGTCTCAGGTTTACAAGCACCATTATTGCATACATACACACATGCACACAGAGCTGGCACTCCTCTTACATTACGGTATGCATGTGACTCATTCATAGTGGCTTGTGCTCAATCCTAATCATCAGAGGCTTGTACTGTAGGCTTGTAGACACGTTCCAACATAACATTACACCCTAGCTGCTTTGGCTGTAGGTATAGAAGATCTTTAAGTTACCAAATGCTTTTACAGTCTTGGTTGGTGTACTGACCGGGTCTCTTTTTTTCCAAGCTTGCACGGCGGGGCTTTGCCATGATGCTCATCAGTCGCTCTCAGGATAAGCTGGATGACGTGGCCAGGTCACTTGGTAAGTTATCTCTCTGTACGCGTGTGACTTGTAGTGTGGTTTGGCAGAACCGAGGGTGATGCTTGCCATCTGTTGTGCACGGAGCCATGTGGTCGGCTAGTCCATCCACGTCATCACTGACATGTTGACGTGGGGGAGCATATTGGGAGCATACCCCCCCCCCTCCCATTCTGTGTACAAATGCTCAAATGGGGTGTAGTGTGTTTTCAGTTTTGACAATTGTGCGGACAAGGAAGGGCACAGTTGGGAGAAGTCCGCCTGGCTTTGTCTGTTTGTGCCTTTTAATTGTTGACGTAAGGCACACAGATGTTTATTGCCTGGACTGTCCAGTCCTCACACACTCTGTATGGTAGAGTGCAGCCATACACACGCACGCCATTTCCATCCAGCTCATTGAGAGAGGAAGATGAGTAACTAGAACATTGTGTGTGTGAATGCATCCGTACTTCGTCTTCCACTGTTTCCACAGAGTGCTGCCTGAGCCCTGGTGCTCCAGTCACTGAACGATTGCTTCATTTTCAGTGTGTGTGTAACTTTCTTTATCTAAGCATGTCATTGCTCCATTTTTGTGACTTTTAAACTCCAGGTATAGGTTTCAAAGACTTGAATAGAAAGTCTAGAACTTTGGCTGAAACGAGGTGTATAGCATAGCTTCTTTGTTTGGGTTGAACATCTGTTTATAACTACAGACAAAGCATTCACTTAAGTGTTGATTTCAGGAGCACAAATAAAAAAAATTCTATTGACATTTGTCAGTATTCATTTTACATACTTTACCCTTTTTGATGGCTTATGCTGTTTCTTTTAATTGCTGGCTTTTAAGGTCATCAGGTCTGGTCAGTCTGTCAGCTGTTACACACAGTGCAATTTTCCCCTGTCGTGCCTCAACCCAACAGGGGGGTGAGGGGTAGTCACTAGCGAGGGGGTGCAGCATACCAAAATCTGGCACCCCCCCCCCCCTAGGGGTGGGTGGCAACCCACCTCACCCTTGCAACCCCAATCCCTAAACTATTTTTGTCTACACATAAAATCCCTAACTCTTATTTTGTACCTTTTTTAAATATTGAGGAATATCAATATCTCAATTTAATTCTCCTCAACTTGGCAACCCAAACTCACTCACTGACTCACTAAACCAATCTGGCAACTCTGCGTCGATCTTTGGAGATTCTTTTCCAACGGATTCTCAATGACCAATGGCAGCACAGGATAAATATAGATTCATGAAGTGGTTGTCGACCTTGGGGAGGTTTCATACAATCTACCCTTATTTCCTTCTCTGTGGTCTGATTCCTCCTCTTTACTTGCTCTGATTTCCTCTCGCCATGCCCTGAAATGTAATTTCTGCTTCACTGCCGCCCCTGCCTGTGAACAAATATTCCGGTAACACTTTAGAATAATGGTCCGTTGTTAACAAGTAGCTATGCAGGAAGTAATAGGTAGTTCTACATTAGCACTGAATTTAATACTATTAACTAATATGGAACCAAGATTAACTAAGCAGTAAGTAATAGCGAATTTAGTACAAAGGTAGTTCCTTGGTAGGTATTTGATTATTACTAAATAAATATATCCTCATTGAGAACTACTTGTGAACTATGACCAATTAAGAAAGAATAACCAATGAATTACTAATCACAAAAGTAACGTCTACAAAGTGAACAATTGTTTTTTTTTTTTTTTTTACTCTTAACAGGGTCATAACATTTCAAAAGCTTGTGCCTGAAATGAGTTCTTTGTGGAAAGCAGTTTATGAATATTAACGTTATAACACGTTCCTGTATGATTATGGGACAGGTCCCCCCAATATTTGACTTGTCCTACCAAAACCTATTTGTCCTGAATCCATGTCATGTTTTCCCCTAAACCTATACTGGTGCAAAGTCACCGAGTGATTTTGGAGCGCGAAATCATTTGGCAGTGGCAGTGGCACATTTTTATGGATTGTAAATATCCAGTATGTGGCTAACATACAACAACAACGACTAGGTGAATTTCACTAGAATTTGGAATTGTAGAATTAGTGCAAATTTGGAATTGTAGAATTAGTGCAAATTTCGATTGCAATACTATACAGTTTGTATGAGGGACTTTTTACAAGCTAGCCGACAGCTATAGTCTGGCTTTACAGCTAGCAACAACTGTAGCTAGCGTTTTGGGCCATGTTCCTGTTCTCTGAATTGGGTTATCTAGCAAGTTATTTTACAGTCCTGCCATTTGTTCTTTCTTCCTTAATCATTTTTATTCCTTTGGGAGCGTTGCTGTTGTAGTGGATAGGCCTATACGTTGATTTGGGTTAGGGTTAGCCATGTACTTACTTATTACTTATTTAGCCAGTATGTTTGACTCAGTTTATCATCACATTTTGTTGAGTGTGTTGAATGTTTCATTCCAAAATACAGAATTTTTGTTTAAATGCTAGGTTTCATCATTGTGCAAAACGAATAAAAGAAAAGAATGTTTCATTCAGACATATTTTACAAAATACTTTATTATTGCATGCCCATGTGCATTTTTGCATTATGTAGGATTTTCTTTTACGACTTCATGGAAATCTTCCAGTGGATATAATTAAAAGAAATGTTATCCAATCACTGCAGTTGTTTTATGTTGTATATCTTGTGAGGTGACATGTTAGTGAGGTGTTAACATGTTTTTCACTTTGAAATAATGGTCCAGATTAGTTACTGCGGGATGATAAGGTAACTCTTGAGTAATTAGTGAAGAGTTAACATGTTTGTCACTTTAAAATAATGGTCCACATCACAAGTAGCTACTGCAGGATTACAAGGTAACGCTTGAGTAATTAGTGAGGAGTTGTACTGGTTTTCACAAGTAATAGACCTATAATGAGTCTAATTTTATATTTGACACATACGGTACAGGCATACATTTCTGTGAGGCACTAGTGATATTCTAACAAACATTATAATCTGGAAGATTTGATTTTGCGCTTATCGCAACATAAATGCAGGATACAAATTTTTTTGAAAAGAGAACATCAATGTTTATATTCATATCCTAAAGAGAAGTCCTCCTCAGGCGGCTACTGTAACATAAAGGTAGGTCTTTGGAGTCTGAGACATTGAACTGACACTCAAGAGCTCATAATAGTAAACTAATACAAACATGAGTGTCAGCATCACTTCCTAATTATTATTATTTTTTAACAAATTATCATTATTTGTATTATGCCATGTTTAAGTTTGAAATAAACAGAGAACATTCGTCCATCCTTTGGTAAGAGTAGGCAAAATCCCAACCTGTAGTTAACGTATTTGGGGGAATGTAATATTCATAAACTGGTTTCCACAAAGAACCCATTTGAGGCACAAGCTTCTGAAAAGTTATGAGTAAAACAACCAAATTGTTCACTTTTTAGACATGTTACTTTTGTGATTAGTAATTAATTGGTTATTCTTTCTTAATTGGTCATAGTTCACAAGTAGTTCTCAAAAGGATACATTTATTTAGTAATAACTAAATACCTACCAAGGAACTACCTTTGTTGTAAATTAGCTATTACTTACTGCTTAGTTAATCTTGGTTCCATATTAGTTAATAGTATTAAATTCGGTGTTAATGTAGAATTACCTATTACTTCCTGCATAGCTACTTGTTAACAACGGACCATTATTCTAAAGTGTTACCAATATTCCTTACCGAGGCACATCCAAGGATTTTTCCTCTCGTAATTCTCTCCGCCACTCATCATCACTCAATGAGTCTGGACAATAAATTCTAATTGTGGCAGGTGGAACGAGGGAGGGAGGAAAGAGACAGGAAGAAAGAACAAAAAAGGAAGTTTGTGCTTATTTGTTGATGTACAGTGTCCCCTCCTGTTTGACTGGAGTAGTGGTGTTTGTCCAGCTCATTTATTTCAGTGTCATGTTTTTTGGGGGGTTGCATGTGTGATGTTAACACAGGGAGAAGCCTAGTTTCTAGGCTGTCATAAGTGTAGCATATCCATTGCACTGCTCACATCCTATGTTTGTTTGGTATGAAAGTATGTGACCTATGCTGCAGAAGTAGATGATTGAAATGTTTAAAATGCATACAAACCACTTAATGTTCAACAGGCTTTCTACTCTCCTCTGTATTGGTAAGGCATTTAGGTTTGTTTCTCATGAAGTTATTCATATGTTCTCCTTGTTTCTGCTCCACAGAGGAACAATACAAGGTGCAGACCAAGACAATTGCTGTGGATTTTGGGCAAAGTGACATCTACCCCAAGATTGAAGCTGGACTGGCTGGGCTGGAGATTGGAGTGTTGGGTGAGAATCTCTCATTTGCTTTTAATGGCTAACCTTGATTTATTATTAAATCCCCATCACAATGACCTGTCAGACTTGTAGTCTGACTTCAGATTAAGAATCATTCATTGGTTGACATGTTGCTTTCTTAGAACTGCAAACCAATTTATCATTGATTGACGTGTAATATTCCAAATATTTTTAGAGAAAGAGGGTGCGTGTGTGCACTTGGGTGTAACAGTTGAATTTTCAGGGAACTCCTTGTTCTTTTGTGAGCAAGCCAGTGATCAGTGAATGTGCTTCTCTAGTTTAAGGTGTGGTTGTGTCTATGAATGCCCTCCTCTCATTTCCTAACTTCTGCTGTCACCTGCAGGCAAACAACAGTAACTGCACCAATTTTGATTTAGCAGGAATTAATGCCATTTCAGAACAATTGTCTAAATTATTTTCGTGCTTTTTCTTCATAAACAGTTAATAATGTTGGAATCTCCTACCCCTATCCTGAGTACTTCTTGCACATTCCTGATCTAGACAACGTAAGTTTCTCTCCAAATAATTCTATGATGAAATGGTGGGGAACCAATCTTGAACACTTGTTTGGAACAAGTTGGCCTCCCTTAATGTCACTGAAATAGCATTTTACAGTTTAGGAATGCTGCACACAGACTTAAGTATCACTTTATTGAGTTCTGATTTGTATGTTTTGCTTTTTATTCCAGTTCATCACAAACATGATCAATGTCAACATCACCTCTGTGTGCCAGGTAATCATGTTATGCATGTACTGAAGCAGTTCTATGCTTGAACACATGTACATTGAAAGTCTTTAGTTTTTGCTATTTTTATTTCCAGAGCTACACATGTTTACTGCTGAGGTAAAAAAAAACTGGTGTATTCCTCAAACTTTTTTTTGTTGATAATGTTCATGCGAACAGTTTGAGGACGTCTCTTTTTCTACCTCTTCACCCCCCCCTCTTTTCTTCTTTTCTTTCACTGCTGCTGCGATACCTGCAGTTTCCCAGTGGTTCCCAAAGCAACGGTGAAGAACACCAACGCTGTCTGTACTTTCCACCCACGCTCCCTCTCTCTCTATCTATCTCTCTCTCTCTCTGCGCCCCCACCTCCCACACAGCTGATGTATGTACGAGTATGAAGAAATCTCCCATGATGCCCCAGTAGTTAATCTTTAAGCAGCATCTGTCTAAATCTCACCTGGTCGGCCCTTGTGAAACTGTTATTGTTTGTTTTCCTTATGTCTTTTGCGCCTGGCTTTGGCTAACTTTCTACCTGCAATCGGTTATACTGAGCGATGGCATTGCATTCCATACATCAGCGTCTACCTGAAATATTCTGTACTTTGTGTGCTCATTTTTCATTGGTTCATGTTGACGTCCGCTATCACGTTAATGTTTGTCTCCTTGGCCTTTTAGATGACCCGCCTGGTGCTGCCTAGGATGGCTGAGAGGTACGCTAACACTAACATGCTTCTCCCTGGGTTCTGTGAGATGGTGTGCTTGAGTCCCACTACTAAGAAATGTGTGTGCTGCAAACCTGTTCAGCAGGTCTGCTGTCACACTGTACAAAGAAGAAGGCACAAACTCCCTTCATTGGAACTTAAAGTTGACAGTTGAAGGGCTGATATCTTTCACAAAACGAGTATTTCAGAGACCTGTATTAGATGCAACACTTTCACCCAGCCCAAGCTCCTCTCCACCTCTTTCCTTCTCTCTTTGTTCCTAATTCTGACAAGCTTTCAATTCACACAAATTGCACTCCTTCCCTATTGGCTGGGTGGGGGGTCACATGGTAAGGTGGGAGCCAATCACAGCGCTGGCACATTTAGTGCCGTGTGAGGCCCCTCGTTCTCTGTTTCTCCCTCTCTCCTCCGCGTCGCTGTGCTACATCACTGCAGCAAAAAGGGGCGCTAAGCGAGCAAGCGGCTGCCATGGCAACGCACATGACGATCGTGATTACGTTAGTGTTTGTCCTCGGGGGGGGGGGTGGTTTGGTCCATCATAGAATTGAGGAGAGTCCTTACCTGTTTTCCTTTCCTGGTGTTTATCCGTGTTTCAGGTCAAAAGGTGCGGTCCTGAACATCTCGTCTGCCAGTGGCATGTACCCTGTCCCTCTGCTGACTGTGTATTCCTCCTCCAAGGCAAGTGTACCTGGACGCTGACTGATTTACTCAGTCACTCACTCATCTACTTGTTGTTGCTCACTTAACAGATTCCCTTACTAAACCACTCACTCGCTTCACTTATTCACTAGTTCTCACGTGCACTTACTCATAAACCCAGTTCACCTGCTCATATGTACGTCTCACACGCTCATTAGAACCCAGACTTGCAATTGCGTGGCAGAGTTGTTTGGCAGTGTCGTTTACCTTAGCATTTCCACTTTTCTCCAGGCATTTGTGGACTTCTTCTCTCGTGGTCTGCAGGAGGAGTACAGGAGACAGGGACTTATCATCCAGGTACGATGCCACTTTGTTTTCTTGTTTGCCCGCGCAGCTTGCTGAAGGACATTGGTTAGATTAGACCATGTTTAAGCTTTTGGCTTTTATGTTCGTTTAAGTTTAATTAATGCAGTACCCCCTCTTGTGGTTTGATTTGGAACATACACCGTACATTTTAAGAACCCTTTTTGTTTGTGTACACGATTGTTTACTTTAGGATAGGAGGAATTGATCCTTGGTCACCCATATAGATGTTGGGAATTCATTGCAGTTTAATCCCCCCCCCACTACCCCCCATCGGTTTTACATATCAACAATGTGACATGGAATGTAAATGTAAACAATGTGACTCCTCCTTCATGCTGTGAGCTAACTCCGAGTCTCCCTTTCCCTCTCAGAGCGTGCTGCCATTCTTTGTGGCCACCAAGATGACCCGCATTAGAAAGCCCACTCTGGACAAGCCAACTCCTGAGCGTTATGTGGCGGCCGAGCTCATGACAGTGGGGCTGCAGAGCCAGACCAACGGCTACTTCCCTCATGCCGTCATGGTGAGAAATGCATCTATCTTTTGTCTCTCTGAAACTGCTTTCTCCAATTTACGTTATTTCCACTTGAGTGGTAAATCCCTTTCTTGGAATAGGAATGCAATGTGTTTCAAACTGAGTGGTACTTTGAAAAGTTTCAAAATGCTCAATCAGATTATTGTTTTGGTGTCCTCAAACCTGTCTCTCCTTCCACTACTTGGACTACTAAATGCTCGTATCATCTTGACTCCTTATCTTAAGTCTTAAGTTTATCTTAAGTTTCACTGCGTATAGGCTATTGCTGAAATGAATAAGGATGTTCCTGTAATACCGACTTACCCCGCAACTGTTCTTCTTAGGGTTGGCTGACCACTGTCCTGGTGCCCATCCATCTGGTCATTTTCTTTGGAGCCAGGATGAACCGTCTGCAGCGTACTGGCTACCTTAGGAGGAGAAAGCTGAGGGAGCAGAACAACGGAGGTCTAAAGAGCGAATAGGGACCTAGAACACTAGAGGAGGACGTTTCCACAACTATGACATGATGTTGTCTATTTCTACCAAGTGTATGTGTTTGAAAAAGGAGTGTGTGAGTGTTTAGTTCTCTTAATATTATGAATGAGTTAATTGTTGGGGCCTCTAAATATGGCTTCTTAATGTCTGTGTGTTTGAGAGAACCATTGACCCTGCGATGTAACGCAGCACGTCTTTAAATGTAGTGGTTCCAGAAATGGCTTTAGCCAAAATGGCCGTGCCTTAAGGGATTTAATACAAATGTAATTTTTCTATATGACGCAATTGAGGTGAGAATTCTTTAAATCAGGGTGAATTGTGTTGACCCTGCTGTTGTAAGCAGAGGCAATCGGTGGTGGGTATCTTTAAAAACTTAAACTATTTATTTAATCTTTGTTTATGGATGCCCTACCTGCTGCAGTTTACACACAAGTGCTAAATTATCGAAGAAAAAGGGCTACTCTGTCTCTATAGTTTATCAACATTATTGTTCAGTCATCTTTGATCATTAGTGTTGGCATTTTGTGCATATTTGTGAATTTTTATATTTGGGAAGGGGGAAAAGAAGCAATGTGGTGGTATCTGTCAAACCAAGTTTTATTAGGTTTCTTTGTGCACCGTAACGTAAATGACTAATTATTCATTCATCATTTACGGATTATTCCATTTACAATGTTCATTAACAACCATGTTGGTATTGGTCATGTTTAATGACAGTGACTCTGACAGAGGGATTTATGGAGTTATGAATATCCCAAAAACATGGTCTCACACACACATTGTTGCCTTTGTGATTACTACCAAATAATGTATGACTGTATTGGTAAGTTTACTGTGCTTGCATTAGTGTATTTATGATTTGTTTTGACCAATGATCAACCATGTTGCCTCAAATGACGAGTTATCAGGTGTGGAACTGTACCTATTTTTGTATCATGAATTTTTAGGATGGAATACAGTGTGCTTCATGGACCTGGTTGCTACCTGTAGGATGTTTCTACAATAAAAATGCTTGACAAGTAATAGTTCTTTGGGCTTTATTTCGCGTACAGGCTGTAGGCCTACAGTGGTTGATATAGCCTACACACAGGCAATTTTACCGCGGTTGAAGGGGGTGCAGTTGGGATGAAAACATTTACATTTTCCAATTAATGTAAAAAAACGATTACATGTTTTCAGAACATTAAATGACGTCAAGAGTTTTGTTCTATCAGGGTTTGTTGTAATCTAATGATTAATTTGACATTTTACTTTTTGTTTTTGTAAGCAAAAAATTATAATCACTACCCTTTGCATCCCCAGCGTATGTATCCATGTATTCTATCATTAGACTATAGAAAATGTACTATTGGATTTACAGTATTATTGGCCTATATTTAAAACAGGGATCTCAAATTTTATCAAAAGTTTGGCGTGAGATTACTATACCTGCAACGTTCTGGTACACAAATCTGGAGAGCGGCAGGATAAATTATCCATTACTTCTCAGCGTGAGAAATACAAGGTGTTACGTGAGAGCGTGAGAAATGGTTGAAATGCGTGAATCTCTCACGGTGAATTCGTGAGACTTGAGAGCCCTGTTTAAAACATGTAAATTATGGCAACTGACAGTGGAAACATTATTTGTAGTTCATGTTGCCAGACGGACATGTATTGCAGCACATTACTTTACTGTTAGGCAGTTTAAAAGCAATCCAGATAATATTTGCTTCTGTAGCAGATAGGGTGAGTACTGTGAATGTCTCCATAATATCGCAACATTTACAGTCTTGCCGGTTTTGTACACAACTCAGTATCTACTGTTTGGATGTCATATTTCCAGCACCGTTTCAAGTTTGTTTGCTTGTCCGCTAGCTACCTGACGCTAACAGGCTCTTGCTAATACTTTCGTCAACAACATGTCATTCGTAATTTTTGAAATATAATCGAATGCAATCACTGTGGGTGGATATACAGTGTATAGGTTAAGGCTATGGTCTCTGAATCTAAATAACACATTGGACGTATCAAACACTCACCCACCCGCTACTGCCACTAGGGAGCAATGCAAGCAAATAAAACGTCATGGTAACACTTAATTTGGATAGTCCATCGGTTGTCACACGATGTAGCTACTCAGTAGCATGTCAACAGTGTATCAGTTGACATTGAACACTGTTTTAACAGACAAGTAACATGCGTTCAACTAACTGTCAGTAGACACTGTTGAAACAGTGGTTGACATGTTGCTGACATGATCTATTCTACAGAGTAGCTACTTACAACTCTTACTGTGTCAAGTGTCTACAGGTTTCGGGTCTTGGCCAGACAGTGTCCTAAACCCGATGTGATGTCGGATAAACGTCAGCGGGCCAGGGTCCAGGGCTCATGGGCCAAACCACTGCCAAAACAACCACAAAGGCCTACTGAAGGTAATTTGCCAATTAGGCTGCCCATTTTGCTGTCTGCTTCTTAGAGTATTTAAGTGTGATTGATCTTCCACAAAGTCAGCGTTTCCATTATTTTGGGGGTGGGGTAGGATGTGCATTTCCAAGCAATCCTGTTGCCAACCTTAAACCATCTTGGGGTGTGGGTCAGCATACATTTGAGTTCCATCAATCCACCCAGGTAAAATGATTTATTATGAAGTATTAGGCCTCATAATAGTATTACTGTACTCTTTGAGTGAGAGTAAAACAGTTCATACACACTGGCAAAGTTAAAATGTCCTCCCTTCCAACAGCCAGTCAAGGTAATACCCTCAGAGAAGGTGATAGAGTAAGTAAAGAGTACTGTACTCATCTCTTCTGCACTTGAAACACGTTTATACAAATAAGTAACCCTATTGTGAAATTTGACTGAAGACCATGTAAGATGACACCGATAGTATGGCATTTATTATTACTACATGTTGTTTGCCAATCTTTTAGCAATGTCTTCTATGTAGTGGAATAGCTAGCTGTCTTTTATACGTGCCTTCGATTCTTTCCATGGTAAGGAAAGATGGTGATCATGAGGTCAGCAATGGACCATCAGGGGTGTCAAGGTGAGTGTATTCTATTAATATGTCATACATGTAAATTGGCCTCCTCTCTTAGTTTCTATACTTAAATGTGACACAGTCTATGAAACACAAGTAGATGGCAGTATAGAGTGTTTTTGTAAATGCAAAGATGCCTTTTTTATAAATCCACGTTGCAAGGCTCTTGGCCTCATAATCAGTGATGTTCCTGAGGTCACTTGGTGTTTTTGGTCTTGTGACTCACCCAAAGATCCCCATCTTGTGTCCAACAAACAGTTGGTAAAAGTATGCTAGTTGCCATGGATCTACTAAATCCCCCATTTGCCACAATCTGTAACGCAATAGTATACTGTATAGACTGTATAGCCATGTGTCCTCCTACCCACCCATTCATCGCCCTCCCTCACAACTGAGGGCCTTTTCTCCCCCAGACTGCGTCTGTTCACTGCGTTCCTGCCAGTGGAGGAGGCAGACTGGATGTTTAGTAAGCTGTTAGCCGAGCTGCCCTGGTCCCAGAAGACCAACTACAGACAGGGTGGGTGAAAGGCACATTTCGGAGGAGTCTTCATAAGGCATTAGGACTTTCCTGTTTTACCCAAACAGTACTTAAATATACAAACACAGTGCCTAGTACCAACCCACATTAAACCATCATACACCTCTTATTGGGGTTTAATGTTGGTATGGATTACGTTTCTGTTTAACTCACTGGGCCAATCAGCCAGGATATCCAACTACTATACTGCTCCATACGTACCTCAACTCTTAGTAGCAGTATTGTAATGATTTGATGCCAATTTGCTTCCTCCAAAAAAAAACATATTTAAAATGTTGCCAAGAGTTTATGTTAAACATTTTTTTTTTTTTTTTAAGTGCGACTTTTCTGAAACTCTGTACTTACTAGTATTGCCTCATTGACTAACATTATTTCAGTATCTAAAGGCTTGTAATGTCATGACCATAATGATTATTCTGGTCAAAGACCTGTTATGGCTGTTCACGTCTCGATTGAGTTATAACATAACTGCATTGGGACTCATCCAAATAAAGTTGAGTCAAATATCGCCCACCCCAGCCCCCACCATTTAGACTCCAACACAGACATGCCATTGAGCAAAGCTCAGTAGCAGACAACCAACAACAACAAAACATGTGACACAGACTATCCCTCCCTCCCCCCATCCTTTACTTTGTTTATAGACCTTTGGCTCTAGCCTGGCATTGCCAGACCAGTTTGTAAATGCGTGTTAGACTGGAACCTCTGACCATGTTTATGTAGTGATACTGTGCTGGATGTTGTGGCAGGTGAGTCCTATGGGGAGCCAAGGCTGACCTGCTGGTATGGAGACCTGCCTTACACCTATGCCCATTCCACCATGGAGGCCAACACACAGGTATGGAGAGAGAGAGAGAAATATGGAGTTAGAGACCGAGTGAGTAAGTAAGAGAGACAGAATAAAAAATTTAAAAAGTAAAATGACAGAACCTTAAAAATGGTTGAACAAGTCCATCTGCCTTCATGGAAATCTGGAAAATACTTTTCCTCTTTGCTCCCACCCATCCCCTACCCCCATCCCACTTCTCCCTCCTTTCCCCCTTACAGTGGCATCCTCTGCTCCTTACCTTGCGACAGGCCGTGGACAGTGCAAGTGGATCTTCCTTCAACTCCCTGCTGTGCAACCTGTACCGAAACGAGAGCGACAGCATTGGCTGGCACAGTGACGACGAGGCTTCCCTGGGCACCAAGCCCACCATAGCCTCCCTCAGCCTGGGAGACACCAGGGTGTTCAGCCTCCGCAAGAAGCCTCCCCCGGTAAGGGTGGGAGTGTGTGTTGTTTGTGTTGTGTGTGTGTGTGTGGAGTGTGAGAAGTTTTGGTGAGAGACATGTTCACTCCTATTAGTTTGAAGAAAAACATTTTCCAGTTAAGGTCAACTGTATTGTTCGTACGGTTCTTTTTTTTGAGGACTGAACAATTTTGACAATTTATCTGGGACTGTTAGTAACTTTGTCTGTAATGTTGTCCTCAACCATGTTTAGACCAGAATATACCTACTGACTTACTGAAATATGGTGCTCCTCTTCGTAGGCGGTTGTGAAACATTGTCGACCAGTTCCAGTGATATGAACAGCTACAGCATGTACCTTTGAAACTAACCTGGTACCTTTGTAATAATCCTGTTTGTGTGTGTGTATGTCTGTGTTTGTGTGTATGTGGGCACGTGTGTTTGCATGAGAGGAGGAGAACGGAGACTACACGTACATGGAGAGACTGCGGGTGCCTCTCGCTCATGGCACTCTGCTTCTGATGGAGGGCTCAACACAGGACGACTGGCAGGTGGGTCTGACCAATCAGGTACAGGAATAGGAACGCGTCCTCAACAACACCATACACAGGCCTATCATCAGGTTGGCAATGTGTCATGGTGCATCCTAGCAACTGAGCAAAAGACGGGGTGTACAGTTGTACTTCACTCGATACACAGCTGTTGTCTTAGGGTAGCTCGATCGGTAGATCATGGGCTTATTACACTTATTACACTGGTTTGGTTTGATTGACTCTAGTCATCCGCAACTCACAAAGTACATACTGAAACTTGCTGAATGTTGTTGAACATTGTGTTTTGTCTCTGGTTATTGTTTTTGATCTGATTAGCAGAACTCAGTGTGAACAATATGTGTCGGGGGGAGGGCAGGTTATTTGCAAACAGAATGTCCTGAGTGTAATTCCGACCAAACACACACTCGCACACCACTCCCCACCAAAGCTCAGACGCTGGAAGCTTAAACTGACAGGAAGTGTCTTCTCAGGATCACCCAGCACATTTTTATCTTATCTGCAGTGAGGGAGTGACCTGTATCCAAAGAGCCCAGGTAAGAAGTTATGAGACCAAAGATCAATAATGAGTAGCCATGAAATTGTAGAACCAACACTTGAGACTTACAGTAATAGTTGTAATTTGTTTGCAACAGTTAGGAGGTCATGTATGGCTGTGTGTCTGATATGTGTGAGAGTTGCTGCCTTATACTGTCAGTCTGTCACTGTAGGAGATGGTGGTAAAGTATGTCTGGGGATACTTTTTTTTTGACACACACCTTTGCACTATTTGGGTGTAGTATATGAAAGTTGGAAAGTGTAATTGTCAAGTAAAGTCTGTACAGCCTCATGCAAAAAAGATGTGTTGATCACATACTTCTCATACAGCAATTTGAATAACCTCCTGTGGTTATTCTTCTTAACTGTAGACTTGTATGCCAAGAAATGTCCAAGAAACCAGTAATATTAAGAGTGTGTCTGTGTGTGTGTAGGCCTACACACACACAGACACACTCTTAATATTACTGGTTTTCTTGGACACCAAGCACTTTTATGCTTTTACACCGAGAGGAATATTTCTTGTTTTATGGGGACATCTGTCCGAGAGAAATCTTGTTCCCATCTCATCCCAAAGAAAAACAATGAAGTGAACAACAACACCCAAAGTTCACCGTAACACCTAGTTCCACACAGCCGAGCCTTTCACCAACTTCGGCCCCCTATTTCATTTCAGATTGTTTTGAAAAGACGTTCAATATTTAAACACAATGCATAGATCTTGTTGCATAACCGTCACTGTGACTCCCGAAGCCCGAGTCCATTAGTTTTGTTCAGAGTGGTTTCCTTGTGACCGTTTTATATCAACAACTACTTGTGTGCCTTTTGGTTGGAGGTGAAAAGTGTTCCCCACTCTGCAATCAGGCATGGAAGGAGTGACAGAGAAAGGAGATAGATATATGCTTGGTTATATGAGAGAGGGAGAGAGAGAGAGAGAGGGAGAGGATACTCCAGTCTCTTAAGCAGCTGGCCAGAGACTGTGTTGAAAGAAGGCATAAGTGGGCCAAAGATTCGTCTGTCTGTTTGCCTCGTGTGCGCTTGTTTACAAAGTATTTTGTGGCCACCACAGGGCATCACTGTCGGGAAGATTTGGTCAAGGTTCAAATATATGTGACATTGTACAAAAACAATACTGTCCTTAATCCTTAAAATCCACTTGAATTGCTACAAATACATATATACAATAAATGAAGTAAATACATTATTTTAAATGTGGCTATGAGTAGCATGATAGTGATTGTCACTATCTGTAGTGCAAGAACATGGACTCCAGTGTACTGTACAAGTTTCACGCTCACAACAACATCTTTCATTTTGCAACATTGTTTTGTGTTTGTGTGTCTCAAACAGCATCAAGTGGCTAAAGAGTACCACAGCCGTGGACCCCGCATCAATCTCACCTTCAGAACCATCTACCCTGAACCAGCAGGACGTAGACATGGGGGACAAACTTTGACCACGAGTACAGCCCCAACACTGAGCACACGGCATCACCAGAGACTTTTATAAAAGGAGTAGTGGTAGGTGAATAGACTAGAAGCTAATGTTGGCGCAAGAATGAAGTTCAACCAAGCCTGGAAAACCATGAATTCTGACTTGATGCTAATGAAAGGACATGTTATTGGATCATTGGAATCAGGGGAAGCGTTATTACAGAACACTCACATAAGTTCAAGGATATTTTTCCTCCATTATTATTTGCCTTATTAGGAACTTTGCTGGAATCTGCATCAGTGAAGTTGTTCAAATCCTAACCTTTTAAATTGCAGAAATCCATGTTGATAATGGTTTATATTGTGATCATTCATATGGTTTACGATTTATTCTCAGAAATGATTGGACTAGACTATGAGAATGTCCGAGGTTCTCACATTTACAACCCCTCATTTGGGAGTCTAATCGGGATAATAAAACTCTATAAAATGTAACTATTAAAGTGGCTAATTCAGCCAAATATGGCCCTTACGGGAGTTGTCATTATTTATTTAGTAACACAGGACAATCTTTTTCTTGTTTTGGATGCTTGTGAAATAAAGAGCACAGTATTTTGAAACTGAAAGATCCCTGACTGTTGATTCCAAACCATGAGAACATCTTGTAAGATTAATGTAAAATACCTTTAAAAATCTGCTAGTTTGAACAATGTGGTCCATTCTAATTCGTATAGGCCAACGCCTGAGTTAAGATATGTTTAAACACCTCCCTTTGACATAATTGCAGAAGGGAAGTACATACCCTGTCCTACACGAACTCTGAACTCTCATTTTCAAGTAATGAAAAGCCTGTTCTATATTAAATTACAGGAAGTGAAGATTCACCGAGATTCTCTGCCTGTGCTTTAGTGTGTACATCACAATAATCAACCTGTGAAGGTTTTATAAGTCATAAATCCAGCCTTTCTGACTCACTCACATGTAAGCAGGGATGTGATGCAGAGACATAGCCTGATATTGTCATACTCATAATTCTAGTCAGAATATGAGTCTGAAAACTCTCCGTTGGGCTGTGACTATGGGGCGTGTGTCAACCGAGCTCGTAAAACAAATGCCTCTTCGCTCAATTGGATAGACCTACAACCAATCAGAGCAACGTAACATGTTGTTTGTTGAAAACAAATTCAACCCAAGCGCTCTTTGGTGACGTTGATTACGTTACTGTTGATCATCTGTCCATCATCGTATAAAGCCCGCCCTGACAATTTAATTGGTCCGAACAGCTCCTGGTCGGATATAGTTTTTCCGCAATCGAGCCCCTCCAGACCCAACTTCCCAACCACATTTTGTTGTGGGCGGGGATAAAGTTGGGCTGGCAGCCAGGCTAGCAGAGACAGGCAGTTGCAGATCATATTGTGTTCCCCAAATACTATATTGGTAACTGATGTGACCAGAAGTACTGCCCAGCACTGCCCCCTCTTCCCCTGCTCCCCTCCTCAAGGCTGACCTGAATACTGGACGTACTGCATGGCCCTCTTTGTGTTCCGATTATGGAGAGAGATTGAGGGTCTCCAGCTGTGTAATGGGTTTAGTGGGCACCTCCTTCACTCTGTAATTAATGACTGGAGGGGGTGTGTGCACCTATGTCTGTACGTGAGTTTTGTGGCTTAGAGTTTGTACGTGCATATGTTTTTTGTACGTTTGGAGGGTTGCATAAAAAGTCATTTTGGTCGAACTGGGTGTCGAACTCTCTTTGGGTGTCTGTGTTTAGTGTGTGTCTGAGACAGAGAGAAAACCAGGCAGTCCATGCTATTCTGGGATTGTTATTTGCTTGATGTTACCAAATTTAGACTTGGAGGGATTTGTGGTGGAAACTGTGACTACAAGACAGATAAGGTCCAGTACTTTAGCTACAGGAAACCATCCCCAGTCTGTAACTCCGGGATTGGGACTGTTTACCATCAAGGTTACTAGCTTCCAATGTAGCTCCCAGTATATGGTAAGAAAAGAAGGGAGTCAGATGGCTGAGCGGTGAGGGAGTCAGGCTAGTAATCAGAAGGTTACCGGATCGATGCCTTGCCAAAAATGATGTTGTGTCCTTGATGTTGTGTCCACTTCAACCTACTTGCCTCGGGGGGAATGTCCCTGTACGTACTGTAAGTTGCTCTGGATAAGAGCGTCTACTAAATGTAAATGTAAAAGAAATGTTGCATAATCTTTCACCAGCTAAGATTTGCTTAGTAGTTACAAGCCATGCAAATGTGGTTGGTTAAATACATTTCATTTGACTGTAGACTTTTATTGATCTGTTTATTTCACCACCCTGAGGATCAACTAGAACCTACTTATGCAATAAAAGCACAGTTGCAAAGGGATAGTTTTTAGTTGAATACTTTCGCAGTAGCCTATAATGTTGTTGTCTATATCTTGCGCATGATCTGTACATTTTGACATCCTGTAGGCTATCTACTGGGAAATACATATGTCATAAGGATTCCCATAGCTGGATGCCTTGCTTAATTACGGTACTGACACGCTGCTCAAAGATCCTGACGCCTGTTTTCAACAGTATCCACATGGGAGAGTTTTTCCGCTAACCCTAATTAAGGTCCATGCAGCCCACAATAAATCAGCGGATAAATGATGTTATGAATAAATTAATATGTTACACTGCTATGTAGATTATAAACCTGGGTAGAAAACAGTTTGCAATAATTTAGTTTGACACAGTTCAATCTGCAACAACTAGGTGATTCCATCACTTCAGAGTGGACTAACAACCATGTGAAATATTTCTCAAGGCCCCTAAGAATTTAGGCTCTTTTAGAGCCAAAGGATGGTCTCTGACCTGATACAAGATCTACCAAATAAACTGGCTGCTGAGTGTGTATTGAATGTGGAAACTGTTTGGTACCACAGGTCTGTAGTACAGGACTATCAAGTTTCCATGTTTTTTTATTGCAATCCACACCTTTGTTTTGAGCTTAGGGGCTGTTAGCTATGCCAGGAAAGCTTCAAGGAGAGCTAGTCATTAATGTAGGCCAAAAGATAGACGGTGTTCATTTAAGTGCTGTAAATTAGTGTTGAGATGTTGGCTTAAGATCAGCGTAGCCCCAGGGGGTGTTAGTGTTGACCTCTAGTGTTAGAAGTGAAAGTTCTGACTATTGTTTTCACAATAGTCAAAGGTCAGTGTTTGGTTAGATACTGTGTCAGAGAATTCTATGAAGACTTAAACACTAGTGAGGGTACCTGTAGTTTGTGGATCTTTGAGTAGGTTTACAATAAACAGAAAGTCGGTCCTGCTGTGTTAACCAGAAACACACTATAAAGTGCTCTGCTTCATATACTGTGTGTATGTCTGTATTCTGTGCTGCACTGGCACTTGGGTCCGTGTGTGTGTAAGAGTGAAGGAGAGGGCAAACAGGCAAGTGTGTTACTGTACAGTATGCTCTGTGACCCACGCTGTGTTTTGCTGGGAAGCCTGTCTGGGAATGTGGTGACCGATACGCTTTAGTATTACAACTACCCCCTTTAGGCCTCATGGCTCTTCTCAGCACTCCCTTGTTGAATTCAAGATTCAATCCCAGGTCTTGTCAATCAACCCCTTTAATGTTTGATGACCCCAATGCCCCCGAAACCTGTAAGAACTGGATTGTTCAGACAGCTGAACTGAACAGTTTGGGCAGAGGTTCTACCCACTGTGGGGGGGGGGTTTCTTCCAAATACCAAATGTGGTTCGCAAAGCCAACGATTCTTTCAAAATGTCAATTCCAGGCAATGCAGAGGAACTTCTGTTGAACCACGTGTTCCTAGGGAATAGTAGATTGTTCTTCTTGTTCCTGATCCTGTTCAAATGATTTTTTAAAAGGCATACTGTAGCATCTGTGGGAAAAATCTAATAATTTGTGTTTATGTGGATCACAATCAGTAGAGGAGCTATTGTCTTACTTATGCATGTATCATATCTTACTCTTCATTCCATGTGTTCCTGCTGTAACCGATATTGTGTACTGATGACAGTGATGTGTCAATGAATAATGAACATCTGTTGGGTATATGCTATCTGTGTTTTTCAATATTTACAAAAAATGCTGTCCTCTGTGGGCTTTATACGGGAGAGAGGGACTAGTACAACTGTAAGTGATCTGGAAATCATTCTTGTCGAGGTGCCAGATTATTTTCTCTCCAATCGGCTGGTTGTTCAGATTATGTTATAAATTGTTTGATTAATCTTTATCAAGTAGTGCACAGAGTCGCTGCAGTCAAGGCAGTTTATTTATTTGCGCATGTAGCAAGGAGACAAGGTATGGTAATACTAAGTTGTCTCCCGACCAGTCTCCATGCAAGACCATTTATACAACACAGTTCTCAATAGTCATTGGTCCATCCACAATCATGTAAATGATTATGAGGGAGTCAGGTGACTGAGCGGTTATGGAATCGGGCTAGTAATCTGAAGGTCGCCAGTTCGATTCCCGGCCGAGCCTAATGACGTTGTGTCCTTGGGCAAGGCACTTCACCCTGCTTGCCTTGGGGGAATGTCCCTGTACTTACTGAGAGCGTCTGCTAAATGTAAATGTATTTTCTTTCATTGGCTAACTTCCCTGCATAGATCCTGCACGTGTGTGTGCTTCTCTTTGAGTGGAGGTTTACAGGGGTTTTGACCCTCCTAGGCTAACCTGGAATGCTGATTCTTTTATACAGATACAAATACAGAACAAAGATTTAAATCCTTTCTTAAAATATTTCTGACATAAACCCAGAGCTTGAAGTCACATTGTTTTAAGAGTCAAACTATAATTTCTTCTTCACATATCCTGTAAGGCTTCCAATCCAACCCACCTCCATGCATTAAATCATCGCATCGTTTGGAAAAGTTGTTTAGCTTTACAATTAATTAGTGTAATTTCTAATCAGACTGACTGTGCTTCATATTATTATATTGGATGTACTGTATAACCTGAGACAGTCTTCAGCAATGTTATCTTCTGACAGTATGTGAGTGATTCAGTTTCCTGTGTTAGTTTTGGCACCTTCCCACTAGCCATACTCTAATAGAGTGCTCATTAAATGACTTGTTGAGGACTTGTGGTGTGGCGTAACTCTGACACTGATCAAGAATTTGGTTTCCTCAGAGGTGTAGTACTGTATGTGTTTTGTAGAGTAGGTACAGATATGTATAATGTATTCTGGCTTCAATGGAAAGCTCATTAGACAGCTTTTTTGATGAATGATGATTGAATTGATGTCAGGATGATGTTGATGATAAGAAGAATGTTATAATATACAAAGCTTTTTGCGTACACGTTTTTTTAGTTTTAAACATCCCCAAAGTAGACTTTTTATGGCACAGCTTAGGCTTAAGGTTGTTTTTCAGGCGTGGGAAGGTCCTTCTTGACCTCAGATCTCCATAAATATGCCTGACTCTTGTGCTTACAATCTTTATCAGGGCAAGTCTCAGGGGAGGACAATACCCAAAAGCACCCTGAAGGAGCCATATTTATTTACCTATTTAAAGACTTCCCTCCATCCGTCGCCTTAATAGTTTTCCTGCAAAAACATTTGGACATATAAATACAAACTCTTTAGAATAGCTAGACGACAGTTTAAAAATGCTCTTTGCGGGAAAAATGTGTACTCTTTAGCACACGCCTACACGTACTGCCTGTATTGGCAACAGTTTTATACTGTGACTGACAGCCTTACAACCCCCACCCCACAATGTTTGTCCCCCGTTACATTTTAGGAACTTGTCATGGTAACATGCTCGGATCACTACAGTGGGTGCAGGGGGACCCCCTGGGTCCGGAATGTGGCCTGTCTTCTACTCCTGACCTTATGGACCTGTTAAATAGCTGTTTTTCTTCTTCCATGCACATGCCAGACTGGATAAAAGGCACCCTGTGCTTCTGATTACCTACAAATTACTGGACTAACAAGGTACAAAGATGATGTTGCATTCCATGGGTTCAGCAATACTCTAACCTAGGCAATGACTCAGCAAAAAAGTCAGGCTGGTCTTTAGCACATCAATATATTTAGTTTCCTTAAAAAATCTTAAAAATAAAATTAAAATCATATCCATATTTTTAACTGCGGTTTGGTGAGGTTGGGTATTATACATTAAACACAATCAATGGAGCTGTGATTTTGTTTTTGCTTGAGCGTAGTCTGTGATGTCAAGACAAACACAGTGAATTGTGTACAGTGAACGTAGATATCTCCTGGATCCTATCTAATTACCACTGTACACAGACCCCCACACCCTCTCTCTGCCCCTCTCCAGCCTTGATGTGACATGACAAATAAAAACAATCCTCTCTGCCCCACTGTTGCTATTATCTTTTCCAGTTAGTAATGTAGCTATGTAACTGTACCCTCACATACTGTAGATACTGTAGACCACCAGCCCACACCCCTCCACCCAGTTTCCATGCCAACGGAATGGAAAATGAAAATCTAGACCCCCCTACCCCCCCCCCCTCCCATCACAAACAAAAACAAAAAGGATGCTTGATTCTGTTTCCATCCATCAGTCTGCTCGGCTGGCTTTTAATTTCATAAACCTTCTGCAGGGAGAAGAGTTCAAGGCCCTCAGCTCAGAAAAGAGAAGCTGCATGATATCCCTGCTCCAAGCAAATGCTCTACTGTGTTTATTTGCATACATTTAGTTGTGTCTGTTCCGCTGCTGAACTTGAAATAAATTAATAGAGGTTTGAGATCCATAAATGGGGATCAATAGATACATGGAGGACAACAGAGTCTATTTAAAGAAACTTGAGAAAAGACCTGAGGATTACCCAGCTGTCACTGCTGCTAAACCTAGGCTCCAGACTTTTTCTTTGCGAGATACTGTGAAGCAAAAGGAAATAGGTGTAGTGGTATCAAATAGAACTGTCTCTGAAAGACCACTAATTTTGGACCTCACAAACCATATTTTTAAGAATCCTTAACTACACTGCTGTTGACATAGGGCTATAACATGTTCTTTTATAGCTTCATGGATTTCTATGTAGACATTGCTTAAGATTTTATCCATGTAACAGTTGCTTGTCAACGTGTCACCTTCATGGCGGAGAAACCATGTTTGGCACAGTCCAAGATTAGGTCTCTGTTGTTATGTTCACAGCAGGGTTACAACATCTCAACAGCACATGGAGCCATCGCTAAGTCATAATAGAAAAAGGCCATGTGCCACAGTGGAAGAAGCCAACCCTGTCCCAATCCCCAGGACAGAGCGGAGCCACTGCTCCATTCGTCCACAAGTGTGGGTGGGTACGCCGTAACTTCAAATGAGTGTTGACATATAGTACGCGCACATGCGCACACACACACTATTCCCATGCAGTCAATCACGTGCGTGTGCACACGTCTCACATATCACATGCTCAAATGTATGTCATATATGTATGTCACACACTTACTCTTGTCATGTCATCTGATGTCACTTGACAACTGGTGACTATTGGTGGGAGATGGAAAGGGGGGGTAAACCTTACTACTGAGGCACCAAATATAGAGCATGGGGAGGTTATTTGCAACTTAACACGAACTACTAATAACCCCTGTGGCATGTATGTTTATTTCTGTTTGAGACTGACGGTAAAGAAGCCCTATTAGACGCTGTCATTATCGCTGTGACCCTGCTTCCTGGACAGAGAAACCCTTTGGAGGTCAGCCCTTTAAAAACATGTCACTTCTGCTCTGGCAAACATGAATGGAGGCTGATTTACATAATCTGTTGAGTCATCAGCCAGGTCCAAAGATATAGTCATCATCACTATGTCATACTGAAGGTGATGATGTTTATTTAACCAATCTTGGAGTGCTCAGAGGGGGGGTTCCAATATTTGTGTATGGGTTGCCATGGCAACAATTAATACATCCCAACGTCCAGGAAGTTGGAAGTTCTAGAAGTCTGGAAGATCTCTGTGTCTGTCTGTCTTTCTATGGTGAGAGAGATAGAGATACATAGTGGATAATGAACTACAACTATTGTATCTTGTGGTCACTAAATATGTGTGTGCCCTCTAATGGCACATTTTGCTGATATACCATGTGGGTAAGAGGAAGGTATACTCCATGTTCATGAGTACCTTCCAAGTACACAGCTGACGCGTGTCATGTCCCATAAGTGTAGACTGAAGGACTGTGTATGCACCTTGAGACAGACTACCCAACCATGGCTTTGTGTTTGTTGCAGTATTTGTTTTCCTCTCTCTCAAGACCTTGTTAATCCCCCTTTCCTCTTTCTTTTTATCCATCTCTCTCTCTCTCACACACACACACACACACACTTTTTTATTTTGAGAGCCTGACACTGACCGTCTGCTATGGAAGCCGGAACCATGACTGAGAGTGTTGGAACGAGGGAGGGACTCCAAAAAAAGAGAGGAGTGGGAAGAGAGAGGGAGGGCTAGAGAGGCACTATAAAAGCATTCACTGGAGCTTTCTGTGGCAGTAGCATTTACAAACCGAGACAGGGACAACTTCGAACGGAGAGGGAAAAAGATACAAAGACTGGTTCACATTACGAGGACTGAACGATTTGAAGAACAGACCGTGACACCCAAAAGCCTTTCTTCAGTACAGGCACTGATATAAGGTTACAGTTTGATGTGCTATTACTGGAAACTTTCTCGCACTGTCCTCTAAAATAGACTCAGATTGAAGCGGAGGCATCTGAGAAAAGAAACTGCAAAGTAAGTGGGAGGAAAAAACAGAAATAGTTTGTTTCTGTTTTCTTTATTTTTTTGTCTCATCTGAGTCCTTGTTTCACTCCCGGTTTCAAATCTGACTGCACACTTGATCTTTTGAAATTTGGTTCAGAGGCCCTTTTGCCAACATGGCCACTGTGCGTCAGATACCCCTGGACACTTCCAGTTTCCACGTACTTCCAGCACACCTGCTAGCCTCAGCCATGGAGGAGTTTCCTCAGCAACTGCCTGTCCCGAAGGGCCCAGCCCGGGGAAAAAGCCGCCCTCGCCGGCCCCGGGAAGCCCGCTTTAAAACCCAGCCTGTCACCTTTGCTGAGATTGCAGAGGTGGAGGAAGAAGGAGCATCCCCGTTGGAGGAGGAGAGAGCTCGCCGGTCATTCCTGCAGTCGTTGGAGAACCTGAGGAGGAGCACGCAGGCGCTCCACTGCCCCGCCACCCTCAACAGCCGGACCACCACATCTACACAGGCCAGCCTGGACTCCAGTGACTCCGACTCCACCCAGTAAGGGGAGAAGCACAGACCCACTTCCTGGTGGTTGCACACTCCCATTTTACCCCTTCTTTCAACATTCACCTGAAACAGAGAACCAACTAATTAGCTTAACAGTTAATTAACTGAACTGAACTGTTGGCCTATCCGCTCCAGCAAGCGTAGATGCCATTGGCTTAAATAAATAAAGGCACCTTCTACAAAAATATATATATATATTCTCATATCAATGTATATTGCTGTATTTTGCATTTGTGTCATTTTGTAAATAACTCTACCAGTAATGTTAATACTGGCTGGTTATGTTGCTAAAGCTGCATATAGAGAAGTGTTACCAGAGACGCAGTGTTCAATACACCACTGAAATGTATTCCTTTGCTATCTTAGATTACTTCAAACATCAAGATTTAACTTGAAACAGTCTCAAAAATGCAACGTGTCCTTGGATTTTCAAAAGGATGGAAATGGTCAACGTTTATTTTCACGTATTTTTGTAACAGTATATTCTGCTTCTTATCAGATTTTGTAAAGTTACCACTCATCAAAGACGTGACAAAGAGGTTTTTGAAAAATCATAGCACGCACAAGTTTTACAGAGCTTCGTCAGAACTCTTCACTTTGATGTCTATGCTCTACACCAGTGTAATGTTTTACACTATTGTCAAATCTTAAGAGTAGAAACATAATACGCTTCCAGATATGTATTTTCTTAACATAAAATAGTGGAATAATCAATGTTATTTTGCTCATTCTTTTGACTTACAAAGTCACCTGATTGATTTCTGAAAAAATATCTTCATACTCTTGTTTTACAGATCTGTTTATTGTGTTGTTTCTTATGTATTTTAATAAATATTTGACAATATATATCCTTTGTCATCCATTAATTAATAGATATTTTCTCAAATATATTCATGCATCATATTCTGCCCCAAGCAAAGTACATGTAAAGGAATGCACATGTTTACTGTCAGCAACCGTAAGCTCTCCAGTCTTGTACATTCATATTTAGCAGACGCTCTTATCCAGAGCGACTTACACGTATAGGGACATTCTCCCCAAGGCAAGTAGGGTGAAGTGCCTTGCCCAAGGACACAATGTAATTTGGCATGGCCGGGAATCCAACCAATAACCTTCTGATTAATAGCCCGACTCCCAACCGCTCAGCCATCTGACCCCAGTCTTGTACTGTAAACATTTCCTGCTCTTCAAACATGAGCTACTTTCTGGGCTACAGCCAGAGACGCTCAGAGGAGGAAAGACATTGGCCAGCTGGAAGCATTTTTAAAGGCCAGTGCCTCAGCTCAACTTTACTCAAGGACACAAACACTGGCCCATTGTGTTGAGCAAGGACTTCAAGTGATGCTGCAATTAAGTGTGAACGCACAGCATCTGTTGATCATTTTGTGTGACAATAAAAGTATGGATGTATACGTCACACATGCACACTAGGTGGAAACAGAGAGTGAGATAAAAAAAAGATTGTGTTTGTGTGTGAGAAAGACATGGAAAGAGATGAAAGTATATTTTATATTATATTTGTGAAATGTACTTCTCATCTCCTGTGCCTTGGTGACTGCCTTCTCCACGTCATCCCTCCTGTCTCCCTTGTTTTCCCGCAACCTACTTCTTATACTGTTGCCATGGAGATGGGACAACGTGAACAAACTGTGATGGTCAAAATTGTGTCAGCAAAATGTACCTTATGTTTCATTACGTGTTCACCCCACCAAAATGTTTCCTTTACCAAAACACTCACTTTATTGATATTTTGGCCCCTGTTAGCTGTTATGGCTGTTTAGTAATATATATATACTACGTGGAGGTGCTCACTGTGCTCTGTGACTGCTGTTTAGTAATTTACTTGGTCCCTTTTCTATTTGCTTCTCTGTTTGCAGAGCCTCAATTAAAATATATTATGTTGAAGAGAGCAGGAATATTTGAAAAAACTTCCCAGTGAAGTGCTTATGTAACATTTGGTGTTCTTACATAAACACGCTATTTTCAGTTTTTATCAGAGAGAGAAAGACAGATTTGATTCCTGGATATCCATGCAAACAGATGGATAGAGATCAAGACACAGAGTACCATCATTCAGCCTCATCATGACTGAGCAGACCTATAACGTTTCTTTTAGTTATCTTCCATTTCCAAACAGGAAAATATTTCCCAATAAAATAACTTGCAAAGTCACTGCAAAGTCCCCAAAAAACAAGCCTTGACAGACTATGACACAGTGGTACTTCCTGAGTCAACCTTTAATGACCCCAACTGGTGTAGTGGGCTTCCTCTCTTTCTTGAGTGGGAAATCCATCTTCCCTTTACTCTTTTCTATATTGGTTGTCTGGAGAAAGGCACATACAAAGGGAAGGAGAGATTGGAAAGCAAAATGACCCAGTCTGTGATCAGAACCCTAACAGCATCCACCAACTGCTTTGGGTTCCTAAAAACACGAAAAGAAGAAAGAATAACCATTCACTCAGTATTTAATTTAGCATGAGATGTGTGAGTGCCTTATGAGTAAGAGATGCAGGGTTCGAATTACGGGGGGTGGCTTGGGGGGGTTTGACCCCCCTAATTAAGACTTGGACCGCCCCAAAAGAGGTAAAAACAACAGGTCGGGGGGGGGGGGGATCGAGACACGCCCTAGAGAAGACGTTGACCCCCCTCGATTGTTATTGAATCATTTGCACTCTGAAGACATGTTTTGTATCTGTCAATCGGTTCTGTTGCCTCTGACAACTCTGTGGATAATGTTCTGTCCGAACAAATGATTGAAGCTGGTTCAGGTGTGGCACTCAGGCAGCGCGCCTCGTTAAGCTCATTAACTACACCTGTGTTAGTCTGCTTCAAGCCCATTGGGCCACGACTGAAGTCCTTTTCATGAAGTGGTGTAGTTGTCTACTAACTAGTGTGATGGTTTGTATTTTCCTGTTCATCAAGTGAATGTATATTGAGAGTGAGTTATATAAACAATACATGAACAGAGGGGTAGGAATATAGCTAGAGATAATCAAACTAAGCTGAAGGTTGAGTGGGCATTGGACTAAGGGTTTCACTGAAGAGGTAGTCCATGGTTGTCTGAATATTAATTGGACTAGGCGATGGATGCTACGTGACTAACCACCATCCCATTTACCTTCTGTGAGGATGCCACAATTAGCTTGGTTGTCAATCGGGGCTCAAGAGATGCTAGGATATTCCTAGAAGTTCTAACCACTTGTAGGAACGTGTTGATGTTTAATGCACATTTGTAGAAAACAAACAAATACCTTGAGCAAGCAACTAATACAAATATTTTTTTTGTCAGATACATGTCTAATTCTTGTACGAATCACTTTCTTGAAATATCAGGGTGTTCTATGCTTTTTCCTCATTCCTTTAGGATTAAGGCTTACTGCTAAATCATATTGTTATATATCTGGCATGGGCCATCTAACAACATCTGGTGAAACCTTAAGTAGAATATCCCTTTCAGGATCGGCTAATACCTGGTTAATGGGAAGTTGCACATGTTAGAAAGTGACAGAAATTTCTGACAAAGCACCTCCGACAGACTTGTGTGTCAGTTTTAAAGCTTGCTCATCTAAATGTCTGGATCCCTGACCCACATCTTGGATAACGATAGAGGGGCCTCTAATGTGACTAACCAGTCCCCCTTTTTGTCTCTTTATTTCTCTCTTTCTTCCCCATCTCACCATCCCTCTTTCTGTCTTCTTTCAGCTGAAAGCCCTCATTCCCCTATTCTGACACAGATATGAGGTGAATGTCAATGCCAGACAGAAGGCGACCTATTTATTTTTGTGAGTTCTGTTTTCAAAGACCACAGTTTCAACCTATTCAATGTCTTAAAGTGAGAGGAATTGGTCTCAATGACAGTCAGAATTTCCTAGAGGGCTTTGTATATAGACATGCTCTTTAGGTTTAAAGATAATAACAAATCAGGTGCAAAATGCAATGCAAATGTAACGTGTATAAATGCAAAGACACTTGTGTTATCTTTTAATATAGTATCAATACTTGTACACACCTTAGCAGATATTAAGCATTTTTTTCTTGATATTGTGTATGTGTACATTCTTTGATGGACGAATCTATTTCACCAATTGCTGAACTGGAAGAGAGGATCATGAGAAAACCCAGGGAAAGCATGAAGCATCAGATCAAAGCCAGACACTGAACGGGGAATTTTCCATTTTAGGGAGAGTGAGAGAAAGAAGAGAGAAAGGGAGAGTGAGAGAGAAAGCGAGAGAGAAACAGAGAGAGAGAGAGTGATCAAGAGAATGAGAAATAGAGACCGATATGGGATGTTTACTTTCCCTCCATACTTCATTCACTATGCCAGAACAGACAAACAATCCTGTGTTGGACCAAATACTGGTAGCAGAGTGTACCCTTCCATTTTGTTTCAACATGTTTTCTCTCTAACCATCATTTGTGCAGATCGATGACAGCTTAGGGAGGCCATGACGCACATTGAATAAAACACCACAGATGGTTCTCACAAGCCTGTCCAACCCAAACAGACCCACGAAGACCAAAACCGGATTTCTTCCGCCTTTACCAGGAGTACAGAAAAATACATTGCTGGACTTCAAAATATTTTAAATAATATCAGAACTGACAGCCCACTGTTCAGTTTATGTTCACAAACTCCTTTACAATGTCTCTAAGCCTGATAATTCAAGAGCTGTAAGAACTGATTGTGATTAGCATGGCTAGGCAGGCTCCTTATTTGGTTGCAGTGCACTTTGTTGTAGAAAGCTTGCAAAACACCCAAATCCCTGTCAAATCCACTTGACCATCACTTCAGACAGAAAAACACAACTCAAGCTCTTGGTGCCATTAAAGTACTTGTTTTTGTAACTTGGTAGTCTGGGAAAAGTGTCCATAAAATTCTTAGTGGAGCATGGGCTAGTAGCCTTCTGAAGTATGGGCATAATAAGTCTAAGTCTAAATAAGGTAAGTAGGCTACACTTATTGTTTTGACCACCAGAAGTATGGAATACTGTTTTAGTCAAAATTAAATACATAAATAGGTTTATACATAGGTAAATAAATAAATATGGATATTAAATAAACCCTGAAATAAAAAAGATGGCAATAAATATATCATCATATTAATATATAGCTGAATCCATTTACCTAAATAAATAAATATACTTATTTAAAAATTAAATTTTGTAAAGACAACATTTATTTATTACATGGGATTTTTATTTCCTAGTGCCACATTCATTTATTTATTGAGACATTTATTTCCTAACTTCACATATATTTCCGAACCCCACATTTATTTCTGTGCTGTATTTATTTCCTACATTGCGAGAGGAGCGTGGTTATCTTCAGACCAAAGCAGCTGCACAAGATCGAAGGCAGATAGGGACAAAATTGATCAGCATGGCTTGTCAGGGGATATCATTTTAGCACACAGTGAAGATTTTATAGAGGTACTTTGGCGGATAAACTGCTTTATAGAACATAAACATTGACAACAACTTCTTAAATAGTTTGAGACTTATCGAGCACCGTGTTCGTGTGCAAGATGTACAAGTAGTATGGAGGGTGATTAGTGCCAGGTAATGTGTTTTACCGAAATTCACTCCCTGCTAGAACTTAACACAATATATGATAATGTGCCCTCTATAATAAAAAAACATTATTGTCTTGATAATTGCCTTTATAGTAGAAAAAACGTGATGCAGGGCCCTATAAGGTGCCCTTACAATGGTCTAAACTTAACTGTTCCCGTGACCTTACTTCCAATGGAAAAGGGTGCTGTTATGAAGTGCCCTGTATGATGCCCAAATCATCATGCCCTACAATGTGCCCACAAGGACATGCTTTCACAAAGTGAGGCTGTGATGACACTTGGGGTGTTCCATTCCCATTGTTACATTGGTGAGGCCGCCAGTGTAACAGTACAGGTGTACATTTAGGTGTACATTTAGGTTATATGGCAGCTGTCCATACACTGTCAGCCAGAATAGTAATAATTAGATTTAAATTAAATGTGCATGTGCAATATACAATAATTATATATTATTAGTCATGCTAAGCTATTTTAAATGCTAAAAGCTACAGTTTGGGTCACCTTCTGATCTGGAAGTCTGTGCTGGATCTGTGCAATAATACTTCCCAATTTTAGTCAATATATTTATTTATTTTTAATCAAACGGCATTCCCATACAGAGGGGGTAACATGGCAATATTGAAAGCCTGGCTAAACTCCTTTAAAAGGTTGAATGACGAGTCATTCCTTTTCCAATTCCAATTATTCTGCATATGTTGTTCCGCCCTGCCAATTTAAAACGGAAGTGGTGAAAATCTAGGTGAATTGAAAAATGGAGACGTGATAATGTGTAGCGTATGTGAATAGAATAATAGTAATGAATTGTAATTGTAATAATGTAATGAATAGTAACGAATTGTCAATTGATTTGATACATTTCATATAAAATATATTGTAGTTACTTGTTTGGTACGCACAATAGACTGTAAGCCTACGCACCCTTTACGTTGCACAATTATCCTACACACAATGCACTTCTGACGGCTGTCAATGGCATACATGTTTTTATTAGCTAAATCTATAATTTCTCTATATTTAAATTCACATCCAAGTTCCACCCTTAATTTTCAATTCGCATGCATTTGTATTACATAGAAGCCTATGATAGGGTGACCAGACGTTCTCTTTTAGCCGGACATGTCCTATTGTCCACTCATGTCCACAAACTCAAATCTGGTCACCTGTAGCCTATGATGTACAGAACCATAGTTCTGGTTACTACGGTGGGCCTTAGTTATGTAGCCTTTAGCCGAAACATACAATGAAGTGGTATTGGTGCTTTTTTACATTCATCAGAAAAAAAACGACCTTTTCAGTCAGCCGTTTTTCATTGTTATGTTTTTTTGTGAGGGCGAGTGAGCTTTTCTCCAGGGCCTGCGAGAGACCAATTTCGATGGCCTGCCAATCACAGCAAAGGGGTGGAACTTCGACAAAAGCGGCGCGAAGAGTTGACTTTTACAGAAAATGGCGAACCTTTTCGACTTACCTTGTTGTTGATAGTGATTGTTGTGTTTCATATTTAAATTGTACAAAGAAACGTGACATATTAATGTGACTTTATTAACGTGCCGGGTGAATGTGTGCACGTGTGTTACTTTCTGAGGCTGTGTGGTGAAGAGACCTCGTTGTAAAAAAAGACGTGTTAGCTAACCTTAGCCCTAGCTTAGTCAGTAGCTTACACAGGCGTAAATGGATCTGATGTTGTTTTCAAACAATGGCATTGCACAACGTCGTTTTTGTTATTGATGTCAGCTGTCAAGGATCTGAACACGCTTCAAGTTCTACTGAAAACGGCAAAACCCACCCACTGAAACAGGGCATTCTAAGAATTCTGCTACATTTTGGATACAAATATGGATTCGACAAAGTGCGTTGGGGTTACAAATTCATTCGGTCACTGGGGGGGCGAAATGCGAACATCGTTTCCCGAGGCTCGGACTTCAAAGAACTACGAGACAAAACTTTTGAAGACTTTGAGGTAGAGTTTCAATCCAAATTGGAAGCAAGAGAGAAGACCGACACGCTTCCAAGGAAATGTAACCGATCTGTTACTATACAAAACGCACTGAAAGAGGCGCTGCTGGATTTCCAATGGGACAGACCGGACATAACATCTCCTACCAAACTGTCATTGAGACCTAGGAAGTCAAATCGAACAACTAAGGGTTCTTCTCAACTGGAGGAGGACGTGTCAGGTGGAGGGAGAAATGTGTTATTTCTCGTGTCCGAGTGCCCGCACTCTATGGCACAAATGGACGCATACATTTGTCTACCTGAAAGTGATAGCAACACGGATGTGTCAGAGTTTATCCTACCAAAAGGACTAACCGAAATGTTTATCCATCGTCAAGTTATCCTTCACTGGGTAGACAGCAGTTATTACCTCCAGGTTAGTGGCTTGTCAAAATGTAGTTCTAAGTTTGCAAGAATGCAAGTCCAGTGATGTCCTAGTAACCTAATGTTAACCGTATGTTTTATTTTAGGTGATGAAAAGTGTGGACCATCTGGGGTCTGACAGACTAGCAGAGGTGCTGATTAAGGTGGGGGGCAGAGTGATTCCCTTGGTTACACTGCTGAACCTCTGCTGTCATCAGAACTCATCTCATGGGCTGGACCCTGGCCTTGACACTGGCCTTGACACCACTGCTTCTACAGCGGGAAGGGAGGCCTTTCCTCTAGACTCCAGTATCGGATACCTTTTGTCCTCTCAGCGACTGAACCGCTTGGCTTTCCCTGTCCTTAGTGGATTGCTGCAATGGGAGCAAGGTCTGTGACTTGTCAAATATCCCACTTGCCAAAACAATAGTCACTCACACTAAACACTGACCCCAGACCAAAACACACAAGTAAACATTACTGGAATTTGTTTTATAGTGGAATATGTGATTTTCATTGGTATGACTCCCCTCTACCTGCGATCCTTTCCACCTACACAGGTGATGCTCTATATACCTGCAGTATGTCATTGGAACCCATGGCAAGGAGACAGGGCCTCCTCCTCCCCCCAGTGACGGTGTGTCTGAAGGGGGTGCTTCAGGGCTGGGAGGCCCACTCTTCCACCGAGGTTGCCTCAGAGTCCTGGATGGTCCAAAGTCCTGATCCTTCGGACCATGACAATGAAGCCTTCAAACAACTTCTGTGTGAACTCTTCACTCAGGATGTGCATATGGTAAACATGCTGTTCAGTTATACTTGCTCAACACACAACCTATAATGACTTCCCATCTCTGATCTATTCATGCACCGTGTAGTAGTACTACTGCATGCCTAATTCAGTCAGCTTTAAGTAGGAATGTTGACCAAAAGAAAGAACTGTGCCTAAAAATGGACTTATCTCTTGGTCTAGTAATTAACACTACTGGTCTAAATTCATTAGAAAGATGTTAGGTTTTCTCCCACGTTTACTCAACACACACTCACACAATTGATTGTCTCCCTGCTAAATACTGGGACATCTTGCGTCCACAGTTTGCTGAGGTGCGTGCCAGTGGCCTGATCTGCTCGGCCGTCCTGTCCCCTCTGTCGAGTTTCACAGCCCTTCTCACCGTTTTTCATCCTGCGCTCATCCACAACAACAATGTCCTTAGTGCTGATGTAATTGCCCCTGATGCACCTGCAGACCTACCTGAGGTGGTCAGCAGTGTTCTCGGAGTGGTCTATGACATCATGGACAGAGAAGGAGAGAGTGGTGAGGGGTGAATTAATTATCGACTCTTAGTCTGCCTTAAGTTGATGACTTTTGATGATTGATGAATAAGTGGATGTGATTTTTGTGCATCATCTAGCCCCGGGGGACAATCCCCAGATTCCTGACTGGGTGCAGCAAGAACTAAGTCATTGGTCCAGCTCTCTGACAACTGGCCTTGTTGAGAGCTGGTTCCCTCATTCCGACCAATCAGGTGTCAGCTCTCACCTCATGGAGTCAATAAGGTAGACTTTCATACGTTATCTGTAGTCCTTTATTTCATTACTATCTGTGAAAGTGTGTATACCAATATATGTTCAAATACTGTGTGGTTGCTCTCTATAAATGTGACTATCATGACAGTGTCCTCAGTGCATTTGTTTATTTGTGTCTTATGTATCCAGGCTGCTGCATGCAGTGCCAGAGTTGATGGAAGAAGAAGGCCAGGGAGAGGAGCTCCCTGTTGCCCAGCAGGATCTGGTCAACAGTCTGGCAGAACTCTACAAGACCTCACAGGGCCATGCCAACAAGAGAGGCAGGAAACGTATGTGATACTCAGAATCGTATCTTGTATGCTCTTTGATGATGCTCTTTGGTAGTTCTGGTTACACACTTTTTTTTTGTCGTGCTTGTGAGCCAAACATTGGTATATGAAGTGGAAATCCATTTGGTCATCAGTTGAGTCAGTTATTCTCAGCATGAACATGGAAAACCATGGTTGATTTATAGTGCTGTGAAAGTACTTTTCAAACTGATTTGCTGTGCATTGTTCTCTCCTCTGGCCTGTAGGTGGTGCCCAACGCACACCAGTGAGACAGAAGATGAAAACAATGAGTCGCTCGTTGCAGATGCTCAATGTGGCCCGTCTGAATGTAAAGGAGGCCCAGAAGAGCCAGGCTGAAACTGAGCCCCAAGGGACAGAGGGCAGGGGGCCTGAAAAGTTGGGGAAGAGACGCTCTGGAGACAAGGGCAAGGGTGGCGCATCCACAACCCTCAGTAAGCCATGTGATAAACATAGTTTTTGTGAGAGGCCTATATTCCCTACTCCATATTAATAAAGCAAAGGATGTAATGCATTAGCAATGAAAGCCTATATGTTGATATAATACTTTTATCTAATCTAATTCCTCATTACAACTTATCACCCTGTACTGTCCAGAGTTTAAGAGTGAAGAGGAGCTGAAGTCCCACCTGAAGACCAGCTACGACCAGACAGTGGTGGAAAGAGAGTCCTCCTTACTAACTGGAGCCCAGAACCTCATTACAGCTGTGAAGAACTTCCTAGCGCCTAACCCAGAACTGGCAGTAAGATTGGGACTGTTCTCTCTGTTTATTGACATTGTATAATGTTGTTCAAGCTTTTAAGTGATAAACGTGCAAACTATGTATTTATTTAAGACAAATGGCCTGTGTTTGACGTTGACGTTGTAATCTTTCCCTCTGCCTGGCAGATGCAGACCTCCTTGTTTGTCCAGCAGCACCTGCTTAAGTCTGGTAAATCCATCCGACAGTTTTATGAAAACGCCGCAGACGCTGAGATCAAAGTCAGAGAGTAAGTACTACTGTATCTGACAAGGGGATGTTTACAAAGGGCAGGGTTCCAACAGGATGTTCTAATTGTTACAATGCATGTTCTCGAAGGTGCAAGCTCCAAACGGTGCTGAGGTTTGAGATGTGCTGCCCCGCTGCGCAGTCTGACACATTGGATACGGACCAGATGGTTGAAGAAGTAGGAACAGCTAATCATAGCCCGACAACTACAAATAGCTACCAGTAACTAAATTGAGACAATGACTCAATTTGACTTTTTGGGTGATTTATTCCAGGTGGCTGATATGTTGAGGATCATCTCCCGAACCAAAGACCCAGAGTATCTGACCAAGTTACTGCAGGACGAAATCCTCCCCCGGTGCGTGTCCTGTTCTTTTAAAACTGTCAAACCACCATCGTGCATCACAATATTCCATTAAGTATTCTTTGCATCTGTTCTCAGTTGTCAATAGAACAACGGAACCATGTACTCACTATCATTATCAGTAACCAACATGTTTCTCTTGGAACCAATTCAGATGAAGCTAGTATTATATACTTATATTTAAATATGCTTTTCCTTTAACAGCTTCCTGACAGCTATCCCCAGGGTGCTTGCAGATGTCTACCACAGTCTGGGCACCCAGCTGCCTGCCGCACTAATGGCAGTGCTCCCCTCTGACTTCTTCAGCGATGAGTCTGTGGCCAAGGACAGCATATCTCCCTGCTCCTCTTCTTCACAGCTGTCCGCTGCCCACAGTTTAGGCTCTCACGGTGGGGAACGACTACTGGACCTACGTGACCGTTCCACCAGTAGGAAAAGGTGAGGCATCTTTAGCTGAAAATGTACTCAACAAAAAATAAAAATATATATACGGTTAGTTTCATTACTGGACAATGGATTAGCAGTCTCTCTCTATCTCTCTCTATATATATATATATATATATATATATATATATATATATATATATATATATATATATATATATATATATATATATATATATATGCTTTGTTGATAAATGTCAGTTTTCCTTAAAGTTGGAACGTTAAAAAAGCTGTGTTTGCTACAAGAACATGCACATGTCTTTAAGGAGTGGGATGCTCACCCGGCACAGGAGTATGACAGAAGCAAATCAGAGTCTCCGCCAGATAGAGATGCCCAGGAAATCTACCAGAGTGGTGAGCTGAATCACTTCTGTGTAACCTTTGGCTTACAGATCATGACTAGTGTGTTTAACCTGCAGATAAGAACTAGGAAGCTTCCTTCAATTTTTGCTATGTAGGTCAACATAACTGTAATAACATTAAAGTTTAAACTTAATCACGCTTATGTTCTATGAAAAGGTCAAACCTAAGGTCTGTGTTGCTGTGGAAAAGCCATCTGCTGTGCCTCCACCAGTCCCACCTAAGAACCAAGCTGCACAAGGTGTAGTAAATATAGATACATTTTATTCTAATCTCGAATCTACTTAATTCATCTGCTGTAAGATCAGTTGTTATGAATAAATACTTCCATTTCATAAAATGCCATAGAGGTCACCAAGGTCAGGAGGAACCTGTTCAACCAGGACAACATCTCCCCCTCCAAGAAAGCCAAGCTTCCCCGGAGCCAGTCTGTCTCTGCTGTGGAGGGACTGAAACGCAAGCGCGTGCGAGACACAGATGATGATGGTAAAGAATGTTTTCTGTTACATTATACATCAGTTTGATTCAATCATGAAATCTGTCTGGCTAAAAGGAATTGGATATTGATGATGTGCGATTGATAAAACCTCTTCACAGTTCAGAGCAGGGGTTTTCAACCGGGGGTCCGTGGCCCCCTGGTGGTGTGCGGCAGTATTGCAGGGGGTCCGCAACACAAGCTTATGTTTATCAGTCCACCATCGATTTAGAAATGTATATAAATTCGCTACACAGATTTTTCTAGATTTGTTTGAGTTTCTGTAATTGTACTTATATTTTATTAGTGTTCAGAATCTCACATTTAAATTTTTCAGATTCTATGTATATTTTTTGAGGTTTTTAATTAAAACCAACAGGGAAAACCAAATGTTAAAACTTCCTTCTATCCACATGCACGCACACACACGTGCGCGCAGGCACATCAGTGGGCCGCGTATTACTTTCTAGTAAGAATGGTGGTCCCTGGGACAAAACCAGTTGAAAACCCCTGTATTAGAGATATAACTGCACATCCACGTGGGTCATCAGTGAATGTGTTTATTCATTCATTTAACATGTAGACACAATTCCCTGCATCTCGTCTGAAAATGCACTCTAAATCCACTTTATAGTGTTTTGCTTTTAGTTACTGAGGCAGCAGCTCCTCCCTAACTATAATCCTTTGTAACAAGCTGATTCAAACTACTGTGTCAGCGTTGTCACTCAAGTCTTGTCATTTGGCCATATCTACACTGGAATTGCAATTTTAAAATTTGATGTGACACTGGAAGAAAAGGCTACGGATACTTTACAACCGCTCCTCTCGTGGTTTATCCCTCCACTAGACGGTCAACATTCAAATATGTACATGGTGTTGTGTGTGGAAATTTGCCCTTTCAGAGCGGTGTAAATTACTGACGAAGAAAGTGACTGAGACACCCCTTCACAAGCAGGTCTCTAATCGTCTGCTGCACCGTCAGAAACTGGGCAGGTTCGTTATGGAGTCATTAGCCAGTAGAATTATAGCAAGAGGGTATTTAGCAGCGCCCGTGGTTACCTAACCCTTTTCAAAATAAATCAAACGGTTTACCTTGACAAATTAAGTGAAACTTTAACAAGTTTTCCTCTCAGGAGATCTGTCCCAACTGAACAGTGCATCGTAGAGGAGTCCCCAGTGAAGCCTGCAGAAGGTCAGTGATTGATGCAACAGCTGTTATTTACATTTAGTCATTTAGCAGACGCTCTTATCCAGACCGACTTACAGTAAGTACAGGGACATTCCCCCGAGGCAAGTAGGGTGAAGTGCCTTGCCCAAGGACACAACGTCATTTGTTGTGTGACGTCATCAGCCACCTGACTCCCATTTGTTAAATAAGTGTGTGTGGATATGCTGATTCCTGTGGTGCTGTGAAATGTTTACTAGACTGTCATTTTTCTTAACTGTTGCAGCAGACCTGAGGAGGAGTCCAAGAATAAAGAACTTTGCAAGTAGACATTCTAGTATCTTCTACTCAACCACTCAACCTAGCTCCCGAAACCTAGGCAGGGCGCTTTCCTCTTCGCAGCTTCCCCCCAGTGACAGCAAAAAAGGCAAGTATGAGTGAATAATTCAATATGCTGCCACAGGCAGATTAATTGTTCTGGAAGTTGTTAAACTGTTAATTTCTCAGGAATATTTTGTAGGCAAAATTGGCCAGATTAATTGTTTCTAATGTTTCTTTGTCATTAATGAACAGCTGGGCTTAATCTGAGGGCTGTTCGGTCTCCTGTACGCCTTCTTTTTGGGGCCACACAGTCGCCTGGTGGTCCCTCTGCTTCAACCTCTTCAGAGATCTATGCAACCAGGGCCAAGAAGAGGAAGCTGTCCACAGAATCTGAAGTGTTTGAGGTAGGCTCAACTCTTCCACTTCTTATGGTAATACTGGTCTAGTCTGATATTACCAATTTCTAAAACTTGCTTATTAAATGTAATGCTTTGTGCATTAAATATACAAATAATTTATGTAAAGTTGTATGATCTTGCTCTCACAGTCTCCCAACAAAACGGCAACAAGGTCTCCAGGTAAACGCGGCAGGGCCACTTGTGGGAGCAGGACACCTGGTACCACTCAGACCCCCAGGACACCTAAGACCCCTCGCTCCTCCAGGGCTCAGGCCCTCTCTGTTACAGAGAGCCCAGTAGAAAGGCCTTTCACTGGAATGGCCGTAAGAGGCAGCCCATTTCGATCTCCAACAAGAAGGAGCCTGGTATTGGAAACCCCTCAGCAGGAAAGCCCCCTAAAAGGCATTCTAAGAACACCAGTCAAAACATTACTAGAGTGTATGTCACCTGCTAGAGCTCGCTTGCTCCAGAGCCCCTGTTCTAGAACCCCAAAGAAGAGTGTCACTTGGTCACCATCACCACAAAAACCTACACGTGCAGAAAACATGGATTTCAAGGTGCCAGAGTCTCCTACTCTTTCAACTCGAAGCTCCCCAAGACTATTAGGAAAAGCCAACACGTTTTGCTGTCCAGCCAGTAGTCCTAACAGAGTTGGGAATGTGTTCAAGAAAGAAAGATTACCAATACATTACCATGAATTATCACAACTGAAGAGTCCAGAACTTTCTATTGTGGTTTCTAAAGAGATATCTAAGAAAGATTGCCATCAATCATCTGAGAAGGTATTTGGAGAACCGAACACACCAGTAACAAACACTTTTCCTATCAGTGTTACCATACCTGTTGACATGTCTCCCCCACCCATGCTGAACAATAGAACCCCCAGTAAGACCCCCTGTCATTCTCACTGCATGCTCACTCGCTCTGGAGGAACTCCAGTCAAAGACTTGAAGTTTAAGTCGCCATCCAGGAGCTTAATCACTCCTGTAAAGGGATCCACCACATCATTAAGTCCTGAAACATTACCAAAGACTCCCTCTAAACCTTCCCTGAGAGAGTCAGGAGATGCTACTGCTTCATCACCTTCAGGGAACCGTTTGACTAGGACTAGGTCTTGCCAAAACCTCAGGGTAGGAACCAGGAGATCCCCGTCTTGTGAAAGCCTAGTACCAGTGCCAGCTAGCACTGATTCTAAAAGTGCAGAGACCAGTCATAGAGTGTCTACGGGAACAATTCAGTCAGACTTTCCTGATGGAAAGCAACTGCCTGAGTCCTGTCAAGGTTCTGTGGGGGAAACAGAGTCAGGGTCCCACACTGATTCACAACTGTGTGATTCCTCACAGCTTAGCACGGCAACCACAGAGGAAGAGAGTATTGACATTTCTGATGCTACTGTCATGAAGACCCAGCTCACTGGAGGTATCAAAATGAACATTAGCTTCTCCAGGAAAGTGACTGAGCCCCAAAGAACATTTGTATTCACGGCTGCCTCCCCCAAACCACCACTGCATACCACACCTGGCCGAAATTACGGTTTTCGGCAAACTCCTGACCGCCAGCAAAGGGAGGCAGCAGCGCGTTTGGGATACTCCACTGAACCTCTGCGGTTCTCCTCACCTAGAACTCCTAGTCGCAAAAAGACCCAACCTAATGCCTCCTCAAACGCTCTTACATACCAAGTAGAACTGGAAATGCAGGCATCTGGTCTTCCAAAGCTCAAGTTTAAACGCACAGATTCCTTCAGTAACAACGATGAGGGAAATGATGGTGCTCCCAGATCAGGAGCTCACACTCCCTTGGGTGGTGTGAAACCTCTTCAAATGGAAAGCCCTCTGGCCTTCTGCACCAAACACAGAGACCCAGGGTGTGTCTCACCATCCCTCTGTGCTCATGTGACCCCAGCCAAAAGCACCCCAGGAAAGTGTGGAAGCATCCAGACGTACATCTGCCAATCCTACACCATGTCCCCACTGGGCATGGCTGACCTCCTCCCCTTGACCCCGTCCCCCCAGAGCCATGGGAGGTCCACCCCAGAATCCCTCAACAGCTGGCCTCGCAAGAAGAGGGCCCAGACTGGGGTGTTGGGGACCAAGGATCGTGGCCTAAAAGGTGAACAGTTGATGGAGGAGCTGGAAGATGCCGATCTAGAAGGAGTTTACAGGCTACAGGAGACTGAGGAAACCGAAGTGCCCCCAGCCAATGAAGCCCCACTATTGAGCATAAGGTTCAATCAGACATCCCCTGTTAAAATATCTGAAACATCGCCAACCAACCAGGGAGAGGACATACTCTGGATGGAGAGCTTGGGTCTTGAGTCTGATGATGCTGAGCCTTTGGGAGGTGAAGAAATATTCCTCACTTCTGGAAAGGATGTCCAGTCTGGTAGGTCATTACATTTGATCAAAATGTTACTTTGGCACATAGTTCCTTTCCTCTTGGAGATTATAGGTAATTGATGATTTATTAACTGTGGTTGGTTTGCGCTTTTCTTTTTTCTTTACAGTGGTAACCACACCCAGTTCCAAAGTGCGGAAGCCCGTGTCTGCCAGTGGGATCCTAGCCCTTACTCAGTCCCCCATGCTATTTAAGGGGAAACAAAGTTCTGCCTCCAAGAGAACACTCAAATGTAAAAGTTAAATTACGTTTAGATATTGTGATTTTAGAAAGGGTAAATGTACCTATACAGCTGTTTTACTATCAACTATCAATCGTATTTTTCTGTTTCAGGTGAAATTCTGTCTCAAAAGAGAGTAGAGTATGAAGTAGAGCTCTCACCATTCAGCCAACCTGCCAAACATCAAGTACAAGGCAAGAGCTACAGCAGGAAAAGGTTGCTACCCTGATCCGCACTGCCCCAATATTGTCTAAACTATCATACTGTTTAAATCACTAGTAGAAAAAAATGCCAAGTGAAGTGTTTTTTTTTTCTTTTCTCACAAACATCACTAAACACCAGTGGCAGGGTTTTTCCTAACATTGGGTTGAAGACCATTTCTTTTATATAAATGATGCAATGCAAATATACACTTATTTGGTCCTGTGCATTTCAAGAACTTTCCAATACCATCTTTTATTTTAATTTGATCTGGATCACCAACAATCAAGTCGCATTCTGAATTTTGAGGCAAGGGTGATAATTGTTAATTTATTGATTTGTTTGTGTGTTTTTAATGTCAGCTTTTAAATGAAAGTGGAAAACCGATGTAAATATGTAACATATTGTTCAATGTATTTGTAAATAAAAATCAATCTTTCTTAATTACCATACTTAATTTATTATAATTGATATTGTTAATGTTCTCCTTTGACCAGACATCAGTTCAAAAACGTTTTAATATCAAATATTTAAGGTTTTCAAACAAAGCTTTTTTACTTCCTTGCTGTCAGTAGGTGTGTGTACTTGCGCATGGCCGTTAAATCTCAGCGAGCCATGAGATGTGTGACGAATGTCAGGTAGGCACTCGGAACTTAGGCTATATTAATCAAGATGAGCCACACCTTCCAATAAACTTTGCCAGACTATAACTGTAGGTGACAGTATTACAAAATACTTAGTAGCCTATTTTAAATGATAAACAAGCTCAAATTTAAGGCGGTCATTGAAATGATGTATAATGAAAGGATATACTTGTAATTGTGTCGTAAGATTTATTAACTGCAGTTTTTGTGAATAAAAGGGGATTACATAGACTACGTTCTCTAATCAATCTAAAATAAAAAAGGCTGTAAAATCTCCCAAAGTTACCAATTCATTCAGTGCCAATGTAGTCTAGCTTGATTAGGTATTGCGCAATTGGCACATGCTGGTAGGCATTTCGGTAGGCTAGTTCGGTCAACAATTACATGTTTCACACCAAAACCGTTAAGTCACGCCAATAACGTGTTCACGCCGTTTAAATTCACTAAACACGACTTAAACTGACTAAATAAATAATATTTGCATTTTCATTGCATTTGTGTTTTTAACGTGGGTTTTAATTGGATTGGACGGAAGGGAGGGGTTACTGTATGCTGGGGTTTATGAGCCGTAGCCGTAGGCTTATTACAAAATTCAGTTGGATTCTTCTGCATTCACACCACCCGCAGTCTCTGCAACACTTCGTTCTCAGATTTTATTTTTTTCGGAGCCAGAAAGCTCCTGTTCAACTCATCCCTACTTAACCTGAAAATAAGATGGCCAGCAGCTTCATTAAAATTCTGTCTTCAAAACGAAATATTGGGATTCTGTCATTAGTTGGAGCTGGGTCTTTGACAGCGGGAGTTTTGCTGAAAAGGGACCATGTCACCGCCGGGGCGCCGGTTCGGCGAGTGTATCCAGCCAGGTAACGAAATGGATTTGCTGATTTTACGTTCTTTTTACAACTGTTGCCTTTATACTGCTGTAAAGTTATCTTATTGTGGTAGAGCCAACTTGACCTATAACACAACTACATTTAGGCTATGCGAATGTGTTTTCCCTAACCAGACATTGGCCGTGACTTAATAAAATAGCCTATGTTATTTTGGGACTTAAATTGATTAGGCTACCAGAAATATAGCCTAATGTTTACTGCCTGTAGGCTACAGCATATAAGCTATGGTGTGTCAGGTATGTCGGCTGGTTAGATGAATGGCCAAATGTATGTCCTCCTATGCCCCCGAAGGACTAATAGCCTCCGGCATACGGTTCCTTGAGAAGCGTGGTTGTTGCTATACAGTTACAATATTGCAATAAACCTCAGCCTTCTAGGATACGTGTCACTTTTTACATTACTTACACTTCACACACAAATAGACAAAATAAGACATTAGCACAAGCCTACACAATGTGCGCATTTATATTAAACGTGACAAAATGTCGGTGGGAAACATACATAATGCTCATAATTAATTTCTGATGTGAGCTCGCGCTGCATTTGTGTAAACACTCGAGCATGTATGTAGGACTTGAAAAACCCGACACTAGCGGTGTTGATGCCACTGCAGACCCAAGAAAGGCTTTAGCGTAGCAGAGCCATGGAGGATGCACCGTGAAGTTATATAGGCTACGCAGTAATGTTAACAAAATGTTTATGCAGCCTTAATATTTTGACGTAAATCCACCAAGATATGCTATTAAACAAAGCCGTCAGCTACAAACTAATATCATAGTTATGCATGGACAATATTTAAGATTGTGTAATTATGTCCTCACAGTGCGGAATACCCCGACCTCCGCAAGCATAACAACTGCATGGCTAGCCACCTGACCCCAGCCATCTATGCCAAACTGTGTGACAAGGCCACACCCAATGGGTTCACCCTGGACCAGGCCATCCAAACTGGTGTGGACAACCCTGGGCACCCCTTCATCAAGACTGTGGGCATGGTGGCAGGGGATGAGGAATCATATGAGGTTAGAATGTCAACTTGATGGAAGATATAACACCATTTTGCTATTATTGTGGTGATGAATACTTATCATAGCCTATCACTATGGCACTTGGTCACAGAAACAAAATGAGATTCTGAAGATCTTATTTTGAAGAACATCAGTCCACCTGATCTGTAGCTTTAGACATATGTCTAACCTTGAATGCTTCGGTACCTGGTGTTTCAAGGTTAAAATTCTATGAAAATCATAGCATCAGTACAGTACATTTTTTTTGTTTGATTTCAGGCAAAACTGCCGATTTATTTAACACTGTCAATCCCTAATCGCTTTTACAACACACTCTTTGCTTACAATGGGGAAGTGCAATCTGAGTCCAGTTAAATGTGAGTTATGATGTAATTCCAATGATCATCACCACCACCACCTTTTTTGGGGGGTGAATTACAGGCGTTTGCTGACCTCTTGGATCCTGTCATAAAGGAAAGGCACAACGGCTACGACCCCAACACTATGACCCATCCTACTGACTTGGACGCCAGCAAGGTAGATAAGATGGGTCAAAGAGGACAGTGAACAATGGACTGCCAAACGTTAAAAGAACAGTTAGCCAATATCACTGTTCATCCTGTCAACTTTTTATGGCATAGTAAGACCTGGTTCACGTTACAACAGCACTAAGCACACACCGTAAAAATGTTGTCTCAATGTCAGATCCATTCAGGCCAATTCGATGACCGCTATGTGCTGTCGTCGAGGGTGAGGACAGGACGGAGCATCCGAGGTCTGAGCCTGCCCCCCGCGTGCACGCGTGCAGAGCGTAGGGAGGTCGAGCGGGTGGTGGTGGATGCCCTCAGTGGCCTGAAGGGGGACTTGACCGGAAAATACTACAGCCTCACCCAGATGACAGACCAGGAACAGCAACAGCTCATTGATGTAAGTGGCAGAAACTTGTGCTGTGCTTTCACAATTTTATAGACACAGGTGTGGTGGAGGCGAGTTGTGAAGAGAATTATGAGTCGTTTTGCATGGTGAGACCGGAGGACTTGTCGTTCACTTCCTGTTTTGAATGTCTTTATGTAGGACCACTTCCTGTTTGATAAACCAGTGTCCCCACTCCTGACATGTGCAGGGATGGCTCGCGATTGGCCAGATGCCCGTGGTATCTGGTAAGCATGATCTAAAAATCATTGATATTGTAAATTACAATCATCTTTTGTATTACAATGTGTGGCATTTTTTATATATGTTAGTAGCTTATTGTTTTTAACTGACGTGTGGCTATCTTGTAAAGCTATGAAGGCATATTAGGGATGCAGACAGTGCCCACTCAGAAGTATGTTTAAGTCGGGACCCAGTAATAGCCTAACGCTATGCCACTCAGACTCACTCCAAGATCAATCTCTTTCCTGCTCTCTTCACCCCAGACTTCTCCCTTACACATTAACTCTTATCATTTTTCAGAAGATCAAATATTGCCATTGCAATGAGTGTGCATTGCCCTTTGTGACGCTGTTTTGTTTGACTAACTTTAGACGCAACATGACGTAAATAGAACTTAGGACATCTGATTGAGCTCTTACTCACTTGGCTGAATAACACATGTATTCATGTTTTATCTTAATATATTTCAAGGGCAGAAGGTCCTCTATCTTCTGGTCTCTAACAAACTGGATTAGTAACATGGGGCTAAACTGAAGAGAGTAACCATTTGTCTGACAAATAACCACCTCAGCATCTCTGAGGTGGTTCTATAAGGCACATATTATGTGAATATTTATAAAAGGAATTATGTTTTTTTTAACTCTGTTTGTCTTTCTTCAGGCACAACAACGAGAAGACCTTCCTTATCTGGATCAATGAGGAGGACCACACCAGAGTCATCTCCATGGAGAAGGGTGGCAACATGAAGAGAGTGTTTGAGAGGTTCTGCAGCGGCTTGAAACAAGTAATTTAGGCTGATATGCACTGTCATGATCAGAGTAGCACAATATACACACCCACACTCACATCCATACACACATTATGTTTCATAAATTATGCATCAACGTGTTCCAAGTACCCCATCAGAGGGTGTGTTGCAGTTCAGTATAGTTACTGTTAGTGGCGGGCAAGCAAAAACAAAAGCCTCACCAACAGTATAGCAACACAGATGTACGATGTATGTGTGTGTGCATTGTGGCTTACATAGCCTCCATGTGAAGTTGCAGCCTTTTAGATTAAAGACTTACAGCTGGGGTTCATTTTTGCTGGTCAGCTGACTACAGCCAGTAGCCATTGCCTTTAGTTTCCTACTGAGTTTCATACTGTCACTGTTGTAAGGTGGAGAGGCTGATTCAGGAGAAGGGCTGGGAGTTTATGTGGAATAAGAGACTGGGATACATCCTCACATGCCCCTCCAACCTGGGTACCGGCCTGCGTGCTGGAGTACATGTCAACCTGCCCCGCCTCAGCAAGGTGAGGCCCTCATGCTCACGCACACGCACACACCAACACACACACACACACACTCACACACACTATGGCATCCCCAGAGAGACTTCCCTGCCCTCCCAGCACCAGAGACAGCGGCCCAAGCCACTGCATGGCTGCGACTCAGTCAAAAATCAGCACCTCACTCTGCAAAATCCAAGACCAAGTCTAATGTGTCCCCCTCTCACTGGATGACAAGTGACTTTACAAAGCTGCAAAATATTGAATTATTGTCCCTCTGTCCTTTTCCAGGACCCTCGCTTCGCTAAGATCCTGGAAAACCTCCGTCTGCAGAAGAGAGGCACAGGGGGTGTGGATTCAGCCGCTGTGGGCAGCACCTTTGACATCTCCAACCTGGACCGCCTGGGCAAATCTGAGGTGAACAGAAACGATCAGACCCAGGCTGCAGTCCAACCATCTAAAATAGCGTCCCTTTTTGTCCTATTTCTCTTGCCTGTTGTTGCTAATGTATCATTCTATGACTACAATATTGCGTGATGTGTAGTGTAATATACCCATTTGTATAAAAATGATCTAACATTATGAAACAAAGGTGGAAGTTGCAGCCTAGGGAAAAGATACAAGAGGAAGCCAGTTTATATCCTATCGGGACAAAGCCATGGAAATGTACCAGAAAGCTCAGGCAAGGAGAGAAACTGGCTTGTGTGCTCGCTAGCCTGTTGTGCAGCCTGTACCCTGTGCCCACTTATGCTGTCATGAGTATGTCTACATGTGAGTGTGCGACATAGATGGTAACAAAGAAGCTATTCTCTATTGTTCCTCTGTAAGTACTCCATCTCACAATGTTTGCACTCTCCTAGTCCTGGAAGAGGGAAACTGAAAGAAATCGAAAGAGAGACACAGAAATGGAGGTGGGGGGGGGGGGGCAGGACAAATAAGATGAGACATGGAGGAAATAACAGGACTGCCATTCTTACTCATCACCCACTGTGTGTGCATGCGTGTGTTTGTCTGCTTCTTTCTGTATGTGTGTGCACGCAAATGCCTCTTTTGTAGGTCCAGCTAGTGCAGACCGTGATCGATGGAGTCAACTACCTGGTAGACTGTGAGAAGAAGTTGGAAAAGGGGCAGGACATTAAGGTGCCCCCACCCATTGGCCAGTTCAAGTAGACTGACCCAGCTGACTATGCCATTTCCTTATCGACCCCTCCTCCCTCTCCTCAACTCCTCCTTAACCCCTAACAAAAACGCAGCTTGACATCACCCTGTCTCACACCTACTCTACAACAGCCATCAGTGTAGTACTTTGCAAACTTGCTTCAGTCCCTGTGTAGAACCAGATTTAGCACTCTGCTGTGTTGAGATATACTTTGTATGAAGTCATAAAGAACTTTTAGATGGTATTCCACCATTTAATAGAAACAACTGGATATTGTGTTGGAGCACATTAAGACAAAATGGCTGTCAGTTAGCAGAACACTACATCTTTGATGCATTACTACTACAATGGCAACCCTGTTCTCCAATTTACCCTTGCTGTGCTGTTTACCTGGTACTGCTGTAGCATGTCCTACACACGTCCCCTCTTATCTTGTTTATTGGATATGTATAAACATGACTCTTATTGTATACTTGTTTGTATACTATTGTATACATACATTTGTGGTAGTCTACCTCCATGGTGAATTGTATATGTGTTTAGTTGCAGTCTACAACATGAAGGGATAAGAATGTAGCGCAACCATTTATGACCGAAAAGACTCAGGTTCCTTGGTGTTTTCCAAGCACAGTGGTTATCAGAAACAGGTGAAGTAAAGTCATAAGAATCACTCATGCTCTGTGCTTGAGGATGTGCTGTGGGTGTCAAAGCAATATCATTTTAACCACTGAATGTCATTCTATAATATATTTTAATAAAGACATATATAGAACACTGTTCTTTGCCATTGTTCATTCATGTCTTATATTTCATTTCTAAGCTGATTTTTTACCTCAGCATGAAAGGGAAGCTTTGAGTGACTTACATTAAGTGGGCGCCATGGTAACCAGGCTGTGGAGCGTGATTGAGATCAGCCTGGTAGGGATTGGTTTCATCAGGTAAAAATATTGAACTTCTGACAAAACAACAGTATTGTGCAAACAAATCTCTTTGCTATACCAAGACTTACGGTCACATGGAAAATTACTATGGTGGTTTGTACTGTTTAACTGTAATAATCATTGTTTCGATCAATATCAAATGTGTTGTGAAAGCATGTGTTTGTTTTACTGATGTACAGGATTCACTACTGACCTAATCTTTTGCGCAACGCTCGGATAATGAGGGAGCATGTTGCGGTCCAATTAATCTTACTTGCTCACACCACAAAGACTGTGTTGTGCAGACAGTTAAGGGAGGAAGCGTTTTGGTTACAGGACTAAGGAATCCCTATCACTGTCCAAGAAGTCTGTCTGCTCCAGAAAGACTTGAAAAGGGTTTGGAGAGACACCAAAACACACACACACACACACTTATTCACCATAGTGTGGCTCCCTGAAGCATTGCAGGCATTGTGCTGCAACCCTTGGCCTTGGCTTCAGATTAGGCAGAGAACTGGTGAGGTGCATGTTGCCATGGAAAAATCTTACAGAGGGATAAGGGGGCTGTGTCGGTACAGCCACCAAATCCCATCTGAGCTGAAAACACAGTTGGGCCTTCATCAAATGTACAGTACTATAGTACAGAACACAATGTTGTGTGGCATGGTTTACAATCAGGTTAGAGTGTAATACTCCCCCCGCCCAATATTAATGATTAATTCAACTATAATTCTGTCATTCATAATTACGTAACAATGCACTTCAGATAGCTAGGTTCTTGCGCTAACTGTGTCTGTAAAATTAAAAATAACACGAGAATTGTCTATCTCCCTGAATTCCTTCCATCCCTTCATTGGAACTCAATTATACCCTTCTCAAATGGGCGCACAAAAGGAAAAGCATTTCCTGTTGCACAGTGTAACTGTAAACAGTGCAGCCAGCAGCCCTGTCACCCTTTATGAGATTTCTACTGGTATGGACATATGCCAAAGGCAGACACAAGAGCAGAACTAAAGGCAAACTGAGGCACTCTGACTGGGGTTGAAAGATAGGGAGAGTGGAGATTTACAAAGAGAAAGTAAAAAGGGGACATTAAGAGAGCTGAGGTTAGTATGCTCACAAATGACACACAGATATAAAAGATGTGTGTGCACCCTCTATTGGTCATGTATTGAAACTACAATGCCATTTATGTTTACTGCTACTAAAAGGGAGATTTTTTTCTTCTAAATGGCCTTAAAGAGTAAAAGGCAAGTGGGTGAGGGATTTTGGGTGGGGAATATTCATTTTAGGCCCTCTTCAAATGCTTGAAGTGATACATGACCACGGCTGATAATCATACACAGCCCCTCCCTGAGGGGTATGTTTAGTTTTTATACATTTCAAGGCCTAAAAATGTAGTAACTCATTCAATGAATACTAAAAACAGTGGTCTGGCATTAGTACCAGTAAATTTGGATGTGAGGAAACATTGTTTAGCCATAATGATTAGGTTATTGTACATAAGATTTTTTCGTCCTGCATTATAATTCAAAATTGTACATGATTACATTCTAATTTAGGCAATTTAAAGTTATTTTTGTAAAGTATGTAATATAATTACAAGCCAAGAACAAATGTTCTAAAGTTTCCATATAAGAATCACCCAACATTCTGTTGTTTTTATCAATGTTCAATCTTTGTCTCAGAAACTCATTACAAGGAGGAGTTTCTTTAGCTTTCGGTGAAATACGGAGAGTGTCTTGTTGTATTCCTGATTATAATTTCTTTAAGATAATCTTTGAAAAAAGTTATTTTTCATGTATTCTTGAATTCATCAAATGTATAACAGACCAAATACCTCTCTACACCCAATCACACAACATAAGGATTTTCTTTTACCTCCCTGTGGCTTATAAAAGTACCTAGAAAGGGCACTCACAAATATTTGTTTTCAAAGAACAACAGCTATGAAATGAACACTGGACACAAAATACTGGGAAGAATATTATGATTAGAATATTCATTTGGATTTTCCAAAAAATATGGCGAATTGAGCCAGAGTTGGTGCATCCTAAGAGTCATGCAGGTTTAGCAGAGACTGGACTGTGGAGAGACAAACAGAGGGTGTGTTTGTACAGTATACTGATGTTGATTTAGACTGTTATAATTTTACTACTCACGTACCTACTCTATACTTACAACAATGTAACACCCTTACCTTTTAGACTACAACATACAAGTCAAAGTACAGAGGGTGGGGCATTATATACTAAGCACACATGATCCTTGTCACACATAGAGCAAGCCTAACCTATAATAAAGTAGGTGTTTCCTTGTGTGTCCACAGATTTTAAATGATTGTTACGGTGTAAGTCTAGGATACGACACCTACCCTATGCCCGCCCTTAAGTAGGCATTATTTAGAATTGTAAGGATATTTCTTTAAATCTAATTAGGGCTATTACTGTGTGCATTACTTCTCACCTGCAATGTTCTGCAGCCTCTGGCGTTCGTCCAGGTTGTACTGCAGCATTTCCATCAGCTCAAAGTACCTGAAGAGTGAGTCCCTGGGCCAAGTGACCTTCTCATCCTCCTCCTGTTCTTGCATCACCATCATATTCTCTTCCATATAGGTATCCCAGTCTGAACAAACACACATACAAAAGCACACATGCACACTATCTTAATGTAAAAATATCCAGTCCAACTATTATCCTTACTCACTAACTTATCGTGCAATGACTCACCATTGTCATTAAGGTTAGATTTAATTGACTTTAGATGTCCGGGTACTTCTGCGATTTTGCCCTGCCTACAATTCAAACGTCGTGTTTATTTTCCTATCGTGATAATATTTCATATATAGTATTTTAAATGTGCAAAATGGCCTTGTAAGCCAAATAGGTGTAGGCCAAATATTGAGAGCTAGTCTTACCCATCTAATTTCAACTGGCTCTTTCTCCTACAAAACAAGGCAATATAAATCGGATGAGTTTTTTTTTAACATAAATTATGTAAGTGATTATATTTGTTTACATATTTGTCCTCACCTGTTGATGATCTCAGCTTTGAACATATCTGCCTTAGCCTGGATCTCAATCTGTTGGACCTCTTTGAACAGATTTTGACGTATAGCCTGGAAGTTGTTCACTTGAGGGACAACAAATCAACAAATCAGTGAACTTGTACAATATCAAGTCTCAACAAAATACACAGAAATAAATGCCAAATGTAAGCAAAGAGATACCAACCCATAATCCCCACAAAGATGTTGCGGAATATGAAGGAGCCAATGAGCAGCCAGAGAATAATGTACAGCCCGCAGATGGCTTGGTTCAGTTCGGCAACTTTCCGGGTGTCAGCGAGCAGGGCGTACCAGTGGTCCAGGGTGAAGAGGATGAAGAGTGTGATGAAGGAGTTGGTGATATCTCTGTAAAAAAAGATTATTTACAACAAATAAAACAACAAATACACTATTGAAGGAGTTTTAAGAAGATTCATGCTATATTCCTCACAAATTATTGTGTCAGGATTATATAATAATCTAGGTATATTGCCCAACACAATCTCCATATCCAATTTCCACTTACTTGAAGTATTGGTTGTAGATAAGGCCTTCAACATCTGAGCGTGTGTAAGTCTGAAACAGGATCACTCCGATCACGGCAAAAATGTAGGCAAACACGATCAAGAGCATGAAAATGAATATCATTGCCTGTAAACACAAACACACACGTTTGTCATTATTTTCCAATCAAACACATCACGTCTTCATGTTTACATTTGAACCCAACAAACAAATGACTGTGTCTGCAGACACAAGCTTACTCTGCTATCTCCTGAAGGAAGTCAACCGGACAGAAGTATTAGGTAATAAGCCACTTTGTAAATATCCTGATGTGGGTTTAAGCTTTGGGCTACATCTATTTACCCAGGACAATCTATTATACTAATATAATTTGGGTGAATAGTGTGTAAGTAGCAGTCCTTAAAACTGTGCTGTGTATTCTAAGTAGAAACAAGGTGTTACCTTAAACGCTTTAGAGACAGATAAAATGATGAGACGAATCTGTCGGAACTTGGTGACTATTTTCAGGGTGCGGAGAATACGGAACTTTCTCAGAAGCTCCACAAACACCATTCCAGTCGCATCCTGCCCATAGATGGCTTTCACAATCTCTGGTAGAACTGACTAGGAGAACAAAAAAGGAAATTACATTTCTGAGGTAACTGCTAGACTATGGGAATGCCACTAAACCTGTAGATGAAGGCTTGTCCATATTATACTGGGGGTTGGTACAGTATACCTATTATGGGGGTTGTCAGACTCTTACCACTATGGTAACAACAAAATCAAAGATGTTCCATGTGCTTTTCCAAAACTGCCAGAAGTTGTCCATCCACTTGAGGAAGATCTCTAAGAAGAAGATGGCCAGAATGCTCCAGTCCAACATGTCCAAAACCAGCTTCAAGATATGCAGACTGGGGTCCATGTTGTCAAAAATCTCTGGAGCAGAAAAAAAACAAACTTTGCTGTGATGTTTGTTGTAAATATTGTCAACAATACAGGTATGGACTTTGAATAGTAAAAGCACCCTAACATTTGAGAAATTTGTTCTAACCTGCTTGGATCTCCAGTACAACAGTGTTCAGAATAATGAGGACAATTATGATATTTGAAAACATTTTACCTGGAAACATGAAGTCAAGGATTATTTTGAATCAATAATAATCAGGCGATCAAATGTATCCAATTAACAAATGGTCCTAGCAGGATAGGGGATAAAATGTCCTTGAATCCATGGTCTAATGCTTAAGGTTTTTCCATTCCAGGCTGAAAGGATACTCTCTATAATCCAGTGTGCGAACATGTTCAAGGGTGGATACTTGGATTGACAGTTCTTCAGTCGTCCCTGGCGACGGTGGTCCATGGTAATAGCAATGTTGCCTCTCTGAGGAGAGATCTCAAATCGCACAAGCTGGTGTGTGTCCTTCCCCATCAGGCTTTTGTAATTATCCTTGTCTGTACGAGAAACACATGTACACACACACACACACACACCCATACACACACACATATATATATATACAGTACTGTGCTAAAGTATAATGCAAAAATCTACACATTAAAATCAATTTAAAAGTTCTGTCATTGAACCCACCAAACACATCTTTTGTACAATATTTGGGACATCCTCTCTGTTCCACTTGAAACAGATCAAGTAAGTCAAAATTTTGGATGAGCTTGGACCTTACGACATCTGCCCTGGGAAGGAACTTCTCATGGTTTGTCTTGGCACTCTTATTGAGGCCGCTGTGGGAGGTTTGGGGCTCCTGTGGGAGAATACATCGTTAGACATTCAATTATCTCCAATGATTTCAAGAATGTTTACAAACAAAAAGTATCTATTAGTTGATTTATGAAGTTCAATGCTAGACAATCTTTAAAAATCTCACTTCAGTCCCCATTTTCTGTTAGTTTATGTCAGAGTGATGTTCACGCAAAAGAAAACCATCTTGCAAGAAGCGTTCCTGCTAACTGAAGTAACTTTCTCATAAAACAGTGATGAACTTTCATAATATAAGTCGTCATAATGAACAAAGAATGAACAGTTACTATGGAAATCTTTAGTGCGTGACATTTCGAGTGTTTGTTTTGCAATGGATTACAACGTAAAAAAATTATAATATGCATGCAAAAACTTAACAAAAATATTTTCCATTCGGTTTTTGCATATTTGGAATCAATCAGAGCCATGGATCATAGGTGTGGTGTAATGCTTCCGATTAAAATTACGGCAGGGGCTTGAATAATTGGTATTAGTGAAACACGGAAACCATGTGTGCCACACTCTGATTGGCTGATGGACGTAGAATGACGCTGTTCAAAATCCAATGGTGAGATGCCACACTTTGGTTACTTTCAGAAGCCCCGGTAATGCACATCCTTAACATTACCACTGACGCTTTCTCTTTCTTTATCTAGTATTGCATCCGACATTCGGTCTATGACAGAAAATCAATCAACATATTCTGTCATTGTAGTAGTCGTTTCCAACAATATTTCATACTGAAATAACGGCTTTATTTTGCTGAATTGAAGACATTTGCGCGGCATAAAATGTTTAAATTTATTATATTCGCTTTTCTCGCCGGGGCTTCCTGGGCCAGTGATGTGATTGAATTCACGGATGACGATTTTGACAGTAATATTGGAGACCACCCGCTTATCCTTGTAGAATTCTTCGCGCCATGGTAAGTTTGTCCCTAATTGTTGTGGGTGCTTGGTAATGTCTGTGAATGAAGGCAAAAGCTGTTACCAACAAGCTAGCCGTAGTAGTTTAAATTCTGCGGCAAGTGACGTGACAGCTATGGATACTTAGTTTCCAGCTTTCCGGAATAATTTGAGTAAACACGCCAGGTGTCTGCACACAATAGTTGCGCGTGAGAATGTGTAGGTAGTATTTTCTAGTGTAGGATTCGGAAGAGTAGGCTACCCACACCTAAGTTCTTACAGTTTTCGTAATTGAAGCAGAAACTAGCTAGCTCTAGCTAGGACAGTTTGCTTGCAACTGCAGTGCTAAACTAGCTAACGTGCAAAAGGCCAGCAAAATACACATTTTTTCTTAATCTGCTCTCATGCTGCACGTTCTGATAGTCTGTTTCAATCATAAAATTGTCGTTGCATTGGTTAACTTTGTGTGGGTGTAACGATTGCTAGACTACCTGCTCCAACCTCACTCGTTACGTAGTTTATTGCTAGTCTTCCTGGCCACAGGAATAGTCTAACAAAATCCAATATGGAATGGCATCTTGACTGTTCATCCCAGTTTTGCAGTGACTGTATGATGGCTATAGTTTACGTTGGTGCTTACTTTGTTAACTTAAATTATTTAAACTAACATGGGATGGCTTCCTTTCAAGGTGTGAATTAGTCAGCTACACTAGCTGGGTCAGCTTCCAGGAAAGTTAGCCAGGGGGTTGGCCCGTCGCTGTTGTAACGTTTTGATTCGTCAGTGAAGTTTGGGTGGCCACTTCTGATTCGTTTTTGAGACTCTTCCATAGTTCATTAATGTTGTCAAACAGGATAGACTCCAGATGTAAAATTCAAAGCATCTAGAAATGTGTACTTAACACGTTCTCGATATAGATGGATATGTTTGTACATATATAGTTATATACACACACATAAGTTAGACAATTATCATAACATGTTTAGATGACAAGGGATTGTAAGGAGGAGCAGTACCAAATACCTGCACTTTTTACTAATGATAATAAACGACAGTTTGTGCAAGTGTTTCCTGCATTAAATTGCACCAGCTCAGAATCTAATGTATCTGACACATCTTGGTTGTATCAAATTCCTCACTGAAGTAGCTTGCCGAGATATCTCACAAACCTGAATAGCTGGCATGGACAAACTCGTGTTGTGCGCGACATACATAACCCCTTGCTCTCCCATGTCTCTCACAGGTGTGGCCATTGTAAACGATTAGCTCCTGAGTTCGACGCAGCCGCCACCCGTTTAAAAGGCATTGTCTCATTGGCTAAGGTACTGCTACCCTGCAATTCACATTAGTCAGCCAAATGTTGGACAACAATATTCTAGACTTTTTTTCTGCTCTCAATATTAAATCCCACTTTGAACCCTACATTTTAATCACTAGCCTTATCCTTCAGGTTGACTGCACGGCCAACAGCAACGTGTGCTCAAAATACAAGGTCAGCGGCTACCCAACACTGAAGATATTCCGAGACGGGGAGGACTCTGGTGCCTATGATGGTCCTAGAACTGCAGGTATGTGAAACACACTGGGGTCCTAAACCTTATGTTTGTGCTGTGGTATTTTGGATTTCTCCCTTTCCGTCCCTCTATCCTACTCCCTCTCACACTCTCTTCCACTCGCGTCCTCTTCATCTCTTTCTCACTCACGCTTCTCCTTTTCGTCTTTGTCAGATGGAATTGTCAGCCATCTAAAGAAGCAGGCAGGCCCAGCTTCTGTGGAAATCAAGACAGTAGCAGAGTTTGAGAAGTATGTTGGAGGGCGTGATGCCAGTGTTATTGGTAAGTGGCTGCAAGGACCGTGCCTTCTGAAGATGTCTAACTACTGCTGTGCTTTAGCTAAGAGGTGTGGTTTGGAGGTTCAATATACATGCTTGCTTGTAAGGACAAACCACATCATGAAATGCCATCGCTATGTCTGTCTCCAGGTTTCTTTGCTGATGGGGGAAGCCCAGCCCAAGGAGAGTTCCTCAAGGCAGCCAGCGCACTTAGGGAGTCTTACCGCTTTGGACATACCAACTCTGAGGAGCTTCTCCAGACACACAACATCGAGGGAGAGTAAGTAGTTGTTTAATTTCATTGATTTAAGTTACTGCTTGTCACCGGTTTAATTCCAGGTAGGAAAATTTTAGCAGGTGATGTTATAAGATTGGTAATACTCCCAGGTCTTGGACTAGTTTACTGTACAAATGCACGTTGCTGACCCAGTTACTGTAGATGGGATGGTAGAAGGACACTTGTATGACCTGTTCCTGTTCGTTCACAGGGGAATCCTACTGTTCCGCCCACCTCGTCTGAGCAACAAATTTGAAGAAAGTACAGTGTCTTTCGACTTGGAGAAATTCACCAGTGCGAATATAAAGATGTTCATTCAGGACAACATGTGAGAATTAATGTGGTTATATTTGTAATAGTAGAGAATCCTTTACTGATGCCTTTTATAAATGTGTGTGTATACACACACACACACACATTCATAAAAGGCATCAGTAAAGGATTGTTATGTGTATATATATATCTCAAATATGAATGAATGAATTTATTTTTTATTTTACCCCTGTTAGTTTTGGTATTTGCCCACACATGACTGAGGATAACAAGGACCAACTGAAGGGCAAAGACTTGCTGGTGGCCTACTATGATGTGGACTACGAGAAAAACCCCAAGGGCTCTAACTACTGGAGGAATAGGTCAGCGCTCCACCCATAACTGTGAAAATGCATTTATCTATAAATCTTGCCTGACCCACAGATCTGTGTTTGTTTTCTTGAGAACCATAGCGGTTATAACTTCATGGTTATTTAAACTTGATTAGATGTGTAGATTACTTACACATTCTGTAAAATGTATTTATGATCTTGCGGTGTGTGTTCTGCTTGAGGAAGAGTAAAAAACTAAATGTTTTACATTCAATTTTAGTCCATGGTATTCAACAAATAACCTGATTTTGGCTTCCATGTTTTCCCAGAGTGATGAAAGTGGCTAAGAGCTTCCTGGATCAGGGGGAGAAGCTGAACTTTGCCGTGGCCAGCAAGAACAGCTTTAGCCATGACATCTCAGAGATGGGTTTAGATGCAAGTACAGGGGAGGTGCCCGTGGTCGCTATCCGCACTGCCGCCGGAGACAAATTTGTTATGTCTGAGGAATTCTCGTAAGTGTCTGAACCACACACTGTTCTTATCAGTGGTTGACTGGAGAAAATGTTGCTCTTGATAAGCATTCAATCATGGTGAAAATGAAAGTTAATATATTGGTATGTTTCCATACAGTCGTGACGGAAAAGCCCTGGAGCGTTTCCTGCAGGACTACTTTGATGGGAAGCTGAAGCGCTACCTCAAGTCTGAGCCCATACCAGAGAACAACGATGGACCAGTCAAGGTGAGGAAGTCCAGGGCTAGAATGAAGGGGGGGGTTTGACCCCCCTAATTAAGACTTGGATCCCCCCAAAAGAGGTAAAAACAACAGGTCGGGGGGGTTGATACATTTATATATTGTTCTTACCTGTAATCGTAAATATTACTTTACGCCCTGGAGAAGAAGTTGACCCCCCCGATTGTCATTGTATAATTTGCATTCCGAGTAAGTCTGTGCTTGTGACTGCTAGATTCTTGGCAGGTTGAGGTGTCAATTACGTGAATTATTTCAGTTTAAAGTCTTAAAAATGCCTACATTTCGAATGTTGAGCCAATTCTAAAGTGTATAACCCAGTGTGGTATAGGTTTAGGGTTTATATCATGGCGTAAGATAAAGTAGGTTATGGGTTAATCTCAAGTAACTGTGTTCTAAACCTGACCTATTTCCATTCCTTTTCCTATGTTTCTTCCCAAGGTTTTGGTGGCTGAGAACTTTGATGCCATTGTCAACGATGACAGCAAGGATGTGCTGATTGAGTTCTATGCTCCCTGGTGTGGCCACTGCAAGAGCCTGGAGCCTAAATACAAGGAGCTTGGAGAGAAGGTGAAAGTCAGATTGAAAACATGGCTGCATGTAATATTTGTGTTCCTGACTTGTTTGCGCCCAACAGCATAACTTATTTATCCTCCATTTATAGTTGTCCAGTGATCCCAGCATTGTCATTGCCAAGATGGATGCCACAGCCAATGATGTGCCATCCCAGTATGATGTCAGGGGGTAAGTTCAGCCTTGGAAGTCTTTAAACAGATTTTTGGGAAATGATATTTGAGGCTGTATTGTTCTGATGAATCAAAGCCGTATCTTAGACGGGCTGGAGTGGTCTGTGTAAAACATGAGATATTGATACTACTCTTCATCACTATGTTCTGTTTTCCTACAGTTTCCCTACCATCTATTTTGCTCCAGCTGGAGAGAAGAAAAGCCCAAAGAAATATGAGGTTGGTCCTAATTCATATGAATTTCATTGTTCTTGCATTGTCTTAAATGTCTGGTCTTTATTTGGGACTTGATACCCCCTCTAAGGTAGAGCCTTTAGACCACGTTAACATGTCATTGTCCCTGCTTTCATTTCAGGGAGGCCGTGAGGTCAATGACTTTATCGCATACCTGAAAAAGGAGGCCACCAACCCACTGGTGGCCCAGGAGGAGCCTAAAAAGAAGAAGACTGAGCTATAAATACCGTTCATCAGTGAACCAACATCCTGCGGAGGGAAATATCCTGATGGAGAACTAAACTATAGTTACAAATCTTTTAGTGAACTACGGAAATGCTCTGGCCCCAGTTGCAATGAAGGGCCCTCCCTTGGGTCCTGCTGCTGTGGGAACACCGTGGAGGGTGGTGGACAGAGCCTACCTGATTTAAATGTATGGAAGAGGGACGGCTTTCAAATCAAGATTATTTCCCCTGGTCTGTACCTCAGACTGATGCACTTTGGTTTGAGACCAATTCCAGTCATTTATTGCTTAGTTTTGTTTTTACTGGATGAGGGGTGTTTATGGTGAATTCCGTTTGTCTGTTTTGTACCACATCTTTGTTTTTGTACATTTGGAAGGATTGTGAAATAAAAAGGCCCACAAAACCAATTTTGAAGAAAGAGTATTTGTTTAATTATCCTTTCATTCCTAAATTTCAAATCGGTGGGAGGTGTTTTGTGCTTTCCTGTTCATTAGCTTTAATAAACAACTCCTTATTTGACGAATTGCACAATTTAAAATGAAATGTTGAATATTGTACGGTGTTTTGACCAATCATAATTCGTTATGACCTAAGAATTTCCATATGTACATTGTTAGTGTACATGTGTAGATGTAGGCCTGTATTGACAGACATCTTTTGCACATTGGTTTTTACCAAATACAGCACAAATGTATTTTAGAGATTTAGAAGGTCAAGCTGAATCTTTGAACTGTTTTGATTGTAGTGGTTAGGTTACTCCTGTGGATGGCATCAACGGCCACAATGGCTTAGAGCCTGCATGAACAGTTGTCAACGAGGGAGGGAGGTGACCAATCATAACTATGTTTTCCGAACCTGTCGGAAGCATACGGTCTGTGGTCGGAAGTAGGAAACTCGTTTACTGGCTCGAGAACACGTGTCGACAAAGGTAACCAGCTTTTTCTAATATTATGATTTTAAAGTATATACGAGTGATACAATAGATTTACAGCTTTGTTTTAGTTAAGCAGCTCAAAGCACCTATCGAATTTACGTGGAATAATCAGTAGCCTTAAGTGTGTACGATATCCAGCTAGCATAGCAAAAAGCTAACAGACATCGGCTTGACTCGTTAAATCAGTGTTATTTAAACTCTTGGCTCGGTACTGAAATAATAGCAAGTTATAGTTACTGGCTAACTAGTTAATAACGCCACTGTTAATGCTAGGTGCTTGGTATTGGCTAGTCATAGTGTGGTGTGCTACACTTTTTCCAGTCATTACCTATATTATCAATAAAAAAGAAATATATTTTAAAGGAATGTGACCCACCTATGTCAATGTACCTGTACCAATGTACCTTACTAAAGGCAAATAAACTTGAAATGTGATTTGAGACATCGACAACTCATTGTCTTTTAAATGTTTATTATAAATGTGAAATGTTCAACCTTTGCCCTGTTGTTTATGCAGATGTGACACCAACATTGCATGGCCAGTGCAATGTCTGAAGCCGGAATTTCTAATGGGAGAAAACCCCATAACAATGCTTCATGGGGACTTATCAACGACAGACATTTTGCCAGTCAAACCATGCTACTACATACTGTGGAGAATTCCAAAGCAAGGAAGAGACGGCAAAGGAAAAATATAATTACGAATTTGAAAAGAAGGAAAATAGTAGGCGACGAAGAAAAGCTTGACATTACTAGAGCAGTGAAAAAGAAAAAGTTGTGTCCAGAGCACACAGATAATTTAAAACACGAATCTGAAACATCTACTTTGAACACCGAAGATTCATGGATGCATGAATCAAATTTTGTACTGCCATTATCATCTCCTGTAAAGGTTTCCCCGACATCTGGTTTGAGGCATACCAAAGTAACAAACCAGCAGTACACTTTAAATAAAAGGCATTTGCTTCCAGCTCTCGGAGAGTGTTGGGAGGTGGACAGTGGGTTCTCGTCCGAGGCTAGCCCTCCAGCAAGCGGACGCAGCTCGCCCTACAACAGCTTGTGCCAGGGCATGGTGGTTGCCATGGACTGCGAAATGGTGGGCACCGGGCCGGGTGGACGCTGTAGTGAATTGGCTCGCTGCAGCCTCTTGGACTATCATGGCAACGTCATTTACGACAAGTATATCCGCCCATGCCAGCCAGTGACAGACTACAGGACTCGCTGGAGTGGCATCCGGAAGCACCACCTCGAGAATGCCTTACCCTTTTCTGAGGCCAGGGCAGAGGTAAGGGAATAGGCCACGTCCCTTGTCATTAGGCTACTCCTCAGGCCTGACTGTCCACCTTCTTCAACCCCCAACTGTACACTATTAAGCCTCTTCCTGACACACAGGCATTCACACACCAGCGGGGTATTCCAGAAAGCAGGTTATGCAACATAACCAGTTAAGTTAACCCACCCACTGATTCACAATGTTGCAGCAACCTACTGGCAATGTTGCTACAACGCTGGGTGTCAGCTGGGGAGTTAACTTAGCCGGGTATGTCATATAACCTGCTTTCTGGAATACCCCCCAGATGTAGTGTTTTGAAGTAGTAGTATACTAACATACCTCTCCTTTTTCCAGATACTTGAGATAATAAAGGGGAAAGTTGTAGTGGGCCATGCCCTCAATAATGACTTCCATGCTCTGGACTTCAACCATCCATGTCACATGAAGAGGGACACTAGCAGTACGCGCCTGCTCAGGCAATTGGCTGGTTACCCCGTCAGACACTGCATCTCATTAAAAATTCTGGCCAATAAGTTACTAGACAGAGAGATCCAGGTGAGGACCACTCATATCGTCTCATATACCTGGTCATGTTTTCAAGTTCAAAAGTGGCCATTTTGGGGTTCAGCTTTTGGAATGATGGACATATTAGCTGAATGCTCTAAGTGTCAGGTGTAACCGTTGAATTTAGCTTTGACTGTGACCAGACCTAGTGGACTTCTACCTGTAAAGCTTGTATGCAAGAGAACCTTGATCTCTTTTTTACAGTGTGTATGGGTGTCATTATTGTGCATTAATAATGCATGTTGGATGTCAGTTAAATCTTTGACAACAGCTACATTTTCTTCCTGTGCAGGTGGGTAGGCGGGGCCACTGCTCGGTGGAGGACGCTCGGGCAGCCCTGGACCTGTACAAGCTAGTAGAGAAGGACTGGGAACAGAACTTTCCAGACAAGTCGAGGGACATGGGTCCCTCTGCCCCCCCTGACCCTGCAAACTCCAGCCAATACATGCAGGACCAATACTGGCCAGAGAACCTGGTTGAGGATAGCCAGTGAGAGGAGTGGGAAGGGTAAGACTAGAAAGATTTGTGTGTAACCTCGAGGATTGGAGAAATGCAAGTAAATGGAACACCTAATTTACACAGATGGATGAGTTGTAATTGAATGGTGCCCTTCTCCGGTCTGACAGTTTGGAAATCTCAGACAAACACATTTAAACCACAGTTCTAGCATCATATTATGTGGCAATTCTACTACTGCTGGTTTTTATGGCAAGTTATGGTCTCATTCAATAAAAAACTTTACTCAGTATCCCACATACATTAGTAGATTAGTACGATTGATTTGACCACATTTGTTCTTGAAGTGAGTCATTGTGAAGCAAAAACAATGCCCGGCCTTGTATCTAGCTGAGATGACGTGTGGGACAGGTAATCTGGTAAAAGTGTTTTACTGAAATATATTTGAAAAAGTGTAGTTTTTGTAATAAAATGGGTTTTAAGTGTTACTGTTATCGTGACTAGAAAAAGATACTAGCATACTATGTTGTGTGTTTTAATGGCTGTTTGCAATGCAGTTTCATTTAGAAGTGGTTTCATCATGATTTGGCCTTTTTCCAACAAAGAAATTCACTTTGGTCATGAATAGTGCTCTGTCAAATACCTGACTAATCATACACAATGACCTCACAATGTTACCTCCCTTTATAAGGGTTTATTTATGGAACTTTTTGAGGTTTTAGTTGACAAGTCATGTTTTATTAAATGTTTAACAGCAACAGATTGTTACAGAAACTTACATGTAAACATTGTATGCTGCTCTACTGTAAAGATCTGACAGTGCCCTAATTTGATTACAATAAATTATGCATTTAAAGCATTTTCATGGTCTACTGCTTTAATTTAGGTATTTGTTACCGAAAAGGCCCCTACTTGCGTGGGGTAAGTGAAATATGACAATTGATTATGGATCAGAACCTTGACTTACCCAAGTACTTCTGATGTTGCAAAGAAATAGTTGCTCATAGAGTGAACTGTCATTTTGGTAGCTTCAGTGTGTTGGCGGTAATATGTTTAAACTTTACTCTCTCTTGGAAAAAAATCTTTTTTTTACACACTCACCCAAAGCTTTAATTTGGCCCTGTGGCTCATGGCCTGCCTTTAGCAGTACAGAGCCTGGCATTGTGTTGTCAAGCCGGGTGAGTTATTCTGCCAGTCCCCCTGTGAGCGGATCAGGGCTGGTTTAACAGATTATTTCTGCTCCATTCCCCATTGCATCAGTGACAAATGTGCATGAATGACGTTAGAGCCACTTATTTTTAAGAAATGAAATCTCAAAAAAGGATCTTTATAAAAAAAAGTTTGGGATCAAGGATCAACTAACAGTAAATACATGGGGCAAATTGGCACCTTCCTCCTTTTCTCATTATTTTACTGTAAACCTGCTATTGAATTCAAGTTGCACAGAGACTAACAATAACGACTTTTCACTTGCCTAAAGCCTTGGAATTTATCTGACTCCCCCCATGTGCCCTTGAAGCACCTCTCACCTAAAAGTGTAACCCATTTGATTACCACAGCCTCCTCCTCCCCTCACACCCCCAAAGCTCCACCCCTTTTCCCCTTTTCCCACTCCCATTTTACAACAATCTCTTCCCCACTGGTTGAGCATCGCTATTCCCTCCCCTTCCTTCTTCCTCACTTCTTACCTATTATGCTGATTATTAGAAAGATTGGAGGGGCATAATCCAGAGTGACGTAATAATCCCAGGCACTACAAATCCTGTGGCCCCTCCATGCAGCTCCCCACAGACTCCTGTGACTGCAGTGCCCAGGGCCTCTCAGCTCCAGGTAAGACTTCACCTACTCCTTTTCCCCCTCTCCTTTGGTTCCCTGGAGGTAGTGCGTTACAAGGCACATTTGGGGTTTGGCAGCTCTCATGGGTCCAGCTGGTTTTTGTAGTGTTAATGTTTATGAAAAGCAATGCTTAATTACACTGTAGAATGTTGTAACTTTTGAATGTAGTATCAATAACTTTTGCTTTGTTCTACAGTGAGATTGATGGTTGATAATAATAATTTAGTAAAAACATAGTTATGGGGATTCATTTTCTGAATGAGCCTAGTTTACAAGCATTGCCTAGTTTAGCAATTCAAATGTTATATCTTTGGGTATTGGAAATTGAATTTCCAATCGAATGCCTTAATTTTCTCAGGAGCTCAGCTCAGTAGAATGCTAACCAATCTGCTTCCTCCCCACAATTGATTTTCCATATCTGTTTTCTGTGTCATGGGTAGAGTTTCTGAAATGTTAAGTACACTTCCAATTGTGTAGGTAAAGATACATTTAAGGAAAATGTATTAAGCTCTCTCAGTTAATACATTTAATATTGATCTAAGTACACTCTTTTTCTTCTTGGGTTGATTGGTTCTCTGTTTATTAGTTACTGAGAAAGTTGTATTTGCACATAAAACACAAAACCTTAACAGGATAGTGAGCAAATGTGTGTCAGTAGGTTAATAAGTCTTAAGATTTCAAAATACGCTAATCCTGTAGCTCAGTGGTTCCCAACCCTGGTCCTCGGGACCCCCTGTCCTGCATGTTTTAGATGTTTCCCTGCTCAAACACATCTGATTCAAATGAATGGTCGTTAAAAGGCTTCTGCAGAGCTGGATAACAACCTATTCATTTGAATCAGGTGTGTTGGAGCAGGGAAACATCCAAAACATGCAGGACAGGGGGTCCCGAGGACCAGGATTGGACACCCCTGGGCTAAACAAAATATCTCAATGCACTCATGATCATTTGCTGGAGAGTCATTTGAACTAGAACACAAAGGGTGAACTGTATCTTCAGTTCTCTACCTTCATCTTATTTTTGAATATTCCATTTATTTTCTACATTCCCAGTGTGTCCAAAGTTGCTCTGAATACCAGAAGAAATGGCTGTCGTTGTGAGTACATTTCAGGACCTTTTTCTGTTTGCTAAGTCTGTGCCAGATATTGTTTTTGTGGTGTTTAATCTTAGAAATCACTTTGTCCAATTTTACCATTACTTAAATCTGAGGATACAGAGATTATTTTCAAAATGGGTATCTGAGTAACAATGACTATTGTTTATTGATTATATCGTCCAATGAGATGGAGGTTTTTAATGTACTCCATGGACGACGGGTACGGATTACAATTATGTAAAGCCCACCGGTTACACCTCAAGATAAACTCCTCCCCAATGTGACACGACATAATGACATTTCACATGACTCCCCCTTAAACCTGGTATCACTGGATGTTGTAAACAGGACAGCCCTTTAGCCCTGTAATCTCAGGGTTATACTAGCTTTATGCTGTGCTCATGTGAAGCAGCTTAGCTGCTAATGCTAGCACTGAGGCCCCATTGATTTAGGAAACCCTCACAGACGTTAGTCGCATATTTGGGGGAGAAGAGGGGGTTGTGTGCGTGTTTCGGATTAGACGTTTTTTGAACCTCGTCTGATATTGATCCTTTAGTTAGTCTTGTGAGGCTGAGGTTGGCGGCAAAGCATGATTATGTCTCAACACCCCCCCCACCCACCTTTTTTCTTTCTGTAGACTGGAACATTCCGTATGGTGTCGGAGGAGGAGCAGGCCCTCAGGGCCAAGCTGGAGCGCCTCACGGTCAAGGATCATGGCCCTGTGTACGGACCGTGTGCTAAGCTTCCTGACCACACCATGCAGAAGGTGATCTGTAGTTCTCTTTCTCCCTCTTTATCGCAGACGCAAACAGGCCCACACACCTCTCACTCCCCTTGAACTTAAATTATTTTAGACCAATATCTTCCCTTCTACATCAGTGTTGTGTTGCATTTTTTTGCATCAATAAACTGTTTTGGGTTTGTGCATGTGTGTGTACCCCTTCCCCCTCACCTTCCAGGCCAAAGATGAGCTGAACGAGACTGATGAGAAGCGTGTGTCAGCAGCCAAGGAGCTGCGGGCCATAATCAAGGAGAAGGCGGATGCAGGAGACGAGTTGGCCAAGGGGGTGCAGGACACCTTTGGGGAGAAGCCTGACTCTACACTGGTGCGCTTCATCCGTGCCAGGAAATACGACGTGCCCAGAGCCTTTGACCTCATGAAGGGTGGGTCCCTGCTTGGACTAGAAACAAACACAAGCTTTGTTTCCAGCACATTTCACTTACTTTGGGATCAGTTGTTTTACTGCCAACTGTTTTTTTATATGTCCTATGCATTCCGTAGAACAATAGTCGATAATTCCTACCTCGACAAAGGTGTTTTACCAGACGAAAAATCACAAGATATATTAACACTTATTTTGTGTTCAGGTTATGTGCGCTTTAGGAAGGACTACCCCGAGCTGTTTGACAACCTGACCCCCGAGGCGGTGCGAAGCACCATTGAGGCCGGCTACCCAGGCATCCTGTCCAGCAGGGACAAGTACGGCCGCGTGGTGCTTCTCTTCAACATTGAAAACTGGGACTACGAGGAGATCACCTTCGATGAGGTGAAGCAAGCGACCCAGATCTGGTTGATTCTCATAATAAAGCAGTAATCAAGACACTGTACCTTAATGAATGGTTCTGTGCTGTCTGATCTTTCTTGAATAAAAACATGTTTAAAAAAAAACGACCCAGATTTTGGGGGTCGGCTTATCACTATATAGCTTCTTGTTCAGGCAGATAATGTCAAATTATTTAACTTGTTACCAGTGATGATGGTCAAAAACAGCTCTATTATTCATTTACAATGTTATTTTAAGCCTTTCACTCAAGTAACATGTGTCTCTTGTTTTGTGTGTCAGATTCTGCGTGCCTACTGTGTAATCCTGGAGAAGCTTCTGGAGAACGAAGAGACTCAGATCAATGGCTTCTGCATCATTGAAAACTTCAAGGGCTTCACCATGCAGCAAGCCTCTGGCATCAAACCCACTGAGCTTAAGAAGATGGTTGACATGTTGCAGGTAACAAACCACATTGCCAGTAATGTGAGAAAGAGATATTATACAGTAGATCCAAAACAAGACCAAATCTTCTCCTTACCCTTATCCTTATCTCGTATTGCAGGACTCCTTTCCTGCCCGCTTCAAGGCCGTGCACTTCATCCACCAGCCCTGGTACTTCACTACCACCTACAATGTGGTCAAGCCCCTCATGAAGGGCAAGCTGTTGGAGAGAGTGAGTATAGAGGGCACACTGGATGGGGGTCAGATGGCTTAGTGGTTAGGGAATCGGGCTACCAATCCGAAGGTTGCTGGTTCGATTCCCGGCGTTATGATAATCATTCGTGTGAGGCTTCACCTGTCATATATGGTCTATTGATGGTCTGACTCACTAGGTGTTTGTTCATGGAGATGAGTTGGACAACTACTACAAGGAGTTTGATGCCGACATCCTGCCCTCCGAGTTTGACGGCAAGGGTTCCAAGTATGATGGCAAGGCCACTGCAGCAAAGCTGTTTGACTGAACATCAAACCCCCCGCAACCGCTCTGAACCGGGATGAGACCTTCTTACACACGTGCACAATTGGAGCTACAAACTGAACTTCAATCTAGCAGAGTGGCTTTAGAACAAGTTATGTATAAAATATTGTTATGAGTGCTTTGCCTTGTTGATTTCAATGTCAATGGCCAACAAAACCCTTTCATCAGCACAGAAACCATTGTAGCATCAGCTTTGCCTTGTTATCATTATTTTGAAGCCCTCTACAATCAAATTCACACTGTTGATTGCCTTTTTCTGTGCTTTTGTTATGTCCTTTGTTTGACCCACACAAAATCAGCAGGCCCTAGTATTTATGATAAACCTTTTTCAGTAGGCCCCCATCCCTATGTAAGCCTCATATCCAACAAGTGCCTGTCTAGTCTTTTGGTTTCATCTGGAAATGTATATGATGGACACAAAAATAAATCCTAATTTGGTGCAGGGGCTTAAGAATGTCACCTCTGAAAAACTGTACAATAAAGTGTATATAAAGATGTCTTGCTTATCTTTAAGTTTCAATGACAGTGTCCTCAAACTATGGTTTGTGAGGTATTTAATGTAGTCCTTTGATAAGTATGGCTAGTACATATCTAAATACACAAAAATGTGACCGTGGTATCAGTTATGAAGCCACATACCCGTGTACATGCTCCCAGGTTTAATACTGTTCCAGAGTTAACGTGCATTTCTTCATGTCTGACAGCCATGCATTAATTTTTTTGAAAGAAAAAAAACTGAAGAGATGGACAGCCCATTGTTCAATACAATAACCACAGTAGTTGCATCTGTACATGAAAATATTTTATTAAAGGTCACGAGTTCAAACTGTTTTTAATATTACCAAAAAATGCATTGCATTACATATTTGTTAACCAGTGCACATGATTGACAGGAGTACAGCACAGTGTTGTTACGATTCTATGTTATCGCAACAGATATTGTCCTAAAACATGTCAGACTGTAAACCGAAGAGTAAAGGCAAAAAATTGGAGGAGTTCCAGAGGGAAAAAACGGCAGTTATCAAGTTGCCGTTAAGGTCTATTAGTAGGAAGTAGGAAGTCTACATCTCATATAAAGGCAGGGCCAGGTTTGAGAAACTAGCTATTTAGACTTGAGTTTGAAAGTATCCAACCCAGAATTTCCCCCCAAAACATATGTGCTGCCTGATTAGTGCTGGGAGGACAAGTAGGTAGACAAGCAAGTAGCCTGTCCAATCATTGTATTCAGTACGAACACAATGATTGGTCGTGTTAATTCCAGTCCTTTGACAGCCACAGATATCAGATGTATTTGACTGTCAGAGCAATTGATTTATAGATAGCTATCAGGATGTGAAGTTTATTTCACCAAATATGACAAATAGTGCTTCTCAAAAACATTACCTACCCTGCCTTTAATATTGCCATGACAACAGAGAATTTATGGTCCATTGTCCACCATAGACTGTGCAAAAGATTACAGCTGCGTAAGAAAAGGGTGTACAGCTGTCAGAAAACAAAGACGAATCCACAGTGATTACAGAAAAATATTTGTGTCACACATTTATAACAATTTTTTTTGACAAAAATAAGAGGTAACTGTAAGTGAATTAATAAGTGAGCAGAAATTGTGAGAAATTAGGATGTTCCTAAAAACTGTAAAAATTTCAAAAGCGAAAAACACATTTATATACCTAAAATTTAATTGAAAGAGGCATAGGAGCTTATCCCCAAGGAAGAATACCAAGTCATAAATTACATTGGGTCTTATATGGAAAGTTATGTTTAGAACTGTACCTCAGCAGCATAGACTGGTCCTAAACGTCACAGTCTGAACACAGACATTGTTGTTGCTACACCACGCAGTTAGTAAATTATTGAGATTAAACTAAGTTCTCACATTGTGAAAAATTCAATTTCAAACTTAGTCTAAAAGGAAAATACACTGTTTGTCCCTTTTAAAACCAAGTCTTAACTGCCATAGTTCCCCATGGGAGACAATACTTAAGGAAGATCATACAGAAATACACCAACAAAGCTAAATTAAGTATTACAGAGGAGCTAAGGCATGGGTGAAGAACAAAATGAAGGGACTGAAATGATAACTATCCACCCAATGACCCTTCTCCTCCTTTTGAGAAAGTATAGGACCTATTGCCAGGCAGGGGAGGATGTACTTCTACTTAGTACAGTACAGGTAAATGAGGATTAACGCAACAGTAGTTTATGACTGGTCCGGTTGTGTATGTACATGCTCAACCCTAACTCTAGCCCTTGAAAGTGTCTAGTCACACACAGTTCCTTCAAGAAACCTCTCAACACTTCTAATATCCCTTTCTTATTTAAAGTTAAAAGTTCCAATTAAACTCCCAAACAGCATCCGAAAACATGATTTTCCCCCTCCCCCTATCTGTAAGCACCATAAGTAACATTGGTGACAGGTGGATCTCCTTGGCTCGGCAACAGTGGCGTCCTATAGTGGTTTACCAACGGGGTCCATTTGGGCCGTCAAGGCCCCAGCTCCTTGATAAGGCTTTGGCTTTAAGCCTCTGAATAGAGGCATCGTAACTTTACTGATAAGCCCTTGGGGCCACAGAGCTTGAAGTTACATGTTTCCTTTACCTGTTCCTGAATGTGTCCCTTCTCACATGTTAGTTCCTTTGAAATGGTAAAAGTTAAAGAGTGACTTGGTAAAAAGGCCATGTAAAAACATGGATGGGGTTAGAGGGTTAGGAGAAAGGGAGAGTAGGTAGCATATCATTGCTTATCTATGGGTTAGTGTGTTAGGGCTTGAACACTGCCTGTGAGGGTTTAGGTTTTGCCCAGGGTCTGGGGATGGCAGGAGTGCAACTGTCTCCCACGCTGTGTCCTCTGGCAGACTGGCTTGTTCTTCTCCCACTGGCAGATGGAGTTTGCGTAGCTTACAATGACCTTGTCCATCCAGGTGAGGGGCTGGGGGAACAGCACCGCTCCCTCAAAGAAGCCTAGGTGGCCACCGTGCTGTGTCAGTGCGAATATCACATTCTGCTTCTTTTCTGGAAAGAGAGGGGGTGGGGGGGGACAAGGGGTGAAAAAAAAAATACAAATAAGTGAGTTTTTTTTTCTTGTATATGGCGTGTGCCATACAAGATCTGCGGACCATCCAGGATGTAGCCGCCGACCTAATATTTCAAGTACTCACATTCATCGGGTTGCAGTGAGGATCAAGCACAAAACCTTGACCTTTGCCTATGCTACAGTCAACAGGCCCTGCATACCTCCAAGACATTATTTAACCATACGCATCAACTCAAATGCTTCGCTCTGTGACACTGAGTTGTTTCGTGACCCCTGCACAGAGACAGCAGGGTCCTCGATTCTATTTCCGTGCTTCAAAGGTAGAAGGATCTCGCACAGTACTGGGTACCCAAGGTCTAGTTGCTTTGCACTGTGCCAGGTAAATACAGACCTTTTCTTGGCTCTGACCACTGAAATACTGCACTATGCACTTCTGACTCTTGATTTTCTGCTATCTTTATGTACTATTTGTTTATTTGTATGCATGTCAAATGTAAAAGTTGTGGATAATCCCCAGGGATATTTTGTATATATTATCCATCAATCATATAGACATTCAGCTTCAAAAACACTGAACGCGTTTCCTCAAATGACAATGTTAGATAACAGTACTTCCTCGATATAGGGCAATGAGTGAGGCAATCGATTCCAGCAGTAACGGTAGTCAGTTAGTTTTAACCAAAGTGAGAGTAGAGGCAAGACCTATGGTTTCCTCCCAGAAAGAGGATCCCATCCTCAGTTCCATTTCCGTAATTCTATCCTTCCCCATTCCCTCCCTCCCTCCCCCTTCCAACCTTTTGCTCCATCCCTCTCCCTTTTCCACTAACACACACAAAGGTGAATACATCTTTTCAACTATATTCACTTAGATCATACATTCAACATATTATATTAAAAAACATAAACCTATTCTAGTGAATCTCCATAAAGAAAAAGGTCTGTTTTGTACCCATAAAAAATGCAAGGTCTTCCAGGCCTGTTAACTGCCATTTAAGCTATTTAATGGTGGTAAGACTCCTACGGGGACTTTAGTGCATCAACATCACCTATAGAGTTTAGATGAGTCACCAGCACCTTTACCCTAGAAACTAGCCCTCGTCCTACTGCTGATGATTTACTCACTGAGGCTAATGACCCAGGGCATTCTGGCAGTAGGAGGCAGCAGGGATACATTTAAAATAGTACACACACACACAGTCACATAGTTTCACAAAGGAGTTCCCCCCCCCCCACACACACACACACCTATAAATAATCCCACACCAGAGGGGATCACATGGCTCTAAAAAATTTACCAAGACTGTCTGGGTAGGGAGTCACAGCTGAGAGATCTCAGACAAGACATTATCATCACTTAAGAGTGTGTATGTGTGTCTGAAAGGGAGAAACTGAAAACAGGTAGACTGTGTGAGCTCATGTTTACTAGGTACATACAAACATTCATGTGCTAATGCCTTTCAAACCACAACACAGTACATCAGGAACTTGGCAACAGCTATGTTGATGAAGTATGTGTTACATAAGTTCCTTCCCCAGTGGAAGGAAAAGTAGCACATCATTTTTACTTGGGTTCATGTAGAGGAAAGTCAACAATTGGCTTCATAATGTATAAGAAAAATACCTGCAAGTGTGCGTGGGATGGTCAACAGTGATGGATGTACCAGGGGGTCATCTGAAGAGTTGACCAATAGGAGAGGTACATTGACCTGGAATAGAACCACCGTCATCAGTCATCATTGACATTCTAAGATGAAGGTTGTGAAGCAACCAGTGTTCACTCACATTGTAGATGTACTGCACGCAGCTTTCCTTCTCATAGTACTCTTTTAACGAGTCATGGCCATGGAATTTCCTACCAAACGCAATTAAATCAATCAGGAAAATCATTAAGTAGCTACAAAACCTGATTATAGGGAATAGCTTCAAAATGACTGCCACAATACAAGTCTCCCTTACCTCATGATGTTGTCGTCAATTTGCATAATGGAGGTGGCAGTATACAGTTTGCTCAAATCTGCTTCCTCGATCTTGGTCGAGTTGGACCCAAATAGACTCCGCCTTTAGTGAATAAAAACAATTTAGTGTTTATATAATTTCCCAGCTTGTACTTACTAAGTTAAAAAAAATCGAATGAATTCTGAAGGTCAGCTGTTGCCTCTCCATTGGTACCTGTGTGACAGGATAATCTTCTTCATGTTGTCGGCCATAAGAAAGTTGTAGATCCTTCGGCACTGGTCCCACTGTAGGAACGTCTCCTGAGCCCTGGAAATACACAGACACACAGTCAGCCCAAAATGGAGCAGTTGTGCTAAATTCATAGCGGAGTCAGGTGGCTGAGCGGTTAGGGAATCGGGCTAGTAGTCCGAAGATTGGTGGTTCGATTTTCGGTCTTGCCAAATGATGTGTCCTTGGGCAAGGCACTTCACCCTACTTGCCACGGGGAAAATGTCCCTGTACTTACTGTAAGTCGCTCTGGATAAGAGCGTCTGCTAAATGACTAAAGGTAAATGTGATTGTATAAAAGAAGTGAACATGGCTAGCTGTTCAGGATAGTGCACACTAAGAGCAGTATAAACCACTACCCTGTTTTGTATGATCAACTAAGGATGTTATGACAGCTTTTACAGCACTGTACCCACAAATTTTAGCATAATTACACAGCGTACCTGGATACTGGCTGTGTCTAAAATAGTTATGGTAAACAAAGGGGTGTGTATTAAGCTTTTTGTTATCCAAACAACGTCAGTGCTCCAGTCACATGTATTGGCGGTGCACTGAACAAGATGTAACAGATGCTGTTGTTGGTGCTGCATAGCCAGGAGAGCATCAGTGGAGTGAGCCATGGCCTACATATTAGGATGAACAAAGAGAGGAGCCACGAGACTAACAGACTGGCTGACTGGCTTAAGTACACATGAACACAAATAGTGAGACACTCGCACATCACTGAGACCTTACTGTTCACAGTCATAGCACCCAGCTGTATGTTATTTATAATATATCCTTCCAAACTACATACCCCAACTAAAATGCTGTTGATGAGACATATATTCTTTTTCAAACCTAATGGTAAAACGATGGCTAAAGCGACTTCTTAAGCTGTGTTCAGACACAACAACCAAGACAGTTTTAGAAGGATAATGAATTTGCTATGTAAACATCAAAAGAACGAAAAAGAAAGTTGAAAGTCACACATTACAAAATCAAGGATTAACCTGAAAAGTATTGCTATCCAATAAAGCTTTGTATAATGCTACAGGTCCCGTGAAGAGTACAAAAATATTTGTTATGAGGAAGACCGGGAAAGATCCCCTGTTCTAGTCACCTGAGTGCGCTGTACCCTTGGCAGATGCTGATACAGCATATTACTTTCTCCTGGTTGGCTTGGCTTTCTCCCAGAAACTTGCATACGATGTTGCCCCCAAGGCTGAAACCCACCACCACTAGCACGGTCTGGGCAAAGGCCTTCCGAATATAGCCCACCATGGCAGCAAACTCCCAGGTGCAACCTTTGTGGAGGGTGGAGACACACCAGGATCAAACAGGACATGTGACAGTGAAAATATGGAAAGATTACACTTTCTCAATGGAGACCAAGTGACTTAAGGGAGTAAATAGGACAGATTGACCTGACAATTTGAAATCATCATTCATATGCATCCACTGACATGCTAATAGCCTTCTGATCTTTCACTGATTAAAGTAACCAGTCTCACTCAAAAGGCCAGTTTTCATTATGAATGATTATTATTAAATTGATAGTGTATCTGCATTTCTCCACATTTCATCACTCAATTATTATCAATCCATAAATTATGCTGGTAGCAAAAAAAACATTTTAATTCAAATGATATCATGCAAATGCTGGTGGAATGACAATTCAGGTATCACCAACATAGAAAGACACTTCTATGCTATGAAGTCTTACCATAGGTGAACATGCGAGGGGATGTGAGCTCTATGTTGGGCAAGGCCCCTAGATGGTTGAGCACAGCACACCTGTAGCCTTGCTTCTGGGAGTGGTCCACAAAGGTCCGGATATAGTGCTTCTCGCTATGGTTACCGATCCCCGGGCAGATCACCATGGTAATGTCATCTACACAAGACAATAAAATGTGCACACATACGCCATTGGGGGATCACTGTGGTGTGTGCTAAGTCAATAGGGAGTGAGAATGCATGCTGTTTTTCACTCCAGGGACTAAGATACTGGTGTTCTCATCCCATCTCCAACTCTTGATCAAATAAACGTGCTGGAGCAGAAACTAGGATGACAAACCCTTCTTAAGGTGGTAGATGGAAGTTGGGTTTTACATCAATCTTACATATGCGTCTATGTGATTGCTTACAATACAGCACTAATGCTACATTCTGGGCAGGAGCACATTGGGGTTGCTGACAGAGTTTATGTATCACTCTCTGTACTTGGAAATGCCATTGGAAAATCTCTTGCGGTTGCATGTCAAAAAAAGACAGGGATATTTTGCCAAGTTAAAAATAAAACTCAATCAATTTGGAACTTCTGATTTCAAAACATGCGAAATAAACTTGTACTATGTCTGTTGTTGCCTACAATGTCCAAAACAAAGTAGAACCTTATCTCACCTCCGGTTTGGTGGTCCCCCTGCGGTTCAAAGAGGTCAAAAGTGGCCGTGGCCCCATCCTGCATGGGGAGGTACTTGCGGACCCCAAAGGGGGTGGGGGCGCTGACACGCCCCATCTTTCCATACAGGGCGGTCTGGAGGTGCCCACTCTTCCCCCACAGCAACGGTGGAATGTATCTGTGAAGAAAACACAACACAAACCCTAAAAAGATGAAAAGACTGTGACAGAGTACACATACAAGAAAACACACGGAAAGAGACAGAACACCCAAGCCATACATAACAAGTATTTTACAACACTGTCTTTTTCCCCCATGTGCTTCTATCCAACTCTACCACCTTCTGAGAGACCAGTCCTTAGGGCACACTGCATTAGTATACTGCTGCACTCCCTACCAAAACTCCCTCTGGGTCTGTTAGGCCCTTGAGAAGGGATCATTTCAACTAAATGATCTACCTGCTGCTGACTCATCTACTAACAAATATGTACCCGGGTAGTGTTAGTAGACCTATATGAGTTGCTGTCAAAAGTTGCTGCATATATGGGGTTACACTTTAATTTGAGAGTACCCTGTAGACCATCTGTAGATGCTCATACCATCAATAAACGATTTGCAGAATTTCAACTACAGCTCTGCAGATATAAAACAAATGGTTAGGGTTGGTGAATAGTAATTTACATTTTGTGTATTTACAGAGCATTAGACCATCTATCTACTGATTGATTCTCCAAACAAAGTCATACCAAAAAAGAAAAGAGTAAACATCATGGCTTTGCATGTGAGGGGCTTTCTGTAACTCTCCTGATAATATACAGCTGCTAGTGAGATCTATTAGGCTTGATTGATCCTAGAACCTGAATTACAGTCACCGAGTGACGGAACAGAGTTACATAACAGGAGTGTGGACTGACAGTTGTTAACATATGGCGTGTTAAAGTTACCTTTGGATCGTGCTAAATGTTCCTGAAAAATGTTGGTGCATTTTGTGTGTGTCGGAGCCACACTATAGACTGACAATTCTAAGAATATGTCAGTCTGATTTTCAGATGCTGGTTCTGTGCCTGTTTGTATGCCCTTTCTCATTATGTCTACATTTAACATGAGGCAACAGCAGACACCAGCTGACAAGAGGCTTCACTCACTCTTTGGACAGTATGGGGCAGAACTTGATCACAAAGCGATTGAGGGGGGTATCTTGGTAGGTGACGTCCGGGGGTGCAGTGGGGCTTTTTAGGTTCAGACAGCGCACTATGATATAGAGCACGGTGGCTACAGCTGCCAGCTTCATGCCATCAAACATGGCAGGCATCTCAGGGGCAATGGTTTGGATATCGCCCTCACCGAGGGCATTCATGGTTGACATGGAGAAGACCTATGTTTAAACACAATGTTTAGACACAACAAACATACCTTTAACCAACACATAACATATTGGTGCAATGGAAGAATGGTATGGTAATATAACAGAACTTCACTGAAGAATATGATCTAAAAGTCTGCCAAAATAATCTTTAAGCTACTGTGACACCAACAAAGTCTAAATTGAGAAAGCAGCAGTAGTAGTGTTGTGAGAGGTTATTTCAAAGTGTTAACGACTTTACCCACCTAGACTTTCACTCGTTGTTATAGTGTTGTTACAGGGACAGTTTGATAGCTAAAATTGGGTCAGTGCTGGATAAAAAACAAAACAAAGTAACCATATTAAATACATAAATAAACTGCATAAACTCAACAAGAATGTGTTGACATTATAATTTTCAAGGTAGGGACAAAATCATTTTTAAGACTTCTACATAAAAGGTTTAAATAATTGATGAGAAAAACATAACGCACCCAGTAGCCTTTCCCTAACGAAACGCGCGAGACGACAGTATATTAAGTGCGACTACAATTTATCTTTTGAGGGGCAGTAGGAACGCATCAAATTATATTATTCTACCGTGTATATTTTGTCTGGAATACAGGCCAGTATATTTGTGAACATCCAGGTCTATTAGAATGTATAATTTTACAAAGACACTGAGAAAGTAGCCCGCCCTCTGTCAAGTCAATCATTTCAGTACGCATTAACAATTGATTCGGTAAAAACAGGCAGACAGCAGCAGCCACGCACAACATACCATTTTGTTTGCTTTGAAGGTATTGGAGTCGGTCTTCTTGATCTTTAAGTCCGAACTATCCGACAAAGGCAATGAAAGTTTGCTATGGTCAATGTACTGTTTACTACTGGCAGCATTTACTGTTGCTAGTAATAAGAGACGCGTATGCACACATAGCACTTCCTACTGTGGAGCTTATTTACATACCTCTTTTCATTGGAGGTTGGAAGCTTGCATGTCACGTGTTTGCTATTTATTAATTGCACGCACATTATAAATACCCTGAATGTTTGGGATGCCTGCTGTACATGACTACCTCATCAGTTCAATCTACAAAATATTAAAAGTATATATGTCACCCTTTTTTTCTTTTTTTCACCAATTGCCACACCACCATGTAGCCTACTGTATATACTATTGTTATAATTATTTATTATAAAAACTGTTATTATTGATAGTAATAAAAATGTATTACTATCAAATTAGTATAATTTTAGCTCTGAGTAATATATAGAAGCAGGCTTTTCTCCGTCAAGCAATTATAAAAAAAAGGACAGTCTAATTTGCTGAGTGTATTGTTCATCCAAAATGTGAAGTTTAAATCTTGGCCACTAGATGGCAATATTTACCAGATACTTTACGTGTGTTCAGCTACACAGGCCACAATCAACACACCCATTAGTCTAAGGGTCAATTTGTTTAAGCTATCCAAACCCTAAAACCGTTGCATGCCTCCTGCATGTGGTTTATTTAATCGTTCATTAAACTTGTCAAACCGTCACTATCATAATCAATTAAAGTATTTTATCAGTTGCTTTCAGAATGTATAGCCTAAGTCCTAGCCCACTACATACAAATATTTTGAACACATGTTGACAGTCAAATTAGTCAAACTATCGGATTTTAATGATAGTTCAGTGAAGGAAAATATGCATTGTTTTTCCTCGTTTTACATTAGGTGTTGCCATACTTTATTTAGGCTACTGGAGTACACCAAAATAAAAATCTGTAAATAATTCAACAACAACATTGTGAGTCCTACCTAAATCTCTGCAGCCTATAAAATAAAGCATGTTTAGTCCTCTGGCATTAGATCATTTGGCAAATATTTGCATTGACATGGTTTACTTTTCTCCAAAGGAATCTCCATTCTCTCCTTGTTTTCAAAACTATGTATTATTCAATTACATCAAAATTTGACTTATAATATGACTACAAAAGAAGTTGGTAGCCATGATCCCTTTTATGAGCTGTCCAGTGATGATATTTGGAAAATTAATCATGAGGAAAAGCTCTTTAGTTAACATCAGAAGAAAGTCTATGTGAATACTCACACTGCATTTCACAGCTTTGTTTGAAGTTGTCAGATTGTTTTATCTGCCATGAACTATGACATAAATACTGGTTCACACTTCATTGGCTTGTGAAAATTATTAGCTCTAGTGACTAGAGATTTACCAGGGTCACATGGGCTCCATACTGAGAATCAAATCTGAGGTCTTATAATTGCTTTTCAGGGAAAAATGCAAAATATGCATTATGGATGGTGTGAAAATGTTTCAGTTTTCTAGTGTTAAAGAACATTTAAGCACCATTTAGATCACATAAGTCTGTTACTAGGTTACAAACATGTGAATTATGTGCTGTCAGTTTAATTTGATATTTTTAGACTGTACCTTGGGGATTTTATACCACTGTACTAGGCTACAGTGTAAACATGGCATAGAACAATTCAGATATTGTAGATTTGCTGTTGACTGTAATCTTTTTAAAAAATCCACTTTCTCTTATGAATGAGTCGATGGGCTTAAAGGTTATTGATACAGTAGATCTACCCAGGAAGAGCTGGACCGTCTTTGAGTTGATCTCAAGACAAAGCTTAAGAGATGCCAGTTCCATACTCCCACACATCTTGACCAACTCTGACATATAAATGGATCTCATCTTAAGCAACACCCACTAGCCATCAACAATGTGCTCACATTCTGAACAAAGGAGTAGGCTATTTGTAGGCAAGGTATTTATATTTGAAATATTATTGTAGGTTTGTACATTTTTCCATAATCAGCGACATTCTGACATAGTAAAATGAACCTAAGCAGGTTTAATTAAATGTCAGGCCACAGTTTCTGTACTAAAACCATTTTTACTGGATATTTATGACGATTAATTTTGGACAATATCCATTCCAAACTGTTCCGGAGAACAAAATAATAGCATTACCTATTTCATTAAAGTGTAAATGACAGTTGAGGCCTACGCCTATCTACAGTGCTATGTTTACATTACATTAAGCCTTTTTTTCCTAAAGCACAACCCCTATTAGGGTTTGCAATTATAAAGCGAACTGTAATTGGATGAGGGCTGAGATACACGTGCTACGGCTCAGTCGCCTCCCATCTTTCAATCTCTACAACAACCACAGCAACAACATTTACAGCAACGGTTTTGCCCGGAGAACTCAAAGCCGCAGAAGTTTTTTTGTTGTTGAAACATATAAGGCGATAAAATGAAGAAACAAGTTTCTTTTGCGTTTTCCCTGCCACTTGCATCTTGTATTTTGTTATTTGGAATCTCAGCTGTTTACGGTAAGTAGTTTCTTGTTTACAGTTCCCACACAATGTGCTGACCACGCTCTGTTGAAGGTTGGTGTCGGATATGGTTGTTTTATACGCGCGTTTTTCTCTTGAAAAAGTGGAACTCTTATCCCTGAGCATAATTGTAGACTATTCATTTAGGATGTGTCAGGATTGTGTTCCAAAATTCCAAATGTATTTGATTGTCAACCATTTGTACTACCAGTTCATTAGCGAATAGCGGAACCCAAGCCCCCTGAATGAAGACGAGAATACTTCACACTGGAGACCATTGGTCGGTGGTTTTCTGTGACAGTAAAATACATTTATGAAAATGAAACTTTTTTAGCGCATCAATGGGAGCAGTAATGTCAGTTAGATGTTTATGAAATGTATGGTTTCAAAGACTTCCGTGAAAGAGCACCTTAGGGCATTCTCCATAGCCTACAAGACAGCCCATTATGTTTGTCCATGCACTAGTCTCATGCCATTCCGCTCTTTGCTTTGTTTATCAAACACTTGCATTCAAGGTTCCCTGGCTTTTGTTTTTGTCCATCCAGTTCTTAGCTGGATAGTAGACATTTTAATATTCACAGCTTTGTGACCAGTCTTGTGTCCTACTGAGCAATATGCTGTTGACAAATGGTTATATTACGTAGCCGACTGTACATAAAAACTCATATTGTTCACTCTCTCAAGACAAGTGGCTAGCCTAGTTTCTGTAGTGGTGTGGCAACTGTGACCAAAACACTGAGTCACCTCTTAGGATGTGGCTTGGGAAATGCCTGGAAACAGAATCCCAGTGAAGTCTCTGAACATCCTGAAACTTATGACCACTCCAGCTGTAGACTCTGTATTTTCCCTATTAAACAAACGCAGTTAGACCTTCAGCAGGCTCTGGGAAAGAGACAGGCAAGGGACTGTTTAGCTTGTGTTCTGCTCCTCTCTCTTACCAACCGTCTCTGGAGGAGGGGATCCCTCTCTGAATTGCTCCTCCCAAGGTTTCTTCCATTTTTTCTCCCGGTGGGAGTTTTTCTGGGAGTTTTTCCTTGTCTTCCTTGAGGGTTTAGGTTGGTTGAGGGGCAGTTCTATGGGCGCATGTGAAGCCCTCTGTGACATGCTTGCGTGTAAAAAGGGCTATACAAATAAATTTGATTTGATTTGATTTGACTGAAAAGGGACAACTTTTGGGCTGAATCCAGCACTAGCGGTGGCACACAATGTTCACAAGACATTCACCTTTTTCTCTCAAAAAAAACTGGGAACAATGAGCTCAACAGTATGTTAAGGCTCAGCTGTTGGTAGGTCTCCTTAAGGGCCAGGATTGAGTTAAGGGAAATGCAAAGCCATGTTTTGTGCCATGCTGAGGCTGACTAGTGCAAACTGTTTTAATTGAGTGTATTCTTCTATGCATTCTGTGTAAGTGTGTTTTATTTTTATTGAAGTCTTTTTTTTTATTAGGCTAGTGTGTGCAATAGTGAGCGGGTGTATTTTTGTTCTGATTGTGTATCCTGGTTTTGTGTGTGTGCCCCATGGACCATTGAAAAAGCTTCCGCTTGGCCCTTGCCATCTGCCAGCAGGGTTCTCCCTTCAGGGGTCAGTCTCAATTTATCCTGATGACTTCACTGTTAATGTCAACCTTCTCCAGAGGGTTTTGTTTTTTTCCTGATGAATTTTGAATAGAACTCAATCAATGTTTCATTGCAATATGGAACCTTCTAATTTGGGCCTCAATCAGTGTCTCGCGTCCCACTTTCCAATCTGTCATGTTAAATATTTTACACACCATCTCATGATCTTAGTCTAGCCGACAACCATTTCAACTTTATTCACACTTAACTCATTCACCACTTCCTTTGGTTCATCACTTGGCCTAAATACTTGGCAATTCAGTAGTTGGGTACAGGTAATTTAATGGCGCAAATAAAAAATCTGTTATTACAGGTTCTTCTTGCATGTTTACATGCAAGCTGTAGACTAGCGAGTCACCTCCAGAAAATAGCTTGTTGTCTATGACCAAACCAGAGTATTTTTAGCAGTCCTTGTTTATTTGAGGATGGCAGATGGCTTTGGTGTTTGGGGGAAGCGCCTGAAGATTACTGAAATCTCACCTGCAGATGTAGCCTACCAGGCTTACTGTACATTTGAAGGCTTGGCTGGGCTAGCGTACAGATGAATTGGACTGAAGGTCACAAAAATCACAAATGTTAGTGCCTGCCCTTAACCTGCCAGCCATGACGGGTCATCAAACCTGGCCCACACTGCCCAACCGGTCTCATGGCCAGCCTCTTTGTGGCCTTCAGTCTCAGTGCGTTTAAGCAGTTTGGATGAGAAGTCATGAGACTTGTGACTTCATGATGTAGATTTGTCCCCTCAGGAGGGTTCTAGAACACCGAGTTCCCACGCCAGCCGGGCTTAATGCTTCTGCACGCCAGCATGGTCAGTGGTGTGTGCATGAGAGGGTAGAAGGGGTGAATGAACAGGCCCTGGGGATAGTTTATAGACACACACCTTTACGGTCTGTTTGGCGCAGATTTGTACACAAACACGTTTGTACAGACACACTTTGATATACACAGGTACACTTACACTAGCATGTACACGCACACGTGCAGAACCTGTATAACCACTGGGAAAGGGCCATCAGCTTCAGCACACCTTTTTAAGCTTTCAAACAAACCAAACTTTTTTCATAGTTGCCTTTAAATCCCAAACCTCTGACCTGTCGCAGGGTGTTTTTTTTCTGTATACCGTGGATTATTTTAAAATCCCGCTTGATAACTTTGAACCATAGCAAATGGTACCTTTTTGTAACATAGCATACATTGACCTAAGCCCTGCTTATCGTGTCAACAGATTACTATGGCATGTCTCTAACCCTATCCCCGGAATTCCAAACAAAAAACAACCCACCTGCGGATATGTAACACACCCAACAGTGCATTATATATCCGCTGACGAGTAAGCCAAACCTGTTCCTCAATGCAAAGTCAATAGGCTGCTCTTGAGATGAGGTAGTAGACAATCCGAATGATGTGTCATGTACATTGCACTCCTAGCATGTCGAACACTTAACCTACCTCTTAGCATTACCAAAATTGGAAACATTTAAACATGGATCAGGGCCATTTGAAATTGATGCCATCTTAAGTTTGTTTTCGCTTCAAGAAACCATAAATGGATAACCCTTAAGCCCAATCTTCTTTTTTAATGAAACTCCTGATCAGATGGTTAGTCATCATGTGGGCTTTTTGCTGTGTTCCTTGTCTGTGTTCCTTGTCTGAAGGCCTGGGTCATGACTCACCAGGGCCTTGAAAAACACAGTGCCCTGTGGCTGCGTCCGGCTCCGCATAGCTCAGTATCCTCTTAAAGGATTCCCATGGAGAACATATAGACTACCTTTCCCATACTCAACTTATTGCTGGATGCCATTTATGCTTTAAGGTCAAATTGTGGGCACATTTAGTGAGGCTTGAAAAGCGGTTGAAATAAATATTTGAGGTGAATTTAATCAATGGATGTGATACGAGGGATTGTAGTTTCTCTTCAGTGTTTCCTATCCTGCTCTTAATTGGGCGTTTTTAACTTTATTGGTTGATGATCAAACAGTTTTGGCCAATTAAAATTGCCCGGATGCAAGTGCATCAGTAAGCCCTTATTAACTTGGCCCTTCTCTCCATAGTCGAGGAATAAGATCATCTTAGAGGCTCTAACCCTTTCTAGCGCTTTTTGTAATGCATGTAGTCATGTGAAGGCAATTCCCGAATAAAAATGGCACTCACAATTGAAATACCAAAACGGTGATGCTATCAAAATGGCAAACTCATGTTTTTCACCCTAACACAATAGAATTGATGTGATTTTGTACCTGCTAGTAACATTCAATTGAAAGTTTCTATATTAAGTCTTCCAGCCAGCTTCCCCTAAAATGTGGGTACTCTTTCTTTATGCTGACATGATTATAAATTATGAGGACAAACAAATCTTTGTTCTTTTAAACTGCTGTGAAGGGTATTTTTCTTGAGCACTGTGGTGGTTAGACCAGTCTCCTAGCTGACCACCTTGACTAATGTGTCAGTAATTTCATTTCCTCACAGAAACCTAAGCCTGTGCCAAGACTAAATGGCACTTTAAATCCAGACTGACCGCAGAAATGATTTTTCTTGTGTATGGAATAACCCCTTGGTGCCCCAAATCTTCACACGTAGAGAGAAGATATAGCTAGCTATAAAACATTTGCATGTTTCACACTGCATTTTTGTAACTTTTTATATCAGGTTGGAATCAGTAAGGTAATTGTTAGGAAGTTCAACAGACTTGGCTCTGGAGTTTTTTCCTCCCAAGTAGCTGACTGTGTGGTAGGAAGAGGGTGTTGGCATTCCTTCTCCAAGATAACAACCAAAAACATTTGGATAAGAATATGTTGGTGGTGCCTGCTAACGCTCTGTGTCATAACCCTGAGAGACTGAAAGTCTGAATGCTTCCGGAGGTCAAGACACTGTATACTCTAGGGACCAGATCTTTGATGATTGTTAAATGTCTAAAAAGGATGTTTATACCATAGGTTCTGTATCCATTACTCCTTTATTTCTGTCACACTCACTCTATTTCTGTCACACTCACTCACACACACACCTCACTACGTCTTGGAATCTCAATACTGTAGTTTGAAATGAAAACCTTTCAAAGGCTAGTATGCCAAACCTGGTAACACATACCAAAACTGGTATCTTGTATAATTTGCTGTACTGTTACCTGGGAAAGTTTATTCAGGGTGAGTATTGTCTCTGATGCAATGTGTCAAAATAATGGGTGAAGGGAGTTTCGTCTCTCACTTCTGTGCCATTTTCACCATGACCTTGAGGGAGAGGCAGGCTCTTGTCTGACCAAAAGTGATGGCCTCCCTTTTTCAGTTGCTTTCAACAAACACTTCATTATCTCTTATGAGTAGACTATATGGTTGAGGTAGTAGTTGGGCTCTTCCAAATATGTGAACCCTTTTGAACTATACAAGTCTTGAAGACGGAAGACTATTTCAGTTGAAACAGCACTGGTGCTAATTTGAGAGAAAATGAGCACCAGTGCTGTTTCAACGGATATGTATGTGTTTAAACATCCAGTTCAGTTAGAAAGTGGGTTAGGCTAAACCTCGGCTTCCTTGACAATTATCCAACTGATAAATGTCAAGAAGAGGAAATGTGCTGGTCTCTGAAGTGTCTTCAGTCAAATTCACAAGGTCTTGTTTCCCCTCCCACATTTTGAGTGTTAGATTTCTCAAAACCTTAATCTTTTTCGTTTGTTTCGAGATTGTTCTTATTGTATTTGTATTGTATTTTCCACACATGACAGGAAGCCATGTGAAGAGTCGTTTCTTGGAATTGGCACATCAGTTAATAATTGTCAAAGACAGAATCTGGATTCTTATCAGTCAGTTACTTTCCCCATTCCTGATATTTACATAAATTGCATACATTTTCCATTAAATTCTGCCTTAAAATTTTAAACTCTGAATTTGAATGTGTAAACATTCAAACACTATTCAACTACAAAGCTAATTGTGGTTGTGCTACCAGAAGTATCTAGCAACTGTGGGTCTGTGCGGTACAGTAGCGAGTGCAGTGTCAGCAGTATAGACTGGCTCAGCCAGCCATTGATGAGTCACAACCAGCCCTGCCCAGGAATAATGTGAACCAAGAGCAGCTATCATGTTTACTCCCATTACTTTGTTGTCACTATAGACATGAAATGCAGAACTGACCAAACGACTTGCTCTTGTCGCTTATGGAATGCTAATACTGTTGAGACATTCCAAAATGTGTCGGATTTCGTGTGTTTTGACTTCCCTCAAGTCATAATTAATGTTATAAAGTTTTAATTTCACCTCCTTCACCCTAGATGCACTTGTGGATCCCATTAACCAACCCAACACAATTCTCATAATGTTCCCTCTCTCTCCCTTAGCTGACTACTGTGAGGTGAACGTGTGCAGTAATGGGGGTACCTGTGTGACTGGGACAGGAGCCCCATTCATCTGTATTTGTCTTGATGGCTACACTGGAGACACCTGCAACGACACAGAGACGGGTAAGAACTTACTTACAAGGACCAAATCACTTATCTCCACTCTCAGCTTGTCACAAATTAATAATTGAATGAAAAGGTTGCATTTAAAGCTGTTAGAAGAATCTGTGAGCTGTAACAGTTTTGTTGCTATTTTCTACACTGTCAGTGATGTAAGAAAGCATGAAAGACTAGTGTTAGTGTCATGAGAACTTCTAAAGCTCGCCAAAATGGTCTGCAAATTCACATTTGTCAGGGGAGGATGTCTTAACGTGCTTTGCTACCGTAGGGCCCTGCAACCCCAACCCCTGCAAGAACGATGCCATCTGCGAGTTGACTGGCCACTCGCGCCGCGGGGACGTCTTCAGCGAGTACGTCTGCAAGTGCCAGCAGGGCTTTGACGGAGTCCACTGCCAGAACAGTAAGACCTTCCCCTCCGCTCTGACCAGTTGCCCAGTTTAGATAGTAGATGGAATGTTGCTGGCAGCACATACCCACACACATATTCAGAAGGAATATATTTGCCACTCAATCACTGAGGTTAGTTAAACTGCGTGTTTGGGCAAAGGGATCCTTAGTAATGCTGTGCTAACTTGCCAAAAATCAGTTTGACGGCCCATAACTTGAACTTACTCCTACAAGCACTACAAAGCCTTAACTAACATGACTAGGCCTATTAGATAGCAGCAAGAGACTACTGCATTAGCATTAGCTTCCCCCAAGCAGCAACACTGCAGTTAGCAGTAGCTTCACTCAAGCAGCTGTTGTCCTCATGGGACTGCCTGTCCGGATATGGCAGCCTTCTGCTTTCAACTGACAGAGCAGTAACACTGAAGCATGTGAACAGCCTAAAGCTCTGTACACAGAAACAGATGGTGACTGTGTGCTGTGGTACGGAATGAGGTTTGCAGAAACTACACAGATTTATTGGACAGGTCTTGATGCAACTCTTAGATCTCCAAAGTTAACACTGTTGTGTACACGCAGGTTTTCGGTGTAATTCTCTGAAAAGGGGGCACGGAAGTGTGTGTGTGTGTATGCTTGAGTATTTTCTGGAACTTATTTGGACTAATGTGTATTCAGGGTTTCTCTTAGCTGACGGGGCTTAGAAGGTGCAGATGGACACAAGCGCATGTACACACACAATCAAAGACCTGCAGTGGTCAGCACTCTCCGTCGTCTTTTTAACTGCAAAGTCATCCTCAACTGCATATGCAACCTGAAACAGTTAGATAAGGTAAATGATAGCTCTGTTTGTGACACTGTTGAGAAGGGTTGCCTTTTTTATGTTGAGGAGCACTAGGTCCATTTGGAACAGTGTTATTCTATCTCCAAGCAACTTTCTATTGTTTCAAATTACATCTGCCCATGGACATTCACACACTTCATATACGTATTTGACTTTTGATAGATTTATTGGTTGTTTTGGCTTGAAAAGCCTTTACACCACATTTACACAGTCATGCTTATTTGATATGAGTTTACGACTGTCTGTGAGAGCCACAAAACTGTTATCTGTGTTCTGTTTGGCGGCCTCCACTAGAACCCAGATCGGAGAAGCTTTTACTCTAATTAGATAACGTCTCGAGGACTGTAAGAAAGATAATATATTTGACTGGATAAGTATATGGGTGCCCTAAGTTCTGCTCATGCATAAAGGCCTGTCATTCCTACTTATTTTAAAAGCTTGGTCGCTGTGTTGTGTAATTTTCTTCTGTAGTATGCGAGTGTGTGTGAAGCCAGAATTTGATAGTCTGTGTGTGTGTGGAACAGCATTTTTGTGTTTGAGAGTATATTACGATAATTTAATATATTAGTGTACAGTATATCTGTTTCCATGCAGTATGGTGCAGTCTCTGTATTCTTATGCAGAATGTTGCCAGTCTGTTGTCAGGGCTGGGAGAGAAGGTCCAAATCAGAAGTGCACAGGAGCAGTTGATAAGCATTCACCAGTTAACAGGTTGATATAGTCACCCCCCCCCCACTCAATACAGATAGACCCCCAAATATGTGTTGCACAAACACATCCATACATGCAGCAAAAGGATATCTCTTCTAAAAATGTCTATTTCTCACACACACAGGCTTGCATTTACTTCTCACATACTTGGCACATGCTTTCATGCACACACACACACACACACACACTCATGCTCCTCTTGGTTCAATTACAGTCCCTGGCCATTCCCTGCATGTCCCCCCCCCGTCCTCTCCCTGCCTTTCCATCCACTTTATTACAGCCTCTATCAAATAAATAGACAAAAAGGGCCCCCCAAAAATAAACAAATGAGGAGAAAGCGAGCAGCGGCGATGCACAGCCACCACGTCAGCGGACCTCGTCACTGTTGCCAGGTTAAAAAGTAGCAGAGGCGGAAAAATTAATAAAGCTTGCCTCAGCAATGTCACAGTCTCCGTTCAGGTCTGACACCAGCACTTCTAGCCCACTGTGTGAAATCTGCTGGAAAGCTTCAATAGGGAGGCAGTAAGGGCTGTGTCCAATGCTGTTGACTCAGTTAGGTGTCAGACATATCTGCTCAGTTGGTTGAGATTGATGGGTGGGGTTGGATTGGCGTTATTGGTGGTGACCTGTACTTGTTTTGTAGGGATATTTGGGGCTGTGTGTTGTTTCTGGAGGTTCTTTTGACCACACCCAGGATGTGGTGAAGTAAGTTGTCTGGGCTCCTTGCCCCCTAGGGAGTGGTGTATGTTTTGTGTCTGTTTATATGAGTGGGTGTGTGGGGATTCAAAACTGGTTACACACAAATTGAAATGTAGGAAAAGCTACGTAAACAGTCATGGATTCACAGCATCATGTGTGTCATATTCAGTTCAGGCATAGACACGATTTCAAAGCAGTTGAACAATAATCGTCTGCACTTTATTGTCTATGCTTCAATGTTTTTAATGAATGTGTCAAAACTCTAGCCAAGTTGTGCTCACATACATTAATCAATAGTCAAATAACCCTAACCTTACCAGTCACAGATCAACTCTAGTCGCTAGTTCAAGATCTGTCATCTGTAGTAGGGCAGAAAAACATGGTTTCAACCTTTCTATTTAGAACTCCATGGTCTCTGGTGTAGGAACTAGTCTATTTTAGGAGCACTAGAGGTCCCCTATGAGCTTCAGCTAGTCACAACACACATTTCCTTTTAAGAAAATTACAACTTTTGATACATTTCAAATCGCAACCCTTTTAAACTTTTTTTTTTTCTTCTGTGGCCAGTTCTGGCAGCGTATTTCCATTTATGGCTTCAGCAGTTGAACTGACAGTATGTTCTTTAAAGGTGCAATATGTCTCTTCTTTGGATTTCTCCCAAGGCCAAAATAGCACTAAGAGGTAGTCCGGACAAAAACGCATATATGAATCAGATCAGTGATCCGTTTACATGCAGGAAGAAGAGGCTCAATTCTCTCGGGTCAGTATCTCCTGTCACTCATTAGATTGTACCTCTTGAGACCCATGGCAGTGCCAGTTCAGTTTACCCCCTCACACTACCACACGGCCAACATACAAACGTCTGATGTCCATACAACTTAAAGCAACTCTCTTCATGCTTAAAGTTCAACTCACTCACCAGTCACATGCCTACTGACCTTGTTCTCTATTGATTTGGGTTTCAAACAAGCGACATGAGATTCGTATTGGTTTTCTTCATGTAGAGCCAAAGCTTTATGACAGAGTTGATGGCATTATTTGCAGCTTTCTAATTGTCCTTTTGTGTATTGCTCCTTTCCGTAGGCCCATGTTCTCAAGAATCGAGACTCGTTGGTTATGATATGGCTAGGCTAAGTGTACATTCCTACATTGGTGTAAGATATAGCAAGCTGATCCAAGATGTCGTAAGAGAACAGAATTACACCCACACACACACATTCAAACACCCACTCATAGACATCAAAGCAACCCACTCTTTGGCTCCAATCTGATCTATCCTTCACCATGTGATCCCTGGCCTCCTGACCTCACGCACTCACACAGATGCAAACACGTGGCACGTCACCCCCTTCTGGAGCCGCAGACGGCTTGGATCTGGAGGCGGAAGGGGACGGGGGGACGGGACGTGCAGTGGAACACTTAAACGGGATGTTGCCTTGTCCTTAGGCCTCTACTGGTTCTCACACCTCTTTAAGTGGATTATGTGTATGGCAGGATGACGCCTGTGTCCCACCGGGTTGTCAGACTGGTCAACAGTGTGCCCAAATCCTCTTAATGCATCGAGAGAGCCAGCTACTGACGCACTCAAGGAACGGTGTCTGTGGTTTATCTCTGTATTTTTACACTTTGGGACAAGGTGGTCTGTGCATGTTTGTGCTTTGTTATCTTATCTTAAAGACTCATGAACCATATGCACTCCAAACACAGTTATGAAGTTTAATGGTCTCAGATGTTTCCAAATCTGGCATGTTAAATCCTATAGAAATGGTGTAGTTCTTTTGAAATCAGTCAAGTCTACTGACTTGGGAGGACTTGACCTTTCCAAGTACATACTGAATTGTGTAGTCTGTGCACCCATGTGGGCATGTGTGAACATGTCATGACCCTGCACTTTCCTGTGTGTGTGTGCGCCTATGCCTATCTACACATGGCAAATTAGGCCTCAAGAGCTCAATGCCCTAAGGGGCTCCACAGTGAAAGGTTCATTTTCAGTGTGAGGCTTCCTGACAGCACCATCCTCTTCATCACGGGGAGACTAGTGAGATTTAAGTTTCCAGCTTTGCAAATATGCTAAACACCTAAACAATGAAGGAAATGTTCAAAGGAACTTTAGTCATGCCTAAAGTACTTGTGGGCGAGAGATTAAAAGCGAGTGTTTCTTGATGCACACTGCTGAAATCTCACTATATCCTCTGACAGTTACTGAGCCTCAGCTCATGGATTGGTGGAAAATGTATGAAGGCGCAGTGCGCCATCTAGGGGTGAACCAAGGGTTACATGGAATATTTTAAGTATTTACTTGCGAAAAATATATCTAAATCATAAGTGAACCTTGCAACCTATCATCTTTCGCTACAAATATGTATGTGTAGATTCTGGTTTTCTTTTCAACATGACACTTCTCTTTTATGTCATATATATATATTTTATTAGATGTGCCAAGGAGTGATGGACACCATCATGCTTGCGTCTCCTTGCAGATGTGAACGACTGTGCTGGACAGCCCTGTAAGAACGGGGGCTCCTGCAAGGACCTGGACGGAGACTTCAACTGTCGATGCCCCTCACCCTATGTGGGGAAGCACTGCCAGCTGCGTGAGTGCTGTCCTCCAATCAGACACTACAGAGTACCACTCATTAACCCTTAACCTTGGTTAAGTCCAAGCTGGACTCTCAACCTGAAAATAGCATAATAGATAGAATTAAATGCATTTGGCCAAATGCCACTAAGAATGTCAGATAGGGGTTTTGTAATTAAGATGATTAATACATGCTTTTAGAGGACTTGGAAGCCTTTTTGTATTGGTTGAATTGTTTATTTATGTATATGTTTATTTATTTGGATGGATAGTTCCGTAGCTCATGAGCCTTCTTTTGATACAATTGGGGAATATTTAGATTTTTTTTAAAGCCACATTGTCAACCGTTTGTGTATGTAGGCTTGAGTAAAAAAAGGGTTAGGGCTAAATAAAAGGGTTAAAAAAATTAATAATTATTGTAATTTTATTTAATACTGATATTTAAGCACTGTTAACAATGTGCACCAGGCACTATAAAGTTAAACGTTTTTTATTAACAGGTTTTGTTTATGCAAATTGCTCATCACCGGGTTTCTCTAGATTTTAACCCTCCTATTCCCCCCAGGTTGCATCTCTCTGCTGGGTATGGAGGGTGGCGGCATAGCAGAGTCTCAGATCTCTGCATCCTCTGTTCACTACGGCATACTGGGGCTACAGCGCTGGGGCCCTGAGCTAGCACGCCTCAACAATAAAGGCCTGGTCAATGCCTGGACCTCTGCCTCGCACGACAGGAACCCCTGGATAGAGGTGAGATGTTCTGGTTAGGGAGTGGCGACTGTGGCTATGTCTCCGCTGCAGTTTGCTGACCAGAGGTTGCATCTTCATTTGCTCCAGACTACAAATTAAGAAGATCTAGATTGCTACACAGAACAGGCAAAAAAGATGCACTGTCCTCTGTTTCGATGGCTGTGACTTATCTCACATTCAGATCAACATGCAGAGGAAGATGCGTTTCACGGGCATCGTAACGCAGGGCGCCAGCCGCATGGGCACGGCCGAGTTCATTAAGGCCTTCAAGGTGGCCTCCAGTCTGGACGGGAGGACCTACACCATGTATCGCCTAAACGGACAGAAGAAAGACAGTGTAAGGGCACATGCTGACAACAACTAGACTGGATTTCATATGTATAAATAGAAGAGAGTTCACTCTAAAGTAATAAAAAACAAACATTTAACGAGGTAGTACAATTGTAAGATGCATGTGTAATGCCTACTTTTAAGAAATGTAGAAAGGATCTGGGTTTTACTACACAACAGTATTTTTTTCCATCGTTCCAGTTGTTTTTGATAAAGTGAATGATGGCTACTTTTAAGAAACTAAAAATGGGTATTTAGATCCTTAGAGACATGTAGATGTACATATACATTTAATATAAATATATATATGGCTTTTTTCCATCACTCCAGGTGTTTGTGGGGAATATGGACAATGATAACACCAAGACCAACCTGTTTGACCCCCCCATCGTGGCCCAGTTCATCCGTATCGTACCTTTGGTGTGCCGTAAAGCCTGCACCCTACGCATGGAGCTTGTGGGCTGTGAACTCAACGGTAAATACACACACACTGTCAATGTTTATTGGAGCCATTAAGAAACTTTTTTTGATAAGAGTATACACAAATCAGTCACAAAGTCTCAGTTCCCTGTTTCTAAACAGTGTTTTCCAGCTATCCCAGTCAGTTCTTCAGTTGACATCCCCTAAAGGCATCAGAAATTATTTCCTGGCCATATGGATGTGTTTTGCGGCAGAAACATTGGCAAGAAGTCTTCTTAAGTAAATGAATCAGATTAGTTGGACTCAAATGTAGAACGCGTGCGTCATTTCATCTTCATAAAGAATTGTGTCCTTGTGCAGAAGACTAAGATAAGCTGGAGTGCTTTGATGTTTTCCCTGCTTCAACTAATTCCCATTCAAAGCGTTCTTTCTTTTCATGGTGCCAGTGGCTGTTGAGCACAAACTGGCTTGGTTCCCCATAGCAGTGTGTGTGTGTGTGTGTGTGTGTGTGTGTGTGTGTGTGTGTGTGTGTGTGTGTGTGTGTGTGTGTGTGTGTGTGTGTGTGTGTGTGTGTGTGTGTGTGTTAAAACAATAGTCAGGAGCGAATATGTTCTCTGTAACTGTGCTGGGTTAGTTTGTGCTTGGAGAGACTCAAGATACAAAGACACATAGCTTTGGCACACTGTGAGACAACTTTTATATTTCCATCCACAAATGTATTGAAGAAACTTGTAGCAATTTATCAGATGTTGTGTATCTATGGGCTGGCTTCTGGCAGGGTGCTCTTACATTCTGTGCATACATTCCACACACACAGAAAACATCCTGCATAATCCTGTGCATGTTTATAGGAGAGGCTTGATGTTACCAATTAGACACCTACTTTGTTAACAAGCTTGACTCTCAAAGTGCCGTACTGAGACATCTAGGCTTAATTCATTGTAGCCGACAATCTGGAACATGTTGGACTCTCTCCACTCAAGAGCAGAACTCCAGTTAAAACAAATTGAGATTGGATGAGATAATTTCCGATATTACCAGATTGTTGGATTGGGGCAAGATGCTATCGCCGTGTTGACATGTGGTACACAGCACTAGCTTGTGCTTGGCTCCACTAACTTGCATTGGGCCTTTTTAACTTTCCACAGGCTGAAAAACCTTTCTATACTTGCATGGCTGGTATGTTTGTATTAACCCCAGTGCTATCCTCTGACTACCACCATACTACTGCACTGTCCATCCTGTCTGCATTCTGATCATCTCTGGATTTATCCGTGCTTCATGTCTGGCTGATTTTGGGCTGCTTCCATGTCTGTCCTGTCTATCATACTTCTCTCTCTTGCTTCTCTCTTTCTGTCTTTCCACCTCTCTGTCTCCAACTGGTCTCACTCCGCAGTGTATTCAAACACGGCAGGTTGCTCCGAGCCGCTAGGCATGAAGTCCCGACTGGTGTCAGATCGCCAGCTGACAGCCTCCAGCACCTTCAGGACCTGGGGCATCGAGGCCTTCACCTGGCACCCACACTATGCCCGCCTGGACAAGCAGGGCAAGACCAATGCCTGGAGTGCTGCCACCACCAACCGCTCTGAGTGGCTGCAGGTAAGGGTAGAGAACCCTAAGGTTGATGGAAGCCTTGTCGCTAGGGGGTTCTGACTTGGTTGTCACTGGTTTTTACTGGGGCAGTGGAGACAGAGGTCAGTGTGTGGATTTTAATTGTTTTTCGCATCCTGCACCTATCACCAGGTGGACCTGGAGTCCCCCAAAAGGATCACTGGCATCATCACCCAGGGAGCCAAGGACTTTGGCTCTGTCCAGTTCCTCTCTGCTTTCAAGATTGCTTATAGTGATGATGGGCGAAACTGGAGCATTTTGAAGGATGACGACACCAAAGGAGACAAGGTCAGTTTGAGGGACTGAATAAAGCAATATTGGCATATAATGACTGCACCCTTTTTCAACCAGATAGTTTAGTGTTAAGGCTCAATTTACCCTAATGTATTATTGTCTGAACTTGAAGCCAAACAGGTTTTTGCCGGAATAATTTTGCTAGGTGATCGTCCAAAGCCTACTCTGTTTGTGGTTGAGATGAGTCCACTGCTTAGTTCTTGTAAGAGACACTCATTGAAATGCAAAATGTTTGTAGTATCATGTTTGTAGTGGCTCTTATGACTAATCAAATTGATCAAAACAAGCAACTTTTCATCGCCGTCCACTTAATAAGTGCCGTCTATTTAAATCCTTTCATGATACTTGACTTGATTTGGACCATATGTTGAGATTTTTCTAGACCAGACCCAAATCAGGTTACCTTCCAGATGTGCAGCTGTGAGTATAATTTGGGACCAAATGTGATTAGTTCCCATACATTTTAGAAAGAGAGTTTGAGCCACAAAAAATGTTGGGCTTGTTGCAGATTGTGTGATGAGCTCTCTGTGTGTACCTTACTTTAATAGCTTCTTGTGATATTATTTCCAGATCTTCCCAGGCAACAGCGACAACAATGTCCACAAAAAAAATGTATTTGAGCCACCGTTCTACGCCCGATTCGTCCGCGTGCTCCCGTGGGCATGGCACGAGCGCATCACCCTGCGAATGGAGTTGCTGGGCTGTGATGAGTAGCCCCTCCCACCAGTGACCATTCCCTCCCCTCCTCGTTCCCCTCTGCCCCCTTTCTCTCCTATCCCCCAGAGCCATGCCTGCACTGCCTTGCTGCTCACACCCCTAGAGGGCAGCGGAACACCACCACGCCGCACCACACAAACCCAGGACTGCTAGAGGAGAAAGATGTTACCCTTAACCACTGATGCAGGGTCAGACCTATTTCACCCTTCCACTAGTTCCTTACAGAAACACTGGAAGAGATAGCTGACCGTAAGTCTGCATTTTAGGGCAACCAAATTATTTTGTTTAAGTCGGACCTGCATCAACACTGAATCTGTCCTCTCTAGTCTACGACCTTGTCTTAATACTCTAGGTCCATCCTTCCTCATTTTCTTTATTTGGGTAGATTTGAGGGGAGATCCAACTTGATGGGATGGAACGAATTATCCCTTTACACTTGTCATATCAGATTAATGATTGATAATGAAGAGAGGAAGGATAGATTTTCAAAGTATTGAAACAGGGCCAAACTTCTAGAAGCCTGACTGAACCTGAGACCCATTGCTAAGGATGTACAGTACAGCTACACAGCCAGTAAATGTTTCTTTCTTTTTTTAGACAAATGTGTAATGTTATCAAAATACTAGTGTGTGTGTATTTTTTTCTTTCATTTCAGTATTCTGAAACCATAGTTTTAGGGGTTTTCTCTGATTGGGATGCTCAGTATGGCAAAATCAATCATACACTTGATACGTTTTTTGTCTCCAAAAAAAGATGTATACTAAACGTATTTAAAATATTTGTCATGTTTATGATGTTGGTTAACGATCATTATTGAATCGTTATGTTTTGATTTTTGGATAGTGAATATGCTATATCCTGTGCAGTGAGTAGAGGAGATAAAAAGCATGTCTTCAGATATTAGTTGGACTCTGAAACTATATTTGTAAACTATTGTGAACTTCAGTGCTGTCCAGAACCACCTCATTAGTTTTACCCAATTTGGTTTTCTAAAGTGTAGTGCAACTCTAAAAGTGAGACGTTGTCTAACTTGCAGTAGTTTTCTTTTGGACAAACACCTCAGACTGCTTTATCCAGGTATTGTATTTATTATTAATTAGATAAACCACAAACGAAATTTTTGGGGAAATTTATTTGAGAATTGCAAGTTTGTTTTAGACAGAGGTTGAGACAGAGCTACTTACATTGTATATGCTACTGAAATTCACATAATTGTTGATTTAACTAGACTAACTAGCTAGACTCAATATCACTTGCCTCGCAAAATCGCAATTTGGGGTTTTCAAGGTAGTTTATTTAACTATTTTAATTGGCACTTCCAGAATAATAGCTGAAATATTTTTTAGAGATTGTGAAACCAAAAAATAATTTGCATATGAAGAACCACCTTTACACATTCAGTTCAATTTATGACAAACAAAGATTTTGTTTGTTGAAGAACAGTTATGGCTCCACGTGTTATTAAGTGTTAGTGCGGATTTATAAACAGAAGTAAAGAACTAGTTAGTTATTTTCTGTATATAATGTAATATTGTTTTTATTTTTGAAGTTCATTGACATGTTTCCAGCAGACATAAACCTATTCCATCCATCTTTGAAATGACAGTCAAATTATGCGAACTATTGAAAGCTGCAGCCCAACTGATAAGGGGAAGAAGCCAGATCAAATTTAAAATGATTCTACGGTTGCCCTGCACATGTGACATGACCACAGCAATCAGCATATCCTTCTTAGGTCATACCACCACCCCCCCCCCCCCCCCCCCCCCCCCCCATGGGCTTGTGCAATAAGAGTTTTGATTTAAGTTAAAGAACACACAAATGGCTGTAAAGAAAAAATAAAGGAAAAAAAAGAACAATGTAAACACGGGCAGTATTCTTCTAAATAAATGCATGTGAACTGTAACGTCATTGCAAGGTCATGGATGGATAATGTCAAACACTGTAAAATATTTGTTATTGTTTCAGAGTTATCTTAAGTCTGCATGCATTGTTTTTGCAGATTTCTTTGGGTTATATTGTAGTGGTTGATGTTGTTTTTTTATCTAGATTGTTCATCAGACTCAAACTTTTCCTATACTTACAATATGTAGTTTTATATTATTCATGACAAAATCTTTTTTATGCTTCTTAAATCCCAGTTCTTTTCACACAGACCATCAAGTATTTTGACCAAATTGTATTTTTCGTGTTTATTTTTTAACCTACCCTCATGTTTGGTCTTTATATCTATGGGCAACATAAATAAATAATTGAAATGCAGAACCTCTCAACTTGTATATTTTAACCCTGAGCGTTTCAATATCACCGTCAGCTTTATTTTCATTTCGCATTTGCGAAGTATGAAATATAAAATGGTTGGCTTAAGATATGAATCCTTTAGAAGACAGAATTAATTGCAGGGATTTTCATTTCAAAAGGGCAGAGAATCTTGGGGACAATTTTAGCATTTATCCCCCCCCTCCCCCCTGCAGGCTAATCTCCCCCCTCCTGCAACAATGTTACAATATCTTAAACATTGTTATTCACCATCAGCACCTTCTACAATAACATATAAGAAGCACACACTGTGCCACCCTATGGTGTGTGCTAAACTACCAGCACATTAAGGGTAGGTCGTTGGCCATTGTATCAGTGGCATATTAGTTGCACAGCGACCTCTCAACATACTATTTTATACTTAGTAAATCAAACACCACTGAATAACATTTTCTAAATTGTAAACAATACCCTTTAATGATTCTTTACAAAACGAGTTAACTGTGTCATTTTCTTAGACTAATGATTTCCTTTATAATTTGGACAAACTCAGTCATTTACAGCTAAATTACAGAGTAATGTCACTAACCATCTGTTTCAACACTAATGAGGACACTTACAGCTGGAGTGTGGATGTGAGTGATAGTTCTGTGTACTCCCCCTGGAATCTCACTCGTTGCAAATATTGACAGACAGATTCAGATGAAGGGTGCAAGACCAGAGAATGACAGGAAGACCTGGGGACCCAAGGTGGCCTCCGCAGGAAGGGTTCCCTGCACTGAAAACAGGCCTATTTTAGATCAGGTATGTGCTACTAAAGCAAATACATCTGTATCTCTATGGAATACTGTAATTAGAAAAAGTGAAAAATAAATATTTAAATAAACAATTTGTAAAAAGTCATTCGATCTGTTAACACAGGTTTAGCTGAATTCTAACTTCGGTGCTAAATTCAGTCAATTGTTTATCTCTTCGGCCTCAACATTTACTGATATCAATGAAAGACTTATATTGTATCATAAACATAGAGATCTATGTAATGATCACAAAAATAATTTGTCAGCAAACAATTGATCTCACATCATGGCCTAGCATTATCTCTCATAAACACACACCTGTGGGACTAAACCCTGAAGATTGCAAGCCACCATTTCCTCTGCGTATTTACAGGTCAACTACTAAACTCCTATGAGTCACTTGCCAAAACCACACACTCATCAACTCTCCTTTCATGTTCCACACACAGCTCTTCACCCAACACAAACTGACTCCCTCTGGGTCTAAATGGTGACCTTTGAAATTACACGCCTGCAATTTACATGGACCTGGAATTTGAACCCCTAGGCCAAGGCCTTTCATCTGTGCTTTGGGAAGACCGTTGAATGGGTTCTTCAAACGCATCACTAATGGCCAACAAGACTGACCAGGAAGATAAACCAGAGTTCTGACTTTGCTCAGCACTTTAGTATACTGTCTATAGTATATAATTGCTATACATGCATGTAACAATTTTGTATATATTATGTAGGGAAAAGGGGAAGAGAGGAAAAGGTGGAAAGGGGTGCAGGATTTTAGATTGAGGTCAGATGGGTTAGGGGGTCTGTGTGGAAGGGGAGAGGGGTTGGAGGGATGGGAATGGGAATGGGGGGTCAGTGAATGCATGTTCAATGCAAATGTGGATTGACATCCTGCTCTTCTCAAAGGGCTCTCTGCAGCTTTTTCCTCTCCCCCTTGGTAGCTGTAAGCCATGTTTCTATTATGTCTGCTGGGGTGTGAAAGCAAGTCTGCAGTGATACTAAAATAACAGCTGGATATGGAGAAGGCCAACCACAGAGGAAGCCAGGGGGGAACCATAGCGTGTAAGGGTTCTGGCATTGCTGCTAAGGTAAAGGTGGGATGGCAAGGAATGTGTGTGTGTGCGTGCTTGTGCATGAACATTTGTATGTGTCTGTTGTGTCCTTGTGTCTGTTTTCATAAAGCAAGCAGTACAGCTAGGGCATACCCTCTTCAAGCCTTATGGGACTTGTAGAATGTGAATCTGGAAGGAAAACATCACACATCAGCACTGTGACAACCACTCTTCACTCAGCTATTTACAATGGAAAATCAACACATCTGAGGCCTCTGAGGAAAGCTGGAATTGTTTTTCATTTCCACCATCACTGCTGTTATTCTAGTTCAAGACTTTATTATGAGTCCACGTGACAATATTTTCTGTGTTATTTGAGGATATGGCAAAACATGTCATGCCTAATCAGCTTAAACCAACATAGCAGAAATGCTGAATTTAGCAACTTCAACCCACATCTTTTCACTTTCGAACTGTGCGTTATTTTCAGAAAATATTGCATAAAAGAATCTGAAACATGGGGAACACGATTACCCTGTATGAATTTGTCATGAATTGTATTGTATTGTAAAGTGTACATTAATCATGAGCGTACGGGTCCTGATAATTTTTACATTTAAAGAATCAAAGGAATTTCTAAATAGATATGTTATACCGAGAGAAAGAAAATAACAGTACTTCTTTGTATAGACTCCTATCACTTATTCCACATTGTTTATAAATGACACGGGTTAACCATATTACACCATCCATACAAAGTGTGCGTGCAAAAAATCCACCTGCATTGTAAATATATTTTGGCTACTGTTGACTATATATCATAAATCTTTGTCCGTGTGAAAGTAAGTACGTTACAGCTTAGTTCTGATGCTTATGCTTCTCTTGGTACGGATGAGGTCACTGTCGTTCATTCTCACTTCAAAGGGGATGCCTCTCGATGACGTAGTCCTTCTGCTTTTCCTCACAAAATATCAATGAAGGAATTGTGACCGGTCTATCTATCTGGTCAAAAAGGATCAAGTGGAACATGCATTAAAACGACGTTGCCACTTAGTTTACTGTGACGAGAACAGCTTTATTCCGTAAGTTAAGTTTTATCACTTATTAACCCTACTGTACTTGCATTCAATACGCACGCGAGTTTTTCAAGTCTTTGTTTTGCGTGTAAAACTGTTGAAAAGTAAGCTTCGGTGAAAGGAAATGTTTGAGACTGACAGCTGAGTCTGCCAAAGTATTTTAATGCAATAATCTAGCGGCAAGTTAGCTTTTTAAAGTTAAATGAGCCTACTTTTGTTCTTTCTCAATTAGTCTAGTTAAGCATTAAACATGCTCACTACATTGTTTTGGTATTTAGTCAATTTGTTTATTTTAACAAACCAAAATGTATTTACTTGTATTTATTTTTGATTATGCTATAACAAACAATGTAGTTTGACTTAACCTGAGAAAATATCACAATTGGCTGAAAGAATTTATGTCAACTTTGAGATTTGGCATCCTCTTGTGATGATTTTGAGACACGTTTTTTGTGTCGCATTTATAGCGCTCTTTCAGGATCCTATACTCTCCTCTATCCCTACCATACAGAAGTTTAACACCATTATGGCGATGCTGAACCTGCACATCCTTATCCCTGTACTGGCCCAATGGTTGACTCTCCTAACCTCTTGCCAAGCGGCAAGATACAACAACGGCTTCTTCTACCACGACCTCATGAATGGCAACGGCAATGGAGAGAGTATGCACTAGAACACGTGTTCACTGTGTTTACGAAAATACTAATGTAGTGTGGGTGATTTAGCACACCACATACTATCCGAATTTACAGTGTCTGCAGTGTTGCTTAGCAGGTGCCAAAAACCTATAGGTTAATTTGTTGTTTATTTATGGATCTATGAATACAATTTACGAAATGTACAAAAGCATTCACAACAGTGTTTTTTTTGTTTTTTTTTATTACTTTCTCATTATTTTATAGATTGTCAAATGAAAAGTATCTGCTGCTGGATGTGAATTGTATGGAGGCATCACAAAGTCTTCCTTATTTTGTGCATCAATCAAATAGTACAGGTGTATGGTGTTTATTGGTACATTGGCAGTGGTAAATTTCAGTCTACATGCTCAATAATATTTTAGGTACAGGAAGGGGCCTTGTCCAGTGCCATACACCTTTTTGAATGAGAGCCCTCTAGCTGTGATGCTGTGCAAATACAATTTGTATTTTATTTTAATATTCTTTTATGATTGGTATTTTACTTCAGTTATACTTAAGGATTGGTATTTTACTTCAGTTATACTTAAGTGCTTGTGTGTCTGTCTGTTTGTCCTGTAAAGTCTACTTCAATGGCGTGCGTCTACATGTGGAGTCTCCAAACTCCTTGGTGTCAGCGGCGAGAGGTAGCAACGTCACCCTGCCGTGCTACTACCGCTACGAACCAGAACTCAGTATCCCCCGTACAACTCGGGTCAAATGGTCCTGGATCCCTGCCAACGGTGGCTCCTCGGCCATCGCCCCTTCTTCGTCCTCCCGAGAGACAGAAGTTATGGTTGCCATGGGCAACCGGCACCGTAGCTACGGCAGCTTCAGGGGCCGTGTGCGTCTGCGAAGGGCGGCACCGGGGGACATGTCACTGGTGATCAGCGAGCTGCACCTCCATGACACCGGCCGCTACCGCTGTGAGGTCATTGACGGACTGGAAGATGAGAGTGTGACGGTGGATCTGGAGTTACGAGGTCAGACTGTTTGTGTGTGTGTGGAAGTGTATGGGTGCATTGCGTATAACGTTTTTGTTAATTAGTTCCCTCTCAAATGTACAATCAACACATTTTCTCCTTGACCCCCCCACCCTTCCTTTAGGAGTGGTATTTCCTTACTTCTCACAGAATGGACGCTACCATTTCAATTTTTTGGAGGCCCAGCAGGCATGTGAAAGGCAGGATGCTACCTTGGCCACCTTTGAACAGCTCTTCACTGCCTGGGAGGAGGGACTGGACTGGTGCAATGCTGGCTGGTTGGCCGATGGGACAGTGCAGTATCCAATCACCATACCAAGGGAGGGCTGTGGGGGTACAGACCTGTCTGCTGGGCTGCGTAGCTACGGGCAACGGCATCGTCTTTTTCACCGCTTTGACGCCTTCTGCTTTGCAGCCTCTCTTAAGGGTCAGTGTGTGGTTACTCACTCTAGTCTTCTACTCAGCTAATGTACATAAGAAAGTATGTAAAACACTATCAGTGACTTTTGGGCCTGGTGCCACATTGTCTCCCACCCACTTTTTTCCTGTGTCTCTCTCCTTTCTTTGACGACAGGCACAGTCTACTTCTTACACACAAACAAGCTCAACTTCACTGAGGCAGTCCAGGCTTGCATCAAAGATGGCGGTCAAATTGCCAAAGTGGGTCAGCTCTATGCTGCGTGGGGGCTCATGGGATTGGACCGCTGCGATGCCGGCTGGTTGGCTGACAGGAGTGTCCGCTACCCTATCGTTAAGCCCCGCCCTAACTGTGGCCCCTCTGAGCCAGGTATACGTAACTTTGGCTTTCTCCCTGAAGATCACAAATATAATGTTTACTGCTATCGGTAAACATGACTTAATCACTGTTAAATAAAAACTTACAACAGATGGCCTGTACTTGATTCTTTGCCTACACAGTGTACTGATGTGAAGCGCTGTTCTAAATATGTTTTTAGCATGAACCAGGTCCCTTAGCACTGAGCCCCTTCACTACTTTGTTGTCTACTCTTGTCTTTACTTTTGAGTTCAATAGATTCTCATTGCCATGTATCTTTACCAATATATCAATACAACAACAATATCAGTTATATTCAAGTTTCTTTCAAGGACCACTGTACCCTGTTCCCACACTTAGAAACACTTTAATCTTTGTTGGCTCACTGCAGACTTGTTCATAGCTCAAGAAAGATGTGCTCTCCAAAAGAAATGTACTTTTTGTACAACCTTGGTCTATCTCAATGTATTGTTCTCTGTGTTTTTGTTTTGATGTTAGGACTTCTAATATCAGTAATGTTGTGAAGTAACGTATAGGCTGTTCTTGGAAAATATACATATATAAATATACATGTATATTGATATTTTGCCAAGGATTCATAGAGAACTTGTAACAGATGGCATTTGTGATGTTATGTTATTAATGATTATATGACTGAGTAGAGGTTGTTACAGTGATTTACAGTTTCATTATGACTAACCTTTTATAAAAGTGTTATATTTTACCATGTTATGTGTTGATTCTATGATACGATGGATTCATATGATCCTTGTTCTCAGACCAGATAATACTGTAGCCAACAGGAACCCATCAGCTTTCAGTCCAAATTGACTGTCAGCTTTTTATAAACCTGATGCTAGTAGACGCAATTACAGTGGTAGTAGACCTACAGTATGGCTGCCTGAGGGCAGAGGAATCCTGGGCCAGAGAGGTGATCCGGACCACTGACCCACACAAACTGGGCACTGTATGTAATGGCAGGAGAAATCCTTGGTAACATGCTCCATTCAGTGGGAAAGTGAACCGCTAACACCACAGGCGTAGGTAAAGAGCAAACAGACGGCCCTGTGATTTTTGAACTCCAGGGCCTCAATTGCATGTCCTATTTACACCTGCTGGCCAAGCACGGGTGGAATGCAAACATACAAGCGCGCGCCCGCGCACACACGCACACACACACAATTTGAAGGCTGGCTTGTTTGTAATGCCTGAAGGGGATGAACGATGAATGCTTTGTGGAGCTCTGAGAGGGAGTTATTTACTTGAGTTTTTTTTTTCTCTTTGCTCCCAGAGGGGGGTAAAAATAAACTAAATAGCTAGTTTGTTCTTTCAGCTAGAAGTGTGACTGGTGTTACTGTGCACTGTCCATGGATCTGGGCCTGCTGAGAGAAAAAAAAAGATTGGGCAAAAGTATGAGGCTGAAAGTACACATAAAAAATCTGTCAAATAAAAATCTCTTTAGATTGCTGATGCTGCATTTCTGCCCTGTAAAATATAATATATTGAATAATAGTATAGTATGTATTATTTATTTTGGTAACTGAAAGGCTAAGATGAGCCTTTTAACTCAGCTGTCTAATAATGCAAGTATTTATCAAATATAGGAAGTTTTCAGGTGTTATTTGATCTTTTTAAATTATTTTTTATTAAGATCTCTTGCCAAAACCACACCATCTTAGGTATCAACCTTACACATTTAGTTTGTTGTAAAGTACAGTCTTTGACTGCAGAACTTACAGTCCAAAAACACTTACATACTCTAACCATAACACACACATTGACACACAACATGTAGCTAACACGTTCCCACACACACATTTACAAGTAGTAAGGCCAAAATACACAATAATTGTAATTCATTGTTTCTGTGACTTATTCTGTCATGTATTTAGGTTAATGGCCTCGTGTGTATGTGTGTGCCGACCTCTTTGATATAAACCTTTTACAAGCATCATGTTGAAGTATACTGAGCTCAAATGCTGTGTTATATGTGTGTGTGTGTTGCCGCCTTTGTCCATATAACTGTATTCACAGCTTGTTTGATTAAGGGCTATCAATTCTCGAGTGCTTCAGAGCTCTTTGCCTTGTCACATTTGCTCTTTGCCTTGTCACATTTGCTCTTTGCCTTGTCACATTTGGCACAGAGATTTTTCGACTATTGGTAAAACACCACTAAGTCAGGATAGACACTTGCAGGTTGCAAGTAAGATAGGTTTGCTAGAAGAGTCCCCTAACAAACGTGCCACTTTGTGTCTGATCTCTATGTAAGTCAATCACAGATCCCGCTGTTCAGAGTGAAGTTATAGATAGACAAATAATTATTATAGAACATTATCCTTGTTAGACAGACAATAGCTCATTGACATGGTAGAATGTGGTCGGTACAAAATGACTTGAGAAATGTAAACGAGTACAGAAGTTCATGGATTGTTAATGTAGGTCACAACTGTTTTTGGCTACAGTAGTTACCTGGCTCTCCCTACGGATAGCATTACTAGCCAATCACCCATGTGCAGAATTGATCCAGTTTTAGATGATTCCAAGTATTTGAGCTATGGCAACCCCAGAACCCGGTTGATGGATTGGCATTATAGTGTATAATCATGCATATGTTGACACACTTTGTTCATCAGTTGGAAACACCACCCTTATTCTGTCTCATCACACAGATGTGTGATCCCTATGTCTGGCCTTAGCCCTGTAAGACCCCTTGTTGTAAAATTACAACGTCATCTTTAGCTCTTTAATTGCTAATTTCTTTTTTTTTGAAAGACCAAATGTATCCAATAGCATTGGAAGGCAAGACTATAGGACCCATTGGTTATGTAAATGTCGTTGTTCACGAAAAAAGTTTTTTGGAGATTTAAGGTGATGTTGAAATTTTAAATCGGGTCTTACAGGGTTAAGTGCCCACCCTAAAAAGTCTCAAATTAAAACAAAAATAGAAAAATATCCTAAATGATATAATAAAGATCTACATAGCAATGTGCTTGACTTCAGAGTATCCAGCTGTAATCCCAAACACTTAATTTTGTTCTGTTTTTGACTCTCAGTGTCACTCTAGTGCCTTGGAAAAGACGCCCCCTCACCCCAACCCCAAAGTAGTTCCTGAATAAATAAACCCCAAATAAATCAAAAAATCGTAATAGTCTTTATCTATTTTGAAGTGTCGTATTGAAGTTTTGGACCCATCTATGTTAATGAAGGTGTATAAAGTGCCACCTGGTGGAATGGAGTTTGCCAAAACATTCCCTATGTCTATAGTACACTATTATGTATACTACCACCAAGTTTTATACTTTACATCGATACCACTACATTCTCCCTCCAAATCATTAGCCTTCAACAGTTGAACACAACCACAAACAGAACATTCCACTACAGTAAACAAAAGACTTCCCACATATCCCTACAAGGCACTGAGTGACGCTCAAAGACCAAAATGCCAGTCAGATGGACTACAAAATCAAGCTGTAATGTGCTTTGTTGTTTATGTACATGGTGGGAGTGTTATCCTTTTTTAGTCATACAAAAATGTTTTGGGGTATCAGGTATTTTACAAGAGCGGTCCTTCAGGTTCTCTTTAGTGTGTCCTTTCACTCCCTAATTAAAGGAGCTTCCTCCATGATTGACTGCTGACCGCTTTAGACCGCCTCCTGATGGACCGCTTGTGTAGTCTGTTGCTTGTGGTGCCAGCTGATGGGAAAAGAGGCATATTTTCATGACATCTTAATACATTGTGTATTCACTGAATGGAATGATGGTATGTGCCGTCGAAAGTGCCTGTACAGCAGCTTCCTGCCTTCTTGTAACAACTGTATTACAGTTTGTCTGTTTGTCTATCAAACTATCAAGGTAAAATCTAATATATATTTCTGCACATCTCACTTACATCCTATACACTCCACTTGTGGCTCCTCCCACCGGCCGTCGGGCAGGCAGCGTACAACAGGTAGATGGCGCTGTGTGAAGCCAGAGTCACACTGATAGCGGACTAAAGAGTTGACTGGGTAACGGTCTCTTCTATTGCCCATAGGCTTGGCATTTTCTACCTCAGGAGGCCAAGAGCACATGGCTGTGAAATAAGGAAAAGGTATTATGTGTCAATTGGGGCTTCATTGTTGGACCTACTAGGCTCTATTTTGCTGGTGAGGAGCAGAATATACATAAAATAATTGTGTGCTCTTTCGGTAAATCACTAAAAAATGAATGTAGGTATTTTCTTACATTTGACAAGTGATGGTGCAGGACGATAGGGCCCATGTTACTTATCGTAAATAATAACTATTGATATTGAATTTGCAACTGCCATGCCTAAATGACCAACTTGGCAATGAGACTATATTGAACAATTTTGATAATGGTGTTGTCAATGGACACAACCAAAAACCTGAGGTTTTTAACCAGAATTTCTGCTGTTACCCAGCACATTCTCCAAACCACCACAAGTACAACACTTCAGCATTTTGGAGACTTTGCCACAGTACTGTTAGGCCTAACCATAAACCTCTGACCCCTGCTCATACCAGGTCCACTCTTGCAGGTGAAGGGCAGGTGGTAGTTGCAGGGTACATCATTCCACTGGCCTTCTTCATGCCAGATCATTACCACACAGTCCTCCGCTGAGTCAAAGTAGTTATCTGGTTGGTTTGGCCTCCAGTTCTCAAATTGCTATAAAGATAGCACCAACATGAACTTTGTAAGCGATAAAGCAATTAAATAGGTTTAAAAGTTACCAGCAAAGGACATGTTGGAAATGTCCTAATCAAGGCACACAAAGTTAACAAGTCATGGTTTTGAGATACCTGTTCTGGGGATAACTCACCAGGGGACTCCCGTCTGTCCAGCGAAACTCATTCTGCACGTCCTTATCATTTAGTCCAATCCACTGGTAATCCTGGGCATTAGCTAGATAAAGGAGAGATCGAGGCCACATGATTACATGTAACACACATGTAGTGCACATGTAGCCTGCAGCACACAACACACAGTAAAAGGTACTCACAGTTGACAAAGTTTTGCTCCTGTTGTGAAGTGATGCTGACCAGATGAGAGTTGAGCTCTTGGCAGCGATGCTCAGCCACACCCCAGGTGTCCCTCTCAGAAAAGTGAAGGTAGCAGCTTCCCATGAATTCCACCCAGCCTTCTGCACAGCCCTGCGTTGCTGTAAACACACAAATGGGGTGATAATGAAAGAACCAATTCTATATTTGGAGAAATAGGACTATTGATTATGTGTGTGGCTTTATTTTAATATGTCTGTGTAAAGGTACATCTGTGATGTAGTGTCTTACGTGTCTTGCAGTCTTCTCCAGTAAATCCATGTGGACACTGACAGACTGCAATATCACCATGCACAGAACAGGTACCAGCTCCACACGGATTAGGTTCACAGGGGTCAGGAGATGCTGAGCAGGGGAAATCAAGAAACAAACCGAAACAATTAGATGTGGAAAGGTATACTTTGAACCAAATAATAAGCAGTGATTTCAAAATGCTGCTTCCATTTAAAGTTTAAATACATTTATTTATCGATATAAAGTCACAATAAAGTACCTTTCTCATGCTTTAAATTACAGAAATATGCTAATTCAACATACCGTCTTCAGTGGCAGGTTGCTGCACAACAGCAGGTGTCACTTGTGAGACAGCAGGTGCGGTGGTAGGACTGGAGTAAGTGGATGAGGGAGAGGTGACATAAATCTCCTCCGTGGGCCCAGCCAGCCCTTCAAGATCTAGCTGCGGTAGCTTTTCCTCTACATTAGTTAAATTTTCTTGGTTGGCAATATATTCTGGAGAAGGGAATGTAGAACCTGGGGGCAGGACAACAGACATTCCTTCGGCTGTAGGATCTCTCCGGGAAAGCTCCCCATTGGCTGAAGCATGGTGATCCCAAGTACTACTCACTTCATAGAACCCTGGACCACTACCATCGCCACTGAGGTCCACCTGGCCACGTCCCTGTTCTGGAAGACGATCGGAAGGCCGCACATTTACCTCCATCATCCCATCCTCCGGCAGGAAGACAACATCCCCACGGGGTTGCGAAACATCTTCAGAGGGGGTCCCTGATGCGTAGCCAGATGGATCCCCAGATGTAAAGCCACTCGGAAAACCAGAACCCATGTGATGGAAACCAGATACTTCCTGCTCGCCTGATGCTCTAGTCGTCTGGTCGACAAGAGTGGGAGTAACAAAGGATATGACTGGGATTCCAGAGCCACTGAAGAAGCCGCTGGTCCCTGACCCAGACATGCCCCCTGATCCACTCAGGTCCACGCTCCCTCTTCCCAATTCTTGCTGGGTGGGCTGTTGTTTAGTAGAAAGGTCGACCGTCTCCCCGTCCACCATGATGATTGTGGACTCTCCGCTACCACTGAGGTCACCACTGATGTCACCACTGCCACTAGTAGAATGGGGACCCACACCGGAGGGGAACCCACTGAACCCAGGTTTCTCCTCTTCCCCAACACTAGACTCCCAGTCCCCAGAGTCTACCTTTGTGTTGTAGATGATGGAGCTCCCCTCCTGGGGCCCCTCAGAACCAGAAGCCTCTCCAGACAGTTGGTCGCCACTGAGAGTGATGTGGATGCCTGAGCCAGATCCTTCCCCACTGGTCTCAAAACCCCCAAATGAATCCCCACTAGGACCACCAGCTCCACTGCCACTGCCACTGCTACTGCCACTGCCTGACTGCTCTGCTGAGCCTGAGCCAGACAGGTCAACAGAGACTGGAGGTACAATAGGAATGACTGGGGGAACAGAGAGAGAGAGACCAGGAGAGATACTGTGACAATGCAAAAGATTCATGGAAAGGATGTGCCCTAATCATGATTGTTGAACAGAAACAGAAAAATACACAGTACATTGATTTACAAATGAAATTCACAGAGAATTACGGAGAATGACAAAGTTAGAGATGTTTTACCAGGTGTCAATTGATCAATACTCGTCGTCATGTTGATTTTTTCCTCATCCACCACTACTAGAGTCTCATTGACACTGGTGTCATTGTGAAGTACTCTGCGCTCAGCTATGGAAAACACAATTTCAAAATTACATTTAATCTTTGAAGTTAAAACATTTAAATAAATATAGATGATATGTTTCCACTGAGTCCTCGTGTCTCTATATAATGTTTCCATAATATTATAAAAATTAACGTTTTGCCACCTCTGAAGCAGTAGGCGTCGTATCTGGAATGCTGGTCTGGATGGCCTGTCTGGTTGGGGTAGGCATAGATGGTGTGTACCCCAGCCTTGCCTCCTCCACAGTGGGCCTTGGGTTGGCGGATAGGGTAGCGGACAGTGCGGTCGGCCAGCCAGCCAGGACGACACTTGTCCAGGCCCTGCTTCCAGGCAGCATAGAGTTCGCCAGTGGATGCCAAGGTGGCATTGAGTTTCTGACAGTGAGACACTGCCTCATCGTAGGAGAAGCTATCATAATCACTTGTGTAGAAAACCTCACCTAAGAGACAGCGGAGTGGAGGGAAAGAAGGTTGAAAGTAGGGACAGATAAGATGTAATAAAACTGCACCAGTGTTTTTTACATTTTGTAAGTAGGATATCACTCAAGAGTTTGAGAAACACTGTTCTACACTTTTAAGTACAAGAATGTGAAAGATTTTTACTTAAAAAAAACTAGTTGACTTAAGGTACACCAATGAAAAATTCAAGAAACAAAAGTCTTATTATTTTAAGTCAACCTTAAAGTAAGCACCAGTCTTACCCTTGAGGCGCTCAACATAGCAATAGACATCATATCGCTCATCAGAAGGCCTTAGGCCGTACGATCTCACTCCAGGGAGATGCTCCAGGTTACCTGAACACTTATCTCTGGGGGACACAATTGGGTACCTGAACATAGTAGAGAGAGGCAGTTAATACTTAGGTCATAGCCTGGGTTAGAAATCTGGGTAAAAAGTGCCAGACTTCATATTTCCATAACAATGACCAAAATTACCAAAGTCTTTACCTTAGCAAATCTGGCATCTGACAATTACATGTCTAATCTGTCCTAAAATTATAAAATGTAAAACAATGCCAATGCAACAGACCTGACAGTTTGGTCTCTGAGCCAGCCAGCATCACAGTGGTGTAGGCCATCCTTGTAGGCTGCCAGGAGTTGCTGGGGGCTGGCGATGATAGCCCCCACACTTTGACAGGCCAGCTGGCCCTCAACGAAAGACAGAGCATAACGGCTTGAGCCTGCCCTGTAGTGGAACACCACACCTGGGAGAAAGGAGTTAAGAAAACAAGATATGGAGGAGTAATAGAAGGTTTGGGAGGGAAGGGAAGAGAGGGTGAAGGAAAAGCGAGAGAGACAAAGAGATATGGGAAAAGAAAATAGAAAGAGCTCTTAATATTGTGTGTTGTTAACATGGACAACCTAATCAATATATTTGCACATCTATGATAAGAGAACCTACAAATGGGCTAGCAACATCATTAGGGACCCCACCCATCCCACCCGTAAGTTCTTTACCCGCCTGAAGTCTGGCAAGCAGTGCCGGAGTACTGCAATCAGAACATCCAGGCTTTGGGACAGTTAATATCCTCAAGCCTTTAGGCGGGTCCACAGTACCACTTCTACCGGGGCCGCCAGGATATGAGCAACTATATTATAGCAACAGATAAAAATACGATACCGTGCAGCATGCATCAATAATTCAATCCATATATGATCAAAAGACTAACCTGTGGGAGCCATGGAAGTATCATTCTCACGGGGAAGCTCCCGTCCCAGATCTGGTCTGACTGTGGCCATGCTGACCTCCTGTTCTATCACTGGCGTCACCTTTATATAAGTATCGATGACACTGGAGGGGATGGGGAGAGGTTGTTCCAATGTGCTGGTGTCAGTTGGGGCCTGGGTGGCCACCTCTCCCCGTGCCTCCCCATCAGGTGTTGTGGAACGTGCCGGGTAGTCCACAGGGCTTGGAGTCATGGTGATGATGTCGGGGAAGGGCGTCGTCAGGACTGCATTATCTTCTAATTCTCCATTTTTAAAACATAAAAATTGTGATTACCTAGAGTTCAACTGAGCATTCACTTGTTTATTCTTGGAAAATGGTTATTTAGTGGCCAACAAGTGACCAGCGAGTGGTGCGTTTTATTTATTTACCTCTGAAGCAGACCGCATCATAGCGTGAGTCTGGGTAGGGATAGCCTGTCTGGTTGGGGTGCAGGTAGACTGTCCTCACTCCTAGTAGGCCTCCTCCACATTGGGGCCTGGCAATGTTGATGGGATAGCGAACACTCCTGTCTGCCAGCCAGCCTGCATTACATACGTCCATGCCAGCCTTCCATGCCAGGTAGAGCTGGCCTGTGGTGGCGAGACTGGCGCCAAGTTTGGCACACTGGTCGCCAGCTTGGTAGAAGGTGAACTTCTCCACTGACATGGAGTAGAACACTCTGCCTAGAGGGATAAATGTGAGAGGGTAAAGAGTGAGACACACACACATAATTAAATCAACAATCAACAAATACCTAAATCAACAATACCTAAGAATAAACACATGCCATGTAAGCATGATGTGTTGTACAATACCTGACATCTTCTCGGCGAAACAATACACATCATATGTCTCGTTGACATCTCTCACTCCGTAGGTTCTCACACCTGGGAAGTCCTCTTTGTCTCCAAAACATCCCTCTCTCGGTTCATGGATAGGGTACCTTTAGTAGATTACAAGTCGTGTAAAATTTAAGATAGACTCAGATTGAGCAGTCGGAAATTACACTCAATTGGACTGCGTTGAGAACGTTAAACGCGTTGATATCCAAATTTGATGACTATGCTGATTTCTCTGTGGTGCTATAACTCTGCTGGTTTACTTGCTATCGGCAAGTCATGTCAGTAAAACAGCTATATTAACTATACCTGACAGTTTGATCAGAGAGCCAGCCGGCATCACACTGGTGATAACCATCGTCAAAGGCGGCCTGGAGCTGGGCAGGTGTGGCGATGGTGGCACTGTTCTGGATACACGCAGCCTTGGCCTTCTCAAAGGTTAGGGTGTAACGAGTAGAAATGGCTCGGTAGTGGAACACAATACCTGGCAAAAAGAGAAGAAATCTGTGTTCATTTGGTGATAATATTAGTTCATAAAATGGCAACATGGTGACATTAACCACCCTTTAACTAATAACTATAATAAAAAAAATTTAGTACCAGGAAAATTAAATGACGAGTGTTAGCAGTATAAAACTAATTAATTCATGATCACGTCAGAGGAAATTTCACAGGCTGTTGAAAAATGAACCATTGGGTCATGCAAAGGGATTTGTTACAATTGCAAGACCTTCCTTACCTTGGACAGTGACGTCCACAGAGTCGTAGCTATCCTCAATGCCATGCATGACCTCACAGCGGTAACTGCCTGAGTCAGTGGCACGAAGCTCCGTCAACTCCATGGTGGCATCGGTCGCCACCAATGGATAATTCACCATTGTGACCCGGTCCAGATACTCCGTCTCTACGTGAACTTTCCCTTCCGACGCCACCAGGATGAGGGTGACCTTGTCCTTGGTGACATGAGTCCACTTGATGCGGTGAGAGAGGGGGGCGAGGGTTGGGGCGCCAGGGTCGTTGACCGTGTTGTCCTGGAAGTAGCAGGGCACCACCACTTTGCCGCCCAGAAGAGGGAGCAGTGGCACCTCTTCAGGGATGCTAACACTCAACGTGCCATCAAGATCTAGACAGAGCCCAAAGAGGGGATGGTTGGTGGTCTGCCATAGATAGAGCATTTGCAGTGCTATCTCTACAGTTATTATTATGCGAACATGTGATTGAAATCACACTTACCCTCAGGGTTTTCAAAGGATATTGTTGCAGTGATGAAGGGAAGACACACACACAGAAATGGTAAGATGACCATGGTTTACCTGTAGAATTGGAAGGTAAAAATGTATGCGATCACTTGGCTGCGATTGATACGTAACCTTTCATTTCCACTACAAATTCACTCATACATTATATTAAATTGATTATAATTTATATTTACATTTGTATCCTCAGAAAGGTTAATTCATGCTGGTCTAACCAGTTCTCCATGGAGGTATTTTTCATTTTCAAAAATGTAAAAATATTTTTCAGGTCATTCATTAATTTTTTCATTTATTCATTCATTCCTTCTTTTTCCAACTGCCCCACAGTGGCAGACCAAAAATTATAATTAATACAGGACTGTACGGACCACTACGCCTGTAGTCAAAGTGGAAATGATGTCAGAAGTCAGATGTGTCGAATCCCACAAACACACAGACATACATACATATATGTTTATCAAAGAAGAAAACCCCTATTTTTCCTGGTACAAGAAAGTCCTGAGTACTAAAATAAGAGCTATGCTTTGCTCAGCATAGGGTATAGGGAATTAATTATTTTTTTACCAAATGCATTTCCATGTTTATTGTGATAGTCTATCATGAAATGGAAATAGCCAAGGATAGTTACCAAAGTGTAGCGTGATTTTTTTTATTGTGGGTACCAGTGGCAACCACTATTAAACCTATTAAGGTTACTTGTACAGTAACCTTATGGCATGACCACAGAAGCCTCACTGTCCATTTTACTAGTTAGCTCATAGCTTGCAAACGGTTTGAGAGGAAGGGGGTGGAAACCAGACCCCAGTCCTTCAAACAACCTAAGGATTTGACTTCCTCTGTAAAGTGACTCCAGGGAAAGCATTACATCATGATATGGCCAGGCTGCGTTGACTGCAAGAAGGTCAAAGAGGAGAGCAATGATTAGAGTCAGGTCAAAGGTCTTAGGTCAAACTTGGCTGTTTGTTTCACAGCTGGAGGTGACAGTGTAGACACCACACCTGTCAGATTCTCAGACAAAGTCAATGTTGACCACGGGGGCTTGCATGAATACACTAAGACGTTCCCGCCACCAATACAAACATACTACAGCACGTTAACTGTCAGACATGGTTTGTGTTTGTGTAAGAGAGAGATAGAGATAAAGAATGAGGATATGTGTGTTCTTTGCACGGTGTATAAATGAGAAGAATGGTAATTCTCAAATACAGCAGTGCCAATATTTGTTCCGCCACCAGTGATGTGAAAACGAGATACACCTGTCAACATGTTCATCTGCCTCTTGAACAATAATTGGTCTATTGTCATGTTTTGGTTAGAAAGGAGGAGACAGGAATGTGTGTGGACTTGATTAATAATGTGAAGTGGTATATTCTCCATATTCTCCTTGTCTAAAACGATGATCATTTTGTATGATATGAATCATATATGATATGAATCACAACTATTTATTATACAGTTCACAAATGTTTTTACAATAAGCACATTAGCTGCAGTAAATTAGTGCCAGCAATATTAAAGTAATATTAAACTCACAAGAAAACTCACGCCAGGAAGATATCTGAAACCTAAACTCACAATGCACAAATACTCAGTATAGCAAACCAAAATGACTGTATGTGCCTTCAATCAACCCCACAGCAACTCCCTAAGCACCAATCTAAGTGAACATTTTTTAATGCATCATTTAAATCCTATAGCCATTCTAGCCACTACGCTGCCACTGACCCCCCCCCCTTCACAGTATCTCCATTCACCCAGCGTGATGTGTTCCATTCCCACATTCAACCGTTGTGGCATGTTCCGTTCCCCAGATGAGGCAGAGGTCTATAAGGCCGGGCTCTGTTCCTGCTGTGGAGGAGCCTGTGCCTGCCCAGGGCCCGGGGAGGGCAACCCAGCCAAGGTAAACACTCTCTATGCATCCGGGGGAGGTGGGGGATGGGGTCAATACCCCCTTATATACCCCATCCAGGCCTCATGAGACCCCCTTACCCCCCAACCACCACTCGCACACGCGCACACACACACACACACACACCCCACCAGAACAGAGTGGACATTGAGTGAGACCACAGCGATGGCAGGCAGCAAGGGAACATGGGAGTACACACTCCGTGCCCACGCTCGCCCATCAGAGAACCAAGTGTATGTGTGAAAATGATATGAATGCTGTAAGGTTGGTTTGTCCACACACATGCCCACAATTTTTACACACACACTCAAATGTATGTGTGTATGAACAGATGCTTACACACTATATAGGTTCTGTATATACTCTAGGTATGCTGATGTATGTGCATGGGTAACTACATAAACACATTAGCATAAGAACACATGCACTGGCAAATGATTAAACACGCGCATATACATGCACAGATGAAATACTGTATAAAGTATCTATAATTGGGCTTGATGGTTCAGGTCATAGAATTACTTTATCTGCCATCTGAAAAAGCCACATTAGAAAGGTTTTCATAACTATGGAATAAAGTAATGATAAGAAAAATGACATTTGTTGCATCAATTAGAACCATCAAACTTCAAGCAATTAAGTTTATCAACAAATTGTATGGATTGTTGAAAAGCTCATAAGCAAAGAGGTTCAAATGTCCTTGCTGAACATTTTCCAAAAAAGACGCCTGTTTAATCAATTGTTTTTTCAGTTGAACTAAAGTTTGCGTTTTTTTTTTTTTATATATGTACTAAGTTATACAATATTATATATAAACATGCTATAAGAGGTAAGAGTAACAATTGACTGACAAGCCAGATGCACACCAGAAAACGTCTCTCCAAAATCCTACACATTGAGGCATATGTCTACATGTGATTCATTTAATTATCTTAAACCCTACTTACTCAATGGTCTCTAACAAGAAAACGCCTTAGAAGGCTTCATGTAAACCTTTTATTTTTGAATATGAAAATCGATCTTGATGTTGAAATATAAATTGATCAATTTAAAATCACCCCTGACTGTTGTCACTGAGAGACAAAATCACCTCACTTGCAATAGGAACATTAACAGAGCAGTAAAAAAAAAAGCTAAAGTTGTTTAGCACAGATGCAATTAAAACATTTATCTTAAGTTCACAACTCAACAGGTCCAAGTCCTACAAGACAGTTATTTATCAGATTTGGTAGATGTACACCCAACAATTGAATTTTTCTCCAGTTGTCAGTGTAACGTACCGTTGATGTGTTGAGGCTCCTGGTGTCGGTGACTCCAACTTGAGAGCCAAGTCTGTATGAGTTCCGACAGTGTGCCTCTCCCGCATGTGCTGAGAGCAGAAAGAAGCTTTATTCAAACTCAGGAGAATTTTAGCAGTTGGAGAGCAAAAGAGGGAGGTCGAAAGGAATAAAGAGAGAGCGAGGGAGGGGGGGGGTGTTGAAAAGGTAGTCTGGGCATCCTTTTGCCAGTATTTCAAGGCCCTGGTAAGTCTTGAGATTTTAACATCAAAGCACAGTCGACAATACCACACAATGCAGTGCTGCCCTGTACAGGTCTGTTATTAGATAAGTTAGATGTATGATGAAGAAAATGCAATGCCGAAAACCCACCTTTTAAAGTAGCAAAATAACTCCAGTCTTAACAACTGCGGCCACACTATTTAACATTAACATTACTGTAACAGTAATGATGTAACTCAGTCATTACATTTTTTTGACAGAACAGATGTGTCCAAGGTGATACATCCTTGTGACACACACAAATGCACATACATACATAGTGACAGAACACTTACACACCCATGCAGGGGCGCAGCCAGAAATTTTGGGCCCCATGAAGAAAGTTTATCATTTCTATTAGTTTTTCATTTTTTGGGGCCACTGTCAGTCAGGGGCCCTTAGAATTGTCATAACTTTTACCCCCTATATGGTGCCCCTCCACCCATGCACACATGATAGTGGGCCTGTCCGCTGACCTACTAACGGGGATTTACCATGTGTGTAATACAGGCCTAGTGCCACTTCCTGGTCCCGGACCCTAAACACTCATCCATTCACACAGTCATATGTAGTTGCAAAGCTATGGCAGGTTGGTTGATTGTGTGATAAAATGTCCTACCTTTACTCCTCCTAATGGCTTCCTGACTTTCTGGCAAACCCAGAAAGCATTTACCCTGTGTGTTTGCACTTGTATGTGTTGTATTTGTATGAGCGAGAAATATGAAATGGAAGAGGACCACTAACTTTGGTTTGAGGAAAGGTGTGTAACGGTTTTAAACCTGGGTGACTCTTCCTGAATGGTCTATCCCAAGGTGTAAATATTGTTCTCAACAATAACACTATGTCCTCCAACTGAGTAACACTATTATTTTTTTGCACAAGTGATCATATCAGCTCTATTAAATACCTGGTAGTTTATTAGGCAGAAAATGTAGACACTCTGTCTTTGTTCAAGGCCTAGGCCATATTAAGGCCAGAACACAGTGCAGGTAGGCGACATGTTTACTGCGGTTGTTAAAAGTGTTGAGTGTCTGGATTTATGTTTGTAAGGACCCTTCGTTCTAAGTCTCCAGTGAGTAGTTTGGAACAAGACAAGTAATGTTTTCATAAACTGGACAGGACTCAACTGTAAATGGATTGTATATGTGGCCATTGTGGTTAGATGACTCACAAAATCAACTATGCAATAGGAAATGTCATGAATATACTTTTCTACCAACACATTTCTGTAAAAATGTAGCTCCACACTAAAGTAGTTATTGTCTGACCAAACCTAACAAAGATCAATTCTTTTTTGTGCTTAGCGTTAATAAGGGTTACTTAGTGTTTCAACAATTTACACTTCATGTGTCATTTCTCTATTGACCAGGGGGTGACAGGTACTATAGTCATCACATAACTCATCTGTTTCAGACTAAAATAAGTATACATAGGACTTCTGTCTTCCATCCTAACTCGTCAATACATCTACATATGATTCATGGCAAGGAAACTTGTTGGAATTCTGCTGACTCTTGCAGTTTTATGGAATCAACAAGGAGTCCTTTTCTTTAGGGTGACACATTTCTAGCTCTTGGAAAAGTGCTGAGGCGACTGTTACAGTGGGTGTGTGGACACTGTTTACTGTGCAGGCAAGAACACACGCACACACACTCACATGCTAAAATGCACCCCCTAATGCATACACTTCAATCAATTTTTTGAGGAAGTAGGTGTAGTTTAAATCATGTAAATCGTCAACTTAAAAAGTTGTATTGGATTAGAGGGTTCAGTGGATCAACTGTACCAGGCTGGCAGGTAGGGAGAGACAGACTGAATGACAAACAAGATATAGGTAATTTATGACATCTTTAAATACCTGTCCTGAGTTTTAAATATAAGACACTTAAGGTACCCCCTTCACATCTGAAATAGGAATGTCCTTCCCTAAATTAGTATCATGTGGCCATGTGCATACAGACTTTACTAAGAACGTTCATGGAACACATTTCTTATAAATAAATAACTATATAAAGAACTAGATAACCAATACATTCATAATTTTATATTAGGTTTATAAAAGACTTTTTGCATCATGAAGTCATGAAAGGCACTTTTTGTATGGCAATACTTTTTACACTTAAGATACTCTAACAAATAGAAAAAGGACATGTTGTCTATATTGTTATTGTATGTAAGGATTCTTTTATACTGTTACAATGACATTCATAATTTTAAATAACTTCATATACATCTTTTATCATTCCCGCCAGCAGAGGGAATCTTGATATCTGTGTCAGCTGTGTGTCCATTAATGCCCCTCCTGTGGCTCAATGTTCAGACTAATCACTCACCTTCGTCACGATGTGGGGCCACAGCGCCTTAGCTATAAGCAGTCCTTTCACTCCCTCTAACATCTCCTCCTCTCCTTGCTCTGTTGACACTGCCTCTCTGAGTCTATCAAGGGAAAAGATTGCTTTTTTTTTTTACAGCCCTCCATAGAAATGAATGACTGTATTATGGACAAGACCCAATGACGAAATAGACATGTACATTTGTATATAGAACTCTGCTAAGCAACGTAATTGGAATGGATGGACTAACTATGTTTTTTTTAAAGGGATCCAATCATTATTGCACAATTGACAGTCAGATGACTGGACAGTAGCATATATAAGTACCTCTAAATTATCTTGGCACAGTGAAGGAATAGCAGTTTTTCACGTTACCTTTGACAGTCTTGAATGCTCTCACTGAGCAGCACCAAAGCAAAGACATTGCTTTCTTTAGACAAACTTTGCATCACAGGTTTCTCTCTCCTTGTAAACTGAGCATAATAAAACAATAACAAGCCCCTGTTTTTTTTCCTGGCAACCAGAATCTAAGATGACTTCCAGGAGAACTGGCACCAAAGCCAGTCGACCCATTAGGCTGCTTTGCTTCATGGGAACATTACATAATCGTATCCAAATGTACACTTAAGATTGGCGGCTCATAGTTGCAAGGTGGAGGGAGAAGAGGGGAGACAGGATTTGGGGGGGGGCTGTGTGAGGGTTTCTAGGGAACAATGTTTCCTTATGCCACAGCACAGATGAGCCTGAAGCATGTTGGGACAGAGAGCCTCCCCACACTCATAGTACACTCAGAGTGCCAGACCAACGTAGAAAAGATGATGATTATGTATACACACTGAATGTATAGCCTAGCTATTGAAGTTATAGAATTAATGAGTTAATATCTTTAGCCTACTATAGTTTGTAATGTAGCTTATAATGTATCAGTACGCTTTTATACAGAGAAAACGATTTCAACCGAGTGCCTCTTGATTTGCAGACAATTGCTCTGCTTGATCTATAGGCCGTAGCTTACAATCAGACATCATTAGTAGCCTACCAATATTGCAGTTCCCGTGCCAGGCTTATATTTCAGAGTGACTGGTTGCTTGCTCTTCAATTATATAACGTATATAGGCTATATATTTATTTGTCACGAACAGTCAACACTGCACTTCCTTGGGGTCTGAGCCATACATAGGCTACACCTGCCGCATTTAAATGCTGACACAGGTTCCATTATGTTAGATTCCTAGTAAAAATATTTCAGATTTGTCGGGAGCTAGTTCATCAAGATAGCCTACTGGATGAGAAAAAGAAAAAAACTATGTTCCGTGCAAGTAGCGTGCACGGAGTGGCCGGATCAACACGCACACACGCATGCACACACCACACACAAACGCACACACACAAACACACATGCAGTGTGTTCTGCATGTTTTTATGTTTGGATTCTTTGCGCAGGAAAGAGCCAACATGCTAGCTCTACAAACACTATAGTATATTCCAGAAGGTTCGGGGTGGAGAGACATTGCCCGTCAATGATTTACGAGTAGGCGTTAAACTCCATCGTGCTTAATTAACGTGAATTTAATTTCAAAACTGGGGTAGGTTGGGGTTGCCAGTTTCTGTGCACAGAAGCCCGCGAGAGGTAAGTTCGACTGCGGAGCCATGTGATAAGCAGCCGACCAATCGTTTTGCGAATCGTGGTGTTGTTTCGTTTTGTGGTTAGATAACTAGGTAGCTAGCCTAGTAGTATCAATCTCTTCACTAGGAGCTATGTGTTTTGACTTGGTTGCTAGCTACCTACTTCCTAAACATTAATGTTTGCTACTGTTTTTCATGTTAGCTACGCAGCTGAACAATTGGCGGAAAACAGTGCCTTCGTTGTGTGCAGATGTACAAAGGTAAATTCTATGTGTAGGCAAAGGTAACACAATTCTCTGGTTTGTTGTTAGCTAGCTCGGCTAGTTAGCTAGTGAGCTATCTCAAAAGTCATCACACAACAGTCCTCTGTGTGATATTGATGTCTATGTATGCAGTTTCACATTTGTATTCTATAAATGAATGGTAGCTAGCTATACAGCAGAAAAGCAATGAAAGTGATCATCCCTTGTAGTACGGTCTTCCTTTTAAAGTGCTAACGCTATTCCTACAGTACGGGAGGATAATGGCAACTGCACAATCAGCGCTTACGTTTGCAGTGTGCGTCCTGATGATAACAGAACTGATACTTGCCAAAAAGGACTACTATGAAATTTTGGGAGTGCCCAGAGATGCCATTGAACGTCAGATAAAAAAGGCATTTCACAGGCTGGCTATGAAGTATCACCCTGACAGGAACAAAAGCCCAGACGCTGAGACGAAGTTCAGAGAAATTGCAGAGGGTAAGGGAAGTTGGACCATGGATGTTTAAATGTTGCTGCAAGTTTTAAAACATTGTAACTATGCCTGAGAAGTTTAAGACTGTTGTCTAAAAGCAAATTCAATTTTCTTCTTTCAACAGCATATGAGACATTGTCGGATGAGGCGAAGAGACAAGAATACGACCAGTTTGGACACAGTGCGATATTTAATGAGGGCACTGAAGGTGGAAAGGGGCAACATTTCCACCAACACTTTAACTTTAATTTTGACAACATGTTCAAGGACTTTGATATCCACAGTCAGAATAGACATTCCCGGCATAAGAGACACTTTGAGGAGCACCTTCGGTCCCACCAGGAGGCCCACGCTAGGCACAAGAGGAACTTTCAAGGAAGCTTTGGCGCTGGTGCTGTTTTTGATGACGTGTTTGACAACATGGAAAAGTTGTTCACTTTTGACCAGCACCACAAGCGGACTGACAGTACGTTTCAAGGGACTGCAAAACAGCACTGTAGAACGGTTACACAACGTAGAGGGAATATGGTGACTACATATACTGACTGCACTGGGTCTTAATAAAGCAAAGGAAAGCCTTCTAGTGTTAATGTGACCTACCACAGCACACTGCAACTGCAAAGGCACCTGTTGCCTGGATACAACTTAGTTTTAATGCTGTGATATGAGTGTTAGTCAAGACTAACCAGATACTTTTCAACACTATAGCACTGATCTGTAAAACATCTTTCTCAGTTTACATAAACTATAGGTCTGAGTTGGAACGATAGGTCTGTTTATAGTGTGCAGACATTTAAAGCTATATTAATTGTTAATCTGTGCCAGACCCCTTCACATTTACATCTAAACCCCTGATAAATACTAATTAGCCTTTAGTTAGTAAGTTCCTCCCAAATCTAATCTGGTAATGCCATAAGCACCTTCAAATGAGAACATTTTGTCTTTTACATTCTACATTTTGGTTAGTATTCTCTCTAGTTTGTTAAGCCAAACCCTATTGTAAATCTTGCCATGGTGTAAACAAAAAGAGGTGGGCCACAAAAACACTGGGTCAGTTTCGCTTGTGTTGTTTAAAAGGTGCAACTTTGTCAGCAAAATTGTCCGGTCAGAACATATAGCTTAGCTAGGCCCTAGTTGAACCCCCTATTTTGATGTTAACAAAAGGACAGTATATTATGCTGGTTTTGCCCACCACTCATAGTCAAAAGTATATAGAAGAAAATGTAGTCTTAAAAAGGGAACAAAGCAATTAGCACTTATTAAGCAACATTTAGTCCAGCAGAGTAATAATGATAGTTTGCTGATGTTTGGTTTTAGCTAGCATATCACCCGTTACCTTATTTTTCATGTAGAATAGAGAGGTTTAAGTTTTCCAGATTTGTTGTGCAATATTGTATGTCTGCCACCCCAAGTTTTCCACATTGTCAATTGTGGAGAATATCTTCAGTTGTTAAAGCACTTTTATAATATGAATCCTCCTATTGGCATGTTTTATTTTGGTATTATTATCAAAGAATGTAAAATAATAAGTAAAAAGCTATCTTTTACTGATGAGAAATTATCTAATGTGTTTCTCCTTGTGTTGAGGATTCTTTACGGTGAGAGAGTAAGCGTTTGCAAATGTAGTTGGTTTCCGGAACAAATGACTTGCTGTCCGTTTAGGTTTGCCATTGCAAATACTCAAATTCCCAGAGTGCACCGCTGAATTAGTTTGTGCGCAGTTGTTTTTTGGGCCCGGGTTGCATGAGGGTGGGACATTGGATGACTTTGTCGCTGTAGCAGTCTTACTGAATTGTTAGTCCGATTCATTTAGACAGTCAGCTAATTTTAAGAGCAATGGAAGCCCTTATACCCGTCATAAATAAATTACAAGATGTGTTTAATACAGTCGGTGCGGATATTATCCAGCTACCACAAATTGCTGTTGTTGGAACACAGGTAAGAATAGCCAGCCACAGTGTGGGTAGCTAGCAACCTTAACACTGACATCTAGCTACAGAACTTAGGATACAAGCACTTGCAGGTCACTAACTAACGCTAGTTTATTAGTTTTTTGAGGTGCCCCACAAAGGCGTAATTATCTGAGAGTTTGCGTTTTTACTCGATAATTGTTAATCTTTCTAATATGCCAGCTAACATGGATATATTGTAGACAAGCTAGTTGGCTAACGCGGTAGCAAATATTAGCCTATTTGAATGCATGCTTGCAGACAAGGAAGGGGAATTCTGTTTCACCTTTAAGATAGCCTTTACTGTCAAGCGAGCAGTCTCGTATTTTATTATCAATAAGCAATGAGTCTTGTACGTTTGCTAATTTAAGTAGTTATTCTGATTAGATGAGCCCTTCTACCCTTGTCATTAACGCTAGCACTAGCGAGGTAGCTTTGCTACTAGTACTAGACTTGTGTTTCACATCTATTTCTGGTACTCACAAAGTGTATAATTCTAGACTAGTTAGTCTTGCCAAAGTTAAATTGCTTTACAGAAAATTGTTGCTTTGGCTAATAACCTAACAGCAATTGTGTGACATCAGTCATCAAGAAACCTAAACAATCTGACCTTTCCTAGTACATGTACAGTAGTTTACAAACAATTCTTACGTTATTTATCATGGTGTGTGAATGCAGTACAGAATCATATAATCAGAATAGTTTTCAATTGAGCCTAATTGGTTTACAGCAGGATTCTCTTCCAGGGATGTTTACTTTTACTGGTCTGCTAAGAGGATGTGCATGTCTCAGCCTTTTGGCAGCCTTAACGACTGCCCAGATTTCCATCCTGTGTTCTAGTGCAGAGTATGTCTCCTTATGAGTGTGTTGTCAAAACAAAGACACAAAGGGGGGTTAATTTGATATCATGGTTACTTACATCAAGATCTATGAGCTGATTAGATCATTACATTGCTCTGTCAGGTCTAAATTTACCACAGGTGAATCTGGTTAAAAACAAATCAGTTCTACATACAAGCTCATCTTCGTGCATCTTTTATTGAATCAAAGTCCAGGACACCCTACTTAGGGAGACAAAGTTAGACAGTAGCATATGGGACTTAGACTGTAGAAGTGAATCGTCATTTCGAATTCACAAAAGGTTCTGGTCAATGAAGTGATGATACTGTGTGTTTACAGAGCAGTGGCAAGAGTTCGGTGTTAGAGAGCCTAGTTGGCAGAGATCTATTGCCTCGTGGCACAGGCATCGTCACCAGGCGGCCCTTAATCCTCCAGCTGGTTCACGTAGACCCAGAGGATCGGCGGAAGAGCAACGAGGAAAACGGTACTGCCAAACACAACTTCACTTTTAAAACTAACCAAGTCACTCATTTTCACTTGGTGTGTGTGTGTAGGAGGAGGAGGAGGAGGAGAAAACTGTCTCTCCTGTCTGACCTTGGATGACTCTAAATGTGCACCAGGAAGTGTGACTGTGTTGTTGTTGTGTCTGTTCAAGACACAGTTGTTTGTATTGTGTGTGCTTGTCTTTTTTAGAACTGTTGCCAGGCAGCGTCAGATTGGGTTATGTCATTGGCACCAGAGTGTCACACTGCATGATTCAGGAAGACAATAAAGAAGCTCCATGTTAGCTTGGCCAATTCTGAGTTTGGTGTCACTCTACTGCAGTGGTCGCCTATGCAGCAGAGGTCTTTACAGAACTGTACAAGAGAGCTGTCAAGGTGCTTTCATGGGACTGTGACAGATATTCCCTAACCGGTATCTCCAAATAGAAAGTCAAAATGAAACACCTTGTTAAGGTTTTCATGAGAAAGATATGCACATCTTCCGAAGCCTGCGCCCTGGGATAAATGCGATCATGAGAAAAAGACTGCCTCCGCAGCCTCTTCTGCAGCTAGTCTAACCCCCTTTTTTCCTCTTATCTCTCTCTAACCGCAGACTCGAATACCTGGAAAAATGGTCGCCTTTATAAAGGTCTCCTTTTCCTTGTTACTTGCTTTAGCCAGTGTGTTTGTTTAGTAGCTTCTCTTCTGCCCTTTCACCCCCATCCAGCCACCAAGCCTGGCTTTGTTGTTTTCTTTGCCTCTATTTCAACTGCATTTGTTTAGCTCACACCACTCTTGTAAGTTCTGTGTCTCTGATTCAGTTGTTTCAGACAAAGTTTTTAAGCTGTCTGTCTTGGCTTAAGCGCAACTCTTAGCGCATGGGAAGACAACCTCTATTCATTTAGACGTGCAAACAAACACCTCCTAAATGTCTTCATGTAGCATCCTCTAGCTAACTAATAGCCCCCACTCTGTTGATATGGTTTCCATATTACTGGTTGACTTAATAAAAAATAGGCCTCACTGTTTTGTATTAGGATCAATAGCCCATCAATGTTATGAACAAGTGCTCTCTGATTATTTATTATGTTCAACAGCCAATGATTCTTTTGCTGTTGTCCAAAAGCAAGTTTATTCCTTATTTGTTTGTTTAAATCTCTGGTCCTGTGCTGTGGGATGCTGGCTTGGAAATATATTCCCTTTCCAGCTGAGCCCCCATGCAGTGATCTCATCTCCTGAGACGTTCAACATAATGATAGTGGGTCTCAAGAGGACAGCCCCATATCACAACTGCCAAACAGGCAGGGACTGACACTAACTGCCATCTGTTATATGTTTCCCTTAGGCATTGATGGAGAGGAATGGGGGAAGTTTTTACATACGAAAAACAAGGTAGGTTACATAGTTTCAGCCCTTACATTTACATTTATGCATTTAGCCAACGCTTTTATCCAAAGCGACTTCCAAGAGAGAGCTTTACAAAAGAGCATAGGTCACTGATCATAGGTCAAGGATCAGCCCTTGTATTGTTTCAGCTAGCATGGGGATGTAAAGGCACTTCTCATTTCAATGGTTAACGCTGTAGAGTTACTTTTCCCTGCAAACTGTATGACTTCACTTAAATATTTAATGAGCTTATCCAAATATAGGCCAAACAATCAGCCATGTATCAATTCTCTAGGATCAATAAGAACGGGGATGTCATTGTGTCATGATGTGGAATTTGCCTGGCAGTAAAGTAACACAAATCAGATGAGGCACACATCCTCTCCCAAGCTTAAAAAACACTCAAGGAAGTAGGGATAATGTCTAGGGGGAATACAACAGTTGAATAGAATGTGTTGATCTCTGATACATAACCCCTTTCATCTTTCTACAGACATGCCTTTGTCATGCAGGCTACTACAACAGATTTGATGCTGTCATTAATAAAGGAATATATTTTTGTTGAGATAAGAGTTCAGAAAATGTGCATTGTCCAACTTAAAGTATGTTAGTCTAAACTTTAACTATCTTACTCATTTGTAATGTACTTATAAAACAGCTCCTAGATGGTGTTCCCGATGTTAAAGCAGTGTGTGTACTCTTTACACCCTCTGTATTCAGATCTACACAGACTTTGATGAAATCAGGCAAGAGATTGTGACTGAAACGGAAAGAGTATCTGGCAGTAACAAGGTGCGTCAGTCTTTCTCCTATGTTAAAGCAAAAGCAAAAGTTTAAATACAATTTCATGCCAGTTCAGATAAAAAAGAAGAAGTAAACTGGTGTATGTGGGTTGTCAAGTGTGATTTTATTTTAAATTTGTCTGTAACTCGCAGGGAATCAGCGATGAGCCCATTCACCTGAAAATCTTTTCACCTCACGTTGTCAACCTCACATTGGTGGATCTGCCAGGCATCACAAAGGTAAACTGCAAACAATAACTTTCAAAAGGACGTGTCTGGCAATTACAATTTTAAAATCGTACTGGCCCTACATTTTTGTTGGGCAGGTTAATAGTGAATGTACTATGAATACCTATGCATTTGAAGACATTGGTGTGAAATGACAGGAGGTGGGAGAGTACATCAATGTTTGTGTGTGCATATGCTAACCCAGGTACCAGTGGGAGACCAGCCCAAAGACATCGAGCTGCAGATCAGAGAGCTGATCCTGAAGCACATCTCCAACCCCAACTCCATCATCCTGGCTGTGACCGCAGCCAACACAGACATGGCTACCTCTGAGGCGCTCAAAGTGGCACGAGATGTCGACCCAGACGGTGAGGCACTCCCCGTGTTGATGTTCTCTGTTTATGCTCTTTTAGTTTTTCTTTCACAGTAAAATGGTTCATATTTTCGTGTGTGTGTAGGCAGAAGGACGTTGGCTGTGGTAACCAAGCTGGACCTCATGGATGCTGGCACTGATGCTATGGACGTACTGATGGGCAGGGTCATCCCTGTCAAACTGGGCCTTATTGGAGTAGTGAGCAGGTTGGTAATAGTTTATTTTTTCTCAATCCACACATCTGAAATGAAATTACACACACTAATTCAAATCAATATACGTATATACCTAGAATTGGATAGAATTTTTTACATTGTGAATCGCGTGAATCACTACAAGACTGAATCGCGATTCAAGGGAATCTATTTTTTCCCCCCACCCCTACAATACACAATTTTTTCCGTTCCGTTCCAGGAGCCAGCTAGATATCAACAATAAGAAACAAGTATCAGACGCCATTCGTGATGAATATGCCTTCCTACAGAAGAAGTACCCCTCACTCGCCAACAGAAACGGAACCAAATACCTAGCCAGAACACTGAACAGGTATGGCGCCAGATTCCTGTACCATTCATCCAAGGGTGGTAATCCTCACTAACGTCGGGTTTAATCACTGTAGATACCGACAAGAAGTAGCCTTAAACTCCCTCCCTGTCTGCCAGGCTGCTGATGCACCACATCAGAGACTGCCTTCCCGAGCTGAAGACGCGTATCAACGTGCTGGCTGCCCAGTACCAGTCCCTCCTCAGCAGCTACGGTGAGCCCGTAGACGACAAAAGCTCAACGCTGCTTCAGCTCATTACTAAGTTCGCCGCCGAGTACTGCCACACCATAGAGGGGACGGCCAAGTACATTGAGACAGCTGAACTGTGAGTAACACCCTCCTCCTTCCCCCTTGCCTTTAAACGTTTGCTCACCTGCATCTCCAACACTCAACACTAGAGGGCTGTGTTTTTATCAATTATTCAATAACTGTCAGAATGGTGACCTTGTTGTTGGACAAATGTTTTTCCCCCCCCCCTTCATGGTTTTAGCCTGTGTACAACAGTGTAAGTTGAGCACCCCTTGAGGTTCAGGTTGTTTAATTTGTAATTGGTTAACTACATGTTCCTATGTTTCTTCCTATTGGCACTTATTTGCTTATGTATGTATGCTTAATGTTTTGGTTACCCACAATGTTTTTGGGGCTATCTCATTTATGATCATTGACCGATGCACTTTTGTAAAGCTCTCTCTTAGAAGTGGATAACAGCGTCTGCTAAATGAATAAATGTAAATGTAAAAATGTAATTTTTCTTGCAGTTGTGGTGGAGCACGAATCTGTTATATATTCCATGAGACATTTGGTCGCACACTGGAGTCTGTGGATCCACTGGGGGGTCTGACGACTATAGATGTCCTCACAGCTATCAGAAATGCCACGGTACGTCATGTCACTCTGCTCATACCACGCTCTCATTCTTCCATTGCACAGTTTTTTTTGGCATCAGTATCCTTGTGGCTTGAGACAACCAGAGAGAATTGTGGGTAATGTAGTTCTGATGAATTTGTGTGTGTGTGTGTGTAGGGCCCGAGGCCTGCCCTGTTTGTGCCTGAGGTGTCATTTGAGCTGCTGGTGAAGAGGCAGGTGAAGCGCCTGGAGGAGCCCAGCCTGCGCTGTGTGGAGCTGGTCCACGAGGAGATGCAGAGAATCATCCAGCACTGCAGCAACTACAGCACACAGGTACACACTTACATTTAGTCATTTAGCAGACGCTCTTATCCAGAGCAACTTACAGTAAGTACAGGGAATTCCCCCGAGGCAAGTAGGGTGCCTTTCCCAAGGACACAATGTCATTTTGCATGGCCGGGAATTGAACCAGCAACCTTCTGATTAATAGCCTGATTCACTAACCACTCAGCCACCTGACTCCATGCGTACACACATACGCACACACATAGACAGGAACAACACTGAAATACCACATACGCACATCAGATTTGGCATCATCAAATGCTCCCCCCCCCCCAGGAGCTGTTGAGGTTTCCCAAGCTCCACGACGCCATTGTAGAAGTGGTCACCTCCCTCCTCAGGAAAAGACTACCTGTCACCAATGAGATGGTGAGGCATCCTTTATTACCTACCCCTCCTCCTCATCATACACGTTCAGTAGGAATACCTGAATTATCTTGTCTGGTGGACTCGTGTATTTGCCGTCTTCATCTCATGCTTATCCTCCTCTTAGGTCCACAACCTGGTTGCCATTGAGCTGGCCTACATCAATACCAAGCACCCTGACTTTGCTGATGCCTGTGGCCTCATGAACAACAACATAGAGGTAAAAAAAGGAGTGTTCACAAGGTGTATATGCCATTGAAAAAGGCAAAGTAGTTCCTGTATTGATGATGATTAATATGGTCTTACAGGAGCAGAGACGCAACAGGATGAGAGAGCTGCCCTCCTCCGTCCCCAGAGATAAGGTACAGTGCAGCGACACAAACACCAAGCCAGCTAGCATGGCTACAGTTTACACTTTTTTCCTTTCAATAGTTTTCTCTACTCTTGAGCCAAACACTTTAGCCCACTTTCTGCTTTAAGATTTCTAGTCTTCTATTCTCCTTGGTTCTTTTCTCTTTCTCTCTCTCTCTTTCTCGCTCCTTCTTTACTTCACTCTCAGTCCCTTAAAGGCCCAGGTGGGCAGACTCTCTCCCCCACTGAGCTTGTCACCAATGAGGGCGAGGGACCCAAGGTGTGTCCACCTCTCCCTTCGTCCCTGCCTGCTGGTCTGATGGCATGACACCCCCCATCCACCCCAAACATCCCACTTAAGCCTTACCCACAACCTCCTCCCCCACTCTCCAAACACCCATCCTGTAATACTCTCTGTCAACCTCTCACAGTGAGACCTTAAGTGACAGTAAGATTCCTCCCTTTTTTACGGCCCACAACTAACTCTTCGAGAAAGGACCTCCTCAGAGCCCTTCTCGTGTACCCTGACACCCTGACCGAGGGTAACCTTTAACGCTGTGACTGCACTGAACATTTCCCCCTGTACTTCACCACTGCATGATTTTGTCCCTATGCTTGAGATATAGAACCTTCTGGAATGGTGTCTGTGTGCCAGTGGCCCTCCACTGTACATGCATCTTGTAACAGACCCTGGTGTTGCATCATGGGAGTGATCCAGACAAGCGGGATCAGCGACACTGACTGCATCGTTGTGTTGTTTGCGTGTGTGCAAACGTATGTGTCTGTCCCTCCCCAGGGCGCAGGGGGGGTGCAGGGAGACCAGGGAGATGGCGGGACTGGCAACTGGAGAGGCATGCTGAAGAAGGGAGAGGATGGCATGTCTGACCGAAGCCAGTCTCAGTCTTCCCTGCAAGGCAGTCCTCTGAGGGGCCACGCTGTCAACCTGCTAGATGTGGTGCGTACAGACTACACTACCCACAATACACCACTGCGCACAACATGCGTTTTGAATGGTTGTTTCTTTTGTGTGGTACACAGCCTGTCCCAGTGTCTAGGAAGCTGTCAGCCCGAGAGCAACGGGACTGTGAGGTCATAGAGAGGCTCATCAAGTCATACTTCCTCATCGTACGGAAAAACATCCAAGACAGGTAGGGACCTGGTCGGTTTGATGCTGCCAGGCTATATACCTTGCCAACATTATTACTGATCATTACTGACCTGTTTCTCTTTCTCCTTCCTTCTATGTCCCTTCTCTTTTTGTCTTCTGTCTGTAGTGTACCTAAGGCAGTGATGCACTTCTTGGTGAACCACGTGAAGGACAGCCTGCAGAGTGAGCTGGTGGGTCAGCTGTACAAGGCAGGCCTTCTGGATGACCTTCTCACAGAGTCCGAGGACATGGCCCAGCGCCGCAGCGAGGCAGCAGACATGCTCAAGGTACCATAGGGGAGTTGAATAGGACTCTTTAGAAGTCTGGTTTGTGAACGTTGATTTAAGTGAGTGAAACAACAGTGTAACATGTGACAGATTTAACCTTTGTGCATAGCTATATCTATATATCTATATAGCTGAATATAACTACAAATATGTATGCAGGGTTACTATGTAGACCTGTATTTACCTCTTTTTGCATCTCCAGGCATTGCAAAAAGCCAGCCAGGTGATCGCAGAGATCAGAGAAACTCACCTGTGGTGAGAGGAGGCTTGGGTCTCTACCTCCAATCCTCTCCCTCCTACATGGACTCACCCCTCTCGCCAAGCCCTTCATCCCTGTTCTGTCTCAGACACCCTGGGCAGCAGAGACAGCCAACTTGAAAATGCACTCGTATTATATAGTTTTCATGTACTACATGGACTTCACCTGCATTTGAAGGGTAGTGCACATCAGTCGACGCCTCTACCACTTACAGTGATATATATATATACGCACACACACACACACACACACATACATAGGCTCCTATTGTAGACGCTAAATCCTTGATAATGTATTCAGTAAATAGACTGCTACAAACGACTCAACGCAGTGTGAATGTAGAGCTTACAGAGGAATGTTTGTCTCTATATGTAGATATAAATTAAAACTAGAAATGAAAAATCTACCTGATCTGTAATCTATGGCTTTGGATTCTGCATCCTGTACTATGTGTTACATTTGAGGATTTACCTTTTATGTCTATTTTACAGCTTGTTTCTTCATTATAGGGTAACAAGCTAGCAATAGTTTCAAAGCGATCAGCATTTTACCATTTGTACATTTAGTTTTTCACTGGAGTGGTTACTTGTTGACACCCTAGCAATAGAGCCTTTTTTCAACACACACACACACAAGTCAAATTGTTGTCCATCTGTACACCATGCACTAAATATGTAAACATTTTGCTGAATTGAAATTATTGTATTTGTTTATCCCGGTGTACTAACATCTGATCTGCATTTGTGTAGTCACATTTCAGATCATCTAAACCCTATAGAAAGACGTTGTGGCAGATGTTGTGATTAATTTATTGATACTTTGGTACAGTGATGGATACAGTTATGTCTGACAGATGGTCATACAGAACAGCAAAGACAGAAACACACAAGATACGCAGACCGATCCCAGGGTTCAACTTCGGCCCAGTGGGCAGCTCTTTTACCTCAGCCGCCCTCCCATCTTGCCCTTGCCGCGACCCTTGGCACTAAAAGGATGGGGGGGGGGGGGGGGATGGGGGGGGGGGCAGGATAGAGTTAATATTGCATCAGCCAGGTGCTAGCAGCCAGGTAGTGTGCCAGCTTTACCAGTGGGGGTCACGCAAGTGCAGCCCTCCGTCTAGAAATGACTCAGGTGTTCATGTTTGTGTGGTTTCAGGATGTGTGTTGTTGCCATGTCTGAAAGGTCTAAATGTGCTGGATTGGGAGAACAGGGTGTTTATTTATTTGTGTGAATTTGTGTTGAATGTTCTTTCTTTTGCTGCATTTTGAGACCCCACCACATTTGCCCTCACTGTGTCCTGTGACCACTTAAGCTTCTATCTGATAAGCATGAAAGCTACCAATCATGCAGTGACCAGATGCAACATGAAATGCCAATAAACAAACATTCATACTTACAGATTGAACACGGAGACGACAGAGTAATGTGAACAGTAAAAATGGATGAGTGATTAGACATGGGGATGGTCATGATTTTAGTTTGAGTTCCTTTCAAAGTTTGTATTTGGTCTTATTAAATAAAAGTTGTTCTGCATGAAAACAGTTCTTAAACTTTATTCACCCTGACCATGACCATGTCTGGTTCAGAAGTGAGGGATGGCATGAAGAAAAAGGAAGTATGGATGGAAGGAACAAGTGACCAATGAAGAACACGAGACAAAAAAATCCCCTAGCACATCACATCTGTCCTGTTCCAGTTTGGTTTTGGACCATGTGAGTAAAAAGGGTCTGGACAGTGGGTTGATGGCAATTCCTTATTAGAAATGACCATGCACAGGACGTGGTCCAATTACTGCCCAGTGTCCAGTCCCTTTAGGAGCGAGAGGGAAAGGTCTCAGTGTTCTTCTAAGTACTTACCTCTGGTGGTCCTGGACACGAGCGAGAAGCTGGTTAATCTGAGGACACACATAAGCCTGGCTAAGCGTTTCAAGCTTTACCATTTGATCACACCTTTTATCACTGAGGAGTCCTGTAGGATCCATTGCCATTGAGAGGAGGAGCCCATGAACCTAAAGATCTGCTGACCTTGTAGTTCACCTGAAGCACATCCACTACCCTGCCTGCACGACCTTCCTGACCTGTGACATTACCATGCCAGTAGACAGCAGGCAACACCCAGTCTCAGAAGAGACTACAAGCTAAGACGAGAGACTAGACGGTGCTGAGGGGACATTCCCTCGTAACCACCCGAAACTTACGTCTTCTGCTGTTGATCACTGACTCTGGTCTGAAGCATAGTAATCTGAAAGCAAGTCACACATTTAGAAGTACATGCACGAGGTTGAGGGTCCATTCAGAGATGAGAGGACTGGAACGACACTAGTTTCAAATTAAATTAATGATATTAAAATCCAACAATAACTGAGGCTCATCCCGACTCGTTCAAATCCACTTCTTGCTGGCAAGGACTGGAAGAGATTATGGTTGTAAAACAAAAGAGAACAATTGTATTGCCCATAATATACTATGATGTCACTTACATCATACTTCTGTCTTTTGAGTTTCTCGCTAAGGTCAAACTTCTCAGCTTCCAGCTCCATCATCCACTGCCACATCTCACTAGCCTTCTCCCTAGACACAAACAGAAATTCAGGTTTGTATTACATTTTCCAATTCACATTTCTTCAGAAGTTAGAATAAATATACTTTTATGAGACTATGAGATGTACTAGATGCTAGTAGGCTTTTCTGTAGATTTAGGACTACAGCAGATGCCAGTGTTGTGCCAGGAAATGAAATGACAAGTCCTATCTCACTTCAGTTTGTCCTCGTTGAGATGATCGATGTTGAGAGGCTTCCTGCGTTCAGCCAAGAGCTTCTTCTTCTTCTCCCGCTCTGTCTGTTTCTTGGCTCCCTTCCGGTTCTCACTCTAGAGGTCAGGTAAAGAGGAAGCATCATTTGTAGCTCAAAACCTTTCTTCCATACATGACTAGTTGGTTTTAAATAGTATATTGAAATTGTGTTTTTATGAGCTTCTTTATCTGTTTTGCCAACTGACCTTCTGTTGAATGCCTCCATACTGGTGAGTCATGTTAGTAAGAGCCTTCTTCTTCTTGGCATCGTCATCATGTTTCTTGCGATGTTCCTCTTGCTCCTTCCTCTCTTTCTCTTCCTGTACATTGGTGAGGAGAATACAGACAGTTTATCATTGGAAAACCTGCTGAGGGAGATCTATTGTAAAATACATATTTATGATATGATATACATATATATTGTATTGTTAACTTCTGCACTTATTTGCTTATTTTTCTCCTTCTTTAGATTTGTTATTGTTGTTTGTCTGTTTTGACCACTATGACTTGCGCTGCTGCCTTTCTTGGCCAGGTCACCCTTGTGAAAGAGGTCTTGATCTCAATGGGCTTTTTATCTGGTTAAATAAAGGTTATAAATAAAAATGAATTAATTGGTCCTTATGTGGAAGTTGTGTCATCGGGGCTTACTGCGAGCCTGGCCTGCCTCTCCTTCTCTCTCTCTGCACGGACCCTCTGCTGATCAGCTCTCTCTGCACGACGTTTCTCCTGTACACATAGACAAGACCAGTTTCATCTTCATCCTGTTTGTGTCCATCATTTTTGGTGTATCACAGGAACAAGCACGGGTGTCTTCATATAGTCACTCACGATTCTGTTGACGAGGGCAATGAGCTCTTCTTCTTCCTTCTTCCTCTGAAGGAAGTGGGCCTCGATCAGACACTGCAGTTCAGACAGGTCCTTCTCCTGCCGCTTCCTGTGTATGTCCTGCCGTGACAGTGTCCCATAAGGAAGCAATAATTTGTGTGTCTGTGTTTGTGTGTGTGTCTGTGTGTGTGTGTCTGTGTGTGTGTGTCTTAGGTGATTCTACTCACATCGAAGTCCACTTTATCACCATCTGGGATTTTTGGTGGCTGGATGTTTGGCACAAACCTGTTGAAAGGTGTTACATTGGGAACATTTTAGATTCATTTTGGGGTGTTTTTTTAGTATGTTTTTATATACATATATATACATAATTTTTACTTTAGGTGCAGTAATAACCTACTTTGGTTTAGGCTTGGACTCATCTGTGATAAAAGACAGAGAGAAATATTACAAAATAGACTCAGTTACCCTCTAGTGAGTAAAATTATATGAAACCCATTACCTGTAACCTCCTCCTGGGCTGTATGTGAAAAATGTATAAATATACACATTATTTCAAATCATATTAATTTAGAGCTCTAGAATGATGAGAGGAAAGAAACATCATTCTTACCTTCTTCCTCCCTTCATCCAAGCAGTGGAAAAAATACAGTGACCCCATTACACACGGAATGTTGAACATGTTTGCAGAATTGTATCTTTATGACTATTATTCAAACAAAACACAAGGTTTTACTCACTGAACCTCTTCCACCGTTTCCTCTGTGTCTGACATTGTTAGTAATCGGAGTCCTGAAAAGTAATACATAAAATAAATGTCACCACGTCTTTCTGCCCAGGTGAGATAATCTCGACATCACATCATCTGTATTGTTTAATGGAATGACAGGTCTCTACGGAGATGTATAAATAATATAATTTATATTAAATGCATGTTTAAATATTTATAAAATAAGTAATGTTTATGATCAAAAACACAAATCTGACTGTGTGCATAATTCTGAGTGGCCAAAGTATGCCTCGCATTCAGAATTCTGAAGTATCATATGAGAGTCTGAAAAGAAGCCTTGACATGATGGATTCCATGGACAGTTTGATATTGTTACTCCTTTAGAGGTGATGATCTTTGAGAGTCCCCACCTGTCCAGTACAACATGAGTGACAGTCCATTACACTCGGGTCTGGCCAGTTTAACTGAAGCAACAGACTTGACAACCCTGCCATCCCTTAGTTTAGACTGAATAGAAATAACGTCTCATCAAAGAGATGGGAGATCTACCTATTATATCTTAGGGGCTGTTTGTAAAATATAAATATAATTGGTAATATCTTAAAAACACAATTATCTATATTTCAATGATCAACCTACCAACATCTCACTTTAGAAGACAGAGACCAATATAATAACCAGATTGTATTTTAACACACAGGCAAATTATTTCACCGATTTACAATCACCCCACTGCAACATGCAAATATGGTTGATTTATTTCATGTAGTGCTGTCTCTTAAAATCATAATTCCTTACCTGACACCCAGACTGAGAGAGTAGAACAAAGAGACTCACTCCAATTCCTGGGGGTTCAGAATTCAAACAAGTTTGGGCATCAAGTCTACACAGTGGAGCCCTCCTACTCATGTGACTTCACCATCCTATGGTTGGTCAGCATGGAAGAGACCTTCGTCTATTGTTAGAAGGTTAGACAAAGGAGCCCAATACACTCACACACACACACACCTCCACACACAGATTCTTTGGCCACATTCTCTGCCATGACAGCCGCCATAGATCCATTAACAGCATTCAACTGCCATTCAGTTTTCAACACGTCATTCAAACACTGGCAGTTGATCAGAAGACTTCCACTAAAAAAAACGAATATGGTAAATACATGAGGAAATAACACACAAATGACAACAAAACACTCCACATTTATTTTTTTTGCTGAAGCAGGGACAATGGCAAAGCTTCAAACATGACCTTCAAACAAAATCATCCAAAATGCAAACAGAAATGGCTAATAATAACAACAATACTAATAAGACTACTAGTAAGTCAGACAGGTGTCAAACTGACCTTTCATTGAGATCAACTTCATACTCAGACTCTTTCTGTGAAACTAGAGTACAGGTTCCAAAAATTCCCTTAACTAACAAGGCATCATATTGAAGCTAATTGTGTGAGAATCCCCCATTAAAATATCCATTTAAAATTGTAAACAAATATATAATTGTTCTCTTTCACAAAGAACATTCTAATTCATGGTGTGGAGATATTTAGTTGTGAACCCATATGTTTTGTGTTGCTGACGTTGAAGGGATGTTCCTTAAGAAAAAACTGGCATACAAGTAAAACTGTTAAACATATGACTGAATCATTTATCAATTCTGTCCCACTTTTCCAGGTTAGGCCTTTGCATTGTTTTGGTTTCAAACTAACACTTATGGACAGGGGTTGTTCACCATCTGGTAAACTTCTGCAGTCCGAGGCATTGCCACTCAGAGGTGTTAAATAGATACAGCCACCAGTGCATATTATCCTAATGATTTCTGTTTTCTCTTTCAAATTTATTCACTGGACAAAAAAAAGTAAGTACAGGCTAATCACTCATTATCCAGCTTAGTGGAAATCTGTGGTCAAAAAAACAAAACAAAGCCTTTTGGAAAATCTACTGTGATCTAACAATCTGTCTATTTTGACTATTTACTATTTCACTCATATTGCATTTCAGTATCAGAATGTGAGTATATCAAAATGTGACTATATCTCTAAAAAGCTGTGATAAGTGTATGACGATAAAATATGAGACTACAATTCCCATTCATATGCAAAGAATATGCACTACATCACAATGACATTACACCATGAGCATGAATGTGTGACATTCATTTATCCTGAATTTGGTAGGATGTGGCAAGACAGCAAGCTAACGTGAAACGTTTACAAAAATAAATGTTTGAAACAGTAGGCTACTGGGGACCAACGACCCATATCAATAACTTCAAATGACTCTGTATGCTGGGATAACTGCTCAACATGGTTACCAAAGCTGTAAGGTCTAACTGTTCTGAAGACAATTGTAAAGTTTGTCATTCTTTGAATTTCTTTTATTCAGTAAAGAAATTAAGTCAAGCACATAATGGTTGGGACGTGGTTTTAAACACAAATGTTTTTGATGGTTAAATCAAGTTGATCAAATATCTTTGTTTCACAGCATACATTATTTAAAGGAATAATAGACATTGTGCAAGTGCTTTTCCACCAAGTTTGAGGGTTTTAAATACATTGTTTATATACATAATTTTTTTTATGACCCCTTCGTCTTGCCCATTTCTGAAAACCTCACATGTACCCTGGGAGGTGATGTGTAGTTCAGTTCATGAAAACACATGGTTGAGTATCGCACTTGATCAGTCAGGGTCTTCTCAGTGAGTATTTAATGGTTAGTGTCCCTTTCCTGCTGAGAGAGAGAGAGAGAGAGAGAGAGAGAGAGAGAGAGAGAGAGAGAGAGAGAGAGACCAAGATAGAGTGAGACAGCAAGAGAGAAGAGAGAAAGTGGAGGGAAGACAATGCAATGCAAATATTCAATGCAATGTTCCTTTAAAAATGATTAGCTTATCCGAATTGACTGGGTGTTTATAGAGATTGACCTGTCTGTGTTGTTAATCAAAACTTGGAACATTGCTCATTGTGTATATGTGTGCATGCATGTGTGTGTGCAGCGAATGCTGTTGACACACTATGAGGAGCCCAGCCATGACTAGTTTAAATAATAGCTGTAACACTGTCATTTGCCCTTCAATCCATTCCCTATGAGGCTATTTCAGCTTTCTATTTAAAGTGACACTGACACCCCACAGAGTTGTTTTCCATTCCCTTTGTTTGGACTCTGGCTGTCTGGCTGAGACAACGGGTACTTGGGGGTCCAGAGAGAGAGAGACTGTCCCAAACCCTAAACTAGGCATTTCGGTCGTGTGAATACTAAAATGATACTCAAGCTGAGTCTGGTGTACAGTAACAGCATGATGGAGCAACAAGAGCAATATCTCCACTCTTTCAGTGTTAACCGAAATACCTTTGGCCTTGTTTCTAGCTATTAGTGGTAAGCTACCACAAACGCTAATACCATTAACATTTAGTGAATAAGCCTGGTGTTTGAGGTAACTTTGCTGCCTAAATCACTGGTAATCCTCCACAGCACACAGCCATAATGTGACAATGAAGCAGCTGCACTGCGGCATGCCTGGCAGCTAGCCGACATGGTATGCAGCCGTCCAGGTGGTGTGGGGTGACCTATGCAACGAGGAGGTACAACAGCCATCTCAGAAGTTCTACAGGGTTCCTTTAAACTGGAAAACAAGGTCATGGCCGGCTCCTTTTAAATATAGAGCAACATGCTCTGCCGGGTGACATTTGAGGGAGCCATGCCAAAAAAGTTCCAACAGAAGAGTTGATTTACAGAGGGCAACTATCCTGGCATAGAGAGGACAAAAAGAGTTACGACTCTGGTTTCATGGGTGGCTGTAAATCATCAGAACAGTCCACCAACTCAGAATCCCTCTATGTTTCAGGACACTGCACACACACACTTTACTTAACCTCATCTACTTTGGAGGAGGGGATGTCACCAAAGGTTGGGATGAAGCTTGGTTGTACACTGGCACAGGCACACACACACACATACACACACACACATACACACACACGTGCACACGCACTGACACATTCCCAAAATGGTGGGGAAATTCATTCTTACCATTAGTGACAGATTTGATGTTGCTTCCATCAGTCACCTGTTAAATGGGGTTGTGGGACAGAATGTCAGTACAATCTCCTCATACATTTAAAATGTGTTGAACATTGTGGAAGTGCATCCTCCAATGCATTACCATGTATTCTCAATCATTTCATAGTGCCAGGTGATTCATTGTGTCTTACAGGCAATAGTTGTACATTTCTATTCATTCACAGGCCATGTGTTTAAAGGTGGGCTGTCAAGCAGTGAGGAACTGTAACAATGTACATCAACTAACTAAATGTACTTTTTTTCAAACAGAAGGTGCAGAACTTATGTCCAATGAGGGGCAAAAAGACAAAAAAATCCTGAGAAATTAATATTGTCAGTTGGCTTAATTTGACCCCAGTTGTCACTTAAGTTTCTATACATGTGCTGTGCATTATTATTATTATTGCCCCTTATGCAATGCAATCAATATGCACTCCCCGCACAATGCATGGAGCATGTCCTGGTTCTTTGTGACGGAGATAGTAAAGTGACTGTGTGTTCTTAAAGAGAACAGTGAAACTAACTAAGCGTGTCTGTGTGGTTAGTGGAGCATGCACAATGTTAAGTCACAACTCAATACTGTTACCTCCTTTCCCCATCAGTTAAGTCGACTGTATGAAAATGGGTCACAGTCACTACAAAGTCGTATGTTGAAACACACACGTATGTTGAAACATACATGACAACAATAATTTTGTTGATGTGATTGATTTCCTCACTGACCTTGGCAGGGGTAGAGCTCTTCTTGGTTTCCCATAGGCCACGCTTGTTAGTGACATCAACTGGTTTCAGGTCCTATCAACAACAATCCAGCGGTAAATCAACTTTGGAGTCCCTCCATTGAAAACCACAACCCCAATCCCTACAACCGAGAGCATTCATTGTCTCATCTAGACTGTTTTAATAATGCGGTTCAGAATGATGGTTCAGAAACCTCGGTTCATAACTTTAAGGATCACTTCTTTGTGATCATTCTTGCCTAATTGTGCACTGGGTATTGATAAATATGACAAAATACCTGTTCCAGAGAGCAGAGCAAGCAGAGGATAGGGCAGACTAATCCAGAAGGAAGGAAAATTGAAGAGGAATGCCAAGAAGAAGAAAACTGCGAAGCTAACAAAGTGGAAGAAAGGGAAAATAAATAATAACTGTACAGTATGTATTTTAACTTCATGCAGTGTTATTCAAAGTTTTTCCAGGAGAGGGAAGTGTTGTAGCATTGGCACAACAGCAGACCTATTTCCTGAACCAACACTTGAGACTAAAAATATGTCCTTGGTATATTTTGAGATAGAACAATGTGCTTTATCAAAAGTCTCTCTGCGCGAACAAATAGACTGCAATTTCTTAGAAGTGCTGGCATGATTAGCCACTAGACTGTGGGCCACACGAATAATAGAGTTCAGTGCAGGCTAATGAAACAGAGTTTGTCTAGGCACAGAGAGTTGCAGGCAGAAGTGAACCCTTGAAGAAACACTGGAATGACCTCATATAAAATATGCTGAAGACTTGAAGACTTAAGTGGTTTAGGTTATTGGTTATCATAGAGATCATATTGCCCTGAGGAAGCTGTTTTCTGAAGCTCAAACATGGAGTCACAGTGTCATTGACATTCATGTCCCCAAGGCAAAACTGTTCAAATAAGGACACAAGCTTTTGGTTGTGCCAAATGGGGGTAGGGTGTAATAGTTGATTGTTTGGAATGTCTGATTATTCAGTATCTACTGTACAGTTACTTAAGATAATCTTAAGTAATGAGGCCAATGTTGCCTTGAGGTATAGATAGGGTTTTTTTTTCGTTAACCGTTATTTGCCAGATAAACTTTTTTTTTCTTTTTTACAGTGTGTACAGTAAGAAGAGTGTTTTTTCTGTGTCTAGTGGAACGGCATTTCAAATAGGTCTCACCCCAGGCGCACTGGCTGCTGCCTTGCCCGCCTCTGGGGGTTTGGCCAGCCAGTCGTTGACACGCCCTGCAACGCCCACTTTGATACCAGCGGCATCCTGGGAAGAGGAAAGAGGAAAATAACATTGTCATACATGGCTCATAAGACTGGCCTTCCGCTTTGTCTTTCTCTCTGTTTCTCTCTCTTGTTCTCTCTCACCTTCCATTCTACTTCCGACCGCTGTCTGTCTGTCTTACTCTCTCATTCTAGCTCTGTTCCTCTCTTTTGTTCCCTTTTTCTTAATTTAACCTCTAACTCTCACGCTCACTCACTCACTCACTCACTCTCACTCTCTCTCTCTCTCTCTCTCTCTCTCTCTCTCTCTCTCTCTCTCTCTCTCTCTCTCTCTCTCTCTCTCTCTCTCTCTCTCTCTCTCTGTCCCCCTCTCCCTTCGTTCTACCTCTGACCTTATTTGTAGCAGCTGGACTCTCAGAAGCCCCTATGACGTTGCCTTTCTCCCACATATTCTTGATGCTGCGTGTGCCGCCCACAGGGAGGTCCGTGACTGGGGACTTGGGTGACTTGATGTCCTTGTTGCTCTGCAGAGACAAAGAGATATACCAATCACGAAAGGGGAAACAGCAGAGAAGACCACACCGGTTTAGAAAGAAGCCAGTTAATACAATGGAATACCGTGCGTGGATCTGAATGAACATGTAGCTGTTACCAGTGTCTTCTCACCTGGATGGCAGTAGTGTATTGTTCCAGTCTGTTGCCTATTTTGGAGACAATAGGAGTGTGCGATGTCCTGACTGAACTGCTGTAAATATATAAGTACATGACATATTAGCATGACAGCAAATTCTGGAGGTGAGGTACAGAAGCCATACAGTTTTTGCAGTCGATTAGGTTTATGTAAAACATCCCCAGTGGATATAAGAAGATATTGGACTAGGATTATGAGAAAATTCTGAACACTCACCTCTTCTGGGCTGACTTGTTCAGGAACTCTGCCCTCTCCCCAATCTGTAAACATAGAGGAGTGCACTGTAGTAAGTGGTTGTCGCTGTTAATACATATTAACATGCAACACCCAAATACTTGTTGCATTAACACATCACAAAGCTACTTTTTCTCTTTTTCTCTCTCCCGGACCCACTAAGCCCTTTCTCTCTTTCTCTGAACCATGTTTACCCCCTCACGCTTCCTTCATACCTCCTTATCAAACCCATTATACCCATTCTTGGGCAGAACCTTGTGATGGTGATTGACTTCTGTGCTGAGGATTTAGGCTGTCAGAGTGCCAGTGTAAGCAGGGTCTTGTCAGACCTCTGGCCAGCAGGCTGGGAACCTAAACTGCTGCTTGTGATAAATGGCAACTCAAATCACACATGCACACAGTAGGCACGCACACACAGGCGCATACACAGATGCATTCAAACACACGCAGAAACACACATACACACACACTTTTCCAAAGAACCCTACACAATTTTGGAAAGATAGGAAATTCCCCAAGTCTGAGGGCCCTCTAAACACTCATATGTAAGCATACTTTGAAGCAACATTATCAGTAGTTCATTTTTGATAAAGAAAACTTTTTCAGGTACTTAGAGAACACATACTGTAGAATCACAACTCTGAGGACAGAACATGGCCACTTATACTATACCAAATAAAAAAAGAGACACCTTTTGTATGATACCATAGACTGTTTTTACTTATGGTCCCTGGTATCCTGGCCCAGGGTGACGGTGAGTAGGCTACCCACCTTAGAGGAGCCCTTGGGGGTGAGACACGAGAAGGCCAGCTTTGCGTCGGCAGATCCCTCCCCCATTTGCTTCTTCTTCTCCACAGCCTCTGCTCTCCTTCGCTCTATCTCCTCCTTCATCTTCCTCCTCTCCTCCTGTCAGAACCAAACCGAGGTACTGTTGTTATGTGCATGTGCATTCACGGTAGTACGAGGTCATTCTTTTTTGTCCTGTGAGAAAACCCTTTTGTTTTATCACAGTAGTGGTTCTACCTTGCACCAAGTGGGGTGGAGTTTACAAAGGGTTTTCGAAACAGTACACCTTATTGTTTAAGGTAGCATAGGGAACTGTTGGGTTTGACATTGCGGCCACAAGAGTTTTCTTAGGTTTCAGACTTCACCTGCTCTTTGGCCTTCTTCTCTGCCATTTCCTCTTTCTTCTGTCTTTCCTCCTCCTCTATGATCTTCCTCCTCTCCTCCCTCTTCTTCTTCAGTTCCCCCACCTCTGCCTCTGCTTCCTGATGCTTTTGCTTCATCTTCTCCAACTCCTTGCTCTCTGCATCGTCGCGGCGACGCTTCAACTCCTCCAGCTTACGCTCCGCTTCCTGACGCTTCAGGTCCTCTGCTTCAGTGGAGCCGGTGGTGCCAGGGCTACAACACACACACACACACACATACAGGGATGTGAAAGTTTCTATGAACAGCCCTGACAATGTATTTTTTCTCTTTCAATTTACACCCAATAAGCATGGACATGGACTTTGTCAAAGAACATAGAATAACACATTGAGTTATACTATTTTTGTAATTCTATCAAACTCTACTATCTCTGTCTGTCTTTTTAAACCCCCCCCCCCCCCCCCAGCATCTACGAGTGTGAAATATACGTAAAGTATGCATCAGTATGGCATCTCATCTGCAGTGTGATCCTATCTGACACCCCCTACCTTAGGGTTCTTTCTGGTTTCTTGTTTTTGGACACACTATTGTCATGGAGACCTCCATTCTGCTGCTGTGTGGAAAACATCGAGTGAGACTTATTATGCAATTTACTCTACTGTACAACTTCCTACTTTACTTTTCAGCTTAACTTCTCAGTCAGATACAAAAAATAAATGTTCTTCAAAGTAAATGTTTTTAATTGTACCTTCTCCCGTAGGCCAAGTTTGTGTGGCTTTTCCTCAACAACCTGATGGAAACAGTCGAAGAAAAAGAGAAAGGTCAAACACGGATAACAACTAGTGTTTAAGGGCACAGAGCAATGCGGAAGCCAGTCCAAATGCCACACACTGCAGTGGTCAAGCCTGCAAAGTGAATGCAATGTAGATGCTGGCTGATGCAGAACACACACACACACTCTGTGAAAACACTGTGACTTGTCGGGGACATAAAACATCCAGACTGATCCATGAAGCAAGTGGCATTCCCTGAACACACTGTGATCTGTGAGCACACCTTGAAGTGAAAGATTCTAAAATTCGACCAAGTTTCACATGGCCCTAAGCATCACACAGACGCCTCCCGATTCCTTACTTTCTGGGCTTTTTCTTCAGCTTTTTTGGATAACTGAGACTTTGCTTCAGCCTCCTTCTTTGCTTTTTGAGCTTTTTCTTCCATCTCTTTCTTCTCTTTTAAGGCTTTTTCTTCTTCTTTCTTAGCTTTGGTCTGTGCTTCTTTTTTTGCTTTTTCCTCTGCTTCTTGCTTTGCCTTCTCCTGTGCTTCTTTCTTAGCTTTCTCCTCTGCCTCTTTCTTCAATTTCTGCTCCAGTTCTTTCTTCTGTTTTTCTTCTTCTCTTTTTGCATTTTCTTCTGCCTCTTTCTTAGATTTCTGCTCTAATTCTTTCTTCATTTTTTCTTCTGATTCGTTCTTGGATTTTTCTTCGGCTTTTCTTCTTTCCATTTCCTCCGCTTCTCTTCTAGCTGTTTCTTCTGCTTCTCTCTTGGCCTTTTCCTCTGCTTCTCTCTGCAATGTTTCTGTCTCATCTTCCTTTACCTCTTCTTCCTTCTCTACATTTGTTTTCTCTACCTCTCTGTCTGATACTACCGGCTTCTCCTCAACCTCCTCCTATAAGATAAGGTACATTCATTTTTCTCTCAGTTTCAGTAAACACATTTTGCATTAGGGTTACAACAAAAAACATACTGAAATGACATGTCATTCAATTTTGAACTGGAGACATACTTTAAAGTGTACATACTGTAGATGAACCGTTACCTGTTCTCTCAAAGACCTACTTGGTCTCTCCTCCTCCACCTCTTCCTCATTCTTCTCCTCTGCCTTCTTTGGCTCTGGCTCAGGAACAGGTTCACACTCCTCCTCTTTCAGGGGTTCTTTCTGCACCTTCACTTCCTCCTTCTGCTCCTCCTCCTCTTCTCTCCTCCAGGAGTTAGTCTCGGAGGTTACCCCTACCTCCTTCTCCTCTGCTTCTTGGTGGTGCCCCCTGTGGTTGGAGGACTGATCCTCTGGACTGACATCTGTGCCGTTGGTGGTGGTGGTGGTGATGGTGGGGTCAAACTCCTTCTGTCTCTCCAGGGCCTCCATCATCCTCTTCTGCCTGCGTTCCTCCCTCTTGGCCAGACGATCCAGCAGGACTGTGTCGTCCTCAACAACGCCCGACGAGCTCACAGCACTGACAGAAGATGACTCTGTCTCTGACACGCTGCAGTAAAGGACAAAGGTGTATGTATGTACTACACATATACTGTAACACGATTGACATGAAGATCTGTTCATTCGATCATTGTGTCCCCTGATCTACTTTGTACCTGTTGGTGTTGATAACTTCATCCACAGTGCTGCTGGAGTTTTCAGTCTCCCTGTTTTTCATTCGCTCCTCGCGAGCCAGCCTCCTCTTCTCACGGGCCCCCTCCTCGTCATCGTCATTGGTCGAACCGTAGCTCGTACTGGGAAATTATTGGGAACATTATGTTACTCTATGCTCATTGCACATTATACTGGAGGTATTCCAGGTACTGTGATGGTCAAATTATCTTCATGTAAAGGGAACTATGACACATTTTCAAGAGCGACATTTTGTACATTTTGAGGGCAAGATTTATTAGGACCTTGGTTTACAGAGTGTCATGAGATTATACAACCAAACATGGATATAGGGGAGCTGAGGAACCCTTTGTACTCTTGTTCTGAGATGACTCAACTAGTTGAAGGAACATAAACTTTGTTTACATTACCATACAGACAGATAGTGTGTAATTACTGTAGCATAGTCTATATGTTGATCCTCACCAAACTGCAATTCCCTTTAAGGACATCCCATCCCTTCAGTCCCCTCTGTATGTTGAGGTTTTGAGCTGTTATTCATGCCCAGAAAGGCCTTCACTGATGGCTGTAAGCTAGAATGACAATGTAGGTAAATGAAAGGACCCAGGTCTGTAGTTACTGTAATTCTGCCACTAGTATCCCTAATTCTTGCCGATTGTGTACAGCAAATGTAGTTCATGCCACTTTTCATTTTTGAAACTGAGAGCCAGGCATCTACAATGTTCAGATAAGAACCAACTTAAAATATTTACAATTAAAAGATGAATTAACATTATTGTCAATCAAAATGTTGACTGTGCCGATCCACAGTCCAGGGCCTCAATCCAATATCCTTCTCTACACACTGTCTTAGGATGACCTCCTGAACGATCACAGGGATAGAGAATGACTATACCCTGTCATAGTGGAGGGTTCAGAACACTCAGAAGTGGATATTTGAGATGGGGGTCACAGAGACGAAAACAACCAACAAAACCAAAGAGAGAAAGAGAGTGAAAGAGAAAAAGAAGGAGACAAAGATGGGAAGATGGAGTGAGTTAGTGGGGTGTCAGTGGCTGAGCTTTGGAACATGCCATGCCGTGTCTCGCCTTTCCTAGCCCAGGGTTTATGAGGCAGGGAGAGAGCTTGAAATGGTCCATTGATAAAGGATGGTTATTATTTCCCCCTTCTCTTCCTGACTTCTCAACAAAATGATTTACAGATGTGACTTGGAGAAGAAGAGAAGGATGAGAACCACAAGAATCCCTTCACAAAACAGAGACCGAAAAAAGAAATCTAACACAAGCTCCAAAGAAGGTTTTTCCAAAAGATAGAGGTCTGTACTCAGAGCAAACATGAGAGAAACAATTTCTCAAAACAATGTCACACAGTAGTCAACTCAAGCCTGAATCATTACAAACCAATAATAATAGCCTTCAAACCAGCAGACTGACATGAAGAATACAAAAAACAACAAAAAAGAGGTGTTAGCTAACAAGTAGGGTTAGAGTGAAAGAAGGATGGAGAGTGAGAGAGGGAGAAAAAACTTAAAGAGGGAAAGAGACAAAGAGAAAGAGTGGTAGCAAGAGAAAGGAGCTACACTAAGTTGTCAAAGTCTAGAACATTCCAGATGAATATTTAGCTCCGAAATAAAAACAGCAGTCAAAACATTCCACAGTCTGCACCATTTCCTAGGGCTGAGCTGGGCTGCAGGGAAAGAAAGAGAGCAAGAGAAAGAAGGAAAGAGAAAAAGAGAGAGAATGTGTTAGTGAGAGGGGGGCAGGGAGGTAGGGCAGGAAAGGCAGGGCAGCCTGGACAGTGAGAAAACTCTGGCACCAACCCTCTGACCCTGTCGCCAGCAGACTGGCTTCTTGGACATGATTTGGTGATTTCCCTCAATGTGTGTTAATCACTGAATTAAAGCTACTGCATGTTAACAATGCAAAACAGTACCACTCTTTCAGGTATCTGTAGGGACTGGTGTCTATCAGTTCTGGTGTCTGTCCTGCACAGTGCAGGAGAGCATCTGCTTTAGCCTGTCAGACCACAGGAGTGAGCCCTGCAAATTTCCAGACACAGCCTGGCTACATACTGCAAACTGCAGTCTGAGGCCCTCTCCAAACAACACAAGCAATTTGCTTCCCAACAAGAGAGAGAGAGGCAAAAGAGCTCATCAAGCCATCATCACCTCAGCAGCACCCAAGTCCTCTGTCAGCTAAATGAGACCAGCATGTGAATGGGCTCAGAGGCACAGACACTTACACATTCTCGATAAACATGTACCCTGACACACAAACAGTATTTGTACTTTCTTATGTGAACGTATGTATGCACACACACAAACACTGAAACTCACATGCACACGTCATAACCACTCAACATCTGTCTCTAGGCCCTTACATTTACATTTAGTCATTTAGCAGACGCTCTCGGGTGAAGTGCCTTGCCCAAGGACACAACATCATTTGACACAGCGGGGAATCGATCCGGTAACCTTCTGAGTACTAGCCCGACTCCCTCACCGCTCAGCCATCTGACTCCCTTATATGGTGCAGAATCATGCATAAAGGAAGAAATAGGAAAGGAAGAAAGGCCTTGGAAATAAAGGCCTTATGATTGTAAACTGATAGCTTGGCTGTCCCGCGCTATTAAAAACTCTAGTCGCTTTATGTGGTTCAAATGTTCCCTTCCTAAATTAATTGCTTGAACTATTTATTGAATTACTTTAAACATAACATTCATGATAAAAAGTAATTTACCAAAAAGAAAGAAAGTGTTACAGATTATATAGGAGTATTGATGTCCACTGTGACAGAATCAATGTGATATGGAAAGGCATCCACACACTCAATTTAAAAGAAACTGAACCCCAAAATATTAATACATAAAATTATTTATCATTACGTTACTACACGATTATTATTACGTGCCTTTGAAGAAGCATATTTTAATGTGCTACTCTTGTCTCTATTTCTGTGTGTGTGTGTTCGTCAACATGTGTGTGTTATATTCAGTGAAAACCACCACCTCAAAAGCCAGCTTTGCAGAGTTGCGGCTGAATATCCAAAAATGTTTGAATCTCGGTAGGGTGAAAGGAGATTTAACAGTTAGCTGCCCAGTGAGTTCAACAAAGCTGGGATGAGCTCCCAGGTTCCTGCTTGGCAGGGAGATCAGGGGACTCTAACTGAGCTTTTAAAGGCTCAGAACTCACAAAGAAAATCACAGTGGGACTTCCCAATCCTGAAATTCCACTATACCACATTTGACCCATATCAAATATAATCTCTACCTGTTAGAAGACAGTGTACGGTGTGCATTTGTCTGTTTGTGTGTTTATGTGATGTATTGTTTCGTGGGTTAGAATGCATGTGTGTCAGCGTGTATCATTGACTGTACATGCAGTACGCAGGGCCACTCACCCCTCTGCCTCGAGGCGTATCTGTTCCCTCCTCTGTCTCCTCAGCTCCATACGGCGGTCAAAGTCATCATCCATGGTGGGACGGCAAAGGTTTTTTCCTGTTTTGTCTGAAACAAGCAAATAGTCATAGGAACAGTATGATATCAGATGATGACACCCACTCATGTCATTGTCATTCCGTCATCAATCCCTCTATACAAGGACTGGCTTGGCTAAAAGCAACACAGAATAACCAAGTCTTGGTATCGCTGGCAAACTCAAAGCAATATTAACAGTTATCATCTGCATTCGTCGTTTGTCGCACAGAAAACATTCAAGCATTCAGTGTACATAACTCACAGTAGGGAGGACCACCCAAGAAACATGAAGCAAATTCATATGCTGTCTATGGGAGGGTTATGAGGGGAGAAAAGTCCCAATGTTATACAATACCTTGGCTGTAGCAGCAACGTTTAGTCCATGGGCAGCACTCCCTTCTCTCTCACTATATCACCTCGGCAGTCTGGTTTATATCTTAGCCCTGCAGCAGCACAAAGAATTCCTGTTTGCCCTTTCAGCAGCTTTAACTACCAGAAAAGGCAAAGCCTGCCTCTTCCTTCCCTCTCTTCCCCTCTCTCTTTCTCTCTTTATATTCAAGTCTTCCTCACTCTTTTTGGTCGCTCTTGCTCACCAAGTCCCTGATACGATAGCTTCTCTTTGTCTCCTCTCCTTCTTTCATGCTCCTTGCAGTATCTCTGTCTCTTTATTTATATGATTTCTTTCTTTCTCTCTTCTCAATTTAACTTTGCTCTTCTTTCCTACTATTTTTTCCCTCACCTCAAATCTAATCTATCAAGCCTCTCCTCATTTAATCTTTCTTGTCATTTCTTTCTTTCTCTTTTGCACTTCCCTATCTACCTGTTCTTTTCAGCCTGCTTTGTTTTCAGTGCTGTCACTATCTGGCTAAATTTCGAGACCATAAAGATGTTATCAAACACCATGGTTTGGCCAAAACAAACCAGCAACCTCTCCCTGGGCTCTTAGACGAGAGACTAGATGGGGGGACGCAAACATTTTAAACACATTATAGAATTATACTCTCAGTCTATTTACTATTAATCAGAGGCACACTCCTTCTAATCTCTTAGTAGTGAATCTGTATGGAGGAACACAGTCAGTGATGTAATCCCAATAAGCCCAATTCAAGAACTCCGTAACTGTAACCGGCTGATAAATGAAGTCCCTCTTCCCTGAGAGGCCAAAATATGTACTTTTATGTGCATGTTCAGAGAGTGTGCTTTCTTCAGTGAAGTGTTTTGGCCTGGTGGACAGATTCAATAATAAAAAGGCAGTTCTTTGACGGAGGGGAGTAAACAGAATTGAATTGTGGGTTAGGGTTTACAAATGACAAACTCCAATGCTATGCTAATGGCATAAGGGGACTCAGACCATCTACAATTTAGTTCTGCAATTATGAGTTGGAGTTTACAAAACACTATTTAGTGGTATTACAGAGACTGAACGGTTGTCTTCTTGTCCCATGTTCATGGCCTTGCATCCCTTATGATACTTATTTGTATTCATACTATCTACCAACTATTGTTCTCCTTTTTACTTATTTGCAACCAAGTCAGCATGCACTATCACTTGACACACCATGATAAAACCATGTATCAGCAAAGTGGGATTTCTAAGACCTGGATATTCCATTTCAGAATCATGACTTGTTTGTTAGAGAAAATAACAAAAAAGGAGAAAAGAAAACAGGCCACTTTCGGGCATTCAGTTAATTTCATAAAACTTTGTAAAAAAGGAATTAAAGAGTAACTAAACATATTGAAAGGACGTGGTGTCCAGTCATAACTCAGATGTGGGATGATGTCAGTGTTTACATGACAAAGACGACTTTTGTAAGGTTTGGAAAGGAAACTATCTTCTTTCAACTGCAGTCTTTCTCCTCTACTGAGAGGGTTGCATTTGGCTGTGCGAATGCACTATATTTACATTCATCAGTAAGTAAGTACAGGGACATTCCCCCGAGGCAAGTAGGGTGAAGTGCCTTGCCCAAGGACACAACGTAAAATGCACGACCAGGAATCGAACCGGTAACCTTCTGATTAAGAGCCCGATTCCCTAACAGCTCAGCCATCTGACCCCCATGTGTCCACAACTTAATGTATGTGCGTTTCTGTGTGTGTCTCGATAAGGTAAGATGGGGGTTGTGAACCACACAGCTGCAGGTGGCCAGGAGTCAAAGACGTCCAGTCCCTTCCATACAGCTACTAGCCAATGTTCTCTCCTATTCACACATCCTTCAGCATCATACAAAGTGTCTCTCTCAGAGCAGCTATGAGAGGTATGGCAGCTATGTGCACTCTGGCCCCCTTGTTAGAGCATAGAACCAAGCTAACCTCACTCAATAATCAGCTCAAGGGCACCTTGTGTCTGGCTTATAAGAGGTATTCTCATCCCCATCATGATTGCCATCACCATCCTTATTATCAACAGAAGTAATGGCACAGTCTATAATCGTTGAGAACAATACTACTTGATTTGCAAATATGCAATGTGGGCCTTTCAGTTCCCTGGTTCCTTAGGCTCAGTGAGAAGCCTACAAGGCCTAATGTGCAACTTCATTTTAACCCGACATTTGACACACCTTGATCCATCACTCGCCATACAGCTGCACATATATATGGGACCTATTAGGGCCGGGTTTGACAAAGGCTGTTCTGTGTTTGCTGTCAGTTCAGGGGCACTCCAGAACCTAGCTGGCTGTCCGACTGGCCAATGGCTACCATACATGTCAGGCCGCTGCTTTTACTTGAGCTTAAAGACCTGTTTGGGTTGGCTCGAGTCCAGGAGAGCCGGACGTGTGAATCTTGCCGCTGGTGTGGAGAGAGGCTTCACGCGTCAAGTTGAAAACTGCACCAGTCAAAGATGTGTTTTGTTATCCCCCGCACCTGACTGCCAAACACAGACACACACACATTCTCTCTAAGACTGTGCACAACAGTCACATCTCTCATCAGACAGGTGATCCTTCAGGAAGAGGAGGGGGGTGTTTTACATCCTTAAGTCTCACCTCTGATACAACAACAGTGATGGAAATCCTCAATTGGGTTTTACTTTGAAGTAGCTAAGACGTGTGATGAATTTATTGAACTGGTCGGTACTATATGTAGAAACAAATCAGAACCTACTGAAGTCTTAACACTGTCCTACTCCTCTGATCCCTTAAAAAACATCCAAAATGACATCATACTGTATGAACTGTGTAAGAGTCTCAAAATGTTTGGGCTTTTGAGTCCATGTTATAGATTTCCTATGTCATGTCCAGTCTTCCTGCCACAAATCATTCCCACATGACGAGGGCTGAGGACACATTCTAATTTACACATCTGTAACTGATTTGACTTACTGGGCATGTTGCCCTCTCCTCCTCTTTCCTTATTTCTCCTCCTTCTCTTGCTCCTATTTGGCCTGCTGAAACTCATGAAACACAAGGCAGGAACAGTATCAGAGCATTCCTTCTCGCTTCTTCGCTATCTTTCTTTCTTCCTTCCATGAATGACCTGCTTAGGGCATGATCGTGTCGCTGGCAATCCATCAAGTACATGATAGCATGACATTTACCAGGTACTCCGCGTGAATTTTGTCACAACATACAACCACAATTTATCATGATTCTTTTGTAGAGTGAAAAACAATAGTGACAAGGCAACCAGTCAGTTTGTTGGGCATAAAACAGTCGTGATGGGGACTAAAACTGGATGAGATGCAATCAATGTCTGCAGACTGACTTCAAGTGGGTACAAGCTGGACCATGAATCCTGTCACTTCAGAATCTGGACAAAAAGAACTTGAGGGCCAGGATCCACATCGTGGTAGGATGTGAGGATCATCGGCCAAAATCAACTGTAGCTCGAGTGAATTTAGAAAACATCTGTCTGGTCTCAAACTACCCCGTCAGTATACTGTACCTGTTCCCTATTTAATGGATTTCCTGCCAAATCTTGAGTTACCTTACATGAATAACACATTTGGAAAACATTCAAAAAACCACAATACTTGCCAAAGCTATGGAATAAAAAGAGGTTCCTGGAGGTTTGTTCAGGTCTTGCGACTAAAAGCAGTTTAGGTAGACATACAATAGGTCTTACGTGACTAGAAAATGTCATCTGGAAGTGTACAGAAAGTTCCACTGAGGGATTTTAATTTGATCAACACATAGTACTTCCTTGTGTCCCCATGCATTCCTGGGTGATATATGTTCCATGTACTATTTGTATATCAGCGCTAACAGACTACATAGATGAAAGGATCTTAATTTACAGTTTGTCAGACTGTTCATTCATCAGATAAATAAAAGAGACACAGTATAAAATTGTTACTTTTAAGTCCCTTATAAAAACATAATTGTCATTAGCGTTGGCAATTAAAGGCTCAGTCACAAATTACATCAGGGGCCAGAGAAAAATTTGCAGGCTGCTGGAAGATTTTCAGCAAAGAATGTTTCACTCTATATGGTACATGTAAAAAGTCCTCAAGACCTTTCAAAGGTGATCCAATATTCCAAAATCTGACTTAGACAATTACATTGGAAACAAACGTTACAACACAGCTACAGTACATAAATAAATGTGTCAAAGAGGCGTGTGCAATCAATTTAGAAAGCCCATGTGCATCAAGCGTGGTTTCAAACTGCCAAATATGGTAGTGTGAGGGGGAAACGATCACTGGGACACACTCTCAAAGGTTTACAAGATTCCCAGGTACCCAAGGGAGATATTTGTGTAATGTACATTAGATCATTAGTGTATGGAATGTATGGATTTGGGTACTGTACATTTCATCAGGAGTGTCGACCTGTTCAAGAAAGCCTTTGATACAGTAAGTCCATCAGCCCTTAGGTGCAGTTGTAATAAGTGGGGAACGATCAATATCTTGGAACAAACTGATGAGGGTATTCACTTTTTCCTTTCCACCTGGCCTTTCAGTGACCAAATTCATATTTTTGTAAATGTTTGTCTCAATAGCAATCTCTTAGAAACTGACAGACCTTTCTCACAAGAATACATTTGCCCAGAACACCAGCTGCAGCTCTTCTTGGAGACGTTTGTTTGTCTGTCATCATAACTGTTTCGCCTGTGATGATGAGGTTACCAAGACCTGACCTTTAAAACTGGAGCATTTTAATGGGACAGAAAAAGTCCCATCTAATGAGTGCTCTGACATTTGTTCTAAGATGGTTTATATTCAAACATATTCTTGGACTGGAGTTTCCTCCTCAAGCGAGAGCAAATAGAAATAGATGCAGCTATGTGCACTCCCTAGTTTCACATCCCATCAACTGGAATGGTCTATCCTTCCTTATAAGGAAACCCAAAGTAGGCCTACAGGCATGGTTGGTGTTGTAGTGTTGTAACTTGGCAATGAACATAAAGCATGGCTTACTCTAGAAAATACCTGTAGCTAGAATGGTCTTACATGAATAAGATATGCTCATTGTGCTAAGATATGCTCAGACAGACAGACAGATAGATATATAGATAGATAATATAGTTTCTAGTCATTTCTACACTTGGTGATGTTGGAAAAGGTTACAGCTGTTAGAGTTGTGTTAAACTCAAGTCCCACCCGTGGGATTGTGGGATGTTTTCACACAAGTACATAGCGAGAAAGGGAATATTTACTTTTATTTACTTGCAGGCCTATAGCCAAATATGTGGCTTCTCCCATCTACAACCAATGACATCTGCAGTTCACATCCAATCAATCCTCACAAGTCTGCCTGTAAACCAGGAAAATACATCAGTCCAACATTGGGAGATGAACATCATTCCAATGGCCAGTGGAGGAGTGGGTGATTTTAAGATGGCATCTTAATTGAGGCCAAAACACATTCCACATCCCCCAGGAGACAAGATCATTGTTCATCAGCAGACTACTGCTCACACACTCTAACACGTCACTCGCAGTCTCCATGCTCAATACCATCTAAGGAATAAGATCCTGACTTGGCATGTGCACTGCGGCACAGCCTATCCAATGCAAGACGCCTGTTTTATGTATGACAAACAGAGTGCAAAGTCAAATGATGGCATCCTTTAAAGCTCAGGTCAGACCAGATGGAAAAATCCATCCTTGGGGAGGGGTGGAAAAATACATTTTGATGTTGATGGGCCTAGTATAACATCTGCAAGCTACTAACTACATATTTGCAGAGACCTACATGAAGAAATGCATGGGTTTTGATGTACTCTGACTTCATAAAATAGGAATGCTCTCTTTGTCAATTCTGTCGTCCCCTGTTCTGCAGTGCAATGCATGTCCCAGAGTTCCAAACATAGCTTTGGTTACACAACTTAGTGTGTGGTTTGGATTCGGATATAGTCAGTGCCATCCAATTATATTCTGCTAGAGCCCAGCTGGGAAAAAAACTTAAAACATATTAAGTCCATTGCTGCTTTCCTTTACCTTTATTTTAATGCTCATCTCGGCTCATCAAAGTCTCTCACACTCACCAGTTGTTGGCATGAGCTCTAGGGATGTTCTAGGAAGAAATAAAATCACCCACCACAGTGATTATTTTTGATTCATATGGGTTTTCTGTTTTTGGAAAATGAAAAATATAGAACTGTCTGGTCATCACAGCTTTCAGTGTGAAAGCAATTGCCACAGCTCATGGATGACTGGCAGGGTCCAGCGCGCTAGTGTGGGGGCAAGCTACTCTGCTTTCTGAAGAGAGACCATCAGAGTCCGGAAACATTGGGCAGGACTTATAACATCCTGTCACAGCCATGCCAAGTCTTGTTAACACTAAGGAAGCAGCACCGATTGTTTCATGTACAATCCATTTCACAACACAATATGTACAGTTTAAGGAATATCTTAAACAATTTAAACAGATACGTTTCCTATTACTCGAACTGTACTGTAGTGAACTTGATAAAGACGCTATCTATTACATTGAGTGCATGCGGAGGCGTAAGGTGAGGGTCGCGCGTTCACAGTAACCGCCTACAAAACACTTCTCATGAATATTCTAGAATTATTTTAAGCACTATAACACTCATGTTTACTATGTAATATCGAAAAGGAAATAACAAAAAAATGGGTAAAAGACCATTACACTTCTTCGGAATGTTACGTTTCCTGCACCATTATCAGGGTAAACGCATCTGCAGAAGCTAAGGATGGATGGACATTATCTTTACTATAGGCTACTGATTGAAAACTTACCAGTCCTGCAGAAGTGAAGTTCGGCTGTTTCAGTTCGATGTCAGCCCTTGGGAGATGTGTGTTGTTTATATCTTGGCCACTCACACAGCGTAGTTGTGGCCCCTCCTGTCTGGCCGTTCACATTTCTGTTATGTTTACTTTGGATGGATTGATATAGCCTACTTCTTTCAGTAGGCCTACTTGTGGTCGATTGTGAGAATGAATGACCACAGACCTTACTATCTGAAATGTTTAATAAGTGGCTTGCTAAAATGCTCTGTTAGGAGTTGTATGTCAGTCAGTCGTGATACTTGTACAGAACATCCAAACCTTTGTTAAATAAAACAACTATTGTACAAAGTAGTCAAATACCAGGTCACATTTTTTATTTCAATTATTTAAAACATACAATTATATGGTCAGGTTCTACAGTGTTGTCAAGTTTCTTCATATAATTATACTTTGTGGATAAAACAAACATTAAGAACATAGCAGTGCTTTCTGGCGATGTATTTCTCTACAATTATTTGACCTTTTATACTCCAAAATGGTGGGCAATGCACTATAGAATTCTTAAGCATAAAAACTGATTAGACAACAACATTAAAATTCCCTAACACCAAGTCAAACACATAATTCCTTTCTCTTACATTGTAAAAAAAGAAAGAAAAAACAGTAGAACTCACAATAATCCATCTCGATCATACAAAATACTGTACATGTAACAGATCACATGTAAGGAGCATGTACTCACATTAATAGCAGTGCATATAAGGAAAACAAGAGCACCAACCACTACACATGGTTATAAATTCACAGAGACAAAAATATGTCAGTGAACACAACATAGTAGTCTATATCATGTCATTAGAAATAGTACACTGATTAAAAAGGGGGAACTTGTCAGAAATTCCTAGTGCATAATCCTTGATCATTCATCAAGGACAGGCCAGGAAATATGTTGCCTACATCATGTGATACAAAACTGAATGTCTTCAATTTGGTAGGGGAAAAAAAACTATAATTCATACTGTAGAAGGAATTGCTTCACTCCAAATATAAACTAGAGAAGAAGGGTACATGGACAAATAACAAAGAACAGGATCACATTTGCTTATAGAACACAGTAACAGCATGTCTACTGTAAGCGGCTTAACAATCACCACCGTCTTGGAATGGATAGCCTGGCTCTCAATTTCTGTGAGGTATTTTGTTTCACGAAGTGCTTTTCTTGTTGAGAAATACAACTGCAGCAACTCATACGTACTGTAATGGATGTACTGTATATCTAGGTTACTTGCACTTTCAACTCAAAATCAATTTGACACCAAAAGCACATGTTATGAAGGTTTGAAAAGGTTTGCAAGGGAAAGTTAGATTTCATATAACAGGCTATTAGTATCAATTCAACAGCTACAATTTACAATAATTCTTTCAATTCAAACACAAAATAGCATATATCATCTTTATATTGCCTATTCTCTGTATGTTATGGATGTTTTATCTCTTAAAAACAGGAAGATCATCTTATATATGAACCTGCCACTTCCTTAGTGCATAATCCTACAATGCCAGATTATCAATTCTGCTTTATTTTACTTCCTTGTTGTGCCTGTTTGGGCTGTGCCAAGATTCTCGATCAAGTCCATACCACATTTATGCCTACAGTCAATGAACTGACTTTTCTGAAAGGCTTTTACTCTGACTAAAACTCCCTGCTATTGGTTAATTACAACTCAAAACCAAATCCACTTTTCTTTGAGATATGGTGCATAAGCGGCCGGTGATAATCGTAGAGCTAGGAGCAGTCACACAACCACTTCACTGAACTTAGGCAGGTCGTTTAGCCTTTCCCTGGTCTTCTACCATTTTTATAGCAGCCTGAATCTTTGCCTGGTCTCCCAAAAGCTGCCGTGGTCGAACACATTGAAGGTTTTCGTCCAATTCCAATAGAATTGGAGTCCCTGTGGGTAGAGTCACGTTGACAATGTCTGCATCTGATATACCTGTTGATAAACAATTGGGTCATACTTGGGAAAATAACACATTTACTAATCTACTGTACTGGACAGATATAATTATTTTGTGATGCGTTTGTCATCAAAGTTTTTAGCTTGCAAAAATATTTTTGTCCAAACAACACCTATTTGTATACATTTAAATATAAATCTCATAACAATAAGTTAATCTGTAACAATGAAAAAAATTATAATAAATGTTTCACAACAAAAAATGTCCAACAAGCTAAACTAGATCCTACCATGTTATATAACTCCCTGTAAAGTTACTGAGCAGTCTAAGTCCCCACAGATACAGTAAGGGTGCTGAAAGGTCAAAATAGATATCATGGCAGCAGTCATATCTAACATTAACTCAGTGCCCTTTTTGTGTAAGTTCATCATACCATTTCTGGAATGGAAAGATTGGTTCTCTTTAAACGACTGTGTATTCAGTGCAAGTGACCAGCAAATACTAGAACTGCACAGACAAAGGCTGAAAGGACAGCAGTTGAGTGAATACTAACATTGCTGATGCAATGTAGCAACATACCTTCCAGATGTTTCAGCAGGGCTCTACAGCTGTTCCCATGGCCGGAGATGAGCACAGTTCGACCACTCCTGATCTCTGGCACCACAATGCTGTCCCAGTAGGGCAGCAGTCTCTCCAGCACCTGTTTCAGACTCTCTGAGCGGGGAAGGTTGTCTTTAGACACATCACAGTTGCTGTACCTGCGATCGTTATAGATCTCCAGGTAGAAAGGGTGTGATCTGTCGATTGGCGGGGGTGTGATATCATAGCTCCTCCTCCACTGCTTCACCTGCTCCTCTCCGTGGTTCAGAGCCATCTCAGCCCTGTTGAGGCCAATGAGGGCACCATAGTGACGCTCGTTAAGCCTCCAGGACTTGACCACGGGCACCCACTCTTGCCCCAAAGCCTCCAGAACCAGCCATGCTGTGTGGATTGAGCGGCTGAGCAGGGAGGTGAACACCATGTCAAACTTGTAGCCCTGCTCTTTCAGGAGGCGCCCACACTCCTGAGCCTCCTTAATCCCATCCTCGCTCAACTTCTGGTCAACCCAGCTGCAAAAGCGATTCTCTTTGTTCCACGCTCCCTCTCCATGCCTCAGCAGAAAAACTTTGTATTTGGACATCAGAAGAGTTGGCAGCAGGTGCCTGCAACACAAACTATTTTAAAAACAGAACAAATGATGATTAAACTTACTGAGAAGATTAACGTGACTGAAGCAAAAAATAAGCAGTGTACAACTCAGCAGTCTATACCAATGTATTCATTTGTGAGGGGAAAGCAAGCAATCATCCATACTATAAACATTCCATTTCATTTCAGTTTTTACAAAAAAAAAATACTGTAGGCGTGTCTGTCGAAATAACTGACATTCTAAGAAGCAAACATCGTTCAAATGCAATAAAGCATGAAAGCAACTAAGTAGAGGAACAGCTAGGCAACAGCTAGACAACAGGACACATGACTAGAGGAAATTCCACTACTGCGCTCACAACTTATTAATTGTTTACAAAAAAATTGAAGTACGGAATATATAGATGTAGGGAAGCTACAGCAGTGCTAGCATCATCAGCAAGAGGACGTTGGTTGACTTATCTACGCTAGCTAGATGCATTTAACGGATCTCCTTTCCGAGCTGCGAGCAAAACGTGTTTTTACGCCCGAGACCAACCTGCAAGTTTGTAAGTGGAAAAATTGATTGTGTAAAATATTATTTTATGCCAGTAACATTAGAAATGTCTTACCCTGCGTGTGATCCAGCCGGGCCCGAATATCGTTAAGTCGTGACTGTTGACACAAATTTAGACCACCATAGAGAGTTTTTTTAAACGTCAATGATTGACAGTAAAATTGTCCAATTGAATAGGTGAGTCCCGCGTGAGGGCTGTACCGTCGTCACGTAATGTTCCATTTAAGGACTGTGAACGCCTCGAGTTGGAACTGTCATCAGAAAGGAGGCGCGGCATGACATACAGCAACATTGTAGCACTTACTGAACGTGGCTGGACAGTAAAGTAGCGATACTTTGTGTTGTGAATGTTATCAACATTGTTTTTCTTGCTCGACATCTCACCTTTTTAGGGGTAAATTATGACAGTTAACAACAAAAAGTACAACATGAACATGGTGGTTCTGTTGTATACTGTTGTAAAATAGTGTAAGCTATTATTCTCCCTTTCTCTCTTTATAACACACATAGACACACACAACCACACTCACAGAAAAATGTTAAAAACTCACAGTGTATGTAGGATTCAGTGTTTTATTGTCAAATACAACGTTTGACATTTCACAAGCATTTCCCCCCAAACATCAAGTACTCAAATTATTATGTACAAATAAAATACATGTCTATTGAGTTTGAGTATCAACATATGACATAAAGTGTTTAAGTCACATACACATAAATAAATGTACATGTCGTTCAAGAGACTGAAGCTTCTGTGTTTCGACTGTCATTATATAAACAGTCATTTGATTAAATGGCACCACCCAAAATTAAGAGGCAAACATCTTCTTCCTGCCCTCCATTCCTGACATGGCATCAACATTCTTACGCCAGTCAGTAACCTCCTCTTTCTGTGGGGATAACAGAATAAAAGGGCGATTAACACTTTTCATACATTACAGTAAATTAGGGCATTCAATTCTTGACGTGATAACAAGGTTCTCCCTTCTACCAATATAAGTAGAGTTAAAACGTGACCCCTTACTTTCTCCTCCTCCTTCTTCACTGTCTTAAGGTTGGCCTTGAAGTCGACAGACTCTTTGACCCTGGCGCCCAGAAGAGCCCCCAGCATGGCGTCCGCAGACACTCTCACCCTCTTCAGATTTGGCCTCTTCATTTTGCCCTTTAGCTCAAAGATCTTATGAGAAAGTTCCTCAATCTGTGTACACCAGAATGTTGAAGTAAGCAAAAACAATTGAGGCACATGTATCTTACTCCATGCCTAACATTTGGAACAGGAAAACATGACAATCAGACTCAATTTAGCAGTGTGAATATTTTTGCATTGGTTACCTCTTTAGTATTTTTGGACACTTTTGAGGCAACGTCATAGCGCTCGTCATCTACAACATCTATTTTCTGATGTAACTCCTTGCAAAGATTCTGTTGATAGAACACCATCATTTAATACATGGAATAGGTTTGCTATTAATAAGTAATGCATACCATAGTTTGACTCCGTTTATGGTATTGCTGAAGATTTTTCCTTGATAAATTATCATTACAAATGTGTAAGAATATGTCAGAGCCCATAATCAACTTTGAACTACACGATTACATGCACATCTTTGATTGTCAAAGAATTGTAGAGGGTGATTGTACTTGAAGGTCCTGTATAGACAAGCCAGACAGTTTGAGTGGTGGACTCCTTTCACTCAGGATCCGCTCTCTGTCCAATACTTTCTGCTCCTTGTCAGCCTGGACCATAGTCGCAGCGTGCTTCAGCAGCTTGGTCTGGGACATGCCACACAGTAATCCAAAATCATGACTCACACTTCATTTGGAAGATTTGTTATTATTTCATACTCTTAAACATAGCAAAAGGTTTATACCAGATCACACAAAATAGTACCTTTAAGTATAGTCTGCGAGATGCAGAGATCTTTGGCTTTGGTTTCTGCCAAAAATACATGAAGTTTATTGATGTTACTGATTATAGAATGGAGAAAACATACAAAATGTGCTAGCATTAAAAATATATATTGTTTTATTTATGCTACATGGTTAGTTTTTGCTTCTGGGTCAAATAAATGCCAATTTGGCATTTGTTTAACATATTAAGCTTCTGTTAATTTTAGCAAGTACATTTTAAGAATGAACTTACCGGAGCCCTGGAACAACATCAGATAATTTGGAGATAAATTACATACACAGGATAATGAGTCATTTAGTTTTCACTAATTATACAAAACATTTTTACGAAATTTCTGTACAATGTAGCCATTGCAAGACAGAAATACTTACGCTTCTGACATGTTTGCTGTTTTGTGTGTCTCCTGTCATAGATACAATGAGAACAATATTGTTAAAAGTAAATAGATATATTTATGTGACACAAATGCGTGTATTTGTTTTTTTCTTTGGCATAACAATATGCTGATCACATTCTTTACTGTATCATAAAATGTAACTGTTGTCTCTACCTTTAGCATCTTTGATACTATAAGACTTTATACAATTTTCAGATGAATTAAGAAAACTACTACTGTATAATAACTGACATTGACTTGACGATACACCTGCAACTAATAGATAACACCAAGCATTTTATGATTCTATCATAATTCAATCTAAACAGCATATAAATGTCTAGTGAAAACCCGTTGTTATACTGTCAAATATTTGCCTTTGATTTTAACAGTGTCACGTAAATCAAATGTACAATTATAATGTCATGTTATTTATTACTTAAACTTGACCTTTGGGTGAGAGACGACTGCTTGCAAACAGCCAACCTCTGTCAGAGCAGACAGCTCAAACTCTTCTTCCACAATCACATTTTAAGAGTGCTGTTTTAGAGCACAAAGCTTACCTGTTAGGTGACTGGAAAACACTTGTTGTCTTTGTGAGACAGCAGGATGTAAAGGAGGTAAATATATAGATTCTGGAGCTCATGTGAGTGGCTAACTAAAATAGATTGACTGTCCTCACCATTCTTGCTCTGAAATTCTGCACATCCCAAAGTCTTGAATGTGAATGTTCTTAGTGTGTGACTGTCCACCTGTGGAACAGACTGGTTGTCTGTCAGTGCTTCATTGGGAACAGGGGACAACGGGTGTGAAGACTGAGTAACACAGTACCACAATACTGTGTGTGACATTAAACTGAAAACAAAATGGGAAATGGATTCACACAAACTATTAGAATGTATCAAGATGAACATGTAGGGACCCTGTAGGGACCTCACAATGTTTGTGTAATGAGCAATCCAATCATACTTCATTTGGATGAAGATGTTTTCCATATTATTTAACAATATCAGTTTTTTACATTATGGCAATATTGCTCTTGTTTTTAGTTAAAGGAAAAACTGTTAATTGTCCTCTTTGTTGTAGTTGAATGATTACATTTACAATAGCACAATGATCAGAATATGAGGGTTTGAATAATACCTTGCACAATACCAATCAAATATAGGCCAAGGACATTAGAGATTTCCTGAGATGTCTTTTGCAGACTGATTTTTGGTTTATACTGCCCTCTCCAGGCCATTCAGAAGAAACGTAAGTATTACAGGACACGACAGATGACACACTTTGTTTTATTATGGTTTGACACTACTACTCTTACAGCAGAGCATAAGGAAACACCACTTTCTAGGAATCAAGTATACAAGTATCCAAATCACTTATTCTACCAAATCCAGTGCTAAAATGCCATACAGTCATTAAAAATGGGCAATGTCATGTAGAAATACAAAATAATTTAAAACCACTTAAATTCAGAGGTAACCCATCCCTTTTAAACACTCACTCCATTATCTTATCTTATAAGCTTTCTTGATATTTTCATTGTCCGTCTTTGGAATATTGAGTCATCTTTTCTTTCTGACCAGACAAACCAAACCTAAACGATTAGTATTCATCTTGTACCTGTTAAATGAGATTAACAATTATTTATAATTATCTGTTAAATATTTGAGATTATGGTTTTAATTAATCAATGAAATGACATTATTTGTACCTGTTCAGTTCCCAGACGCATCAAACAGCTTCTTCCTGCCCTCCATTCCAGACATGGCCTCCACGTTCTTACGCCAGTCAGTCACCTCCTCTTTCTGTGAGGAACCGGAAATGTAGACATGAAACCCAGCCCACATACCTACCTACATCACATGCTTGACAGTCAAAAAGGTTCCTTTTTTAGACTCATTGATCACCATTATGTTTGCAGGCATCGTCTGATTCTGATTCTGATCATGACAGGTATGAGAACTTCCAACCGTACCTTCTCTTCCTCTTTCTTGCCTTTCTTGAGGTTGGCCTTGAAGTCAATGGACTCCTTGTGTTTGGAGCCAAGCAGAACACTCAGCATGGCCTCAGCAGAGATCTTCACTCTCTTCAGGGTAGGTTTCTTGAACTTGCTTTGTAGCTCGATGATCTTCAGCATCATGTCTTTGATCTGCCACAGAGGATGCTTCAAATAAATTTCTGTTTGCTATGTTTTTCCATTAGCTTTTTAAAATCCAGATTGTAGGATGTTACTGTAAAACTCTGAACAAGTCCTATCCATTTCACAGCCACTTGGGGGCGATGTTTAGTTAGTATTACTTTAAAACCAGCCAAAAAAATGGGAATTGCTGACACAAAATGCTTGTAGCAGCTTACCTCCTTTTCATTCTTGGTAACCTTGAGTTCAACATCATATCTCTCCTCATCTACAACATCAACCTTATGATGCAAGTCTTTGCACAGGTCCTATTAGATAAGGAACCAAAATAACAGTGTTACATCTCTTGATCTTGACTTTTCAAGTCAAACATGAGACTGTGTGGATTTGTGTGTACACACTGCGTATGCATGTTGGTCATTTTATCACCTGAAGCTCCTGTACAGACAGACCAGATAGTTTTAGAGGAGGAACTCTGTCTGCCAACGCGTCCTCTCTCTCCTTTTTCTTGTCCTCCTTCTCTGTCTGCAGCATCTGAGCGGCCACTGTCAACAGTCTGATCTGAAGGGGTGTAGGAGAAGGGGGAAGCATGAACATGGGCAGGTGCAGGTTTATAAATATTGGTTAACAGTGTAAAAACTAAAACTGAATAATTACTTATCCATGATTCCTATCATGAAGAAATCATTCCTTAAACAATGAGATGCTTTTCTAACCTTGAGCCCCAGCCTTCGTGCTGAGGTGATCTTTGACTTTTGTTTCTGAAATTGAGATAGACATTGATCAATCTATCAAGTACTAATCATTATTCATTCATTTATTTTATGAATAAAAAGTTAAACTCACCGGTCTGTTCCAGTATTTTATGCATCGTGGGTTTGAATAAAATAATAGTTAAAGAGCATACCATAATGTTTTGTTTTTAATATTTATTCTCACTTTAATTTACACAACAATACTTACGCGTCCGCCATGATTGGCTTCTTATCTTAGACTCTGAAATTGGAGGAACAAAATTGAAAAAGAGGACATACCAGCTTATTAACACGATTGGACACTGTACAGTAGAACTGTCTAAATGAAATATATGGCCATACCACAGTTACCCTAATTTGTTTCCATACGTAAACAGTAGTTATAATACCTCTTTCACATGGGGCAATTGAGTTGTTTGTTGTGGATTGATGGATTGCTCTGGTCTCATTGATTTAGGTATGTCACCTACTCAATGTATGTGTTAACCCCCCCCCCCCCCCCCCACAAACATCCAAAAGGGATATCTAAAATAGGTTCCAGGTTAAACTTAAAGACTTATCTCCTTAATGCAGGATGTCAATACATGCATAAAAAATATTAATTTCCAACTAGCATAGTCTGTCATCATTAGAGACAGTTCATTTAAAAAACCTAATGGATAACAATTAATACATTTATGCATTGTAAGTAGAAAGAAATAAGCAAAATAGGAGAAATTAGTACTTTAAGGTCTATTACTGTATACAGTAGAAGGACATAATAAATGTTGACCTGAACCTTTTCAGTGCTGAGCTGTAAAATATTTTAACAGCTGACAAGAGTTTCAGCATAGGTGACAAGATGGGAGAATGACCAACTAATTCAAAGACATGTCTACTCGGCTGTCAGTGTTCAGCAAAATAATACAGGAATAGGCTACATTGTTCCAAGACATAAAACAATTACAAAAATCTAGCCTCTAGTCATATAAAGGTCAACAAAATATAAGGTTTTATTCAGCTTTAACCTTCAATGAACAGTCTGGTCAATCTGTGCTTGCTCATGGCATTTGCATTCCTGCCATACATAACCGTTCTTCAAGTCCACACAAGAGATGATGTATATCTAACAAAGTTCCTTAATATTGAGCCAAAATTGTTATTTAGACGTACCTCTAAAGTGAAAAGAAAAGTCCTGAGAAGGTGAGCAGCAACGAGCTGAGAGAGGGTAGGGGGAAAATCTTTCAGATTTATAGTTTCTATCCCCCATGTGAATGGCTCACTAAAATAGACCCCTGTCTGTGCCATTCTGCCTCTGACACTGACATTTACTGGTCAACAGAAAGTGTTATAAAATAACTTTATGGACTTGGACATTTGAGGACACAATGTTACTAGAGTTTGACATCACCTCTAGTGGTAAAAGTCATTAAGTATTCACTACAGGAAGGATACATCCCTAGGCCAAGCAAAACATACACATTTAGAGCTGTGTAGATCTCTGAACTGTTCTGCTGTCAAACTCTCCCAAAATGTTTCAACAAATCCTAAGAATCCAGTAAGGACCAAATAACTCATGGCTCATGCTTCAGAAATAACAGAATAAAGTCAAGCAGCTCTAATTGTATAGCAATGGCAAAATCACACAATGTGGAGCTGTCCATAGCTGCATTAGAGTTGTCTGTGTAGATCTGGACCCTCACCAGAAGCAATCAATCTACTGCAGATCTAATAATAGCACCTTAGACAGCACCAACAAAACCATCTGACTTTGATCGAGTATTTCCTTTTGTTCTTGGTTACTTTTTAACAGTGAAATGTGGTATATTCTATCATCAGTTACAGCAGAACTGGCATCTACCATCAACCCATAAGGAAACTACACCTTTTAAGTGAGTATGGGAGACCTTAATCTGCTAACACATTCATGCTCCACAAAGCCACATAAATCTTTGAGAGGCCTTATTTTGGGATTTAGACTAACAGGAGCAGGTGCCGGTTGTGATGCAGTGTAAACTGACCCGTTCATCCCTTGTGTTAGTGTTGTACGCAGGGGGAGTCAAAGGTACAAAGGCTGCTAATCGGTAAGAAATATTTCACTGTAACTTGTGCCCAGATAGAACAACCTTAGGGAGCTGGCTAACAGATATTTTATCTTATCATCTTTGAGGATTTGTTCATTACTAAGACTCCAACTTTTCAGAAGCATCTGCTGGAAGCATCAACAATAAACCTCTTATTATGCATGTGCAACCAGAGCAATTTCCGAGCTTTAGAGCTTGTCATTGACTTCTCAGTGATAATCTCAGAAGTACTCTATGCTGATCCAGTCCCTTCAGCAATGCCAGTGATGGAATGGCGACCTCCCTGGATGGGCTTCTTTTGGTACTGCAGCAGCCCTGTTCCTTGTACCTACACTCTGTTTGGAATGCATTTAATGTATTTTCTTCATTCTCAAGTGGAATAGAAACATTGTTTGAAACTGACAGTGTATAAACAAGAAACAGCTACAGACATTAGTATAAGGGATCAGGGTACTACTAAAGTCTCCTTAAGAAAATAGACATTTCAAACAGACTAATGGTTGCATTAATCTGAAGTATTTACAAGTATTTTAAAACAGAAATCCTTGTGGTAAAATAACTTAAATAAGGAAATACTGTAAAAGACACATTTGAGTCATCTGAAGTTAAAGAAGAGGGCACATCATTTTAATGTTTTGAAAAAAGTCATGGGAAATGACGGATTCACGGGGGTCCAAGGGTATATATCTCAATACAATGGCAAGAACAAAACGCTAAACATGGTAGATACAGTATTTTCTATGCCACGCCATGGCTATTAATGGGAGGTACCATGTGTAACCCTAAACTGCATTATGACTTATGGTATTGACTGCGGATGTGATCTTCTTTTAGTGTGCTGTTTAGCTGCTTGCTGTCTCAGTTGTCATGCTTAAGTCTTTGGTGGTCATATTACACACCACATGCAGTCCATTGACAGAAATCTATTGTCCAGCATCAAACAGCTTTTTCCTGCCCTCCATTCCAGACATGGCCTCCACGTTCTTACGCCAGTCAGTCACCTCCTCTTTCTGTGTAGAGGAAGGAAATACATTTCTAATGATTAGTAATTTAATCACATGCCAGAGCAATTGTATTTAATCTTGAACAGATTTAGGTTGGATTGATTAGTAGACTTTGGAATTTCAAACAAAGCAACCATTCACTCTGCATGCTGCAGTTTACTTACCTTCTCTTCCTCCTTCTTCACAGTTTTGAGGTTGGACTTGAAGTCTACTGTCTCCTTCATCTTGCTCCCCAGCAGAGCTCCAAGCATGGCCTCAGCTGAGATTTTCACTCTTTTCAGAGCAGGTCGCTTCATCTTGCCCTTAAGCTCAAAAATCTTGTGTGACAAATGTTCTATCTGTGGGAAAACACATTATTTCACTGTAAAACAATAGATTTTAATCTGTTCTTAATTCCAAATTTATTTTTGGAATATCCATGACATGATATACCATGAATTCACCTCTTTATCATTCTTGGCTACTTTGGCAGCAATGTCATAGCGCTCTTCATCAACAACATCAATCTTATGGTGCAGTTCTTTACACAGTCCCTGTAAAAATTTGATTAACAGAGAGGCATAACCCAATATTATGGAGAAAAACATATATCATGAGACCAATGCAAGCCTGCCCGAAAAAGGTAGAAATAAAAAAGATATGGTAGATGTCTGACAAGTTGATCTATATATAAGTAATGTAAGTATGCCTTATAAATCTGCATCAAGGATCTCACATTTAATTCATACTGTTATGATAAGAACATTTATTAGTTTTCTCTTAGTCAAAAGAAAGATACCTGAAGGTCTTGCAGAGACAAACCAGACAGTTTGAGTGGTGGCACTCTTTCACTCAGAGTGTTCTCTCTCTCTGACCTCTTCTCCTTAATGTCTGACACTAGCATAGACTCTGCCTTTTTCAGAAGTATGGTCTGAAAGTATAGGAGGTGGTTCACAACATAAATCATCCTACTGGAGACCAAACTAATACAGACGCAATTTGCAAACATAAAATGTCTTGATTAAACTTTTGGAATAAAAGAAGACAATACCTTGAGAGTCAGTCTGCGAGAAGCAGACATCTTCGCCTTTTTCTACACAAACAAGACACAGATTCAATAAATGAAGTTTTCCAATTAATGCACATAAGATAAGATTTGATTGGATTACACAGATGTGTTATAATAAATTGACACCACTTAATCATACGTTGTATATTTTAGAAATAATAAGTTGAACCTATCTGAAAAAATGTGAACTTAAAATGAGAATTTGCTTACCGGTCTATGACGGAAATTTGATGGTGGACAACAGTGAAACAGCAAAGCATGAATATTAAATCAAATATTTTCAAAGCTTACTTAATGATTACCTGTTGTACAAAAGCATGCCAAACTTATACTCACCCCTCAGACATGTTGAATTATTACTTTGTTTTCTGAAATACAATCAGTTGTGTTCAATTGAAAATTACATAATTTAACTAATGCATTTAATTTTTACATTGCTTCTAAGAAATTATAGACAAGAGTCTCTCATTGCATTCAGCTCATAACATTGTATGTACTCATTGCACAGTTCAACATGATGCCTCTTTTGGAATGTCCCGTGGAGACAAAGATTTCAAGCTGTTCATGGTATGGAAAAGCAAAATACATCCAACACCAAGCCTGTACATCTATAGATTGAATGCAGAAAATTACCCCAAAATTTTAGTTATTGCAAACTATGTCAAATATACAATAAATTTAACGTCTTGTTTTTGATATGCTTATAAAAATGTACCCCGAAAAACAACTACATTTTATGTAGTAAGTCATGGTTTGTAAAAAGCCACAAAAGACAGGAAAGTAATATGACAACCACAATCCTTACTCAAAAAAGTATGCACAAATACATCAACAAGGTTTTGTGATGTATGAGGTTTGAAGAACAATAGACTAACATAGGTACAGTGCTGTGCCAGTTGTAATATCTGTGTACTGGAACCTTGCTTGTGCATTGGTAGAGTTGGGGTTATGGTGGGTTGGTTTTTATTTTCCACAATTTATTTATGGTAGGCTTGTTCTATAACATTGTGCAAAAAAAATCATACATACAGTCCTAACTGAATATGTTGCAGATTATAAAAAATAGAAACAAATCTAACTAATATTTTGTTAAAATATACAACAGATTCAGTTATGAATCTATGCGTGTTCAACAAACCATGCAAGATTAAAAAAAAATTATGTTTATTAGCGTGTATATCCTTGAGTGTTTTTAATATCTGTTTTTAAGTTATTCACACAAGTATGTATGTATGAAGTGTTTACACATAAGACTGCATAGATTTACAGAGTATGTATGTATGCATGCGCTAATACTTAGTTGTTGTACAAGCTAAAGATGTATTTATGTCCTATATGGACCTTCATGTGGTACAGTCTGTTGAATGGCTACAGTATGCATTCCGTCTTTCATAGTTCCTGATTATTATGACATTAATTACATTCAAGAACAGTAAATCAACCTGACATATTGTTGTCAGACATCAGAGTATATCTTTATCCTAAAGCTCAGGTCCTACATGTAATTCTTATCTATAACAAAAAACATTCGTACAAAAACATACCTTATTCCTTTTTTGAAGACTGATAGAATGAGTGGTGCCCCACTTCAATTAAGTACTACAGGAAAACCTCTGTTTAAATCTTATGGCATCCATGGTGTTCTGTGAGTGGCTAACTAAAATAAACCCTTTGTCCATAATCCCTCTCTCCTGTAGTATGGTATGGTCCCACCACACAGGCTTCCCCAAACACAAGATCGCAATCTTACCTCTCATTCTTCAACCTTAGATGGGAGGCATAGGCAACTGAGGGAGGTCTGCCAAAAGAATCTGTGATTGACAGTCTTTCCAGTGATTAAATGAAGTGACTCTGAAAGGTATCCTAAGTATGTCATCCTCACAATGGTAAAGTATGCAGCTACCAATTTATGTAAAATGTGTTCTCTTCCTAGCAAACTGTTTGTGATGAGCAAAAAAAACATCACAAAATACAGAAATAAAACAACGGAAATATAAGTTGTTCAACATCAATGTTCATTGAGGGAGTTGTTACATCCAATATGCAGAAGAAATATAGGTCAATACTTTCATGTAACCATTACTAACCTATATCAAACTATCTGGAAGATTAGATAAAAAAATAACATGAATTAACATTACAGAATAATGTGCAGTTCACACTTTTACATTTGTCATTATTATCCAAATGTCCACATTTAGATGACATTAATGCAGCATTTCATCTACCTACTTGTTTACTTTCATGTTGTAAACAAGATATGATATCATACTGCATACCAAATGTTCTGTAGTATTTGTCTAGGTGACACATGAAACTGACACAATGAAAATGAACATGGTTGACATAGGATAATTTACTTTGCACCTCTAATGACAGAGCTTTCCACATGGTGTTCTGTGAGTGGCTAACTTGATGTGTGCTTCTCTTTATGATGAGATTGGATGTGTCTGAAAATAGAGGTGACATTTTTATTAGTAAAAGTAGGGAATTATGAAAGAGATTGAGTCCTTTTAACAGCTTCACACAGTTTCATGGAGATTTGCTAATCGCAAATACCTGTTATTGTCCCGCATCAAACAGCTTCTTCCTGCCCTCCATTCCAGACATGGCCTCCACGTTCTTACGCCAGTCAGTCACCTCCTCTTTCTGTGTAAAGAAACATACAAGGCATTGTAAGAGTAAAATATATTAAAATGTTCTTTTGGACATGTTTTAGAGTTGTTGTTGTTCCTCTGACATTCAAATAACTTGCCTGCTTCCTGCAAATTTTTCTGAGCATGTTTATCTGAAATTGCATTTGTTTGATCCCGTAGGAGAGAGTTGTTGTTGAAACAATTATTTTCATAGTTTTCTGTAATACATGTTGCTCAATATTCTAAATGAATTGTGTTTGATATTGTGGTGTTCTGGGTAGCTATGCATATTCAAAATCAATATGGTGTTAAATAAAATATTAAATATTAAATAAAATAAACAAACATAAATATTGTTTTGGTATGTGTTGGAACCTGCTGCATGAACTTGAGAGTCACTCTTGTGTCGGCATATTCCAATAAACGCATAGCCTTACACAGTTTTATCCCACCAATCTCACCTTCTCCTCCTCCTTCTTCACTGTCTTAAGGTTGGCCTTGAAGTCAGCCTTCATGAGTTTGCTGGATTCAGTGAGGGCATCCAGCATGGCATCTGCAGACTTCTTCACCCTTTTCAGGTTAGGCCTTTTCTTCATACCTTTCATCTCATTCACCTTCTGAATTAGTGTTTGAATCTGTGGTAACAAATAACATGTCATGCACTTGTCACCTGTCCATACTTTTGACAGATTGGAGGTGGTGTGTACATTCCAAACAAGAGAATGTATAATACCTCTTTTTCATTTTTGCCTGCTTTGATGTCCATATCATATCGAGCCTCATCTATACTATCAATCTTGTTATGTAGATCTTTACAAAGGTCCTGAAAGAATAGGGCAGGTTAGTAGAAGTTACCATACCGAAGATAAATAAAAGAAGGCATTTTTTGCGGTAATTAACTGCATTAATACAATGGAGACTGTGGATTTTCCAACTATTTGACGATTGTGGATGTACAGTATAATTGTTCAGTACCTGTAGCTCCTGAACAGACAGACCAGACAGTTTGAGGGGTGGGACTCTCTCATTCAGAGTGTTGACTCTATCACGCTTCTTCTCTTCATACTCGGCAACCAGCATTGACGATGCCTTTTTCAGTAGTTTGGTCTGAGAAGGAACAATAATGAGGTTTAAGGTCTTAAGTTTTAGGTAAAAGGTCTTACAACAAATAATCTTGTAGCCCATGTGTGCATGACATTTGCACTTAAGGGCCACTAATAAGGAATTTTCACAATTTATATCAATAAAGAAATGAAAGAAATTGGAATAAAATCTACCTTTAAGTACAGGCGGCGTGTTGCTGAATACTTTGTCTTTTTCTTAGAAAAACAAGAGAAACCTTTTGTCACCGTATTGGGACACCATACAGTAATATGAATGAATGTATGCATATATAATTCATTCGTTGAAAACATGAGAATTGGGGCCTCACCGGTCTGTATTGAGATTTGATGGAAGAAGACAAGAGAATAACATTTACTAGGCTGTGTAATACATGAATTTGCATTTTCACACACAAGTGTTTGTTTATTTTCTGAGGTGATGGGGGGGGGGGGAAATGATCACTCACCCTTCAGACATGACTGCTGCAGGTTAAGTTCCCTGGGTAAAGGGGAAATATCAGCTTTAGGTGACAACATGAGAAATGTTACAATGTGTTGCTTTACCTCAACAAAAGTGTCATTTATATAAAGTACTACTGTTGTCATGTCAAACAAAGGGTTTCTCGAGATGTGGTCTGGAAGGCAATTCATAAATGGTCTTCTGATGATTTATCATTAAATGAATACATTTAGTATGATGCCACTGGAGAATAATTCATTTTGTTATCAACAGTTTGAGCCAGGGCTCCTGGGTAGCTATATTTGACCACATGGCTCTCATGTTTTCCTATGGCCCAAATAGCAGCTGTGGCCTTGATGATGCCAATCAAAGACCACCACTGTAAAATGTTTTGGCAGCAATTGCGGAGGCAATACAGAGAGCACCATTCCCATCTCTCCCTCTCGCTCCCATTTTTCTCTCCCTTTCTCTCTCTCTCTATCTCTCTCTCTCGCAACATGAAAATAGAAATGAAACACATTAAATACACTACATTGGATTCATTCCAAATACAAATATTGTAAACAGAAACCGCACAATCTTAAGCCTGGGACATTCATACACTAGGATATTATTTCCAAGTTCAGTTTCATGTCAATGGCATGGTGCTGAGGCCAATAAAGTCCTCATACAAGGCTGCCTGTCCCCACCTATCATCACCATTTACAGTTGAGGCTCTTGGCCACCTCAGTAGAGCAAAGGGACCGCTAGCACCCGGCACACGTTTGGCACCCAGGATACCCTCAGATGACATACATCCCCTCTTTGAGGATAAGGAGATTGGGGATTCGTTTCACTGGGTCACAGCAAGTCATAACCACAGAGCAATGTTTGAGCAGTTGCTTTAAGGCTATGACAAAACCAATAGCATGACACAGATTCCTTGATGGTGATACATGCCACTTTATGCATGTCACTGTCATAGAGATACACAATCTTCACTAATCCCTGCATAAAGGCGAGGCACCACATGTCTCCCCAAGTAAGACTGGCAGAGAGGTACATTCTGCTGAGGGCTGTGTCTACTCCCTCACTCACGCAAGTTAACTACTCTGAAGTTGCCCCACATACTATAATGTGCATTGTAAAGTTGATTGGCTTTTATTTTCCTATTGAGCTACAACATTTTATAGTCTATGCTTCCATTTGCATACCTTGATCATTGTTATAGAGCTTACCTTTAGGATGAGGACAATCTGAGAGAATGAGAGGAGTGGTAAGGCAGGAGAGGGAAAAGCATTTTATGATTTTTTGTGATAGATTTATAGATTCAAACTCTCATGTGAATGGCTCACTAAAATAGACCCCCTGCTATGTGGCTCCTCCTGACATTTGCCCCATTGCTTCTGAACCCTTTAGTGCTTTGTCCTAAAACGATCACACATCTAGTTTTTATGGTTCCTCTGGGCGCATGGATCACTTCTACACACACATACACACATTTACTTATGTGAACACAGTATAGTACATACACACTGTACTTTACATTCACAGTCAAATTAGAGTGTTCTGTAGCTATCTTTATCATAAAACGATTTGCTTGCACTGTACAGTGGTAGGTGTCTTTTTGTTAACCTATACCCTGTGCTTCCTCCAGCGGTGAACAAATACCTGCACAAAGAGTAAGGACTTGACAAAGCCATGGTCACAGATTTGTCTTGGGAGTCTAAGCCCAGATAATCAAAGCATAAAGTCACTCATATTTAGGGCTCACTGCTAAAAGCCTGTTTAATGGGTTGGATCACCAACTTGATCCCTGGAATGAAGTGAAAGATGGATGTATATTCTTTGGGGATTTGTCATAAAGATTGGACAATTAACAGCCCCATTTACTTGTTTGGCAACTTGTGAATATGCAGGTATGAGTGGGGCTGCCTTACAGGGTACCCTTGTGGAGTAGTTGTCATCTTAAGATAGTGAGTATCACAAAGTTCATAAAAGGTCTGTATTTTAGTGTCCCCTGGTGGCTCACTGAAGTAATGTGCACACCACGTAAGCCGGCAGCCTGGGTTCAAATCTACTGCATGTCATCCCCTCTCTCCACACATTTTCGGTCCTCTCCCAATACATAATCTCTGATAGAAGTAAATCATTTTTAAAAGGCACAAATGCCACCTAAAATAAACCTCAACTAGAAAAAGAATTCTGTACTTTGCTGTCCTCTGGTGGATTAAAGATACAGTAACAACAATCCATCCCCTTGTCTGGAATCTTTGTCCCATTCTGTAAAATTAACATTAGTTTAAATAATATGTGAAAGCATTTCTGGGTCATTAGTTCAATTCAAATTGCACTGCTATTTGCAAAGGAAATGAAGAGTTGAAAGCCACAGAGATAAGAGAACATCCTTCCTGTAACACACAGATCTGTAGTTTGCTGGTCATGATACAAAACTCCGCAGCATACGACACATAACGCTTTCTTGATTTCTGAGTTTTATAGCCGACTGACAACTTGCATCAACCGAAAATCTTTTAAATAAACAAATCTACTTTAAACCTTTGGACAATTTTGAGGTACAACTGCCAGGAGGTTTCTTGTAGTTTGATCATGTTTTTACATATTTATTGGCTAGTATCGGGACTTGTTATTTCATCAGCTCTCAGAATTCTTGACAAACCAAACTGCACACAACAGGTAGGATGGTACTTTTATGTGTGCAAACAAACTGGGTTCATTAGGACTACGGAAAAACGTGTTACATCTGATGTCTGTTATGTCCTCATATTAAATAAACTGTCTGTAGACTATTACTCTGATAGCCTGATACTACTATGCACTGATGCGAAGGGCCACTGATTAAATTATTGTATTGATGCTTTTCAAAAACGTTCAATATATACATTGCTTTTTTACATATTCACCCTATTTTTGTTTCCAGGACCTTAAATGCAGCTTTCAAGTTAGTAAGTATCCTAATCATAGAAGTGCAACCACATCTACTGTATGTATTAAGGTAGATTGAAGAGAAGGATTGAAATTATGAATTAAGCTTAACATGTAGCATTTTTCTCCACCAACTGTATCAGACAACTGTTCGGGTGAGGGCTGGATTGTCCCCAATTCTCATTCCCCTAGTCGTCCCATGTTGCTGCCTGTGGAAATAACAAAGCTGGACCTTCAACCTGTCATTTTTGTCAAATGGAGTGCTTCTGCTGATGGTAACACAGCCTGCATTTCTCCAACTCAATCTGTGGCTATTTACTGTAGGTCACCATGGCGCCAAATAGCTCACACACAAGCCTCTCTTCTGTTCAACTTGTCCGACCTAGCCCCTTTGCCCTTCTACAGGTAGCGTTACCAGGCTAAAAGGAACTGAGGTTCACATCCTAGATGAAACCAGCAACCAAAGCTTGTGTGTGACTTATATTTTCCATAATAAATTAGGGAATACCAGGAATCCAAATGGTCAAATGGTGAGACAATCAGTTTATGTAGTATTTCTGTTTTCACAATTTGCATTTATGTATTGTATTTAATGGTATTTTGTTTTTGCCTTTTGTTTTGTAGTGGACATTTTCATTAGATAATGTTGTGGTGGAACCCAGAAGCTCATATTTAGTCTCAGTTAATAATTTACCAATGGGTTTAAATTTCAAGAATGAAAAAAGAATTGCAATTCCAGGTACGTCACTACAGAAAATGTTACACACACAGATTGCACAAATTTGCCACAAACAGTCAGCTGTAAAGCTGCCACCTTGTGTGCCATTAGTCAAGACAATATTCTTCTTAGGATGTGAGGATCCTAAGATACAAGAGGCCAGAGTATGTGTGGAGAATGGTAAGGTATATATGCAAAGTAGTTGCTCATTCAGTGGGTGATCCGTGAAGTGGATAACATTTAGGAACATATTTTATACTGTATTATTCCAGGCAGTCTTTGGGATCCTCACATGGTCGTGGATGGCAACAAAACAGAAATGATAGTATTGACGTTTGACACAGGACCATTTTCTGAACATTACTTGGTATCCATCCATTACCCTGGCTTTCAGTACACACAGAATGTGTCGATGGTACAGTATATGGTGATGTAAACTCAAAGAAAATTGTTTTAACTGTGAATAATGTGTGTTAAATTATAATATATCGATATTAAACAACAATCTCTCCTAAATCCCAATATGTTTCTCATTTATTGTGTTTACTGTTTTCACACAGGAGAACAGAACTTCCTTAAATGTGACTTTTGAGTTGAATAAATTGCAGCTGCCTCCTTGTGAAATTGTCTTCAGGGTAAGTAGTTTTTCCCATCTATGTTATACCCATAAAACTATGTGAAACAATTAAAAATTTTGAACTAATCCTAAACACTCGCTATCAAAAGATTCAGCCATTTTTTAAACAGTGCAAGAATGACTGTAAGCATCACAGACTGAGCTTTGATTACTGCTTTTGTGAGTAAACATTCTTCTCCCAAATAAAGGTTTGAATAACAACAATCTCGATTTATTCAAGCTGTTCTTTGGATACTAATTTTGTTCATAATGTTTAATTACAGACTACCCTAGACTACCCTCTTATAGATGGCCTTTAATAATAATGACAACATTGGGACTAGTGATTTGTGGTTTCCTAGCTTGGTTACGACTAAGAGCATCACAGACAGGTTAGTTATAAGCAGAACAGACCTGCAGAATTTCTTTTACCAAATGGAAAATGTGTAATAGCATACAGCATTTAAAATATTAATGTTGCTTTAAGTCTATGGACATGCTACAGTATGCTGGGAGGAAGTACTGTGACAGTACAAAACAGACAAATCCTTTTCCTTTTTCTCTGTCACCCCGCATAGCTTCTGAAGAAAGCCTGTCAAACACTTCCAAAGCTGAACCTGAGGACATTTTAGTGAAAGGAAGAAAAAAGGTTTTCATTGTCTACTCATTGGATCACCCTCTATACAGGAACATTGTGCTCAAACTCTGTGCCTTTCTTTTGGCCAAATGTGGCACAGAGGTGGTTCTGGATCTGCTGGACTCTACCAGACTGGGTATGGTGGGCAGCTTGCAGTGGTTGGATTGGCAGAGGCAGAAGATTGATAGGACTTCAGATAAAATACTGATATTGTGTTCCAGGGGGGTAAGGGCCAAATGGAGTGCTATGTGCGGCGGGGAACCAGTCATTCTGAAAGAGGACGCACAGTCACCAGTTGGCGACATGCTCACACCAGCCCTCAGTATCATGGTTCCCCACTTGGTGCACTCAGCATCCCTCCAAAAGTACATTGTTGCATATTTTGAGAATGTGAGTTCAAAAGATGATGTCCCATCTCCGTTCAACATCACAGTGAAGTACAAGTTGATGAAGCACTTTGAGGAGGTATTTTTCAGAATCCTGGATGTTGAAAAGCAGGAGCCAGGCAGAATGAATCGTATAGAGGGCTTAGCAGAGGATGAGTACTTTCATTGTTCCTCAGGAAGAGCCTTGAGGGACGCCATTGAGGAGTTCCATGCCTACCAGCTGGACCACCCTCACTGGTTTGAAGAGGAACTGATAAAAGATGAATTTTTGGATGAATGTTCTTTTGAGGCATTCACAAGGGCAGAAACAGCAGAGAGTGTCATCACTAAGAGTTTGTCAGAACTCAACTTTTCGCTCTCATCAATGAATAATCAAAGTGAACACAATGATAGAAAAACAAGACATTTCAAAGGACCAGCTTCCACACTGCTTTACCGAGAACATAATGTAGATTCATGATCAAAGATAACAGTAATCCCCTTACTGTAGGTCCAGATGTGAATTGCAGAGGGAGAGACTGAATGTCCGACCAGGATCCATTCTCTCATCCAACAACACTGCTTTATGGGTCAAACTTTCAAAAGCATTTACTAAATTTGATCTACCTTTTGGCAACATTCAAGCAGCATTTATTTTTGAAGTTACAAATTTGGTAAATGTGTAATTATTGTAGAGTATATCTATGAATGAAAATATGTTTTGGTTCAATTCTGTACTTATGCTTTCTACTTAGTTGTGCTAACTTGTGAAAACTCAGTGATTAGTAGGTACTGAGTAGTGTAGTCTATGCAAGCAAGCTGTGCAAACAGTGCTTGGGTCAAAGTTCATTTTTTTCAGCAACGTTTTCAGCATTTAGCACGCAGGAAAGGGTGAGTACTGAGCTGTTCAGGGAGAGACAGGCTTTTTTTCATTATATGAAGATAAATGATATGCAAAATATGTTAACATTTTCTTTTGTGTGCTATAAAATAAGTAGTCTACATGTCATATGTATTAACTGTGGTTGCATAAACTGTTTTTTTTATTGACTGTCATCCTGTTTTAGTAGAGCTCATACTACGAAATAAATTAAACCGTAAACAATTTCTTTGCTACATTTTTTAACATGGTCAGATCAGAGCATAGACCCCTCACTGCAATACTGCAAACAACTGTGGAATTTGGGTGTAGCTAGGTTACTTGTGAGAGTGCCTCAAAAAGAAGGGATTTGTCCCTTCTAAATAGAGCATGAAAATCTACTGAATGACTGAATTGCCTGTCTGCCGTGAATTGGCTCTCTTTGATGCTAGGATTTCTTTTCTGTCATGAAATGAAGGTAATTTTATTTATAGTTAAAGTTACAGAAAATAACTTCTTCTATACTGCTAATATAAAAAGGCCATGAAGAATGTAATGACAACTATGAAGAATTTGACTAACAAGAAACCTACTTCCACCTACTTGACAGTACAGTTTGTGTAGTGTTTAAATATAGTCAGTGCTGGTTAGTGATATGGAATTCATGTGTGTAATCAGGTGGGTAATCATCATCAGACAAAATGACTTGAAAATTAGGATTAGCTGGTTCAAACCATTGACCTTTTCACATTACCTCATGAACTTCAACTGTTGATTTTGTTTTCAGTCTTTCCTTCTGAACGGAAAATGCTGAAGAGGATTTCTGCACACCTCCTTGAAAGAGGCATTTCCACATTTCCTAACAGATTGTGCAAAAACGGTAGAGGCATCCACGTATCCATTATGTTGATGGCAACAGTGCTGTATATATATGAATACAAAAAAATATTCTGTTCTTCCCCTAGATGGCCTCTTCATCATCCATCCCTCTGTATCCCAGGCGCTAGCAGACAGCAGGCCAGTTGTGGCACTAGAGAGCACAATCATTACTCATGGCATGCCATATCCACACAACCTGAGGTATGCCCACAAGAAACATTAAAATCTCAAACACCCAAATTACATAATTGAACAAATGTTAACTTTTTTGTATTAGTGATATGGTCAAGTTAAAAGTGACTGATATTGGGACTTTAATAAATGGTGTCTCATGTAGAACAGCTCAAGAAGTGGAGGCCATAGTGCGAGCTGAGGGTGCCACTCCTGCAACGGTAGGAGTGATCCATGGGAGGGTTCATGTGGGCTTGTCCTCAAAGGAGCTGGATTACCTGGCCCGCAGCAAGACCTCCCTCAAAGTCTCTCGGAGAGATCTACCTTTTGCCATCAGCAAGGTGAGACCCCGGTCAAACTAGTCTCATTGAAACCAATCCATTCCTCCTTTAGCTGCTTGATTACTTTGGCCCAGTTTATCTGTACTTTCATGGGTATAGATGTGTATATGCTGCATTGGTATGAATGTGGTACAGTGTATCTCTCCAGGGTCTATGTGGAGGCTCCACTGTTTCCGGCACTATGATTGCAGCACACAAAGCTGGCATTCCTGTCTTTGTAACAGGGGGCATTGGTGGAGTACACAGAGGTGGGGAGAAAAGTAAGTTAGTACTATACATGTATTGGTAACATGTAGTCACTCATCATTGATGTCCTGTAAAGATGTGAATGGACTACTAATCTTCTCAGGTTTGGACATCAGTGCAGATCTCACAGAGCTGGGCAGGACCCCTATAGCTGTGATCTGCGCTGGAGTGAAGTCTATCTTGGATATTGGTCGCACCCTTGAGTTCTTAGTAAGTTTATTGTGGAGACATATTTTGGAATTGCTTTGATAGTTTAGCAATGCAATCACCAAACCTGAATGCAATCACCGAACCTGAAACTATGTCCATGAACCATCGACTTATGTAAAAAAAAGTGCTTCCATAAACTTGATAAAAAATCTATCACAATTGGTGTGACATAGTGTAGCTGTGCCGGTCTACTTCAAACAGCATCACAAAACATGTTTTTGGTGGATTGGGTAAGGTTGTGGTGGTCCTTTGTATTTCCTTTTTGTCCATTTTTTTCACAAACCATAACTAATCACAAAATTGAGAAAATGCTGTGTTTTGTTTATAACATGTATTATGCTATATCAGGAGACTCAGGGAGTATGTGTGGCCACATATGGGATGTCCAACAATTTCCCAGCGTTCTTTTCTCCTCAAAGTGGATTTGCTTCCCCTTACCATGTAAATGATGCAAAAGACGCAGCTGAGTTGATTGGTGAGAAAAATCTGATTCACACCAGCACTGCACCGTCCTTATCTTCACAACCCTTGAACCAACTTAGAGACATGAACAACATTACATGGCCTAAAAACATTTATATTCAGAAAGGCGTTTCTTTCTTTTTAAAATTTATTTTATTACAGTTTGTTTTTAACTGTGTTCTAACTATGTACTGTGGCACTCTGAGATTCAGCTGAATGTAGAGTGTGTTATAAATTAAATGTATTATTATTATTATTATTATTATTATTATAACATGTTAGTTGCTGTTGGTCCAAATAAGTGAACGTATGTACCTTTTTTGTGGCTTACAGCGAGCACACTTTCCCTGGGTCTACAGAGCGGCCTCCTTTTGGCTGTGCCCATCCCAGACGAGCACGCTGCAGTGGGCCAGGAGATAGAGGGGGCCATCCAGGTTGCAGTGGCGGAAGCCAGGTGAAGAAGATAGACTCACTAGATGACCTTTTTCATGATTTTTTGTGTGAAAAATGATCAAACTATTTACTTCATGTTTTTTTCCCTCTAATTTGCTTTAGTTCTAAAGGTATCACGGGGAAAGACGTGACACCGTTTATTCTTCAGAAGGTCAATGAGTTGACCAAAGGGAAGTCACTTCAGGCCAGTATCCTTCAGACATCAACTGTGTCAACTCATCAGAGTGAAATAAACATATCAAACTTGCACATCCAAAAAATGACAAAAAAGTGTTGAACAAGTACTGTATTATATAAAGCCATAAGCAGATGGCTGAAATTGTGATAGTCCCTTGTGCCTAATATCAACAATGACGTTATCTCTACACTGATGTCCCTTAACTTATACTTTTTGTAGACATAGCTCTCATACATAATAATGCCAAGGTTGGCAGTCAGATCGCCTGTGCACTGTCAGACTGCATGAGGAAAAAAGGGACACCTGCTGTTCAGCTCAAAGAGATTGAAAATGTTTCTGACTCAAAGTCAAACATTGTGAGTGCTCTTTAAATACATATTTCATAATGATTGACATTGTTGCAGAAGTCAAGTGTGACATATTCTCTGTCATGTGCTCTCTGCTATACTTCTTTCTCACAGGTTGTCATCGGTGGCATCAATGTGGATTTCATCGCCAAAGGGAAAACAGAAAAGCTAGTGGTATACCAACACAAATATGTTTATATTTAGTTTTGTAAATGACATCATATCTTCACGACTCCGATTTTGCCTTTTACAGTTCGGACAGACAAATCCAGGGAGTGTTTGTCAGTCATTCGGGGGTGTTGGAAGGAACATTGCTGGTTCGTTTTTTGTCTGCGGTGTAGTCTGATAGAACAGCTGGTGTTAATGGAGGAATATTTGAGTTCAGTCTGTGTTGTTTGCTTCTGTCAGATTCTCTTTGTCGCATGGGACAGACACCCCTGTTCATCTCAGCTATTGGGACTGACTCACACAGCAATGCTGTACTGAACTACTGTAAACACATGGTATGTGTTTGACATTTGGTGGTTTGAAATACAATATTTGTTTCTACATCTCTTCTGTTAGTATTTATATGTTGTTGCGTCTTAATTATTTTGAAGAACATAGGTGCTGTGGCAAGGCTTCAAGATCAACGTACTGCTACGTATTGTGCTGTGATAACTGAGAGTGGGGAGCTGAGTCTAGGTCTAGGTGACATGGATATTCACCAAGAAATCACAGTGCAGTATGTGAGTATTAGCATGCACTCATTTTAAAGTCATAAACTGTGGGAGAAAGATCAACAACAACAAAATCATAGCACTACAAGTTTTACTGTAAAGGCCCAAGGACATTTTTACTTTGAAAACCTCCATAGGTGTCCCAGTTTGACAAGCAGATATCATCAGCCAGTCTTGTGTGTTTTGATGGCAACATTCCTGTCTCCACCATTGACTATGTTTGTTACTTTGCCAAAAAAAAGATAGTTCCAGGTGAGTTTGGATTATGTGGCTGCTCTCTTAACTACTGTCAACCATAAAGATTAATCTACCTTCTTTTCCATCAGTACAACTTGTATCTATTTGACATCCTTAACATGTGTTCCAGTGTGGTATGAGCCAACTGATTCTGATAAAGCCTGCAAGCCATTCCTGTCAGAGAGCTGGAAATCCCTGACCTACATCTCCCCCAACCTGGCAGAACTGTGTACCATGAATAAGACCTTGGGTTTACCATCCCCTACAGGTATGACAGGAAATTTTGTCTGGAGGCCATACAGCTTGCATAGCCGTCATACGCTATATTAGAGTCTGTTAAAAGGCCTAAATCAATTATTTTGCTGATTTCGTACGAGTTTCTGAGGTTGTGTTGTTTTGTCTGCAGTTTTACCCAGTTCCCTTGAAGAGATTGTGAGCTGCGCCCTGGCCCTCTCATGCCCTCTGCTGGAGCACCTCCACTGTGTGGTGGTCACTCTTGGGGCCATGGGAGTGCTGTTGTGTGGCGAGCATGACAAGGGAGCTGTTAATCTGCAGCTGAAAAGGCAAGAGAGGGTAAGGAATGATGATGATGATGATGATGATGATGATGATGATGATGATGATGATGATGATGATGATGATGATGATGATGATGATGACAGTGTTGCACCTGTTTGCAGAGAGGACGCCTCTGTGCTGCACACTACCCAGCTCTGCCTGTGACCGCAGAGGAAATAGTGAATGTTTCAGGAGCAGGAGATAGGTAATGGTTACCCGCCCTTTCACTATATTGTGACACACAACCGACATCTGGCCACACACAAAGCACCTAAACCGTCTCTTTCCCCAGCCTTGCAAGTGGGATAATGAATGGGATCATCCTCGGGCGAGACACACACAGCTGTGTTCGGATGGGGCTACTGGCTGCACGCATGTCAATGGCCTCCCCACACCCCATTGCCCCCACTGTTACCATTGGCTCCGTGGACCCAAATGAAGTCTCATCTCATATCTGGCCTCTGCCTACCTTCATGTGGATGGAGGAATAGCAGGGTCATGGAGAGACATGCCATCTCTTTTTCATGTTTGATTTGACCTTTCGACACGTTAAATTAAAATGTGTTAGTGTGATCAGTGTTCATGATCCAGACTCTGATTGTTTGTTGGCTTTCGATAATACATTGAGTCAATCAATAACTGAAACCTTGTTATATAATAAATTATGAGATATATTGGATAGTAAAAACCTATACATTCAGCCTATGCAGGATTTTGACATATTTCATTTTAAAACATTATATTAGAAACCCTGCTTTATTTCCAAGTCCCACCAATGCTCTCATAGCATATATAGCGTATATATGCTATAGCGTATATGTATATGTATATATATATATATATATATATATATATATATATATATATATATATATATATGCTATAGCATATGCTAGTCATACTAATAGGGATTTCCTGGCATAAACTACAGAAAACCTCAGTTCCCACAAAGCACTGGTAATGGGACACCTTGAGCAGGCGCAGATCAACTGAATACTTGCCCCATTCCCTCCTCCCTATTTTAATGCTAGCTAAGATGGTGGTTAGAGCGTAAACTGTCTCTACAATACTAAGACAAGAAAGGGGCAAAACATCTCTCAAGCCTTTTTAATTGTAGTGGAATATTAAACCTAACGTAGGATAAAGTGGCTATTTATAGAAATTTGGAAATTTCAGAGACATTACCAGTCCCCGCCCAATTTGGTGTGACGGTCCCTTGGAGTGGAATCCCTACCCTAAATACGAACAGGGTAAGTAGCTAGCCAGCATCACAAACTATTGTAGATCTCTTTTGGCTACAGATTTATCATGTACTGAATTATATAGGGTACATTATTACATGGGTACCTTTAGTAAGTCAGAGTTTGTGTTGTCATCAAACGCACTGTTTGGATAGTTTCGTAGTGGTGTAGCCATTGAGATGTCAATGTACTATTTGCTAGCCTGGGTTACAAGGCCGCATTTGCAAACCACCTAGCTAGCCTAGCTTGCTTCAGCGGAACAGCTTTTGAAGATACAGATAGCTAATTTAGCCTAGCATGCGTTTAACAAGCTGTCATTTCTTCTTCACCGGAATAACGTCGTGAAAACTTAAGATTGTGTAGAGGCGACTTAACGATTATATGCGTTTTTATTTATTTTGTTAGACAAGGTTCACCTTGTAAAATCTTTTGAACACTTGACCGGCTTCTTTGCAAGGACTGCTTTTCATGAAGGGACTCAGTAAGTTAGCTAGGCTAGCTAGCTAACAAGCTAAGCTAGATAGCCAGTAATACTAGTTAGTGCTTGCTGCTGTCAGTACATTTGTACAAGACTCAAGAGCATAGTGCATATACTGTAAGCGCAAAGTTCTTGTTCAGGCCAGCAATTACAAATTAAACATATCAAACCTCTGCCTGTTTGCTGTTTTCAATTTACATGGAAATGGAAACGTCATCTACAGTAGCTCAGTTATACTAGCTAGCTTGGTTGATTTCAGTTGACAGTCTATTTACAGCCTAGTTTGATGCTTCATTGATCAACGTGGCTTTCTATTGTTTTAGTAAAACATATGATGAGAACAAATTATGGCATTATCTAGTTAACAGTGAGATGTCTCTCGCAACATCTGTGTGGTTACGATCTATTAGCTACGCTATCACGGAGTAGGCTAAGTCAACGGTGTCTGTCTTGCAGTTCGTTCCTCAAAATTGTTTCATCTGTTCAAAGATGTCATTCAGATGTTGTGACACCTTGCTATTTCACATACTCCTGATGGTACTGGTGTTACTTATTTGTGTTTGTTAGCTAACAAACTTGCGAGTTAGTCACAATCTGCAATGGTTTGTTGATAAGCGCTTGACTATAATCAGTGGCATGTTTCAACGCTAGATACAAAAATTAAGTTTTATTTATCCTGAATGATTACTAGCAGTACTACTGTACAGCTCTAACTGAGTCCCAACCTTGTGTGTATCTGTCCTCAGACTTGCAGCCATCCCTGTAGCCACACCTCGCAGTGCCATAGGATGTCCCACAGCCCTGAGACGAAGGACGACCCCATGGAGTGCCCCTTGTGCATGGAGCCGCTGGAGATCGACGACGTAAATTTCTTCCCCTGCACCTGTGGCTACCAGATCTGTCGCTTCTGCTGGCACCGCATCCGCACAGACGAGAACGGCCTCTGCCCTGCCTGCAGAAAGGTGACACCTGGAGCTGTCATTGACAGTCATCATTCGGGAAGGGCATTTTTATAATCTTACTGTGAAAAGTGGCTGACACTGGAGTGACACTTAAGGGAAGCATGTGTCCAGGTAAGATGAAAAAATCTTATTTTCTTTTTCCGTTCCTGTGCAGCCGTACCCAGAAGATCCCGCGGTTTACAAGCCCCTGTCACAGGAGGAGATCCAGAGGATAAAAAACGAGAAGAAACAGAAGCAGAACGAGAAGAAGCAGAAGGTCACGGAGAACCGCAAGCACTTGGCCAGTGTGAGGGTGGTCCAGCGGAATCTGGTGTTTGTGGTGGGGCTCTCGCAAAGGCTTGCTGACCCAGAGGTGAAATCATCACTAATATCCTCTTGTTGTCACATATGTTGTGTGGTTGGGAGTTTTGGGCTGTCAAGTTGTCAGGTTGTGAGATATTTAAGGTGAATAAATGGTTGTCTGTGAGTAGATGCAGTTTGTTTTAATTCAACATGACTTAGCATGTAGATGTTTGGAAAGTCAGAAGCATTGAACATTTGAATGTTATTTTCCAAGGCAGTTGTTAAATCTGTTCTATGGCCCGCCCATCAACCAATTGTACAGTATGTTCAGCCGTATCTGCTGGTGATCAGTCATTGTGCTAATGCCTTGTCCATACAACACATTCTCTCAATCCCTATTCTTGATAAGGGATGATGCTCACCAACCTAAGTGTAGCCTGTATGTATTATTCATCACGTTACTTTGTCCCAATACCTAGGTTCTAAAACGACCAGAGTATTTTGGGAAGTTTGGGAAAATCCATAAAGTGGTCATCAATAACAGCACATCATATGCAGGTTCACAGGTAAGGGCTGGGTGTACTGTTAAAAGGGATTTCCTGCTATAACATTCCAATAGGATGCCTGTTACATATTATCTAATTGTGTGTTTGGATCCATAGGGCCCCAGTGCCAGTGCCTATGTCACTTACATCCGCTCTGAAGACGCCCTTCGAGCTATACAATGTGTAAACAATGTTGTTGTAGATGGTAGAACACTCAAGGTGAGTGTTTACCTTGAAAATAATGCATTATTTACCACTGGAATATTATCAACATGGAATGGATAGATCTTACCTCAAGAGACCTGTTTGCAGTGATGTCCATTGTAAGCTATTTCACTAAGCTCTTATTTATCTTGATCTTTGGATTTTTTTTTATCTCCACAGGCTTCTTTAGGCACAACAAAATACTGCAGTTACTTCCTCAAAAGTATGCAATGTCCTAAACCCGACTGCATGTATCTACATGAACTGGGGGATGAGGCAGCTAGCTTTACAAAAGAGGAGATGCAGGTAAACTTTATAGTTGTCTCCTGACTTCTCTGTGATCTGTTCAATCTGCTTTTTGTTCAGTGAATGGGGGTCAGGGGGACAAGATGGCTAACTCTTCACCCTTTCTGTCTTCTAGTAGTATTAGCTCAGCAATCATGTTATTCGTTCCTTGACAATTAAGACTGTTTAACTACTATATTTGATGAAAGGTTTAGCTTGTTTGGTGTTTTCTGTAATGCAATGTAATCCCCTATTGTGTTTAGGCTGGCAAACATCAAGAATATGAGCAGAAATTACTTCAAGACCTCTACAAAATCAACCCCAGTTTTCTACAAACCCCAACATGTGGAACAGAGAAGGCAAAGAGCAAATCCAACTCTTCACAAAAGTATATTTGTTAATTCATTTATTACACACTTCTCTTTGACCAACGCACAACATCTCACTTTTTCATTGGATGATGATCTTATTTCATTATAATCAATACTTATCACAGACCCAACAATGGCAACAAAGACAGTTGGCCTACACTGTTAGGCATTGGAAAACTGGCCAATGGGCTTTCAGAGGATCGCAAGTCCCCTCCGCTGCTAGACTGCTGTTTGGAAGAGGTCATGACCTCAGACATGCTGGACTCAGAACTGGGGCCTTGCCAAGGGGCCACTATGTCCCCCTTTTCCTCCAACTGTGACAGTAATAGGTAAAACACCCAGGATCATTTAAGGTTTTCTCAGCCTTCTTGTGAAACAATTGGGCCTGATGTTGGTTGTTTTTCTCTCCAGTCCCAGCGACAAACCTCCTGAATCTATGACAATGGTGAATGGAGAAACTTCACAAAAGGTAATGGTAGCTCGCCATATGAATCTGTCTTTGCAGTTTGTCCATGGAATTTAAGTTAAGTATCCAAACCTACTTCCATACCTCTTCTGTTTCTTTACAGATGGTCAACAGCGACTCCCCCTCCCCTCCTCCTGGCCTGACCAAACCCGGTCTGGTGGTGCCCATCAGTGTGTCTGACCTCATGGCCCGTTCGCCATTCGAGGGGGCCGCCGCCGAGTCCCAATCCCTCTTCTCAGACAACAGCAATTTCAGACACCCCAACCCTCTTCCCGCTAGCCTCCCCCCTTTCCCCAGCTCCCCCCGTGGGGGCTCCGACTGGCCCATGACCCCCGAACCACAGAGCCTCTTCACGTCAGGTTTGTTTGCCTAAAAATACAAACAGACATACAGTAAGATCTGGATTAGACTTTACAGTCCTCCTTATGTTCTTAATGTTACTGTTCCTCCCATGAATCCTAACCCCATCTGCTCCCCCCTCCCCAGACACAATACCAGTTTCCTCCTCCACAGACTGGCAGGCTGCCTTCGGCTTCGGCTCATCTAGCAAGCAGCAGGACGATGACCTGGGCTTCGACCCGTTCGACGTGACTCGCAAAGCCCTGGCTGATTTGATCGAGAAGGAACTGTCTGTGCAGGACCAGAGCCCTCTGTCCCCCGGGGCTTTCCACCACCCAGGACCCCACCACCATGGACCCAGCCTGCTCCCCCCCAACACCTCCCACTTCCCCAGTGCACCCCAACGCCTCTCTCAGCTCCACCACAGAGCCATCTACAGTTCCTTTAGCTTCCCTGGCAGCCAGAGCAGCCAACCAGTCTGCCATCCCTGGATGGGCTTGCCCCCCACGCGCAGTAACCTCACACACATGAACCACTCGGCCAACGCAGTCTCACAAAGCAACTTCCTGGACATGAATGTGCATCCTCACCACAGTACAGGCTTGGGAGGCATCCCCATTTCAGGTATTGATCACTCCCCGGTAAACTCTTTGATTTTCAAAACATTTGACATGTTCAGCCAATAAAACATTCTGATGTATAGAATTTCAAAACTTGTTGTGGTAGTCGGGAGGTTATTTGGTGTATGTTTCAAGTGTTTATTAACCTTCATGTGAGACAAGTGATAACCAATGCAGGTGAAGTTCCGGCTTCAACCACTAGATGGCTTCTTGAACTTACCCAAGAATAGGGACGTTCATTAACGCTTTCTCTTTTTTTCCTGTGTCCCCTGCAGAAAACAGCAGCTCCATAGATGGCTTAAATGTAAAAGAATGGCAGGATGGCTTGAGAGCACTCTTACCAAACATCAACATCAACTTTGGCGGTCTCCCCAACTCCTCCTCCTCTTCCTCCTCCTCATCCTCCTCCAGCGTTAATCACATTGGCGGGCCAGCGGGTATGTCCCACAGTCTCAGCTGGGACAGCACGGCAAGCTGGATGGACCCTGCCATAATCACAGGTAGCCACGTTGCTCTGTTTACCTGATCGAGTTGTTCATCAACAAGCCTCTACTATATTGGTTACTAGCTTATCTAGTAGCTTCTTTAGTAGCCCCTCTCTATTAGCTTACTTACTCACTTCTCAACTGGCCGACTTTCTTCATCTCTTTTTCCTCCTCTCTCTTCCATCTACAGGCATCCCAGCCACAGCTGGCAACAGTATAGACTGTCTCCAGGACGACAACCCGCCTCACTGGCTCAAGTCTCTGCAGGCACTCACAGAAATGGACGCCCCCCCCAGTTCCACTGTGCTTAGCAACCCCCCCCAGCAGCAGCAACAGCAGCAGCCTCCCCTCCACAGTAGCCTTCTGGACACCCACCACAGAGGCGGCTGGGCTCCCTACTTGCCCCCACCCACAGTCAACCCCGCCAGCCAGTTCCACTCCCCCCCACCAGGCTTCCAGACAGCCTTCAGACCCCCAGGCCAGCCTGCCACAGAGCTGCAGAGCGCCACCATGGACCGCCACTAACGACAGAACAACATCCTACGCCCACTTCTCAACCTCCTCCTAAACTCCTAAATCATCCTAAACCCACCCCTGTCCCATCGACACAATACACACCAATCTCCAAATTATGAAATCATTAAGAAGAATAACAACAAACGTACCCCCCCCCCCCTTCTTTATTTTGTCTATTCTGAAGGCCTACATGTTTATTTGTGGCACGAGTTAACAGTACCCTTTGTCCGCTACCAACATCACTCCCGATTACCCGACCGAGCTCCAGTTGTACTTTGGAATCAGACAGACAGAAAGGCTGCTGTGAGCTGTGCCCGGGGTTCTCTGTGATCTGAAAGACACCACAGTTGACGACGAATGCAACGTTGAGTTGACAAGATAACTTTAAAGGAACGATTAAGCATGAAACGAGTGTTGTAAGTATGAAAGTCATGATGATTGCTGTGAAGAAGAAAGCTAACAAGTCAATCTGCTCATAAAGCTTTGCCCAAAGACTCTCAGCTTTACCCCCCCAGTCCTCCTCCAGGCCAGATGAAGTGAAAGTGGAAAGGTTGGCACCCTCTTATCAGCACATGGTAATTGGTAAAAAAAAAAAAATGGCGACAGGGAGGGAAAGACGGGACTCAGTAGGTGGTTCCAGGGACCATCGCAAGACAAATTTGTCGGGTGGGGGACTAGTCTGAGGGCATAGGCCCTCTGTTAGGCAGGGACACACTGGCTCTTGAGAGCGCCATAAAGCCCACATTCCCTTTGGCGGAGAGGGGGCCCATCCCGCGGAGGGAAGATTTTGTTGAAACCTCTGTATCAGAGGATGAAGCACTGCCTAACTGGGGAGCCAGGGGTCACAACCCAGAGGCTAGCTGGAAGGCACAGGCACACATTGGGGGCAGTATTGTGATACTCACAGTGCCACTATGTGGCACCGCCAGTAGTTAGCCCCCCACCCACCACTACCAGGAGAGCCACTAGGAGACCACAGAGAAATGACATGGGGTGAAGGTAGAGACCAGCTCAGATACGCTGGAGCTAAAGCCGCTGTGGGTAGCAATGGGTGGATGTTATTGTTAATTAAGTTCCCCCTTGTTCATCCTCCTGAGGGCTTAAATGAGGCCTTATATGATTGATGAGAAGGAGCTTGAATGATTGGAGTGGAAATAAAGTGTCAGGATTGCTGAAAATATGCATCTGCACTAGAAAAATCAAGGAAAATGGGATGTAAACTTAGATTACACAAGGGACACAAAGGAAGGTGCTATGACACAAACAGCAGTACTAGCAATTCAAGGAGCTGGGTGCCTTTTGGATCCAGACGATGACTTGTCATCCACCACAACGTTTCAAAGTCTTCAAACTGTTGTTTTGCTCCCTTCTTTATCTCTTGCTATTTTCTGCTGTCCCCTAAGAAACGGTATTCACCAGATAAATTAACTCATCCAGGAAATCCAACATTAATTCACTGGGTTTTAACATGATGCTGAGAAAACAAATTGAGGTTAAAGGAATTGAAATGTCCTCTGCAGGTCTGAAAAACGAACCTTAAATAAAACTGAAAACTTAAGACAGGTGTCTGTGTGTTCGTTCCCTGTTGTTGACTCTCTTGTCTTCTGTTTATAACCCTTATACAGCTTTAAAAATACGGTTAACTGTTAGGGTTGACACATTTGTACACATGATAGTTTGATTGCCTTGCAGATTTGCGGAAGACAATGTCTATTGTATTTGACATTGCTTTAAAAGTAAGTGTTCTTCCACTAGGTGGCAGAATACAATTTGACTGTCATTGATGAATTTCTGCAGTCCAACCCTGTAAAAAAAAAACAAGGGCATAGTGTGTTGTATAGGTGTATATGGGGAAAGTGATATCGAAACATATTTTTACTATGTTTTATATGTCCTCTCTTTCTCTCCAGGAGTCTAATGCAATTTTGTAAAATGCATCTATTAGTTTCGAAGTGCAGTAACAGACTTCTGTTTCATTTGGCATTTTGTTAGCAGTCTTGTGCTTTTAATAAGTAATAATAATAGTATGTCATGATGTTTGAAGTGATTGGGTATGTGTATGAAAGTGTGAACATGCATTACTCAACCTTTGGCTCTGCACCCTGTTCCAATGCAGTAGTCTACTGCAGGAAAGTGGTCTGGGGGGAGGGTGAGGGTGTTGGTAGGCAGGCTGAGAGAGAAATGATACAGTCCCAACACAATTGTCTTATCTTGTGTCAAGATGACATTTGGGACATCTAGACTCAATTAAGAAATGTATTCTTTGTAAGTTACTCATATTGAAATTAGAGGAGGAGATGAGAAAAGGAACCTTTATTACATCCACAACAGTGGCACAAACACGCATGCCGGAGCAACCGCAAGAGAAACTGGATTCAGCATTTTTTTTTTCTTCTCATCTTTCTGTTCTTCCTTCCAGGGCAGCCAGGAGCAGTTTAACAATGTATACTGTATGTTAGTGACTGTATTTCACACTAACATCAACTAATTGTACATCAGTAATTTTGGATTTATTTATTCCATTTGGATTAGTTCAAGCTGTTATTGCACCATGTTATCCGAGTGGGTATTCACACACCCCCAGTTTGCCCTCATCATCGGCCGGTGTCCAGGCTGGATGACTGGAGCTGACGCTTGCTGAGCTGCCCTCGGAGCCCTGTTGCCAGGCCAGTGCCCTGTGGCCAGATGCTGAGGAAGGTGTGTGTGAATAATGCAGACAGGCAGCAGATTTGAGGACTGTGACAATGAGTCAGCAGCAACACAGAGAGGAGGGAAGGCTCTGCTGAACGTGTTCCTTGACTGATACACTCAGTTTACACACACACACACACATATTGGCAGACAGAATGGAAGTAAACACACAAGCACATAGAGAAGGCTTTCACACAAGCACCGAACAGCTGGAGTAATCTTGCAAAAGTTGTACCTGTGATGTGTTCAGGAATATAAATCATTTGGTTTTGTGAACAGATAAATTACCTGTAGGAGGAAAGGATAGGCAACAGGGAGTCATCCAAACAAATCTATATATGATATCAGATTTCCATGGACAGTATATTAGAGTGTGAGGACTTTGATTTGTTGATTACTACTGCTCATCCCATTACAATTCTGATTAGGTTGTGGTTCTGGTTAAGCTTTGACAATTTGATGAGCAAGGATAAGAAGACCCTTTTGTGGGTTTGTTCATTTTCATAATATGAGGAGCTTTTTCATAATAGGGCAATTACTATGATAAAGGTCTATGACCAAACATGGGAATTTGAGGAATAAGCATTCTTCAGTTTCATATTGGTTGATTAAGTTTAATGAGTTAGTCATTCAAAATCCCCCTGCTTTTTTAAACAGTGGAAGTCAGATTCCTTGAGTGAGCTTAGCTTCTGGCAGAGAACACTTAGTTTTGGTTTCTTTATAGTGTCTTGTAACCATTGGGTTGAAAAGGATTGATTTAATTACTGATGTGCTTGCTTTTCTGGAACTGCATAATCAAGCACATTATTATATTGCTTTCTGCTTTGAGACAAAGTGAAGATACAATACTGAGAATGATATAGTGTTAATGGTAATAATGGTAGTGCACTTAGAACTATGAGGAATCAACCCCAGGTGTACAAATGCTGCTGTTATTCTTCCCAATGTAAGTACAGTAGAGCAGCTCCAGTTTTGCAGCTGCATCAAGTTTTTTCCACTGGGAGTTGAGTGGCAAAATGCTGAAATCCTGCTTTACTAAATGACTGCAGAGTGTGTAAATGTGTGTGCTTGTGCACATGTGTGTGGTGCATTAGCATGCTAGCATGTGCAAGTGCGTGTGTGCCACATTTGTTTATGTGTGTGCACGCTTGTGTGTCCTGCCACATGTATGGTATGTCTGTGGAGGCAACACTAGCTGCAATGCCTTTTGACCTTGTCGTCCTTTCCAGAAACCAACTGGGGGTGTGGGGGTGTGGGGGGTGAGATGAGGACGACGTCATTACCTGGCCTGGGAAACCTGTTGGGACGGCTCTCAGCAGAAAGCACTCTCTTCATTTGTCAGCCTCTATAAGCTGCAGAAACAATGGTGCTCACTCTCTGGTTGCTGCACACCTTACAAAACATCCACGGAGGACCTCTATGATATCCTGACTGCAGCGACAGTTCTGTTTTAGGACTAGGTCTTACAATCCCTGGTTAAATATTTGCTTCTGCTGATGGTTCTAGGATATATCAGTGGATGTACATTGTTAAAAATATAAGTGCTATTTGTGGCTGCAGCTGGATGCATATTTGTTAAGAACACCCTCTGTTAATCTCAACAGCAGTCTGGTTAGCATGAAAGGGAAGAGGCTGGCTCCTTCATCGTCGCCCAATCTGTAATGGGTGACTCATGATCATGTGTTGTTTATGGCTATAGCTTTTGGTTTTCTGTAACTCAGAAGTATGAGAGGCGATACAAAATCAATCAAGGTTATGCACAGTGCAGTAGACCTTAAATGGATGACTTGCATGGATGAATCTGAGCCAGACAATATGTGATCAATAGGGTAAGGGAGGGAATGAGGCTTAGGTGTTTGTTTTCTTCAGCTGTGAATTATGTCAATGGCCACCAATGACTGGCAACAACCATGTGCTTGAGCACATATGCACATATCTGTGCTGTCACCCTATGTGGTATATTGGCTTAGCTCCTGAGGACTGCGCCGTTATGTTGTAATCTAAACCGTAAAGGTCATTCGGCATGGTTGCTGCGACAATGCTAACTTTCCTCTTTTCTACCCAGACTGCACGCTGACTCCGCATGCTGAACAGGCAGGAGGTAAGCTGAGATCTGAATCCTGGGTATCACTTGGACTCATCAAGACTGGTGTACTGATCTACCCTGGAGGATGGGCAGAAAGATGGATGTTTTGATAAAGGGATAGTACTTGGAGTACAATCTAATACATAATTGCTACACATTTAGGCCAAAAAAGATATACAGTTGTAATCCAGGCTGCATTTATCTCAGTCTCCTTGCCTCTTTTTCTTGTTCCTATCCTTCATGGCTTTATCACTTGGTCGATGTAGGGCTGTCAGCGGCCATGGGTAAAGTACATTTAACTGGACCTTTAGTGGTCTTCCACCATTTGTGGACTTCCTTAAGGACACAGGAGAATTATGAACAAGGCCTTAATTATTGAACAAGTGTGTCCAGCAAACGTGCTATGATGGTAATGCAAAAATGTAGACCATAGCAAAAAGGCCATGGGGAAGTGGTTTGGGGAGTGGAGAGTGGGTGGTGGGGGTGATCTGTTCATAATAGGCACAACATTGACCAGTCGACTTTATCAAAACATTGACAGTCAAAGAAGATATTTAAAAGGTTGCCATCTTGTTCATGCACCAGTAAGTCAAAACCAGTTTTTTTTATTGTAATAGAGACTTGTGTGATTTTATGCAATTTAATTATGCTAACCATCATGATACAGTCACAATAAAATAGATCTTGAGAAACTTTTTGGATGATGATAACAGGAACTGAATGGCATTTTTGTCTAAAAGGGATGTGTGGTGAGTCTCTGTCTTTAAGGAAATCAATCTAGAATATCAAGTGAGCCAGAAGCCTGACTCAGGAAAAACAGTCGTCCCTAGCGTGTGTGCTCAAGTGTGCGCATGTCTGCGTGCGTGTGTGTGTGCCTCAGGCGTGTGGAGGGGAAGGAGGTGGAGTGAGGAGGAGGAGAAAGACAGGTTCTGGAAACAAGGCCTGACTGCTATTCCACTGACTGACAGTCCTTCAAGTATAGCAGCAGATGAAAAGAGGATTACCATGACAGTGGCTTTCACCACAGTTTCAATTAAATCTTCCCCTCTCCTATTGAGACAGCTAGATGCATGTAGTAAGATCTCCTAGTGTCTCCTAGTAGGGAGACAAAAACTTTTTTGATACATTTAAATATTTTATATATACTCATAAGCAACGCTGAAGTGTGTGTAAACGTGTGTGGCCCTTCTCACATGGCAGAACATACATCTGTGGGAGGCAAAATGTGAAAGAAAAACTAAGTTTATGAAAACAGAGAGACATGGCAAGAGAGATAGAGACAGAGAGAGACAGAGAGAGAGAGAGAGAGAGAGAGAGAGAGAGAGAGAGAGAGAGAGAGAGAGAGAGAGAGAGAGAGAGAGAGAGAGAGAGAGAGAGAGAGAGAGGGGATGGATGGATGGATGGATGGATGGACGAGGAAGAAGGAGCAAGCTGCTTGAGTGTGTGGCACGCATGTACATCTGCCTGAGCTGAGGGTTGGTGTACTGTGTGCTACCGGGAAGCTCTCAAGGCTATTGTGCTTGACAGAAAAAGAGAGAAAGAGTGAGAGAGAATGGAAAGAGAGATAAGGAAGGGGGGACAAGAGGGGTAGTGAGAAAAGGGGGAAAGAGTGTGCGAAAGAGGGAGATGGATAGTGAGAGAGAAAGAGAGAGGTTGAATGAGAGGCAGAGAAGTAGGGGGAGAGAGAGAGAGACAGAGAGAGAGAGAGAGAGAGAGAGAGAGAGAGAGAGAGAGAGAGAGAGAGAGAGAGAGAGAGAGAGAGAGAGAGAGAGAGAGAGAGAGAGAGAGAGAGAGAGAGAGAGAGAGAGAGAGAGAGAGAGAGAGAGAGAACAGTGGGACCTGTGCCAGCTCACCCCACCCCTGCCGCTGATGCTGCTGCTGCCTGCAGAGTGAGAAGTGCTGCATTTCCTGAGGGCAATGCAGAGGACGAGTGAGAGGAGCCCTCTGTTACCAGGGTCGCACTATCCCAAACACCAGGCCCAGCAGACCAACAGAGAGAGAGAGAGAGACAGAGAGAGAGAGAGAGAGAGAGAGAGAGAGAGAGAGAGAGAGAGAGAGAGAGAGAGAGAGAGAGAGAGAGAGAGAGAGAGAGAGAGAGAGAGAGAGAGAGAGAGAGAGAGAGCTCTAAAGCCCTAGCACATAGGTTAAGGAGCCATGATCCAAAGGTGTCATAGCAGAGGGCTTGCCTTTCAATGGATTTTAATAACTCACACATCAGTTCTCTGGGATGTGAGTTTAGATGAATCTACAACTCACTATGCTGAACAGTAATAGCTAGTTTACTGTTATTGTTTTAATGAGGCCTTAATCACAATCAGACTTGACCGGATTACGAATTGATTGTGATTCGACACTACCTAAAAGTATTGTATACGAAGGTGGGGTTTGGAAAGAGCCGTTTGTGTTTCGTGCATTTGCGTTGTATGTATTGCTTTTTTTTGGTTTCTCCTGCTGTGTTACTCTGGGAGTAAACGGGGGACACAACATGTCATCCAGGGAAAAAAGTGTCATTCAGGAATAATGTTGAACTATTGTTCCTGCTGTGTTATCTGTTAATAAAGATAATGATGAGATATCCATTTGCAACCCAGTTATGTACCTAGCCTGATAGGATATGTATAACAACCATTAACATTGAGTGTTACATTCATATGAGGCTTTAAATACAGACCATTCTGTAAACCAGGTAAAGTTTAGGTTAAATAAAGCCCCCAAATCTGGCCACATAAGTTACCAAACTCTACTCAAATTACAAAATGAAGGTACATGATCAGATCCTTAAAAATTTATTGAAGGTAATGTAACATGAAATCATAAGTGATTTAAGAAAAAAAATACCCTTGCATAGATCACAGACCATGCCTTTGTCATTAACTGACAAACTGAACACATAGCATAATCCTTGGAGACACAATGTGAAATGTAAAAAATAAATAAAATACATTTCCGATGTTCGTAGGCAAATGGATTTGAAGAAGAGCAAGGGTCAACAGTCCTTTGTGTCTTTTTTGCAGCTCCCAGAGAGCCACCATACATTATTTAGTGCACTTGGTCACATTCATATTATATGCATGCTTCATGGTATTATCAACTCATACTGTAACAGTCACATGTCTATCAATCCATTGCTGTCATCCCAAGATCGTGTCATTGTTGGTTACCTTTCCTCACCATTTTAAGTGAAGTCAGATTTGTTGCTTCTGTAAGTATTGCATGATCTGAATGAACCAAATTCTGTACAGTGCTGCCAAAGCAAACATATTGGGTCGTAAGAATAGGCTCTTTTGCTTTTTACAAACAAGAACATTTTTAAATCATACTGAAGTAGTGTGCATGTGTTTGTGATATATATAAAGCCTTTAGTGCAGATGAAAGCAAGGGGTTTTTTAAATGATGCAACCATAATAGAGTTGAGATCCACAGTTTTGAAAATTAAAGCTCATGCAGTCTTCCATTGATCATGCAACAACGCGATCCGTTAGTTGCTGTAGAGATTTGTACCTATATTTTTTTTATGTTTGGTTCGTGAGTTGTGATGGGATTTTGGAAAATTCTCTTTGTGGAGTTATTTGGATGTTTTTTCAGTGTTTCTTAAAACAAAAAAAAAGACAAAATACATCTTGATGCTTCTATAGTTGATATCCACATCATTCAAAATACAGTCATTGATAATAGCAGTTTAACCATCATGGCTTACCAAAAGAAACACATTGAGTCTTTGATATTTCAGTATATGGCATGTTCTTCCTTAAAATAAAATAAATGTGTCCTAGTATAGTGCCACAGAAACAAAAGACACACAATAAAAATGTTAATATTCATAATTGCTTTGACAATATATATATATTGTATTTGCTCTATTCTATTTTAATGTAGCTAAAATTGCATTGTTTTACGACTTTAAATAGAACAGTGTTCTTATACTGTGGTAATGTTTATGTTGTCTGTTATAGATTTTAAAGACCTTCTCACTCATGTTCTTGTTCACAGAAATCAGTAAAGAAATGCAAAAATGTCTCTAAACCATAGAAGCACCTTCTCTGACTCTCTTTCACACACTGCACACCACACACAGCCATTCAATCCAATGGCTCAGTGCTTGCAGCCTCTTAAGTGCATTACTGGCTATTCCTTTGGGACTGTGCTATCGGCTGCTTTGCTTCTTCATCAGTGTTGTTCCCTGACTGGAAAACAACTCTTGGTGATCCCACTCTATGATGTTGAGTGGGTTGTCTAATATACAGTACCTATATTTGGCCTGACCATAGGTTTTAATTGCCTAACTCAAGCAAAGATTACTAACTCCGACAGACCTCACAGATCTCAACATAGTCAACGACAATAAAAGCTCTGAGGTTTGAACACATAAAGCTAATGTTGTCAGTGTCTTCTCCTTTTAAATATAGATTCATTTCCGTTTCTACAAAAGAGTCTAAGAAACAGGTACCTGTAATTCTATTGCTGTAAGAATGCATTGTTTTGTAGAATGTTTGGATGTATAGCACCATACACATATTGCCCTCACAAATCAGTGGCTGCACTGGTGGTGTAAGGGGTTTCCTACATATTCACTTGAACCTCACTCTGAACTGTTTAATCATGGGTATTTAGTGGAGTAGGACGTTTGGCCAGACAGTGAATGACTCATCGAAATCTTCTTCAGAACCACACTCAAAACACAATGCAAATGGGAAAACCATGTCTATACTTGATATGTTTACTGCACGAATGAGGTCATTCTGCACTACATTTTGCATCTTTCTGGATAATCCCTCTGTCAGTGTGGCATTGGGTTATTATCTGTGTTTGTTCTTAGATTGGACAACATTCTAGCATTGATACCATTGTGGAATAGTCCTGAGACACCCATTTGTCACAGACCTCTAAGTAGGCTCTATAAAAGACACCTGAACTGATGCAAACACTGTTGTAAGTCTCTGGTAATACAGTAGGATCATGGCCAAATAAACAGGAGGACCTAGCCTATACCAATCAAACAGCAACAAATCAACTAGCAACTAGATTCACAGAATCAAAAATGCTTTGTGCCATAACTGTTTACATGGCTTTACAAAGCTTGCTTATCCAGGTCTTGTCTATTGGCTGCAGTGTGTTGAGTTGTTCCAAAAGTGATTTTCAATGGTCCACCAAGGTTAGCCATTGCACCAACTAAACACCAAAAGCTAACTGAGACATTAAGTTGCATTGAAATAAGGAGACAAAAGCAGTGCTAATAAATACAAACATGAAATGGGGTACAGTACTTGTCATCCAAATGACATCAATTGTCATAGGGATCGTTGTGTTCATCTCAACAGTGAGCATGATTTTAAGCAATATCAATATGTTGGATTGAATGTCCATGTCATGCATGACTCCTCAACTTACATGATAAAAACAGTGTGATAGCTGAGCTTACTATAAAATCTGGCCCTTGGGGAAAATGTTTTATTTGAACACGCAATGCAGAGAGCTGAAGGTCAAACTAACAATAAAGATTCATCTAACAAGGCAATGAAGCGTGCTACCAGATTTTTTGCACCCAGGGTGCGTAATGCCCAAGAATTCAAATTGAACTGAAATTGGACCATTGTGGACAATCATTTTCAAACATTCCACTGTCCCTCTTTGACAAATAAACATAACAACAAAACAGCTTTCAAGCATTGTATTTCTATGGAATCGCAATAATTCCAAAACTACCCAATTCAGCAGTCCAACAGACCATATATCACATGTTTTTTGGAGTCAGTCTATCTATGTATGTTCTACTAAAGCCTAAACATTTTTTGATTGTGCGTAGCTTCAAAGGAAAAGGGCTGGGGATAAGGTGGGTTGGTACACTGTTCATCATAAGTGCTTCTGTACAGGCTTGTGTATGAAATAGGGCTAATCTAGAGTTCAACATGGCATAACCACAGTTTAGGTGGCATTTTGCATATGGAAGAAAGAGCTCTGCATTGGAGTAGACTACATATCTGCAGTTAGTTTTGTAATGACCTCACTGAGGTAGACATTTAAAAGATTTATGGCACAAAAATCTATATAAAAAGAAAGGCCAACTCAAAACAATGAATATTCCCTTTTCATTTTGATTTAGATGGACAGGTAAAGTACTGTATGGTGTTCCAGTAGGGCAAGTGCATGACAGCTTAAAGTTGTACCATATTTTTTGTAGCAAACATTCTTTCACTGTATCTATAATCTTTATAATCATAACAATAATCCTCAACAACATCTTCAACAACAATAACAGCATAGTTAAAAAAACAGGAACTGCACCAAATCTGCTCAACTGCATGAATACTGTTGTACACAGAGGCACTTTCTTTGATCCTGTTGGTGAGAGGGGTAAAGGCACTAGCAACTAATGTAAAAGTAATTATTTGCAATATCTAACATAACTTCAGGAAATTTGTTTCCCAAAATTTTGAAGTGAAATGGAAGCATGACTCATATGTTAACTTTTCTTGTTCTAAGAAGGTCCATGCACTGCGCTATTGAAGTAATACTGTAGGCCTAACTGGTGCTTACTATGAGTAGGCTATATGCATGTTGATAATATTTCTTCAGCTTCTTTGACTGCCTTTTAAATTAGAAAGTCTGCATCCCCAAGTTGGGTTTGGATATATTTTGTCACATTTCAGAAACGTCCAGGATTTTGTTTCCCTAGTTTCCCTGACAATATAAGACACCCAATGTGCCTGAATTGCAACAAGCTGTATATTGATGTCATGCATTAAATATACTAGGATACTTAGTACCTTAGTCAATAGGCCATAATGCAGGTTACTTTATCATGCTATGATCTCATTTATTTACTTTGTTCCCTTAAGGTTTAACATTCAGTCTCTAGATACTTCTAAATGATTTGCATTTTCAAATTAAATCTAACCAGTGCACTCTGTTAAAACGAATGAGAACGGGGTAATGAGTTAAGGGATCCAAAAGAACATCTTTACCATTATATGAGGTAATGTCTCACGCATGCCAATATCAAATGGGGAGTCTTTCTAAACATGCTTGTGTGAAGCTCTTTTTTTATAATTGTGCTGTCTTGCATCTAAAGGGCATGGCATTGAATCACTTGGTGATATCATAATTACAGCATCTGCTGGAAAATAGCAGCATTGCGGATGTCCTTGAGGCAAGTAGACCCTCTTTAACATCCAACCAGGAGATCAGTCTTTTTCCATTAAGGTGCTTTGCTGGATAGTAGATCATAAGTCGGGAAGGGGTGGGGGGGGGGGGGGGGGGGGGGGGGGGGGGTCAACCTCCAGGCTCCGACCACTGATCTGCAGATGCTTGCATGTATCTGCAGAGTATTCTGATGCATTTTCCTAGATGCATTGTGCAACTTGCTGAAATGTTATCTGTAATCCATGCATAACGTTTAATGATCACGCAGGTGTCAGATAGAACAGTCATTGTGGCTGCTGTTAGTTGTCCAGGGCTCAAACGCGTGTGTTAAATAGATGTTCGTTTTTTGTTAAATGTTTTTTTTTTTGCAATATATGTGTATATTTGAAAGATTGTTTCAAAGAATTTATTACTCTACCTGTCATATGCTCTAATAGATTATTTTTTTCTGGTTCCTTTCAGTTGCTGAGCTTGGTTGTAGTAATGCTAGAGCGCTTTAAGAAGGTACATGAAGCATTCAAATGGATGGTCTATTCCATGTGACTTTGAGGTCCCACAGATTCTACATCCGTTTACACATCTGTCAGGAGTTTGCTTTTGTTTACACAGTTTTGGTTGGCTATAGTGCAATTGCCAGTTCTGAGATTGGCCTCCCTAAAGTTGTCGATGCTATTATTTATGTCTCCATCAATCTCCATGTATTCTGATTTGCTGACGGTTGATGAGCTACGGCGGCTAGAATTGGTTTCAGATATATTTGGATTGCTTACATTTAGGAGTTGGGCCTGCTCCTCTCCCTCGGTCTCCCTGTGGTAGAAGTAGTTGAAGTTGGAAACAATGACAGGCACTGGGAGCGCAATTGTCAACACTCCAGCGATGGCGCACAGAGAGCCTACAATCTTGCCCCCTATTGTAACTGGGACCATATCCCCATATCCCACTGTTGTCATTGACACCACTGCCCACCAGAAAGCGTCCGGGATGCTGTGAAAGTGGGACTCTCCCTCTTCTGCCTCAGCAAAGTATACGGCACTGGAGAATAAGATGACACCGATGAATAGAAAGAAGATCAGCAATCCAAGCTCTCTCATACTGGCCTTGAGTGTCTGGCCCAAAATCTGCAATCCTTTCGAATGTCTTGACAGTTTAAAGATTCTGAACACTCTGACCAGACGAATCACCCTGAGGATGGCCAGAGATGTTGCCTGTTCTCCTACCCCTTCTTCGGCGTCGTTGGGGTCTTCAGCCAGCTCCGTGCCCAGTGTGATGAAGTAGGGAATGATAGCCACTATGTCAATAGTGTTCATCATGTTCTTGAAGAAGGCCGCCTTACTGGGACACGCGAAAAAGCGAACTATCAATTCAAAGGAGAACCAGATAATGCAGAGAGTCTCGATAATGAAGAAAGGGTCGGTCAAGATATTTGGTTTGTAGTAAAAAGTAGTGTTGCCTATTGTCTTTAACCGACCTCTTGGGTCCTCTTTCAGTTCAGGCAAAGTCTCTAAACAAAATATGACTATGGAAATCAGAATGACCATCACAGACACTATTGCAATACCTCTAGCAGGGCCAGAACTCTCTGGGTGTTCAAAGAGCAGCCAAATTTGTCGCTGAAACTCCTTTTCTGGCAATGGGCGTTCTTCCTCTCTGATGAAACCCTCATCCTCGCGGAATTTCTCCATCGCTTCGACCCCGAGCTCATAAAATTTGATCTCTTCCGAAAACATATCCAGCGGGACGTTCACAGGTCTCCTCAGCCTACCCCCAGATTGATAATAGTAGAGAATAGCGTCAAAGCTGGGACGGTTTCTGTCAAAGAAATATTCATTTCTCAAGGGATCGAAGTACCGCATCCTCTTCTTGGGATTGCCGAGCAATGTTTCTGGAAACTGTGAGAGAGTATTTAGCTGCGTCTCGAATCGGAGCCCCGCAATATTGATGACCACCCTCTCGCAGCAATCGTGGTCATCGTGGTCAGGGGGATATGTGTCCTGCGGGTGCCCAGGCACCGCCGAGGTCTCATCCATGTTATCTCCCGCAACGACAGTCATCTTGCAGGTTAACTTGGAGCTCTGCAGGAATTGTGGAATTCCGATTAAAATAATGTAGCAGGCATTCAGTAAAAAAAATCCACGTTGTTCCCCTCCCCTTATTTGTTGTCCTAGTCCCCAGACTGGGGAGTAGCTTGCTTTGCCTTAGTGCGGCTCCACTGCGATTCTCGCTGACTCGACCATTGCTGCTCCCCGCTGCATCTGCTACTGCCTCTGTCACCCAGTCAGAGAAAAAAAGAATGGATCGAACAGCGGAGATATTTGCCAACTCAGCAATTTCTGCCATCTACGTGTTTAATTATTTATCTATTCTGAACTTAAACTAGCAAATATTACAGTAACAAACTATAGTTTAACGTTTTTTGAAGGCCTACATAGCCTACAGATCGTTAACTGACAGTCTTATATTGTTGTAACCTACCACCTCATTGTTTTGACGCATATACCACTATATTGACATTTAGTGATAGGCTAACAAGAAAATGCTTGTTATGCCAAACATAGCCTGTAAGATCAAATTAATAAGGCATTTAATATCTCAGGTTACTGATCAGCTTACAGTTCCTCTGCTTACCTTGGGTTGATCTTGAAGGGTCCTGAAGGAATGCGCCTTGTCCGCGAAGTAATTCAACGCTTGGACACCCGTGGCCAGTTGTCAGACCTGTGTTCATGCAGCCTAGCACTTAAGCCAAGCGGATCAACAAAAAAAAGACCCGTGCAGAACCGAAATTAACATAGCCTATCACTGAACCATTATCTCTCAAGTCAACCCCACATTTCCTATTTGTCCACATCTTGATGCAGTTCCTTCACATAAGATGTAAAGTCTGGAGTGAAGGGAAATGCGTAAAACACCAAAAACGAAGAAAAGCAGCCAAGTCAATGAGCCGCTTGTGCGCCGGCACTTTGGCGTGAATGGCTTATACCGCAGGAGAAATTCTTGTTCTGCAATTTAGGTGGGGAGATACATTAAGGGGCAATAAGCGAACCCCTGCCATTTCCAGACATGACCGCATCAGCAGAAATTACCTGTTACGAGTAGACAAGATGACGGGATGAATGTGTTTTTCCTCGCCATATTCTTAAGGTAATGTAAACTCGATGTGTCTAATTAGGGGGGAATCGATTATAGAGGAGAGAATAATTTCCTAATTGTGTTCTGCATATTTTTGTAAGGCATTTCACATGCAGGGAGAGTGGTGGTGGAGAAAGTGCGTGAGTATGTGTGTGTGTGTGTGTATATATGTGTGTGTGAAAGGGGAGGGGGGGTTCGACGCAATGCAGACCGGCTGTACTAACGCTGCACGCTGCCACGAGTGCTCTATTGGCTACACCACAAAAACAAGAACATTTGTGTGCCAGCATTGGCGCAAGATCTGCTTTGGTGGCGAACTGGTTCAATAATAGGCTAATCCGTTTATTTAGCTGAGTCAGAATGTAAATCAGAACGTTGTTTTGTGTAGTAGGCTAATATTGTTTCCATCATTAGACTTAAAAAATAGGCTAAAGGCCTAAATATATATCTGTAAGATTACGATGAAGTCACTTTTCAGTTGATACATCTCCGGTTCATGTGGTGTGAGAGAATAAAGCGTCTTCCTAGGAGTGGCTTCACCACCATGGACAGCGCACTGCGAGCGTTGCAGAAGATTATTTCTCGTTTATCTATAGCCTTTTCGATGTTATCCCGTTATCTCGGCGTTATCACGTCAGTCAACACAGTTTTAAGTTTAAGGCACACAGCAGCGAGTTCATTTTAGGACAATGTTTTTGAATTATGCTTAACCCATGCCCAAATCATCGCAATGCTCTCTAATCTGCTAATAGGCCTACTAGAGGCAAGTGATGAGTAGCCTTCATCACGTAGCCTACATCAACATGACACTTTCATTAAGTTAAAGGGTTTATTACAATACAAACTGAATAGGTCTGAACTTTTAGTTCAGACCTAAGACTCCCCCTTTCTCCTTCATTTCTTGCATTTTTCCACACAGCTTGAAACCACGTGCGTAATATTTTATTTAAAATAAACCTATTTGTTAAAGCTGGCAATTATTTTATTTTTTTAAATGTATTGTCAAGTTATTTATTTTATCAAAAGATCATATACATGTACAAATAATATGTTATAAAAATAGATCTGTAATTTCATATTAGGCTAAGTGATTCATCTAAAGAATTTCTAGGCTATTACAGAACCCATATTAGGCTATGCCTGCTTCACAACGTTATAAGCTACATCAATTAATCTCAAGCAGTGTGTCTAACAACTTGAAGGCTTTGAAGACAGGCTACTGCAAAGATCTGAGTAAAAATAATCCGTTTTCAAAATGTAGGACTAAATACAACATATACTTTTCAAGCCATAGCATCTGGACCGGAGAATGTCTGGATTTTCTTTCAGGGGCAGAAAGGCAAGTATTCCCTTGTCTCGAGACTGCTGCAAGTTGAAGAAAAAGGTATCATAACTTCTGGAGAGTTCAATCATTTTCAACCAGGAAACAACTTTCCAGCAATGTCTTGCAACATGCCGTTCACAATCGGAAATCCTGGAAGGAAGGCCTAATGTGCACTTGAAACTGTTTTACTTCTCCAACATCCATAAATCAGTCAACATTCACATATATACAAGTGCAATACACAGCCTAGCCTACAACTAGGCTATAATAAAATGAGATAGATCTCTACTTTGGTGTTTAAGTATATTTCTATCATAAAAAAATGTGTAACCTGAGAAGTCTGCGCCATCACAATTTAACCAGAGTGTGGCGCCAGTTGTTCAGATATTTGGAAGGGTTGCGAACCACTAAACGCAGTGCCGGGAAAATTCGCTCCAAACTACCTCTTTAATAGGCTAGGTGTCCATAGATAACACAGCTGATGTAGGCTATCATGACTTAATTTATGTAATACGATCTTATATAAATGTCTAAACTATAGGCTACGCAAACAAAGGAACAAATGGACCAAGAGGCTATGCTTCATTGCAAATAGCCTATAGCCTACAGTAGGCTACTGCACTTACCAAGATAGATAGGCCCTATTCTCATTTTTAAACGTCTGTCAGTTTGCCAGTGTATGTTTCAAAGGGGTTTAAGGTTGAATATCTTATAGTATCCAAAACGTTCCCATCATCCAGGTATTCTGTTTTAGTAGGCCTAAACGACTGTATGCTGTCACTTGATTTGAATTCCCCCAATGATGACTGTTGCTGTCCGCATGTCACGTGTGTATATTTAGTATTTTCCCCCTGGTCATGCTCTCTGTGATAGAAATAGTTGAAATTTGATACGATGACAGGGACAGGTAAGGCAATTGTAAGCACCCCAGCGATGGCGCATAAAGATCCCACTATCTTGCCTCCAATAGTTTCTGGGTACATGTCTCCATACCCAACTGTGGTCATGGACACCACAGCCCACCAGAATGCAGCGGGGATACTTGTAAATCCAGTTTGTGGGTCGTCAACCTCCGCAAAGTAAGCCGCGCTGGAGAACAAAATAACCCCTATGATCAGAAAGAATATTAACAGTCCAAGTTCTCTCATACTTGCACGAAGAGTTTGGCCGAGAATTTGAAGACCCTTGGAGTGTCTCGAAAGTTTGAAAATCCTAAAGACTCGTACCAGACGGATAACTCTGAGTATGGCTAAAGACATTGCCTGTTGACCGTTTCCCTGCTTGGTTTCAGCGAGATCCAGGCCAAGGGTGATAAAATAAGGTGCAATAGCAACAACGTCAATAGAATTCATTAGGTTTTTAAAGAAAGCTGCTTTGCTAGGGCACGACAGAAACCTCATCAGAAATTCAAAGGAAAACCACACAATGCAGAGAGTCTCAACCACAAAAAACGGGTCTGTAAAATGATTAGTTTTTTTCTCGTGGGTAGTTCCATTTGAAACAAGATGATTAGACACTACACTGTGTTCTTCCCGGAATTCTGGCAACGTCTCCAGACAAAAAATTATGATGGATATCAAAATCACCATAACTGAAACTATAGCAATCATTTTTGCAGCCCCTGAGCTATCAGGATACTCGAACAACAACCATATTTGGCGTTGAAACTCATTCTTGGGCATTGGACGTTCTTCCTCCTTTATCAAACCTTCATCATCCTTGAACATTTCTATGGCCTCCTCCTCAATTTCGTAAAATGTAATTTCTTCCATGAAAATGTCAACAGGTACACTGACGGGTCTCCGAAGCCTTCCTCCAGATTGATAATAATACAGGATGGCATCAAAGCTGGGTCTGTTTCTGTCAAAAAAGTATTCATTTCTCAGAGGATCAAAGAAGCGCATCATTTTCCGTGGATCTCCCAAAAGCGTTGAAGGGAAACGGGAGAGTGTCTTCAATTGAGTTTCGAAGCGCAACCCAGATACGTTTATCACGATCCTTTCGCTGCACTCCTGGTCAGCCTGTTCCAAGTCGCACACATCTTGGAATAAGGGAGCAACTACCAAAGTCTCATCCTGGTTCTCTTGGGACACTAGAGTCATCTTTTACCCGCCAAGGGTAATGGTTCACTCACCCTAAGGCCCCTACACTCGCTCTCTCAGGTGTTATATCCCCTCTCTTCAGTATATATGTCCACGTAAATGTATACATAAGCGCTCAGGAAAAAGTTTACCCCAGAATGTGCTGAGTCTTGTCAGAAAAAAGTTATTCTCTAAAAAATGTCCTTTTGAAATGTTATACTAATTGTCAAAAGATCTTCTCCTCGTCTTGCTCATAGCTGTGTAGGCTACAGATGACAGGCATATTATCACTATTTTAAACCCCAAAGCCCTCCCCATGTTGACTGACTTGATGACACTGCTGCACAGTCCCTGTCACTCTTTCTCTGTAGTACAGCAAACCATTAGTAAACTCTCTGGTTGCCTTGATGACTGTCAAACTTTTAAATGACCCTACACTTAATTATCACTTAATATAATATAAAATTGAATAAAGACAATTAAAACAGGTATTAGATTTGAGGTCTTTTTTTGTTGAATTTCTTGTTTTTGTAAATTAATTATTGAAGGTCATTGAAGTAGAAATCTTTGCAACTCCTCATGGACTATGCTTTAGTGGAAACTGCTGGCATGACTGACACTTGAGTACCCACAGAGAATAGTGTCCTAAGGAAGCCACAGCCAAAATAACACTCCCCAGTTCCAGTGCTTAAAGGGTTGCATTTTACAACTTGGAACATGGGGCCCCTTGAAGAAATTTGACCTACCTAGCCTTTAGGTCATTGAGAGATTCGGGTGTAAACACTGTATGTACACTTTGCCCAATTTAATATTAAGTTCAGTAAATCTACCATCCCCGCAACTAAGATGGTGAACAAATTGGTAAATTTCCCAAAAATGCATGGTGCATGAAAAAAAAAATGCATGCACTCAAGTCAAGATCTTAAATGACTGCTCACTGCTCCCTTACACACAATGTAAAACTACACATATACGAACATTTGAGGTGGGTCAGTCATGTGATTGTATTGCATGTATTGACCTCCTAGCAGTCAATATTTATGCTTGTTTATATTAATAAATATTCTATTTGTAAAATGACAATGTTGATTCAAATGTAAGATACTCTGCTTATACACATGTTCACAAGTGAAAAAGGACCACACCAACAACACATGTCATTGAGTGGTTGTACTTTTAGAAACGTCAGGAATGAATGAATGACAGGCACTCTGGGTGTCTACCGTGGTTTCCCGGAGCTCCACTAATTTCAAAGATGGTTGGAAACTATTAAGTGTCATAGGTGTTTTTGTGTCACTTGTCAGTATCTCTTCATTCCTCACTTGCCCTCTTCGGTATTCAGTCTTGGCTATTCATGCACGCAATTGACCACCTTTCATAAGAACTGCTTTATCCAGAAATGCCACTGAAAGCCCAGCAATTCAATGGTTGGTATTTATACTGCAGAGTGAGTTTAACCAATTCGACTTTGTTACATAATCAAATCTGGAAAGCAGAGGAAGAGTGGAAGGAGAAGAGTAATGACTAGGAGAAGGGTGCATGTTTGTATATGGCATAATGACTATTCTTAAGATTTAGTGTATCTTAGGTGAAGGTGAGGGAAGGATCTGATTAGCTGATGGTCATAAGTTGTAGGGTCCTGTTCTTGGTAGATAGTAGATATGGTGGGGTGTTTGCCTCCCAAAATTCCGTTTTATGTAACTCCTGTGATATCTGACACTATGAATTCAGATGGGCATTCTCCATTACAAGCATGAGGTAATCACTTAGAACTTCTGTCTGACTTCCTTGACTTGTTCGGTAGGTGTTGTTTATGTGTGTGTTTGCTCTTGGCATGCTGTGTACAGTATATTACAGTAAAGTGCCAATGTGCTTATGTTATAAAACAGGATTTTTAGCAAGTCAGTCTGCAGTCAACAGCTCCAGATAACGGCCTTCGGATCATTTCATTCTCATGCCAACTATGTTGTTGGAAATGACATAAGGGGCAGTTGACTTGGCCAGATGGATGCATTGCAGGGACTGCGATGACAGGGCCTCAGTGAGAAGGGTGAGTGCCTGGGTGACCTGAGCAGCTTTCCTTCCATGCAGTAGTCTGTTTCAGTGACCATTCAGACCAAGGTTTCTTTGGTGAACTTTTTCATTTAAGATTTTTTTGTTGCTGTTCATGTACAGGTTAAATAGTAAATTCAGGTCAACAAAATACTTTAAAGGAAGCTAGATGCAGCTAATGTGTGACAGGTAGCATACTTGTCTGACTTCCCCATACAGATTTTTACAGGACTTTTAGTATGGATAAGAATAATGACAATGTGTCATTACAACATAGTTTCAAATCCTATATTGAAGTTGACGTGTGTCATTGTGATTGCATTTACAGCTTGTATGTCCTATCCAATGCATTTTAAATATGAAATGCTAAAATGACAAGACTGAGCACAATTTCTTTTAATTAAGAGTGTGAAATTGTTGGCTGAATCAAACTTAGGCTGTGTTTATGATATTCTCATTTGCCGCTAGTGTGTGAGAAGGACACCTTCGCCCTGAAGTGTCTCAGGACCAAGTCTTACTTTCTTGTAAGGAGACACCCCAGTCGAGCTACATGCCAGTTCCTGGGTTTTGATTGCCACCAATTTTAGAAAGCTGTCATCTGAAGTTGATGGCCATGTTTTTGCTGATAGGTGACCAGGCATATAGCAAGAGGTGAAACAGGACACCCAGGATCCAGGAGGCTTGGTTCATTGGAATATGCTCTGCATGCTTGGTCCTCATGCTTATTCCGGATTATGATTTGGCTACTTGATCAAGTCTTACCCTTTTTTTGTAGACAGCATGGGGACTTCCTCTCAAAGCACTTGTATATGAAGGGGTATCAGTTACAATACAGAGACACAGGTAGGATTTAAATTGAATAAGGTTTATTATTGTAATAATTAATCTAATCCTGGTTCCCCATGGAGCTTCTTAACTAAAAAATTGAGTGAACAGCATTAAATTCCTCCTCAGATGTCTTACATTTTTATTCAAATAATTTGTCTACAAGAAATCTTCTAAAAGTGTACTCTTTATGATACAGCTGCTCATAAATATTATATATTATCAGAATACCAAGAAGAACACACAGGGTCTCATGAACTTCAACCTATAGATCAAGAGACCCCTCCTTAGTATTTGCGCTCACACATTTTCATCTTACACTAGAGAAGTCCTGTAACCAAATAGGCTACAGCTCAGGGAGCAACCCTTTGCAAGGGAACCTTAGAGAGGTCTATAAATAAACAGGCAACACTGGGCTGGACTGCACATGGAATGATGAGCTCATGGCAATAGACCTATTCCTTCTCTTCAAGGGTATATCCTTATAAACATACCTCCAAAGATATTGCTGTCACAGTTAAAACAACTAACAAAGTATAACAGCAAATTACCACAAATATTTGATGGTTGTATGGTATCGTAATGAAAAGATAACTTTTGAGCAGCAAGATTACATTATTGTTTTCTTTCCATGTTTAAAAAATTGAATACATTTGTCACATTATCACGTATTTTAAGTCAGCCTAGACATGCTTTATGCAGGTTATTTTCTGTGTTGAATACATTTTAATTGCATGTTTTTTTTCAAGGCATGAGATTATGGAATACTCCAAACGCCATGGGCAAAGCAGTAATACATGTAATGCACTGGTGTCATTATCCAGTAGAGGAGAATGTTCCTATCTGACTGCAGCCTGTTCCTACAGTATCATGTAACTGAAGAACATGCAAACTCCACACAGAAAGGCCCGGGCCCACCTGAGCACCAAACAGTGTATTGCACCGAAAGCTGCAACCTATCACAAACTGACTGCAGCTGCACATCGTTTGCCCGTGCCTATTTGACTATTTACCCAATGTGCTGGTCCATTAGGCTACGTATTTCGTTCTTTCTTTTCTTCACAGTAGAATATGATTATTCAAGGTTTTAAATGTAGGTCTCTAGTGTTAGGTTAGGTAGGTTATTACAAATGTAACTCGTGCATGCAGTCACAAAGAGATACATGTTTAGAAACATATCAGAGAAAATTTAAGCTACCTTACTATATTTGATTTACCTTCAGATAAACATGTTACTATAGTTACTACTGCGAATACTGATGCGGTCACAGTTTCTGATGGGAACAACACTGAGTGAACACTGCCCCAAGCGTTAGGCAATGCCAGCGCCTTCTTGGTGCAATATTGCACTCCAATATAGGCAGTGCCACAAAACAAGTGTGTAAATTAATTGTGTTTCCTTTAAGTGTTACAGCAGACAATAATTTTACCTTTCTAAATCAGTTATTTACACACATACCATATGTCACAAACAGGTGTTTTCGCGCCATGCTAGTTGTCATGGTGACAGAACAACCGGTACAAACTCAGCCAAATTACCAAGCCATTTCAGACCAGTTCAAATACGAAGCCGGACATTGGAGGCCTCAAACAGCTTGAGTTAAGCATGCTTTCAGTCTTGCGGTAGGTTATGCTTTAATGGATATTGCTATGGGATTGAGGGGTAGCGTATGGTTTGCATTGACTTGGCAGTGCCAACGACGTTATCTAATTTCGCCAGCCAACTAGCGTTAAGTTAGCCTAGCAGTTTGGCAGTAACTTTAGCTGTATCATGTCGTGTGTGGCGTTGCAGATGACTAGACTACCTATGCCAAATGTTGAGCGAGTAGCCTACAGTATTCACCATTTTGCAATTACACTGTAGAGACTCTGGTAGCTAAATAGCTATTCTAGCTATCTATATTGTCAATAATTCATCATCTTAAAATGGTTTTTAATGAAGCAAGGCATTGGTAGTGCCAGTAATAATATGGGTTTTTGTTATTATACTACTAGGTTACTAGTATTATTTAACAAAGGTTGTAATACTAGTTGTAGACTACCATTAGAAAAGTAGGCTAGAACAGTAGTAGCCTACAGTTCAGTATTTCTGTTTTACTGTTAATTGGTTGATTAGCTAATTTTGGTAAACTGGCACCGCCTCATCCATTTCCTAACGTTTAGCCTCTAAGGAGAGTTTGGTTCCTTGTTGCAAACTGGTCAAATGGCGATAACCACTTTAAAATAGAGTATAATGGTACTCCAGGCAGCAGTGGAAGTGCTCTGGAAATATGCCATCACCCAAATAGCGCAACAGTGTTGCAAAATGGCTCATAAAAAAGGTTGTCTGACAATAGTGGATGGTGCAGGAGTGATGATTAGGGTGTATATCCCGTTAGAAGGATGACCATAAAATATATGTATTCTATCGTCAAACAATAAGTTGCAAAAAAAAGTTACAACTATAATTTTTATTTTCGCATTTTTAGAGGATAAAGATATCAACCCACAGTGGAAGCATATGTATCCACACGCCACTCCGCCGGTAACACAGATGATGACATGAAAGTCCAGGTCGGTGGGCTTTTGCCCTGCTCGCCCAACTATTCATCTTTTAATGAAGACAAGGGGAAGTTGGAGGATAAAGTAGTGAAGGAGTTTGACGTGAAGGACCCTTCTCACAAGAAAAAGGGTAAAATGACCACCAACAGAGATTGACAGTTTAAATGAGTAAAATGAGTGAAAAAAAGTAGACACAATTTGTATTCTAACCATGTGCTGTAAATATATATATTTTGTTCTCACAGATGTGACTGGTATGCTTCCACTACCCAGAACCAACCAGGTGGTTTTTGAGTACTTGTCAGGAAGAGCTGTGCCTCATCTCAAAGAGCCTCACCATCTGTATGGTTTGTCTGGCAATGTGTCCCAGACACTGCCACGCTGGCCTCTTGAATGTGAGGTAATCTTAGGAGAAGTCTTTCATGTTGGTGAGTCACTTCAAGCTATACTCATCTGATGATGTTTAAAAACCAGTTATTGGATTCTTATCAGATCATATTGGTCTTTAACCTTGCAAGAACATTGTGAACACAGACAAAGACTGTATCTTTTGTTTGTTTAGAGTGGGCTCCTCCCTTCCCAGAGCGTCTGTGTTCTAAGGTCAACACGAGTTATTGGCTGAGATCCCCAGAAGAGAAGGAAGGCACCGTTGTATACAACACACAAGGAGGTAGTTTATCACACAGGTAAGAATTCCCCAAAATGCTATATTCAACACATACATATTCTGTATTTCGTTTTTTTTTTTTTTTTAGCAGACCAGGAGAACTACTTTTCTGGTTCTCGTGTGGGTAGGGGCTGCCTGTCCTCTCTCTCCCCTGCAGCAGTGTCCCTCAATGGGCCTGATGACTCCACTTTGCTGTTTGAAGGCCGGTTTGAGAGTGGTAATCTGCTGAAAGCTGTGAAAGTGTAAGAATTATTAACAAAATGAACCCAAGTTTTAAGAAATAGTTTGTTGATTGTGACATGGATGTATTGTGAAATCAAATTTTCTTACAGTGGTGAATTTGATTATGAGCTTTCTCTGAGGACCGACCTTTACACAGAGAAGCACACCCAGTGGTTTTACTTCCGGGTGCAAAACACCCGAGTAAGGGAGCAATACCGCTTTACCATTACCAACCTGCTTAAGGTGACAAGCCTATATGAAGAGGGCCAGCTTCCCCTGCTGTACTCAGTGGAGAAAGCCAGGCTCCAGGGAGTGGGCTGGCACAGAGTGGGTCAAGAAGTATCCTACTACCGCAATGGCCGCCAGCATTCAGGTCAGCCCTGCTACTCCCTAGCCTGGACTTTCTTCTTCCCCTATGACCAGGACACCTGCTACTTTGCCCACTGTTACCCCTACACCTATTCCAACCTGTGGGCCTACTTATCAGAGATCGAGCGCGACCCTCGACGCTCACGTTTCTGTAAGGTCCGGACCCTGTGTCGCTCCCTAGCAGGGAACCTAGTTCCTGTGCTGACGGTGACCAATCCATCCAAGAAAGTGGAAAAGGATGGCACAAATAAGCCCGCTGTAGTTCTAACTGCACGCATCCACCCTGGAGAGACGAACAGCTCGTGGGTGATGAAGGGAATCCTCAACTTTCTACTGGGGGACTCGCCGGATGCCACTGTGCTCAGAAACGCCTTTGTATTCAAGCTGGTACCCATGCTGAATCCAGACGGCGTCATAGTGGGGAACTACCGCTGCTCCTTGACAGGCAGGGATCTGAACCGCAACTACAAATCCATCCTGAGGGACTCCTTTCCCACCGTTTGTGCTACACGCACCATGATCCAGAGGTACAGCTCCTCCAGTCACTTTTCTAGCTAGTACACTCACTGTGGGTATAAGCCTAAATAGAGTGTGTGTTGTTGACCTTTACACCGTAGAAATTTGTCAATGTATTCACAGATTGTCTGAGGAACGTAAAGTACTGTTATACTGTGACCTCCACGGACACAGTCGTAAACAGAACGTCTTCATCTACGGCTGTGAGAACTCCCGTCTGACTGACAGGCATCCACATGAACGTGTTTTCCCACTGATGCTAAGCAAAAACTGCCCAGACATGGTACTACCATTGATTCCCCCCTCTCCTTATTTGTACTGCAGTCCAAAGCGTAAGTGTCAATGCATTTTCTGCTTAACATGTGCATAACACAATATCATGTGTGTTCAGTTCACTTTCCAGAGCTGTAAGTTCAAGGTGCAGCGCAGTAAGGAAGGGACAGGCAGGGTGGCTTTCTGGAGGCTGGGTGTCCTCAATAGCTTCACCCTAGAAACCTCCTTCTGTGGCTCCAGCATTGGTACACCTTGTACTACTACTCGTTTCAATGTTTATGAGAAAATAGCAAACATATGTAACCACCAAACACATTAATTAGCTGAGGCTATTGTTGCACACATGTTAAAGTACTGTCAGAGGTTTGGACCAATAGTACTCAAATGTCAACTTTTGACTTATTGATTTTAGGGAAGAGGAAGGGAACCCATTTCAGCACTAAGGACCTAGAGATGTTGGGGGCTCACTTCTGTGACACAATACTGGACTATTGTGACCCCGACAGGACCAAGGTGGGGTGCTTGTCTGAGAGTAAATCTGGCCTTGTTTCATTATGATCCAGAGATCAAAAACATTTTTGTATGAATCTGAAGACTTCTGGATTTAAGCAGTCTCTCTGCTTTGCAGTACAGTGTGTGTGTGAGAGAGCTGCAGGAGATGGTGAGACATCAAGCTGGCTTGTCTGTGGACACTGAGCCTACAGATGCTTCACTATGTGATGTCAGGTATGGTTTAACCTTATGTCATCAGTAGTCACTGAGCCTTCACTGATGCTCTGTTTATTACAAAAAGAAAAAGTCTTGAAACTTCTATACACAGAATTATACAGATGTGTTCAGTTACCAACCTGTATGACAGTAAATTCCGTGGTTGTGTAAATCTACATGGCGAATAAAACCAAATTCTGATTCTGATTTCAGCACCAGTGGCTCCAACAGCTCAGATTCTGATGGGCCTCCTGTGCATCGTCAAACTTTCAGTAAGGTAAATAACTACTTATGTTTTTGCGTGGACAGTAGGGGTGGAACGTTTTATGTATTCGTACCGAACCGTACGGTACGGGCGTCACGGTACGGTGCATGAAATTACACGGAGAATACACGGTATAAAAATAAATAAAACTCGCTTGCAAATTAATTAATGTAATGCGGAACAACTGTTACATACTCGTGTTCTTTAGGGACATCTAATCTGTAGCTCTAAAGCTATGATTGGTGCCGCCGTGAGTCAGAGATAGCTATCAGGACTAAGGACGAGTATGGCGAGTGGTGACAACCCCACGAGAGATAGAGGGAAAACTCTGGTTTCCCAGTCAGGTACAGTAGTACAGGCGAGAGAGTGGTGGATGAGACAAGCACTGTGTGTCACATCAGTTCAGCAGTTGTGGGCAGTGACATGCAGTCTGGGTAGGCAAGGTAGGCACTGCCTACCCTGCCACAATTCAAACGTAAAAATGTAAAATAAGCAGTGCTTTTACTGTCCGTTCACTGCGGACGACAAGCGAAAAACTCACTTGCGCACTTCGATCTATTATTAAACATGCACTTTGAAAAGCACAACTCATTACACCAGCTACATTGTAAGCGTAATCCCAGAAAAATTCAAGTCAAAATGACAGCAGCGGACAGCGGTGTCACGGAGTTGAGGATTTTCTCCAAGCTCGATTTTATTTAAAAAATGTGTTAATAACAAGAGAGAGGTCTACGCCAGACCTAGATGGACTACTGCAGCAAAAGGGACAACATGTTTTCGATCGTTTCAAACAGACTGGTATGAAAAAAAGATGGCTATATGTGGTTCAGCGGCTGTAAACTACTGCTTGTACTGTTTACTGCGTTTACTGTTTTGACATATTAGCCTAATTAGGTAATCTGGCTTTCATAACTCATAACTGCCTAGCCTCTTACTGACATAACCACACGTTACTGGTTGTGGGGTGAGTGGAAATACGCATCTGGCGTGTGCTAAATGACTAAAAATATCCGACCCACATCACCCAGGTGTGCCAATAACTGGAACTAGACAAAAAAAAATGTCCAACTTCTCCTCCCTACAGTGCTTAACCAGCCATTAGATACACATAGATAGGGCCAAAAAAATCACTGACGCCATCGGAATTTACATGTCATCTTCAATGCGCCTGTATAGAGGAACCTGGTTTGTTTTGCTTTTCCCTCTGTACCGAACTCGTACCGAACCGTGATGTCTAAACCGCGGTATGAACCAAACCGTGTCTTTAGCATACCGTTCCACCCCTAGTGGACAGAAATATACAAAGCTTGGCCAGCCACTACAGTGAGATCAACCATGAGTTGGCCTTGTATTTGAAGTGACAGCTAACATTAATGTATCTGCATCTCCTTTGCTTCAGGTATTGAGTCTTAAGAAGCTGAAGTCCAAAAAGGAGAGGAACATGTCAAATATTTTGCGAGGTCGAGAGATACAAGAGAAAAGGGTAAGCATACTCTGCTCTTTAACACGGACTAGCATCAACATGTCAATAAGATGTACTCAGGAAGCTTGTCACTGCAGTTCATCTATCGATTTACATTGCAGAAGAATGATGTCAAAGATACCCTGGAGAAAGGCAACGGATTAAAGCCTGTGAGTTGGGTATAATGTTCCCTCGATATCACTGATGAACCAATTTCATTAGCCATTCATTCTGTTTAAATGAAATACTTTTGTGATCTGGCAAACGGGGTGAGTTGGAGGGATCCATGGCTCCATCTCTTAGTTTAGCTTTTGTTTATATTTATTTATGGCGAACCGCTCATTCAAATAACTTCACACTCGATACTGCACGTCCTTATGAGAAATACACCTGGCCGACATCTCTCAGCAATCTGATGAAAAGGAAAGCAAGTCAGAGAAAAACGGGAGAGAGGAGAAACACACTGTCTGGCTAGAAGAAATGGTGTGGTCACTTCCCCCCCGCTTCCCCCCCCCCCCCCTTCCTTCCCCTTTGTTCTCTCCTCCTATCTCTTTTTGTGTTTGTTGTAGCTCAAGGCTTCTACTGTGAGACTATCAAAATGGACGGACAAACAACTTCCCGTTCTGGAGTCTAGCCACCCAGACAAGAAGGTACAGCCTTCAAGGAGAACTGTCTCCAATGGCCTGTATTAACAATCCATAAAAATAATCAAGCATTTTGCTTCCCACTGCATGCATGAAATATTTCTATGTTTATTTCTCCCCATCGTCTGATGAGGGACTTTTCTGTAACTGCTACTTCTTCACTTCATGTTTAATGCATGATTTGTGCATGTGATGCTCTTTTCAGGTGTCAGTACTCTACCTAGTCTTTAATACTGATAGGAGTGCCATGACATCAAAGGTATAACCTTTCTCTACCCTTCAGCTATTCCAAATGGACTGCTATTACCATATTTAATAAATATAGTATGCGCCTTTGAAAACCGTCTGGAAATGTTTGCTTTATGTTTGTATGTGGAATGATTCATTACTTTCTTTTTGTTTACAGTCTGAATATCTACAGCACATAATGGAGAATTATGTAAGGAGCCGGCTGCAGTTAACTCTCGGACAGACCTTCAATGGTAGAGTTAGTAGGAATGTGTTACTTTTGACAACCATAAAAACACTGATGTTTTTCAGTTGCGATTCATAATAAATCTGCATCTTATGAATTAGTTTTAAAAAATGGCGATTGTTTTGTGTGTTTGTTCCTTCCAGGCTATGACTGTGGGGTTCTGAACAGCCCTCGTGCTTCAAGACTGCCCCAACATTGTGTGCCCTCCTACCTACGGCCCACATTGCCCCCCTCACAGCTGCCACGGGATCGCCGATCTAGACCCAGGAGACTGCCAGGCCTGGCTGAGTTTGCTGCAGGAGACAAGACCATTGGAAGACTATCCCCGGTCCAATGTAATCATCATGTTATTCACTATCATTGGGTATTTAACAGTTCAGTACTGATATGAGGATATCTTATCCTCCTCTTTCCAGGGAGAAGCCCCAAATTATTCACAGCCCCTGAAAATCTACAGTTGAAGTCCATCAGGTAGGAGCAAAGATTTATATGTCTGCTGATTATTCAATGCTGAACAAAGTTGCTGTTGAGTCTGCTAACATGCTGAAGCTTTATCAATATAGTATGACATTTGCTGTAAGTGTTTGTGTGTTTTGTATTAGAGGAGGCAAAAGCAGCACAGTTCAGGGCCAACAGTGTAAATGTCGCCTGTGGCATGGAATAAGGTGTGAACGACAGGGACAACCCGACTAAAGAAGACTAAGGATTTACAAGACAATCAGAGGGAGAATTTACTTTATTCTCAATAAATTGTTATGAACCAATGTCTCAAGAGTCTAGCTACATCACCTCATGTCCTCCAACTCCAAAATGATTTAAGGCGTCGTGTATGAGTCTCGGTTTGGGTTCCTAATTGTCTCAAGTAGATTTGACCAAACCTTCTTTGTGATCTATTATTCTATCGCTATTCTATAGAAAATAAAGTGTGCTTTGAAAGTGCACTAATAAATCTATGATAATTTTGCAATTGTACAAATGGAAGCAGTTGTAACACAGAGGTCTACCCCAGACGAATGCATACATTTTCACCAGATAAAAAAATTTTTGACCAAAGATGTTTGTGCTGAGTAAATAGCTAGCTGGTGAACTACAGGCGGAACAAGGAACAGTCTTTACTGTAGTGCTTTAAGGATACCAGATTTAGTCATGTTTTGTGTTCAAATCTGTTTCCAAAGATCGGAGCCATCCTCAGAGTCTGAGAGGGAGACTATTCCTGAGGAGGTGACTGTTGGTAATAGGTCAATTGAGATGGACTGGCTCTTTCTACCCTCATGCCCTTTATTTGACCATGTTGATGGTGGTTTCCAAAGGTGAGTGACCCTTGACGACACTTGGTTCCCTTCTTGCATGATTAGCCTGTTTAGACAGCAAAACATTTGTGTAAGATGACTGTCAAAGATTAGTGCATGTGACATAGAAGACCATTGCAGATTAAGGGATAGAGTTATCCCCAACAGTCCGATTGACCAGAATAACTAATAATTCACACATTTTGATATATTAATATTGTAATTCCTATCACTTTATCCATTTATCCAGACTAAAACACAACAAGAAGAAGAGCAAAACTGGGAAATCTAAAGGAAAGTTTTGAAGCGCCTACAGACTGGAAACTCCCCAATATCTGTGAGATAACACTGTTCACTGCTTTAACATTAGGACTATTAAAATGTGAAATCACTGTAAAAATTATAGTACATAAGTATTCAACTTGTTTTGTGGTTATGTCAAGACAATGTCTCATCAACAAAAGATTGCCACAATGTTTTCAACACATGTACAGTTGCTTCACAAATGTACATAAAAACAATCCTCCCTGCTAAACAGTTATAAGCAGTTTATGGTCTACTATCTCAGTGAGGCCAGCTGAGCCCTGCTGCTAGAAGCTGTCCTCTCTAGAAGATCTCTGTGACACTGATGACCTGCGGCTGCACTCTGTTCCTGTTACAGTTAAAGAGCCAGACTGCCCTCCGGTGGCGGTAACGCTTAGAGAGCAGTACGTACAGCACAGGGTTGACACAGGGGTGCAGGTACTGGAGCACGGTGCAGGTGAAGTAAAACATCTCCCAGGCTTGGCCGTGGTGGTACAGCCCCAAATAAACGCACAGCTCCAGCACGTAGCCTGGGAGCCAGCACACAGAGAAGGTTCCCGCTGCCAGGAACACCATTAGGGAGGCACGCCGGGTGTTCCTGGCACTTGCTATGGACATGACTGGACTCTTATGAAGGAAGACAGCTAGGCGAACGTAGTTGAAGGCGATGACCAGCATTGGGACAAAGTAATAGAGCACAAATTGGCTGAGGATAACCTGGTAGTGGTGCTCTTGGATGGTAGGCAGGCAGAAGGTAAAGTTGACCTGCCCAGGGCTCAGGCTCTCCTTAGTGGCAAATATACGCAGGGGCAAGCTGATGAAGAAACTGAGAGCCCAGACCAGGATGAACATCAGGACGACCAGGTCCATGGTAGGCGGGTGGTATGGGTTGGTGATGATCATGGCGCGGGTTATGGACACGGCACACAGGGAGTAGGTGCTTGCTGCCAGAGAAAAGGCCATGAGAAACTGGTAGACCTTACAGGAAGTGTCCCCAAGGGGCCAGGAGTGGCTCATGGCAGAATCCAGAGTGAAGGGGATGAGCAGCAGGGTGAGGAAGTCAGCCAGAGCCATGCTCAGAAGCAGGATGTCCAGACGGTTCTTACGAAGGGTGTTGTATTTGGCAAACAGGGAGAAGACCAGTAAGTTGGCACAGAAGCCGATGCCCAGGATCAGCCCACAGGTACAGGCAAAGATTAGCACATAGGTGTTGGGGACTGCCTGTATGTAATGTTCAAAAAACAAAGTGGTTATAGCAATTCATGTTTCTGGTAAACTAGTAATTTAAAAAAAATGCAATGAATAAAAAAGATCCTAATAACAGTGTCTACATCAGTTTGGATTTTGTTTTAATGGTAGAATTATTGCCTGACTCAAATGCTCTGCATAGGATGTAATATTCATATGATTGTGATTAACTCACCATAGCGTGATTATTGAAGGATCCTCATATTCATGCTCATTGGTTAATCCACACATGTAGCAAAATAAATAAGCAGTGGTGTCCTACAAATAAATCCTTTAGCCATTCTGCAATTTAGAGGATTTACATCGTTTCAGAAAGTTGGACAATGGCCTTATGTGCAATGTCCATGGCTTCAGACTCAAACGGCTGGGATTTCAAAGGATAGAACTTTGCTGAATGTAGGGGAGAGAAAGGCAAACATCACTAAGGTCAGATTGATTATGCTTGACTGGATTTAAAGAGACCATACCCATATCTAGATTTGTTTTAAACATTATTTCAGAGATTCAATACATTACATAAATTAAATAAGTCAGTATGCACATAATTTCATGCTTATTGCATTGTGTCTAAACCTGTGTATGCATCATTCTGACCTATATAATGATCTTTTAATCTACCTGAATCACATGCAGTAGCTTGAATTTTAATGCCAAACTAAAGGAAGAGATCTTAGTAGGACACTCCAGTGACTAATCCTTAGCCTTTTTTACTTTTAGTTTGTGAGACTTACTTTGAAAATGTTTGCTCTTAACAGGAGTGCATATTTTAGTGTCATATTTAATTGTATCTTTATAAATGTGTACTCTTTCAGGGAAACAACCTCTCTATTGATTGTATGTCCCTCTTCTGTGAGTTATTAATGCCTCTTCCATTGTTAGATTGATTTCTCTGGTGTGAGCTGCAGTCTTCCGATGCGGGCTTTATCATGCCATTCTACAGTGTTTATGACTCTTTGTCTGTTAATGGCTTACGCTGCAGCTCTTAGTACAGGATGTAGCTACACTGATGCATTTGCTGTACTCTCCATTACCATGTACAGTCAGAGACTGTTAAAAACACCACATGGTTCTCAAGTGTGACATTACCAATCTCATCTGGTTCCATTTCATGCTGAACAGTCAACAAAAACATTGACAATTTTATCTCACTTGAGCCATGGCACAGTTGGTACACCAAGTAAAGGATAGGACAAGACCATATGACACAACAATTTGATAAGTTATTTTATCAATCCGCATTTTTTTTCTTTTATTGCAACACGTGATATCCCACGCTCTAACCCATGGTTATCTTTTTTAATATTAAACTTAGTAAACAACTATACCAATCCAATAGAAACATAATATAACATAAAATACAAACATCAATATGTTTTCATGTGTAACTGTTTAATTAATATTTATAACCGATGGTGTGTTTTCAGTGCAAGTGAAAATTAAATTAGTGTCAACATCGTACAACTTCTTAGTAAAATCTTGAGAGTGGGTTTGATGATAGACACAATCATTTACAGATCATTAGGGGTAAAAAGGGAACTACAAATAAACTAAAATGTCTAATGTACAACCACAAAAGAGAACATGTAGAATACTAAAGTGCATTATGGTATAAACTCAGCAGCACCCAGATACATTCACAAAATAAATATACACTTCAACTGAAATAAATTATGTCTGAGCATTTCTATTATTGTAATGATATAGATTAGAAATACTGAATACCTAGAATAAAAACTAAATTTAGAGTAAAACATGAATGTTCTGTCCTTTTGTCATATCATTATGTACAGACACAATATTTACCGAAAAACTCTTTATGATATGCTTGATCAATTATGGAAATCTGGTTAGTTAGAAGTCTTTCAGGATAATAAATTGCATTTATAAAAAAAACTTTTTCATTCGGACAAGACAATCCCAAATAAATATGAATACAAAATAGACCTAGGTGAACATTCTTATTGGAATCCTTTCAAATACTAGTGCATTTGCTTCATTCTGGGGTGACACTGGGGTGTGCAGTGGACTGCATTTTTTATCCTCCCATTGTTCCAAACAAGGGCAGTCAAGCACAGATAATTGATGTAATTTTAATTTAATTGTATTTTGACCCAGGTCTGAAACAAAATCCCACTATTATAAGAGTCACTTACTGTTATAAATGTTGTTATAGGAGTACAAAAATATCTTAGCCTGTAAATCTCATATACATCAAATTACACTGAATCTAAGCACTAAATATGAAGAAAGTAATGATAGCAAAAATAAAAAAAGGCCAAATGCCATATTGTCTTAAGGAATGAGGAGTCAGTCACGCTGGACTTAGTCAGTGTCCTTACGCAGAACAACCCGATGGTCACGTAAGACTATCCACGGTCTCGTGTTCTGGCCGAACGTGTTCTTCTTCTTCTCTTCTCACTCTCCCTCCGCCGGCCTGCTCTTACCTTCTTCTTTCTTTTGGCGGCCACCTTTAGTGGCTGGTCCTTATAGGCCATGGACTTGTTGGTCTCCTGGGGTAGGTTTCCCCCCTCCCGGTCCAGATGGAACACAGACGGGTTTTTGGTGCCTCCGGTGGACTTCTGGTGGAGAACACTCCCGATAAAGGTGTGAATGTTGGGTCTGTTATGTAGGGTCGGGGCTTGCTCATCAGCTGTGTGCACCTCGTCCAATAGCTTCTGGAGCCAAAGGCGACGCTTGAACTCTTGAAGTGAGTCGCCCTTATCATGCATTAACTGGACATGGCTGACGGACCTCTGTCTAAAAACAAGAAAGGTTTTAGGAGTGTTTAAAATGTTCAGAAAGTAAAGAATGTCTTAGGATTGATTTAGTCAAACATTTATGTTTGTCACTTATTGGGAACAATTTGTGAAGTGTTATTTGACAAGTCATGTTCCAATTGACCTCAATAGGTGGCAGCATTAACAAAGACAACGTGGTAGATGTGGGAGAGCTGAGATTGTGATGTCTAAATTAATATAAAATATAAGACGAACATTAAGCCATATATCATTAATTGAACCACTGACTTTTGTTTGACAGTTTTGTTGAATTGAGCTACACAGGACAATATGCACATAACACAAAGATAAATATCTACTTTACTTCAGTACATTAGCAAGTTAGAAACGCAAATCTTTAACATTTTTGTGAATACATTTGGTTTACCCATGCAATACTACAGTACATAACTTTTACTAGGTTATGTCATTTCAACTCTGGCATACAAAGCATTATACTGTACAAGTTAATGTATTCGTACATCTGACCACTAAATAGACTCAACTAATCTTCATGATCTCCTCAACCATTTAAATACTCCCACAAAAAATCATGTAAGATGAAGCTACATTGGAAAAGCTCATTTGTTGGCTGCTGGTGACAACGCAACTTACATTCTGTTACCAAGTTCATCAATTGGCCTCCCGTAGAGAGGAACTGTGGAGCACAGCAAGAAAACAGCAAGACTCCACTGGTGAAACATGCCTGTGGAACACAACATTCTGAAAAACACAAAATAATTAATATTTTGTAAAAATGTATAAATGTATTCCATTATTGGCAACATTTTATCTCAGAGTATGTGTAATATTAATCATAAAATCACTTGTAACTTAAAACCTTTTAACATTGTTATATAAAGCGTGTTATAGTGTTGCAGCAAAATACAACTACCTTGAGACCCACAATATCAAATTGATGAGTCATCTACAGAAATCAAGAGCTATAGCCTGTTGGTTCTAAACTATACAAACAAGTGAATAAGACAAGAAGGTTTTAAAGTTAACTAAAAGACTTACATGCAACAGATCTCCAAAATAAGTTATCCACAAAATGTGTTAGTCCACAAGTTCACAAAATAGACTTTTGTCTTTTTTGGTGCTAGCTAACAAAGAAAATCAGTTTGAATTAATCCGTCTGATGCTAACCTAGAGAACTCCCCTGTGTCAGGCTCACTGAGTTACCTTCCAACACTGTGTTTAGCTTTTTATTCCATTCAAATGGAGAAGCAAGCTGCAGCCCATCAGCTACTGTTAAGCCAGTAGCTCCTTTTGCAAGGTTATGAAGCACGGTACAACATCATGTTGGTGTTGCCGTTCCTGTAGCAGGGGAGGTGAAGCGTGTGTTGCATGCTGTGCCGCCTAGTCACTGTGAGCAAACTGGTGTGTTTGCAAGTGCAAAGCATAATGAGAGGGAAACTTTGCTTTGGATGAAGCTGCAGGCACTACCCCTGCCCATTCCTTCAAATCCCTCCACCCACTCGCATGCACCTCACACACACCTACTTACTCACACAAACACCAGCAGGAAGGTGGCGCCCGAGCATCGATGGCAACACCTTACTGATGTCAAAAACTGTTTAAAACTATACTATGTTATAAAACATAGTGGTCATGTGTTTTTATCTTGGTTAGAATACAAGTGCAAGTGCTACCAGAATAACAATGACTCACTATATTGAATACAAGCTGTAGTTAAAAATGGCAGGTGTGTGGAACCATTCAGTTGAATGACATGGACTAGGACCCGTCTGAAAGGGTGCAGGGAGGGAGCAGTGGGAACTAGTCTCCAAGATAAATAGCTAGGCCTCACCAACGTCCCCAAGGGAACCCCAATGTAACCTCAACGTAACTCAACCCACAGCACTGTACTCACTACTGGCTCACCTCCCCAATTTTCTAGTGGTCTTCTTCATCAGACTGCCACAGAGTAGACACAGTGAAGTGTCTTACTAGCCTTTCAAGTATCTTTCCTGCATTCGGCAGGATACTGTCTGCTTTCTAGGCTGTACATTGTGTACATACATTGACTTTCTGCACATTGTATTGGACAGTAACAGTCATTCACTAATGCGAAAACAAAGTGTGAAAACTAACCAGGACCATTGTATAAGTAAATCATATAAGTATATATATAGCATATAAGTAAATCATCTTACTGGATTCAACAACTTTCGTCTCTTGGTGAATAGAAAAAATCAAAAATTAGATTTTTAAGTGCCTTAACTTTTCAGTTTGTTTGTAAAAGAAGCAATGCACAGCTGATGGCTGATTCCTTAATTTAGGGATCAGTATTTTAAAAGTATTCATGATTCAATTCAGCAAGGGATTCTACAGTGCCTCAAGGTAGTGAGTCGGTTAATGGCGGACCCAGGTTCTGTCCCCAAACCTTTCTACAGTTTTAACTGGCCAGACCAAACACCTGGAAAAAACACCTAATTTGATTCCATTCTGTCAAGTCAAATTTTTTCTCAATTTCCAGGCATACAGTACCATACAGTATCAGAGCCAGAAAAGCTGTTTTTGATTCATTCTAAATTTCACTCTCAACATATAACATTCGCTGTCCATTTGTCATCCTTTCTGAATGACACACTTCGAAATTCACACTTACAGAACTCTCTGGCTCTCTTTTTCTACCTTCTTGAAAAAATTGTTTCGGTGTCACCACCGTCACCTGCCGTTTTACAGCATCTAGTTAACTGTTACACAGCGGCTGTGGCTCAGGGGGTAGAGAGGGTTGTCTGTTGATCGCAAGGTTGGCGGTTCGATTCCCGACTCCTCCCAGGCCATGTGCCCAAATATCTTTGAGCAAGACTGATCCCCAGGTTGCTCCCGATGGGCAGGCCGGCGCCTTTCCCGGCAGCTCTGCCACCGTCAGTATGTGTGAGTGTGAGTGTGAATGGGTGAATGAGGCAAAAATTGTGAAGCGCTTTGAGTGCCGCTAAGGTAGAAAACGCGCGATATAAATGCAGTCCATTTACCATTACACCACTTCCCCATACTGTGACTTATTACACTATGTAATAGCCTATACCACTACATTACATAGCAATTCCTGTGTACCTGCAATGTTTTACCAAAGGTATTGCTATGTAGTTACATGGTTGTTAAACTTATAATTCCTGTCAGAACACACTAACAGTGCACCCACCAAAAATATTTGATAGCCTTCATTGTATGAAAAAAAAAACAATTGTATTTGATAATGAGCTTTTTATGATATAGCCAAGTTTTAAACATGTTCTAAGGGCCTCAAGGACCTTCCTTGAAAAACAGTTTTTTGAAAGTTTTTCTTTCCCTTTTAATATTTTTTTAAGTGAATTATAGACGACTTCTCTCAGTTAATTTGAGGTATACTGTACAATGTCTGTTCTACAAATCATTCACACCTACCAATCTTAACTGTCATCCTCCTTGGAATAGCCTCTTCCCCATGCCTCCCCCAACTCTGTTCCAATCCTTTTCAACAACTTTACAATCATAGCATGGCACATTTATCCTGAAACACATGAAAATTGTTGCGCTACTTTATATATTTGGACCATGGGACATTTGTTGGGGATTTCAATGATTCCCATATTCTGAACCTTCTCCGCTGAGTGGATTGTAAAAGTTTTACTGTTAATGTCAGACATGTAGTTTTAAAACATGAAACAAAACAGTGGCAACCATAGGTCCGCTAATCATGAAGACACTAGAGTATAACTTTGTATAATTTTGACGTGCCTCAACTAAAGCGTTTTTGGAAAGTGAGCAATATATTCCTGAGTTACCTTTCATTCAACAAAACGTCCAATAGTGAAGACAGTTATTTGCAAAACAAGTCAAATTAACAATAAGAAACATGTTTTGTTCAGAAATGCTGGTTGCTGTTGGATAAAACAGCAGAATGTGGGAAGTGTTTTTGTGCTTTTTTACAATTGGTAGTGCTGTGTAGGTACATGGTAGTTATAGTCACCTCAATTTAAAGTGCTGCCCATTTTCTAGTCCACTACTAGTATGTAATTCAGCTATGATTTTGCATGTTTATCTTGCCTGATCCAACATGTGAACACACATAACTTCAATACGCTTGCAACTGGGAATTACTTTTCTAAGACCTAACTCACCAGTATGGAGTAACAAGGTTTTTTTCAACCCATGTAAATATATTAATTGTCGTAATGACTGGCATTAAAGTCGAAAAGTTATTATTGACCGCACAAGAAAAATAACCCTGCTATGATTGTTAGAAAGATGCCCATCGTAGTCATAAAATTGAGATTCAAAGAGCAGAAAGTCCACAGTCTTTGTCCTGTCTTCTTGAGGTAGGCACTGTGGTAGCTAGCTAGTAAGCATTGCTCTCCTGTTAGATATCATTAGCAGAGCATCAGGGGGACGTCTGGTTGTGGCTGCCCAGCCTGCCCTCCTCTACCGTGGGTCTCCAGCATCAGAAGGTGGGCTCCTCCTCCTTGGACCACAAGCAGCTCCAGGTCTGATGCCTCCTCTCTCTGCTCCTGTCCTTAGAGACAGACCCCAGGCCAGCTGGATGGGGCTTGTAATCCCAAACAGTCACCACCGATGGCTGTCACCCTCCCGACCTATCTACCCAAACATTTCCATAAACCCCTGCCCTGGCTGCCAAAGAACACACAGAACTGCTCACAGTCCGACACTCTCTCTACTTCTGTGCCGAGTGCCTAGGTAAAGATAGCTCTGTAGTAGAGTGTGAGGGAGGGAGGGAGGGTGGAGGGTTGGGTAGGCTCACTTGGTCATGGTGGCATTTTTCACACAGCATTAAAACCCACTGTGGTCTTTTATGTTCTGTGGCTTGTGGTGCCATGGCAATGCTGTCGGAATGGCCTGCTAAACTACAACTGCTGTTAAAGCTGTTCTTAGTTCTCTGAGCTTTCCGATGTTATGTTCTGACAGATTCTGTCTCATTGCTAATGGCCTAACTTTCCTATCTCCCTCAACATTTGTAAGAAATATGATATAGAGGTTTACCCCAACGACCACACATAAACTGTTACGATAAAGGCTGACTCCGCCTGTTTGTTGGTTTATGTGAAAGGCAAATTCAATCTGTTAATGTGTGCTTTGCTTACAGTGAATAACCACAGTAAAGCCAGTTGGTCAACATGGCTGGCTGGTTCAACCACAGTATTTGCATATGTGGGTGTAGGTGGTGTATGTGTACAAATGCATGCATCTAGTTGCAGTCGGATATCTTATATCAACACTTCAATTGCAATTATTCAAAGCTGAAAATACACAATGCGGGTATGTCCTGTTATTATCTACTATTATCTAACTATGTAACGTGATTTCACACTTTAGAGACTAACAAAACATGGGTCTCACTATCATTAGTTCTGAAGAGCTTACTATTAAAATTAAAACTGGGGTGTTTCTGTGACCATTTGGACACATAAGAAAACCTTACCTGAAATTTCCAATCTTTATAATGCACAGTTGGAGCCAAGTGTATTTTACTGACTAGAAGCTGATCCACTTACTGTAAATGAGCTTGCCTCCGACAGCTTCCTGACCAATTACTGTACAGTGAACATATATTTATTTATCCTTAGGTTATTTTAAATGGACGCCTTTCAATGTGTAGGCCTTGTTGAGCGACCTTGTCCCCACCCCCTACCCTCCCCTCCCCCAGCCTGCCTTGGGACATGAGAGCAATGCTTGGCAGACAGAGACGGATGCTGAAGGCAGCTTCTGGACAGCTTTACCCTGCATGGGGAGAGGCCACCCGTCTAGAGCTCACCAGGGCACAGTGAATGGTATAGCTCTCCCGGCCTCAGTTTTCACCTCTCATCTAACTTTTCTCTGAGAAAGCACTTTGCACATTCTTTTTGTAAAAGGATGAATAATTGTGTAGAGTATAAGTGTGTTGGCTGTTGGTCTATTAACAATAGTGGACATACTACTATTAATAGCAGAGCTATAACCCTGTGTAAGGGCTTTTTTGTAGGGTACTTTATCAACCTCTAGTCTTCAACCTTGCTGCATTCTGGGGATGAGAATTGTGCCTTTCTGTTTTATAACTATTTTTTGTTGTTTTCTTTTGTGGGTTTATTGAAAGAACAAAAGATTTTGGTGATGACATCTCCTCTTAACCCAGGCAATATAGCCAGTGTTTCTTCAACATACACAATGTTCCTCAACAAAGAAATACATAAAACTGCATTACAACTATATCATTCACAATAACTGTGTAGTTCTTTAAAATCATATACAAATATAATTAAGTTAACATCCCAGTCAGATCTATAACAAGGAAATGCTTTGAATTTTGATAACATTTTCCCTAAATACAACCAATGCGTTCAATTATCCCCTTCAATGTGCTGGAGAGACACCTTGCTTATAGGCTCCAGTTAGCCTATCAAGAAGAATTAGTATTTCAGGGAATATTTATTGCTGTCACTCTGTTATTACTGTACAAACAAATCAAAGATGTTTTGCATCTATACTATAAAACTAGATAGCGGTTGGTGTCTTTTGTACACGTTATCAGGTTTAATACAATAAATCAGGAATTCCAACTAGGTTGATAAGTTGAAATTCCTGTCTGTTAGTCAGTAGTCAGTGCCTTATGAATAACTCATTGTTTACATGTTATACACTTTTTATGCATTGTCAGTTTTATTTTTCAGGAAAATAATCATAATTTTTTATTAGCTCAAAAGTTTGTGTTGGTTCAAGAAGAGACTGGAAACAGAGTTCAATATCGTATCTGGCACAAAGTGTAAAGACTAATCACCCCCGCTCACCCCCCCAAAAAACAAAACAATTATACTTCAATTGGAAGCATATGTTGGATTTCAATTATGTAAATGTTCAAATGTGTTAATTTATAAACAGTGGGTACATTAGACATGTTATTATACATGTACACTCTGGGCAGGGAATAAGATAACACTGAGTGTATTACAAACAACCCCTCAACACTGCTTATATTTATCCTGACAGTATTTATTTTCAACCAACTAAAACAAATAAGTTCATTTACTCACACAAACATTTATCTCCAATCTACTTCCTTTTGTAAAGTAGAAGCAGGAAGGCAAAGCTGTTGACTGTTTGTGTTGTGCTGTTCCTCCGTCCCTACTCTCCTGTCTCATCCATTCAGGCTGCTACATAAGGCTGAGCTTTCATTACCGTCCCACAAAAAAAACGAATGCATGAGCAAGAGGGAATTAGGGTTTTTAAGTTTGTTTTTGAAGGGTTGTAAATAAAGCAGCACTGATTCAGACCTCACTCCCTTTTCCCAGATGGGGATACGGTTTGTGTGGCTGGCTTTGGAAATATTGAGCCATGTTGAGTATGTTTACATGACATTGTCTCTAGGGGGAGTTGGGGAACAGATACATAGAGGATAAAAAGAAGTGTTGCTTGTCTCTAAAGCTGCGTTTTAATGAGTGGAGCCCCCTCTAAACTTAAACGACTGAATCTGTGTCATCTGTCACGGCACGTATTTCTTGCACAGATGCTTAATCATCCTCATTCAATACTTGAATGATACTTGATTATTGTTGCATACAAGTTCTTAAAATGGATTGGATTGAATTGTGTCTTAAACACACTCAAGTCTTGCTGGTGGATTTTCTTGGTTTTGATTTATACACTTGCCATGTTACAAAAAAACATTCCAGAAATTACAAAACGTTGGCCTTTTACTCAAGGATAAAGCTGCAGAGGTAAACTAAAGTTGCTTTAACTTAAAATACAGAAACATTTTCGAAAACTGTAAGTGCCCGTCCCCACATTTTCAGACACCTTCATAGCTGGTGATATCTGTTCTCAATCATGGTCTTTCCTGTAAGAGCACACCTTGGATTCAGTCCTCTCTCCTAGTAACGAACCACAGAGAGCGCAGGCCTGCTCTTGCTGCTTGGATGGGAGAGTGTGTGTGGCCAAGCATGCCTGAGGTTGCTGAGACTCTGCCTTCTCAACATTAATAAGGACTTCCTTCCTACCAGACAGAGTCAAACACCTGATCACTTACTGGGAAGGACATGCCCACGCACCCCCTCAGAGCTGGCTGCCTCTCACAATGTCTATTAAGGTCACCACTCTAAGGTTCAGGTGTCCATATGCATATTAATGGTCAAAAAGGCATATTGTGTCATGCTTTTATATATATAAGCATATATGTACTGTATTCTGCAAGTGTACATTATTAGAAATTATAATTTCTCCAATAATACAAACAACATTTGGCCTCATATTTAAAACGTCCAGCCAGAATACACTAAGTGAACTATGCAATTTAATGACATGCATAACTTTGTATTTTTCCTCCTTCAATATCAGAATTTGAAATGGGTTTTTCATAATTGAATTAGAGTGGTTAGTAACAACCGATTGAAGAATACCTACATCCACAGAGAGTTTTCAGATCAAATGTCATCAAAGGTTTAATTGCCAGGTAGACAAATAACTTTCATGTCCGTGGTACAAGAAATCACCCAATTCATATAGTTGTGGACTACATAGTTGGACTAAGGCTCAGTGAAAATACTTTGATAGTTTGTTCCCACCAGGGGTAACCCTAGTATGTGAGGTTGATATGAATGGTACTGTGGTTCACTGGTTCTGTTTAGAGAACCAACTAATTTATCCCATTATGGTTTTTTCCCCAAAGAAATGTTTGTGCCCTCATTGCACAAATGTGGCAGAATAGTTGCCATTCCACAGCATAACAGTTTTTCGGTGCAGGTTTTCCACAGTGCACGTTTGGTTAAATCCTGTCAGTTGCAGTCTTTGCAACTTTCTATCATGTTCTCAGCTCTTCTCTTTGATTAGAGTAAAACACTGGTGGTCTACTGCCACAGTGTTTTCTTTACCTGGGCCCATAACTCATACACACAAACACTTCGGTCCTAAATTACCTGTTCATCACGCAGTGACAGGAGAAGTGATTCTGGACCCTAGGTGGGCCAGGTGTGCAGATTAGGACAGCTATTCCCTGCCAAAGGTTGTTGGCATGACAACTCACAACCATGGAAAGTTCTGGAATCTGTCACTGCTGGCAGAGTGCTGCTGTGTGGGACTGGTGTTGGCTTTGCCTACAGCTGTTTCTTTACAGATATACTGAACGCCAGCAAAGGGTAGCAGCCAAAATCAGCCTAGCAAGCGTTGAGACTGCCCACACACAGGCCATTTACACATACATACAACCATGTTAGGACAAACAGATACACAGAAATAATGATAATTTGCTCTCCTAAAATAAATTCAACAATAATAGGCATGGCCAGAATAAGACAACAGTTCATAGGGCACTCAATTGGCTTGAAGGGTGAAAATCATAATCCAGTATGTTGTAGTTTGCAACATGGATGGCTGTATGTGAATTTGGTAGGGACCAGGTTTGGAGACACTTGTACAATCCTACCATGTCTCCAGGGAAGATGATACCACTGTAATGATGAAGTGAGCTTGAAACCCTTGATTGAGGTACCTTTGAAGGATGTGGCAAAGAGTAACACATCTCAGGAAATGGATAAATGCAGGAAAAGAAATGTATAAAAAAGAAACTGATCTTTAGTTTTCTCTTGTGTGGTTTATGGAGGAAAAAAAAGAAAGAAAATAAATGGTGCAGAATTATTGTGAGGTGTTTGTTTGATCATTTATAACTTTCCGCTAAATGCGTTAAGTGGCTGCGGAAATGAACATTTATTTAAATCTATTTTGGTGGTGAGGTTCACTGTATGTATTGGAACCAGGGTCATTTTTCTGCACTTGAACAGTGTTTTTTGGTTAATGAGTATGAGAACTTTGCGGCTTGACTCACTCAGAGTTCAGATTGTTTAAGGTTTGCGGCTTGTGGAGCCTTGCGGCTGGTATAATTGGTCAAACTGGTGATGGATGGCTCAGAACAATGTATGGAAGAAGCATTATATTACTACAGCATGTGCAGAACTGAATGGAAGCCTAGATGAGTAGATAGATGGATGCCTTTATATCTTTTAGTGAGCAGAAGGTTGAGAAGACCATGAGCCATGTGCATGTTCCCCATAACAGCAAGTAGGTTTTCAACTCTGCGGAAACATCCTGCAGTGTTAACAGTCTAATAGCCTGTTGAGATGAAGTATGACCCGACAGACTGAAAGCCTTCCTCTGCCTCGTCCCTCTTCACTGTGCAGAGAGTGGGTGGATACTTTTAGTTGCAGTCAAAACAAGCATTATTCAAATTAGCTCTGTTCGATGACAGCCTCGGACATATTGAACGCTCAACTGTATTTTATTGCCAAAGTCACCCCATAGGGATTTATTACAAAATACTGCTGAGCTTCTGAAGATACAACTTTAATTGACATGTTGTATGAACAACCTCCTCAAGGCACTCCTATGTTTCCATTCAGTAAATAGACTTGCCTGTTATGTTGCCACCATGTTGAGAGTTAAAGGAAATTAGGTCTAAAGAAAGGTGACAACAGTTCTCCCTCCTAGTTTACATCAATGCACCACACTGAGGCTGACAAGCTGCTGAAAAATAAGGGTGACTCAAATTTCACCCTCAAAAGAATGTGCTGGGGCCATGAGTAACTTTGCGGTCCGCCTTGGCATGTTTGGTCTGGCACTTCAGAACTATCATGTAGTGTGCCATTGAGGACCTGGGGCATGTACACCAAAGAAAAGTGCTTAGGGCGTTCCTGCTTTTGGATTGCAAAATGTTATGCCAAAATCTAATAGTAGCACTATAATCAGTCTTACCCCCAGCATTAGCACCAGGTCAGTTTCTCAGGGGTGGTTGGTTGAATTTGGTGTTGCAGTTATTGCTTGATGCTATAGTATAACCACCTGGTAGATTGGCATTATAAACACCTTGTTGAAGTACTGCATGGATGGCCTTCAGATTGGCACTCCCTTTAAATGATGGGAAAATTAAAGGGGTATAACTCATTTCAAATATCAGTCCCCAATTTTAATCAGTTAGGTAGTTGAAAGCCTTTTGTAGTAAAACAATTAGCCTAATGTAAATTTGATGTCTGTTAACAGGGAAATTATTATTGATGTTGGTTGACGTTGTTTCATACAATGTCAAGACATCCGCTGGCAATTCACCAACACTCCAGGTTTCTGTATTTGGGCCTTATGGTTTTGTCATTAAACTCCAGTCAGAAAATGTAATGTGTCCGTCTCTTTTATCAAAACCATAAGTATTGGAGGTAGCAAGCCAAAGCAGGCATTGAGGTATGGTTCAGTTACATAGAGAAATAAATTCAGGGTTCCCAAAAGAGACAAAAAGAACATGAAGACAATTTGGTCAAAGCACCTGAACTCTTAGGGTGTATTCAATGTCACCCCCATTGGCATGTAGTGCCCTCCCAAACTGTGAAGAGTGTCTTTTTGCTATTGCACCTGTGCTGAATTTGCAGGAAAACCCCTATACTGCCCTGAAGGGAAGAGTCGGTCAATTAGAGCAGGGGGCGATCTATGGTCAATCAAACCACCTAGTATGCATTCTCACTGTGAATTAATTAAAATTGATATCCACAGCAAGGCCAATATTTTTAGTTCTGCCACTAAAGGTCGGCGATTTATCATTCAAACATCCTAGGGTTTTATGTGTAGGTACTTTTGGACCTCAAGTCCTGTAGGTTTGATGCTTAGCCAGGGACAATATTGCAGCCTTGCCAAGAGTCCAAGCTGTGAACGCTTGTCTGAGAGTTACCGTAAATCCTTCTGCCTGCACCACTAAGAACCTCAGAAAGCCACAGCCCTGCCTTTTCCCACCCCTGTGGTCCTTAACAGGTAGCCACTGAGACTCCTTAAATGATGATATTCTTGTATGAGAGAGCAATGCAAGGACAGTTGCAGATAAAACTCTTACATGTGGCCCCTAGTTTTTCAAAACTGATTATGGTTAGATTCCATGAAATCCATTTCTCTCAAGTTCAATCTGTTTGATTAGGGGTGATAATGATGAACCAAATTGATTAATTTATTATCTAATTTAATGTTCTATGAATGCTTATTGATTAACAATTAATATATTTAGCATGGCAGTGGCTTAAATTCATAAGCAAACATATTATTTCAGCCATATATGACCAAATTCAATAAAGATTCAGAACTGTTCTGCCATAGACAAATGGTACATAAGTCTGATATTTGACATTTTCTATCAAAGTGTTTCCTTAAATTGCAGATCTACTTGTTCAACCTGCTCTTTTAATTACAAAACATTTGAATGCTATGTAGCCATCTTATCCAAATCATAATAAACCAAATGTTCTACCTTTGAACAGTATCAAAGATTCAAAGAAGACTTCACTTGATTCCTATGGATATATGAAATGCAAAATAAGATGCAAAACAAGAATTTATGTACAAAATATTTGCCTGATCAAGGATACTGAGATGTGCCAGAGTGCCATGGTTCAATACTGCCCCCAACAGGAATTCTCAGCAGGGTCTTGAGGATCACAGACATTGGCTCTCAACTCCTTCTGGGACGAGGAGGGGGTTGATTGAGAGGGGTGAAGGAGACAACACACCCTAGCTGTGTGTGTAACTACACAGTGAGTCCTTTTGCTAGCTGCCTTGCCTTAGGCGACCGCAGGATTGCAGTGTTTGCTTAAAAGCCAGTGCATGAGAGAACGGCAGACCACCGGGAGTTGCCACCCGCCGGGTCCTGGCCAGGATCTGGGGCTCATCTTTGTTGAAAATGGCTTTGGAACCTGCCACATCGCACTGCGCCGAACTATATTTAGCCACAAACTGAAAAACGTCTTCATTCTTAAAAGCTGTTTAGGTTTTCATTGAGAAGGGGGGTGATTTGCAAAGGGAGAAATACGTTATTCTCTTAAATCACCCGTAGTGACATCATTATCATTAAGCTTGCTCTCTAGTCACGTACAAGGTGTACAGTACCAGTCAAAAGTTTGGACACATTTGACTGGTACTGTATATCAGAAGAGAACATTCACATTGACGTTAATTGTAACCTGAAGTGGCTTCCTTCTCCAGACCTTCACCTTCTATACATCCTGTCTCTTATCACACAAAGATGATTGGTTCATGTAACATGTATCAAGAGCAAGTAGAATGATCTTTGTACTGGGGAAAGTTGGAAACTATTTCAGCCTTGATATCAGGTGGGTGCCACTTTGATCCCACTAGGGATCCTGACTTTGCACCACCAAAGACAAAATCAGATTTATAAAGGAGGAACAATCTTCTGCCCATTGTCACAAACTACAGTAGCTTGGAATCAATGTGATTTTTCATTATTACGCCCCTAATTAAATATCAAACATAGAATACATTAAATAAACTAGCAACATACTGTATTTCTATGGAATTAATTTCCGACAATAATTGTAAGAGGATGTTAAAGTGGACCATGTGTGCTGTTCTCATTTGCCCCCTTCATACAGAATGTGCATGGAACAATCTGTCTTTTCATGCCCATGATTTGGTTCAGTGGGTGGTAAGAGTACCACTGTGACTAGGGATAAGGGAGCTAGGAGCTCTTTCCAAGGTGAGTACCTGATGGGAGATGACTATACAGACATCGCCATTACTTTAAGTGCTAGAGTGTCAGCTAACCTGACACTGGCACAAGGAATACTTCATGCCAGATGGAAGCAGCTGTCTTTGAAGTCTTAACAAGCAGACATAGAGAAACAAGCCTTTATTCAGGGTTGAGCACAGGGAAAAAACGATAACTTAGCAAGGTTACCCCAAAGTGTATGTTAAATCCCACATAAGAAAGGAAGGGATAAAGAAGATGGAAGGGGTGGGGAAGGGCAAACATCCAAAGTGGATAAAAAAAACAGTTTGGATGTTGCTGACTGTAATTTTTTATTACGTTCAAAATAGGCAGGAATATAAAACAAAGCAGCGGTTGTCATACTAAAGGGTCCTGCTGCTTAAGAGGTGTCAAATTATTGTACCTCAGCTGGATATATCGGTTTTAAGAGCCAGGGGGTGAGAAAAGATCCAAACCCAGTATACTTTGGCACGTCTGTTTTCTACTATTGGCATGGATGAACAACTCTGTGAAGCTTCTGAGCATTGATAGAGCTCCGTGGATTAGCATAAAGCATCACAAAAAAAATGAAACAATAACAAGTTATTAGAAGAACCGTAGACATGTCAACATATTTGATGCACCTCCAAATTCCCTGAAAAAAAACATTTTGAGGATGGGGCTGAAGGACTCACCCTAACAGAGATGGAATGAAAGTTTTTTGATGTAAGAAAAAAACCCGGAAAATCTGAAAAGCTCTAAGACTGTTTCACAAAGTTCATTATTTGTGTCTCAGATAATTACTGTGCTTTAGACCATTCATGTAAAAGGCTAAGAGACCAGGTGTTGATTTTATATTCAAAGACTGATTATACCCAGAGGTGGACCAAACATGAGAACATGGACAGTGTGCAGTATGAAGAGGTATCAACATGGCACAGAAAACCTGTCAAAAAGATAAGCAATGATCTTCTAACAAAGGCATCCCAAAACAAGACTCCTATTGTAAGCTATGGTTTGACCACCCCCCATTTTTTCCTTCCTTAATTGAAAATTGAGCAGAAGTTCTGCCAAAAATTACAGTGAAAAGCTAAAAACATTTAGGTGTTGGCATGTCCCTCATTCTGGCACTTCTAACTTGTGAGTGCTTGTGAGGTTCTGCTGAATGTCTGCTTTTGATTTATTAGGTAGGGTTAACGACGAGGCTCCAGGACGACGACCTGCCTGAGTGGAAGGATGGTGATCTCAGAACTGGAGGCATCCAGGAGAACAAGGGAATGGGCAGAGGGCATGCCTGTGCCACCAATACATCACATGGGGCTTTTGAGAAGTCTGGCTTTTCCAGTGCCTGTATGGTTGCTGTGTTCAACCATGCGCAGACAAAAACTGAGTTGAGGCAGGTCTGCTAAGGGCCATGGCCAAGTTAAGCACGGAAATATTTATTTCCTGTTAACTCAAGAGTCTGGCAGTCACAGTCACCTGTAAGGTTACCCTCTCAGTTCATCTACAGTCACTCAGTTCACTCACGTCAGTCAGCTTTCATCATCCATGGAATACAACATTTGTGCCTTAAGAAATTCATTAGAAACTCATGTGTTTCCCCATGTACTAGTAAAGTACTTCAGGTAGGTTGCTTGGAGCTTGGTTGTCTCTGTCCCTGCTCGGGGACAGTGGATAGATTTCTGTTTGAGCAACGGCGGTGAATGTGTTTGGCACATGGTAACTTATTGGCACTGGTTATGCTTAGCTTTGCACCAAGGGTCAATGATATCTTGCATTGCTGAAAAGATGAAGTATCTACAGCAGGGGTCCCCAGACCTTTTTCTGCGAGGGACAGATAATTTTCCTTTCTTTAATGTGGGGCCGGGTCGGTCTGTAACAGAAAAAATTACATGGGCCAGAGTATCTACCAGTATTATTGTGGAGATTTTATTATGATTTTAAATTAATTTATTATTCTAGATAAGTTTATTATTTTGTTATGCACCATACATCCGTACATATCAAGGGGTATATAGCCTATTAAAAGAGCATTATTACTATCGTAATGACCTTTTTTCACATTCATTGCTATTGAAATCAAAACATTTACTTACGTATGCATATGAATCAGTGTGATTATATATAATTATAATTGTTTTAAGCCTCTGGCATTGTTCAGAGGGCCGGTCCAAATGCGTGGGCCATGGCTTGGGGCCGTTGTTTGGGGACCCTTGATCTACACAGCATTGAAATCACTGGTCTGGTCATTTTAAGTCCATGCCACCGGGCAGTAGTTTAAAAACAGTATTAGGTTGGCATTGATCTCGGGCGCTAATTAGATATGACTATATTACATGTTGAGAAGTTTTTGGGTCAAAGTAAAGTTTTCCTCTAAATTGCCAAAAATTGTATCCCAAGGGCGGCCTTAGGAAAGTTTTTTGTTTTTACATCACTCAAGACGTAAAAGTGAGCTTACAGTAAAAACCTGTCTGAAACCCAGTGAAGACATGAGCTGTGTTTTCTGTCTTCAACAGCCAAACAAAATATCGAAAGCTCAAATCATAATAATAATGCAAATACTTAACTGGTGGCACTAAAGGGTGTCTGGTGCGCCAAATGGGCATTAGCAGGGGCCAGAAGGGGAGGCTCACTTTCCTGCAGAGAAATGCCTACAACTAAGTGTGTGTGTCCTTTAAGTAGGGTTTGGATTGTCAACTAATGAAAATATACTGTGTGAGCACTACTGAATGGTTGTTCCTAGGCCAGGACACACAAATCTCTTCAGGCTGTGAAATGCTGCGTGTCCGCATCCTACACTCTCTCTGGCACAGGAAACTGCAAAAGGTCTGATCTTAATTAGTTTGGCAGTTATGAATAACATCCTTTGAGGATTAGAGATTGTTGTTTTTGGTTTGTGTAGGTAAAATATCCCACTAGTTTAGTACAGTGTTGAAACACCCACAGTGACATGAATATTCAAAAAGAGGCCCATTAAATCACAATGATGAATTGATCTTCCAAAAATAATGACAAAAACATCACTGGAAGTCCACTGTAACATGGTACTCTCTTCAGATTAAAATCTTAAGAAATGCTGGTAGATATTATTTATATTATAAAGTTTGTACATAGACTATAATAGGTTAAGTTAACATTGAATAGCCCGATTTAACAATAAACGTTCATGCATATACAGTTGGCTTTGCATCGTTTGTCAAAGTGATTCTTAAATTTCATTCTCAAATAATTACAAAGTCCACTTTGATCATTTTTCAGAGGGCATGACTGTTATTCTTAAAGAGGCACTTTTTATGATTCTTGGCTGATGGTGTATTTTCTGTGTAAATTACATACAAAGAAACCTTAAGAGGTGTTTCTCAAGGGCTCAACAGTTTTACGCTTACACCTCATTGGCCCACCATGGAAAACATGTACTGTACTTCAAGTACTATGTTTAGTGTGGTTTGAGGCTGAGGTGGTGGTATCCATTGCTCGGTTTATCCAGCAGCATCTCAGAAAGCCTCAAAGAGGTCTGGGGACAGGTAGAGGGGCTGTGCCACCTCAAACCACAACCACCATGGCAATTTAGGGCACTAGCCGCATAGTTCTTGCCTGGCTTGCCCAAAGATCCGAGCAAGAATCACGGGGACATCTATTCAACTGTGCCTTTTCTCAAGGAAAAGTTAAGCTGGAACATATGCTGTGACATCCCATACATTCCAAGCCATGTAATATAATTGTGTATGTATTCTTTCATGTATCAGATGACAGACTTTCATGTCTTAAATGTTTAGAAGAGGGTATAGTGCCATCTCAGTATGTTACATTTTCTCAATAAATGCTGAGTATGTAATGTCAACCCTGTTATAGACACTTACATAATAGTTTTAAATAGATTTCAATACATATTTATGATGAGTCCAACACACAGTATGTTATATGTAAGTTGCCCCTTCTTATAGTTTATTCAACAATGCTGAATTGAAACATTGACTCAAACATGTTGAGACAATGTTATTCAATCATATAGAATAACATGATCCAGGATGGGGATTTAAGTTGCTTTTTTGTATGTTTAATAGTCATTCATAAAATGTTGATGCTTTAAATGTAATAGATTTTGGATGTAGATGTAGATTAGGACCACCAACTCCACACTTCTACAGCAGCTATGGTAGAATAACACTGCCATCTTCTGATACTAGTTGAGCATAGTTATAACTGGTGACATTAAATAATTTAAAATGTCAATAAAAACAACATTCACATATAATAGGCCTAGAATATTATTTGCTGGTTGCTTTATGAAGCCAGATTTTGCGTTGACTACCAAAATGATAGGGCCTCCTGAAAACATTTTTGCAGAATATTGATTGAAATATCTTATACTTTAAGTGAGTTGTTTATTCACGTTATTGTCTGTCTTTTCCAATATGAAATAAAACACGGTTTTATTTTAAGTAGCCTAATCTGGTTTTGCCAGAAAAATCGACCGAGGGTTCTTTGAACCTTAAAGTTTGAGGCGGGCCCTAACGTTCCATTCAGAACAAACCAATCAGCCCCGAGTTTCTTGGCAGACTGCATCCAATACGGCGCTTCCTTATTGTAGAGTTTTACGTTCCTACCGCGGACCACTGGGTACGGATGCAAGATAACTAGCTTGAAAATTACTTAATTACTTTCAAATGCCACTACAATTTTTTAAAATGAAACACAACATGATTGTGCGTATTTATTTCTGTTAAACAGTCGTAACTTTAGGTTGACTGTTGATTTAAGTATCCGGTGGATAGCATAATATTAAATATAGCTAGTTGGCTAACTAAATAGCACTAGCTGGGTCGCTAAATCTACTTTTCCGTCAGTCTCTGTTTGGCAAAAACCTTTCATTAACACGTTTTTCGGTATGGCAGAATTCCTTGAAGATCCGTCAGTTCTAACAAAGGATAAACTCAAAAGTGAGCTTATGGCCAACAATGTGTCCCTTCCCAGTGAAGACCATAGAAAAGAAGTCTATGTCCAATTGTATCTGAAAAAGTTGACCGTATTGAACAAAAAGAGTTCACCACCAGACACATTTTCTAGTGATAAAGAACTGCCTGCTACGGTGGTTTCCAACAAAAGTCGAACAGGCAGGGTGAGTTCGTTTTACCCCTAAATGCATTTGAAGTAGTTTTAAATTAGAAGACATTGTCCATAAAAATGGCAACCGGCCTTTCCATTTAAAGCAAATGCTTGGTGCAAGGTTCACTTTGGCATTCAGTAGTATATCATCTGTATACAAATACACTTTAGCTGTAGATAAATAATCACATTCACTCCTATAATGCATTTACAGAAAGCAACAAGAAAGACTGATAAGCCTGCCTCTGAAGAGGTAGAAGTCACAGATCTGACGGATGAAGGCTTGAAAGACCAGCTGATGAAGCATGGGATAGATGCTGGACCCATTGTAGGTGAGTCAAGAGGGAAAATATTCCAGTCGTATTAGGTCATCTGTGTGAGAAAGTAGTATTGACATCCAATAGCATTATGCTTTCATTTTTTCCAAGGAAATATTTACCCTCTTGAACTCCCTCTTCTCCCCTCAGCCTCCACTCGGAAAGTTTATGAGAAAAAACTAACAAAGCTGCTGGACCAGTCTGCACTTGAGATGACACCCAGCCTACCCGAGACTGCTAGTGCACTTACAGAGGCATCCAAAGCTGACAGTCCTCAGAATGGCAACACACACTCAGACCATTACAGTGACAAGGAAGATGGTAAGCTCAGACCATTGATTGACATACACCAACAATTAGATGTACCTGATAAACGTGTTCTGTATACAGTGTTGTGGAGTAACGAAATACATGTACCGGCGTTACGTATTCAGAATCCAAATTATGAGTAACTGTATTCCATTACAATTTCAATAGTTGGTATTTAGAATACAGTTACATTGTTGAAATCAATGGATTACATGACGATACTCAGTGTATTCACTCTCTAAATAAATTAAGGCAACTCCATACATTTCCCAGAAGCCCCAATATGAAAATGACAAAATTTGCTATTTGTGAGATCAGTCACAAACAGAAGGGCAGGAATGTGTTTCTATCTTGGAAATTCAAACAGCATATCACATTAAAGAAAGAGAAAAGAGAGCGAAATATAATTTTGCAGTGCAACCTCCTTTCAGCATCCAAAGACTCCACCTCCAACCTGCAGAACCATCTTAAAGTAAGTATTTTATTTATTTATTTTTGCCAGGGGTAGTCGTCTGCTGTAGTTTTACTGGTCACCTTGCTATTTTATCAAGGCCGTAACCATGGAGTCAACATTGGGGGGGACAAAATAAAATGTTTATGATGATTTCGGCCAGCTTGCGTGGTTGCCTGTTGTAGCTTAGCACATTTATATTTGTATTCATATTTTTATATCAATATATTGGGGGGGACATTTTGACCAGATTTTAATATGGGGGGGGGGGATGTGTCCCCCCACTATATGTTATGATTACGGCCTTGTATTTTTTTGTTGTATCAGGTAGCCTAGCTTACCTGCTTAGTTGACGTGTGACTTTATATTCTCCTATGTGCATAGTATAACATAGTATGTTGAATAGCCTAGGTGGTAGTAGACTTCACACATTACATTTAAAACAGATGATTATTGATGAGTATGCGTAATGATTACTGTCAAGTGTAATGTCACCATCAGCACCTCTAGGATGTTGTATTTACAATAGTCCTCTTTATTCTTCCCAGCATAAAACAATTTCATTGTTATTAATTTGTGCTCTTTCTGTCTTTCTTTTATTTTAGAGGAAACATTCCAGTATCTTGCAAAGAGCAGAAATGGCATCAGATGATGGTGGTGAACGAAGTGCCATGCCCACCACACCACCTCTCAAACAAGCAACACTCAGCACCTCAGCAATCACCAAAATGAAAGTAAACTCCTTGGTTCTTGAGTTCATAATTGCAGATATGCAGCCCTTTTCATTAGTGGAGAGTGCCCCATTCCGTGAGATGATTGAAGGAATTAGTGGGGGTAGGTCACCCATGTGCAGAAAAACATTGATGCTGCGCATTGAAAGGGAATATCAAAATATGAAAGAGGCACTTACTGAAACTCTTCAGGATGTTCAAACCGTGTGCACAACAGCAGACATATGGACGTCTCATTATGGGAGTTTCATGGGAATCACATGTCACTGGATCGAGCCAGAGACATTAGATCGAAAGTCTGCTGCCTTGGCATGTGAAAGGATATGGGGCCGCCACACCCATGATGTAATTGCTGCGAAAATTAGTCAGATTCATGCAGAATTCCAGATCCAAGGCAAAGTCAGTGCCACAGTCACTGACAATGGTAGCAATTTCGTTAAGGCATTCAATGAATATGGAGGGTGTGAAATGGATGATGAGATGGATAGCACAGATGATGTGCAGTTTGCTGATGTATCTGCAGTTCTTCAGGAGGAGGAAGAGGAGCTAAACCTTCTTTTGCCACCTCACCATCGATGTGCCGCGCATACTTTGAATCTTGTTGCCACGACTGATCTTGACAAAGTTGCCTCACAGGGTGTTTCTCGAAAATTGTACAGAAGTTCAATGTCAAAATGTGCTGCAATCTGGAATAAGGCTCATCGCTCATCAGGTGCTGCTGATGCAATTGCGGAAATTGCCCAAATGAGATGTTTGATACCTTCAGTGACTAGGTGGAGCTCAGAGTATCATGCAGTCGAGAAGTTAATGAGTCTCACTGAGAGTCAGCTCAAGGGAATCTGTGACCAGCTGAAAGTGGCCAAACTGCATCCTCAAGAGACAATGTTTCTAAAAGAGTACACAGCCATTCTGAAACCTCTTGCCTACTCAATCAAGCTGCTCCAGGGAGAAAATAGCTGTTACTTTGGATACATAGTTCCTACCATTCTCAGCCTGAAAGCCAAGTTAGCTGAAAAGTTGACCCAAGTGCAGTTCTCAACCCACATCCTCTCAGCTGTTATAAAAGCCATTGACACTCGATTTGGGCAGGTGTTGGCCTCCCACGAGGCAAGGCTGGCGGCTTGCACCATCCCAAGGTTTCGACTGTGGTGGCTTGCTGATGAAGAGAGGGGAGCCATGAAAACAGCAATGGTCCAAGAGACTCGTCTTCTTCATACAGAGCCATCTGAGGATGCCGGCACCACTGGAAAGGTCGCAGTTGGAGGAAATCCAGAAGACGATGACAACTTCTTTGCTTTTGAAACAGCACAGATGACAAGTTCATCAGCGGAGGAAGAGGTGCAGAGGTATCTCCAGGATCCAGACAAGTCATTGGCTTCATTGAAGAGGTATCCAATGATCAGAGCCCTCTTCTTAAAGTACAATACTACTCTGCCATCAAGTGCTTCTGTCGAGCGGCTTTTTAGCCAGGGAGGACTTATTTTCACTCCACATTGTAACAAAATGACAGATAAGCACTTTGAGCAGGCTATCCTGCTGCGATACAACCGACTTTACTGGAGTGTTGACATGTAGAGTAGGTGGGTCAAATATGTAGGTACGTGGCTCAAAACATATTGGTCCTTAAGTTCACAGGCATTCAACCAATTGTTGTCTTTTTCTCACCTTACATTCATATAAAATCAACACCTTACATTCCTACTGCAAATGTTTGCAAAAAAATAGTTTTTCACCCTATGTTATGTACAACCTTGACATTTTGGATAGTTTTTTGCTGCTAGCCTTTGTTACATTATCAAAAAGTAATGTTGTTTTTTCAATATAACATTGTTTGGTGTGGGTAAAATTATATTTGGTGGCAAAGTTAAAAAAATATATATATTTTGCCATCATCACATTCAGTTTGAGTTTCTGTTTTATTTTGATGGACCGTTATTAGTGTGTCATTCTTAATGAAAGAACAATAAACAATAATTCCTTTTAACTGATTTAACAACTTGTACGCTTGTACTACTTGAACTCGCTGTATATTATATTATTGTTGCTTGCTTTCCTACAGGTGCAGTCTTGCACTTTTGAGGTTCATGTTGTTTAACTTGTAATTTGTTTAACTACATGCTTTTAATGTTTTTTCCTATTGCCACTGATTTGCTTTTCACAATGTATACTTCATGTTTTGGCTACCCGCAAAGTTTTTGGGGCTATCTTGTTGTTCATGATCATTGACCTATGCACTTTTAGTAAAGCTCTCTCTTGGAAGTCGCTTTGGATAAAAGCGTCTGCTAAATGAATAAATGTAAATGTGATTATAGTCAGCTGTAACAAATTACATTTTTATGGAATGTTTCTTATCATCCTGTTATGTTTTCATCCTGTAAAATTAGGAAAGGGGTAAGGGAAAATGCAGGTTTCCTTCTGGTGCTTTTTATTTTAAGATGATAAGTTCCTATGCACTTAATCGCTTAGTGAAAAAAAACGATACATGTAATGGCAAATTCTGTACAGAAACAGAATATTTTGTTTGTCTATTTTCCCACTTTTAACAGCTGAGTAAATAAACTCAAAAGGTAAAATTGGTAAATTCTTCTCTTTTTTTAACCAAGCAAAACATATTTTGCATAAACATACCCCTTATAGTCTTTGTTCCTCTACAGCAAATCATAATATATTGCACTTTCACGGAGACTTGGGTCGAACACATTCAGCCAGTTGGAACAGAAGAACACCCCAGAATAGGCCTGTTTAGTAAGCAGAATTTGATGGCCGCATTCCTACAGTACAATTCAATGTGGAAGTAATCCAAGTATTCAGAATACGTTACTCCGATTGAGTAATGTAACGGACTACGTCACAAATTACATTTTTGGGCGTGCATTCTGTAACGGAATACGTTTTAAAAGTATCATTCCCAACACTGTCTATAATTGTATCTGGATTTTGCCTTCATTCTTAATTTGAATGCCTATTTGTCAGAGGCGATAACAGTTCCTGAGTCAGAGCCTGTTCCTATTGTGGAGAAGCCTGTAAGAATCAGAAGCAAGACTCCCGTCTCTGTTCGGACCAGTAGCGGACGACACAATAAGGTGAGGGTCGTTCCGGCACTACTTGACCAAGTTTCTGACAAATGGCCCCCTCAAAAGTGTTTCAGGTAAAATATTTTAATTATAATGGGGGTTGTTTACAGGTGGAGGGTAAGCAAGCAGCTGGTGACCAGACCACCAGACCAGATTTCAATACATATTTATGATGAGTCCAACACACAGCAAGCTGCCCCTTGTTATAGTATATTCAACAATGTTGAATTGAAACAAACATGTTGAGACAATGTTACTCAACCATATAGAATAACATGATCCATGATGGGGATTTGAGTTGCGTTCTTGTAATAATAATGTGCATATTTGCATGTTTAATAGATCATTCTTAAAATGATGATGTTCCAAATCTAATAGGATTTTGGATGTAGATGTTTTAATAAGGACCACCAACTCCACACTTCCACAGCAGCTATGGTAGATTAACACTGCCATCTTCTGATATGAGTTGAACATAGTTACTCTAAATTTCATTAAAAACAACATTCACATATAATAGGCCTAGAATATGATTTGCTGGTTGCTTAATGAAGACAGATTTGACAAGGTTGGCTACCAAAATGACAGGGCTTTCTGAAAACAAATTGCAGAATATTGATCGAAATATATAATACTTTAAGTGAGTTGTTTATTCACGTTATTGTCTGTCTTTTCGAAAATGAATCAAACACGGTTTTTATTTTAAGCAGCCTAATCTGGTTTTGCCAGAAATATCGACCGGGGGTTCTTTGTGGCGGGCCCTGACGTTCCATTCAGAACAAACCAATCAGCCCCGGGTTTCTTGGCAGACTGCATCCAATACGGCGCTTCCTTATTGTGGAGTTGCATGTTCCGACCGCGGACCACTGGATACGGATGCTAAATAACTAGCTTGAAAATTACTTAATTACTTTCAAATACCAATACAATTGTTTAAATGAAACAAAACATTGTTGTGCTTATTTATGTCTGTTAAACAGTCGTAACGCTAGGTTGACTGTTGAGCTAAGTATCCGGTGAATAGCATAATATTAAATATAGTTGGCTAACTAAATAGCACTAGCTGGCTCGCTAAATCGGCGCCTGGCGCGTTCTCTGTTTGGCAACATTATTTCATTAACACGTTTTCGGTATGGCAGAATTCCTTGAAGATCCGTCAGTTCTTACAAAGGATAAGCTCAAAAGTGAGCTTACGGCCAACAATGTGACCCTGCCCAGTGGAGAACATAAAAAAGAAGTCTATGTCCAGTTGTATCGGAAAACGTTGACCGTATTGAACAAAAAGAGTTCGCCGCCAGACACATTTTCTAGTGACGAAGAACTGCCTGCTCCGGTCTCCAACAAAAGTCGATCAGGGAGGGTGAGTTCGTTTTACCCCGAAATGCATTTTAAGTAGTTTAAAGTAGAATACATGGTTCATAAAATTGTAGTTGTGCATGAAATTATAATAATTGTACGTACAATTAACAATGTCAACCGGCCTTTCCATTTAAAGCAAACGCTTGGTGCAAGGTTCACATTCAGTATTATAACATCTGTAAACAAATACGCTTTTGCTGTAGATACTCACATTCACTCCTATAATGCATTTACAGAAAGCAACAAGAAAGACTGATAAGCCTGCCTCTGAAGAGGTAGAAGTCACAGATCTGACGGATGAAGGCTTGAAAGACCAGCTGATGAAGCATGGGATAGATGCCGGACCCATTGTAGGTGAGTCAAGAGGGAAAATATTCAAGTCGTATTAGGTCATCTGTGTGAGAAAGTAGTATTGACATCCAATAGCATTATGCTTTCATTTTTTCCAAGGAAATATTTACCCTCTTGAACTCCCTCTTCTCCCCTCAGCCTCCACTCGGAAAGTTTATGAGAATAAACTAACAAAGTTGCTGGACCAGTCTGCACTCGAGATGACACCCAGCCTACCCGAGACTGCTAGTGCACTTACAGAGGCATCCAAAGCTGACAGTCCTCAGAATGGCAACACACACTCAGACCATTACAGTGACAAGGAAGATGGTAAGCTCAGACCATTGACCGACATACACCAACAATTAGCTCTACCTGATAAACGTGTTCTGTATAAATTGATCTGGATTTGATCTGGACAGAGCCTGTTCCTATTGTGGAGAAGCCTGTAAGAAGCAGAGGCAAGACTCCTGTCACTTTGCGGACCAGTAGCAGACGACACAGTAAGGTGAGGGTCGTTCCGGCACTACTTTACCAAGTTTCTGACAAATGGCCCCTTCAAAAGTGTTTTCAGGTAAAATACCTTAATTATAATGGGGGTTGTTTACAGGTGGAGGGGAAGCAAGCAGCTGGTGACCAGACCCCCAAGAAAAGCGCTGAGAATGTGGTTGAAGATATACTTGCTAATGAGCTCAGTACACCCATAGGAATCGGGTAAGTCAGTCCTTGACTACACACTTTGTCTACAGAGGAGCTTTCTTTGAATTGTAACATACAATTCTGACTAAAAATAAGTTAACATCCAGTGGTTGACAGAGGTAGGAACACCCCATTCACACTATAAACAGGGGTTTGACCCTGTACATTTGAAGTTGATTTAAGAAGTCAGGAGGCCCATTTATACTAAACCCAGAACACAATTTACTACTGTGTTGTTTCTGTTGATATACTTCCTTAGCAGACAAGTATGGCATGTTTGAAGTTTAACCATGTCAGATACTGGTTCAATCAACTTCTTGACCCAAATTGTCTATACGTGTGGGTGAAGTCTGAAGATGATACAATGAGACCAGTTTGATCTTTTATTAGGGGTGTAAAAGAGATAAGGATCATGAACATAATCTGCTTTGCTTCTTTCATCAGTGCCACCTGTCGACGACCTATTCGAGGCGCAGCGGGTCGACCAGTTAAGCCTGGTGACTACTGGCTAGATGAGTCCCTGCTACATAACGTGCTCACTAAGAGCCACTCAGAGGGTCTATCAAATGCTGCAGGCCCAGGGAAGACCCCAGCCCGACGAGGCTTTGTCTCTGTGCTGCTGAGGCTGCTGGTGCTCATTGTGGTGGCCGGGTCTATTTACTACGCCTACGAGAACCTAGACACAGAGCAAATCAATTCCCTTAAAGGCCTGCTTGACAGGGTGGCCACCCCCCTGGGCATCGGCAGTGAGAGTGCCGCAAAGAGTGGCGGCAAGTAAGGCGTCATACCACCTCACCCTCCCCGTGTCACCATATACCTTCTACCTGCTTCTTTTCACCACACCTTTGCTATCCTCCTCTAATTAAGCTCTGCTTTTTATACTATCCTCTGATTAAGCTCTGCTTTTTATACCTGGTTAACCCTTTTGAGGACAGACCTGGGATTGAGAAGGGTAGATTTTCTCCCCATTTTGTTCCTACTTCACTTGCGTGTGGTAGAAGGAAGTTGCTTGACCCAACAGCAGGAGCACCTGAAAAACACAGTCTCATGAGAATGTGGAGTGTTTGTCTTTGTGTGTATACTGTATATGTAGAACTCAATGTGAATTGGAAAGGACAGTGTCCGTGCATGGTTGTAGTTAAGGACTAGTTTTCTAATGGTCTGTGACAGGCGTTTTTCTGACGGTGAAGTGTCTGCATACTGTTGGCACTTGTTTCCTTCCTGTTTTATAGCACAAGAAAAAAATGCTAATAATGACAAAGGTTTCACTGTGTGTTAATGTATGATTAGATGTAGAATCATTTCAGATTTTCTTTAAACAGTGCTCAGGTCTAATTGGACAATTTCTCTACACACTTGACTTTTCTTTTGGACAGGTGCGTACTGTAGGAGAAAAACACCAATCGATACCTTTTTAAAAGTATAAAAACAGAACAATTGTCTTATAAACTACTTTATAACCAATTTCTGCAATGTAGAACTTAAACATTCATCAGGCATCAATGGTCAGGGGTTGGAGCCTATTTTTGTCTAAATTTAAAGTGATTGGTGTTCTGATTTAATGGTGTCAAATCAGGTCTTATAATTGAATGAGGATGCTGTCTATTTTCAAGCTAAAAACACAATAGGTGTTACTGCTTATGTTCATCAGTTAATACTGATGGTGATTATGATGTTATGCTCTTAAATTTAGAGTTTTAACTGCAGTCTAGTTGGTTTGGCATGGCATCAAACTGGCTCATTGCCCCTGATTTTACTCATCCCAATGTAACTGAGTTGACTTGTTTTGGTGCTGTTGTGCTAAATGAAGAACCTGATCATTCAGTCCCATCACTGGCACTGGATGTTTTAATTAGTTCCCCCATACAGTCCTATTCCTATTGTTCCATGTATACTGAATTAATCTGTAACAGACAGCACTGAGTTGTGGTCCAATAGTTCTACTTAATCTGGTCAGTGACCAATAAAATCTGAGTTTTGACACTAATGTTTAGACTTCATTTAGAGTCTAAACATTAGAGAAATAAATGGCATTGACTATACTCAGTTAAATAATATGAAATATGGTTTTATACTTATGATTCAATACAAAGACTAGAAGGGAGACTTGTGTATTTGAGTACACCAATGGCAAAATTTACTTTGGCACTGTTCAAATTTAACTGTAACTCTTTTCTCATCTGAAGTGATTAAAAAACATTTTTTGCTAAATAAATATGTAAAAGAAATATGTTCAAATGTGTCATTAACTTCTTATCACCTGTATTACCAGCATATCTTCTAAAGAAATTAACTTCAAATCAGACTATCAAACTTTGTCATGTATATAGATAAATGAATGCAACTGTGGTGGATGTGTTTTATTTATAATGTAGACTATATGTTATTAAATAAATGTGATAAGAGTTCATTGTGTCTTTCTTGTTGAGACTTGAAGTGTATTAACGAGGATTTAGGAGTAACTAAAATCTTGCTTTATACTTATTGCAAGCCGTTTTACAGGATGTAGCCTACATGTAAAAAAAAAAGACTACTAGTAACTATCTTATAGATAGCGATTTGTTTTGTCATTTTAAACTATTCCAACTGTTACTAGTAGCATATACTTAAGTTTTGCTATGAAAAATCAATTCAACATACTGATTATAAAATACAGATTGTAATTTTCACCGCCCATTTCAGGATTTAACGTTGTCAGACTAGAAAAGGCACAAAAAAAGCCTGGCCTCGCCTTCACAGGAAACCACTCGAGTTTCGTGCGATTTGCCAGTGGAAACGACGGAATCGCCATTAAAAGTAGGAAAGTAAGCAAAATAATTTGCATCTCAGCCTGTTGTGTAACAATTTAGCATCTTCATCAGAGTTGTTTTTTATATTTCCAACTCTGTTTTAGCTACCTAAATTATACGTAACTAACTAATAAAATGAGTTTGCTAGCCGTAGCAAGCTACAGTGGTAGCTAGTTAGTCTACATCTAATTTTTTTTTATCATAGCAAGTCTAAATCAGTGTTATTTTACGATACCTACAGTGACGCAGATAATACCTTCTTAGTATCTGGCTTGTTGTACACTGTTTACCTGTCTAACTGTTTAAATGTGTTACCACATTTGTTATATTTTACTCTCCATTGTTCCCCACACACAGCGACATAAGGAACGATGTACCCGAACACTCTGACACAGCTGGCACGTACGAATCCCTTTACCTCCCCGTTATTCACACTACATAAAGTTGAAGAACCGACGCAGAGCGCTCCCTCTCATGTGGAAGGCAAACCCAGACTGGCCGCTGCGGCTGTCGCTGGTAAGGAAATACCTGGTGCAAAACATTAACTCAACCTTGCTTGGTAGCTTTATATAGTCCATACAGTTGGACCTAGACATCATCCCTGGTTATGTCAGTCTCAACAAAAGCATCCCTATATCCATATGTTTGGCAGTAGAAAAGCCTTTCAGTGTAGCGAATATTTTATGGCCCCGAGTTGCGGCAAGTGTACACGGTACAGTGTTACATGACCTTGTCATGTGATGTGGAAGTAAAAAGCGTTTAATACTAGTGTGACTTTGAAGTGTGCTGTTTTTGTAAAGTACCTTTACAGAAGAAGTCTGTAACTCAATTTTTGGTGTATTATTATTCACCACCACACAAGAAGCATTTTTTTCTGTGAGGCTTCAGCGAGATTCTCTTTGGGTTCACGTCACACGGCTGAGGTGCCCCTTGACCTGGTCAAGTGCAGGTCGCAGGTCTGTTGCCCAGAGGGTTGCATGGCATAGAACTATGGAATTGTGCTGTGACATCCCATTGCATTGGCTGTGAACTAAATCAATTATATTAAGTAATGTTAACAGTACTCCCCCCTTCCCCCTCGGACAAAGTTAACTATGTAATATTTCTACTCTCTCCAGTTTGACCTTTCACCTACTAACAAGTTAGCCTTGCTGACTGTAGTCTGCAGTGTTTTGCAAAAACGCTTCACCCAAAAGAACTAATGCAAAGTTTTTCAGTTTTTATAATTGTTGTTGTTGCTGCTGTTACTGTTAAGCTTATGTAAGGCTAATTGCATGCTCCTGAACCCGTTTTTTTTTTTAGCATTCCAGCTGCATAGTTTCACTTCCCCATAAGAATGCATGTTCATCTAGATGTCGCAAACAGTATTTGTTTGAATTGCAAGAATCTGTGTCAAGATGGAATGGAGCAAGTTCCAGCATGACATGGGCTGATTTCACAGCATGGATTGTGATCCATTGTTCCCTGCTGCAGATTCTGAAGTGAGCTGTGACTTTGGATCTATGAAATACTATGCCCTGTGTGGCTTTGGAGGTATCCTCAGCTGCGGACTCACCCACACAGCGATTGTCCCCCTTGACTTGGTCAAGTGCCGACTCCAGGTCTGTATGTAAGCTCTGTTTGAACTGCTGGGCCAAGAACTGCTGTCTTGTACATGTAACCTCCCCTTAGAACTATGATCGTGTGTCTTGTTTTTATATATACGGAAACACTGACACTAGTCTGTCTTTTTAGGTGGACCCTGCCAAGTACAAGAGCATCTTCAATGGTTTCTCAGTCACATTGAAGGAAGATGGTACCCGGGGCCTGGCTAAGGGCTGGGCTCCCACATTCATCGGCTACTCTATGCAAGGCCTCTGCAAGTTTGGCTTCTACGAAGTCTTTAAGACCGTGTACAGTGACATGCTCGGGGAGGTCAGTACAAGCCAACTCAACAACAGGTCACAAAATGCCCTTCCTCTACATCCCACATTTTCATCAGTTATTTATATTTATATATTATAAAATCTATTTATATTTTTCTTTGTCTCCCAACCACCCTGACTAGGAAAACACCTACTTGTGGAGGACGTCTCTGTATCTGGCAGCATCGGCCAGCGCTGAGTTCTTTGCTGACATAGCCCTGGCTCCCATGGAGGCGTGCAAGGTACGCATCCAGACCCAGCCCGGCTACGCCAACACCCTGAGAGAGTGTGCACCCAAGATGCACGCAGAGGAAGGACTCTGGGCGTGAGTACTCAGTAACCTCGCTGTGTTGGCTGTGCTTTCGTATGATTCCACATCTATAGAAAGCTTGGGTGTACATGTTCCTTAGATCCACCTCTGGGGGGCGCTCTTGTGCTACTGTAGCTGTTCCATTTTTCTGGGTGTTGCAGCTCAAGCCCAGATGCCCTCAGTTGCTTGATGGCTGTATAGTTGGGGTTGCTTGAGTCATTGGCATGTGAGGATAGTCTTACCTGTTTCTCAGCCCATACACTGGGCCTTTACTGGACTTGTAACAAGTGCAGGCAGGCTGGAGAACAAACATAATGAAACTACTTTACATTATTAAAGTACTATTTCAAGTATGATCAGAGATGTAGCCACATTCCATCCCGTAAACGCATCACAACATTGAATCCAGCAAAAAAAACTTGTCTCATACATTTTTCTGTCTCAGCTTTTACAAGGGAGTAGTTCCCCTTTGGATGAGACAGATCCCCTACACCATGATGAAGTTTGCCTGCTTCGAGAGAACAGTGGAGATGCTGTATAAGTATATGGTCCCCAAGCCCCGTAGCGAGTGCTCCAAGTCGGAACAGCTAGTGGTCACTTTTGTGGCTGGCTACATCGGTGAGTCAGAGCACCCATGTACATTCATGGTAGTAATAGTAGTAGTAGAGCATCAACGAATGTGTCACTTACTTAGTCTCAAGATGAGGATAGATTTTTGAGTACTACTCATGGCACATTCAGTGGTCAATGTTACTTCAGAAAACATGAATGTTTTTTTTGAATTGTGGAATACAGGTCAATGTGTTAGGAAGATGGTATGGATGTATTCATCCTCTGTTGAAGGGTAGTGTGATTCATCTCTGTCCTCTCCGGCCCCTCCCGTGTCCTGCAGCTGGCGTGTTCTGTGCCATTGTGTCTCACCCTGCTGACACTGTGGTGTCTGTACTGAACAAGGAGAGTGGCAGCACAGCCATCCAGGTGCTCAAGAAACTTGGACCAAAGGGTGAGTAATGGTTTCTCCTACAGAGTCTGTCATACAGTGAAGCGGTCAAAGCTTTCTGTAGATCCACCTCTGGGGGGCGCTCTTGTGCTGCTGCTGCCTTTTTCTGGGTGCTGTAGCTCAAGCCCAGATGCCCTCAGTAGCTTGATGACTGTACAGTCGGAGGTGCTTGAGTCATTGGCGTGTGAGAACAGTTTACATGCTTCACTGAGCACACACTACATTGACTGTTCATTGGACTCCTTCACCATACTTCCCCCATTGCAAGCAGGCTGGATAGTGGACATGGATTCCCCTGGACACAGAACAACCACATCTAAGCCTCTATCAGATTTTCTGTGATCTTTTGACTGTGTCTTGCAAATGTGCAGAGTGTAAATGCCTTTTATGTCACCCCCCAGGTGTGTGGAAGGGTTTGGTGGCCCGTATCATCATGATCGGTACCCTGACAGCCCTGCAGTGGTTCATCTACGACTCTGTTAAAGTGTACTTCCGCCTGCCCCGCCCTCCTCCACCGGAGATGCCGGAGTCACTCAAGAGGAAACTGGGGCTCGCTGAATGAGTATGTTGCCTTTTTATATCACAAAACCCTTTGCACAAGATAGGGGCCGTACGTTGCATGCAGCACACAATTACAGCACACTCAAGGCCTTCTTCCTGTGCCGGTCACTGCAGGCCTGCTGGCTGTTTTCTCCTGTCCTGCCCTCGACCAACTGGTCAGATACCATTTCTGAGGAGTTAGGGAGAAGGGTTCACTTCTCTCTTTGGGGGGGGGGGGGGGGGGGGGGGGAATGTTGTCAGAGGAAACATGCTATCAGGTTTTAACATGACTGACTGTAGATTGTTATTGGTGCTTTTGTGAATAAACAAACTAAACATCTACTGTTTTGTGGGTTATTACATCATCTGAGTTTTATCACACACACATATACACTAATCAGCCATTACCATACCATGGTACCATACCATAACATTATGACCACTGACAGGTGAAGTGAATAACACTGATTATCTCGTTGTCATGGGACCTGGCAGTGGGTGGGATATGTTAGGCATGAAAGTGAATATTTTGCCTTTAAAGTTGGTGTTAAAAGCAGGAAAAAGGACACTGACTAGGGCCAAATTGTGATGGCTTGACTACTGGGTCAGAGCATCACTAAAATGGCAGCTCTTTTGGGGTGTTCCTGACATCTATCAGCAGGATAATGCACCCTTCCACAAAGCAAAAATGGTTCAGGACTGGGTTGAGCAACACAACAATGAGTTAATGGTGTTGTTTGCCTCCAAATTCCCCAGATCTCAATCCAATTGAGCATCTTGAGGGATGTGATGGACAAACACGTCAGATCCATAGAGGCCCCACCTCGCAATTTACAGGATTTAAAGGATCTGCTGCTAATGTTTTGTTGCCAGATACCACAGCACACCTTCAGAGCTCTAGTGGAGTCCATGCCTCGATGGGTCACGACTGTGTCAAGGCAAGTCTTGTGTACTGGAAGCCAAGCTTGTAAAAAATCTGATTGATTTTGAAAATGGCAGTATTACAAGCAGTGTCACAGAGACCTTCACAAATTGCATGTCTGTGTGTGAGATAGGAAGGTAGTGGGTAGTTCATATGGGTGTTTCTTGAGGGCATAATATTGCATCATGACACATGAGCCCAAATATTCTTCAATATATGAGGGAAGACTATGATAGACATTAAATCATGTTGAATGTAAACCAAGGTGCCCTTAAGCGTACCACAATATCATTCAAATGTCATATCCCAAATCAGAATTCAATTGTCAAAGGTTTCACGATAACAGCTCTAAATTGACTCACCTACCTTACCTACCTCGATACAACATCCGCTTTAAATTGTGGATTTAAAGCTGTCAGACGCACGTACTGTCAAGGATCGCTGAGGTAGCTGCTTACCCTCTGCCCTGCAACTTAACGGGACCAAGTTCCAATCGGGACAAAAACATGTACGTACTGAAGATTATTTTAGTTCAGCTGCATATAGAATGTGCGAATAACCATGCAAATTTTAATGGGCAAAATCCTTTAAACCTCATAAGTTATAGCCTATTTAAATTATAGCTCTAATGTCTCTATCGGGACATCCATGTAAGAAATTGGGAACAAACAATGAACTGTTGACATGTAAAATATAGCCTACTATTATCTTATTAAATACTATTTCGAACCAATAGTAGGCCTACTATTTCATACCAATGGATGATCATTATCGCTTTGCGTGCGGCTTTTGGTTTAGTAGCCAGTTTGGGCGTCTTGGTTTAGGCATCCTCCCCGAAATCTGACAAAATTCATCATCGGCCATGGTTTTCAATTTCAAGAGGCATCAACCGCATGCCTGACTTTTCATCAAAGGTGGTGTGGCTTGGAATGAAATGGTATGAACCTCGTCAACTTCTGTACCGTCGAATTGGCGCGCTGCCATGCACAAGAGATTAGACCGGTGCGCCGGTTTGCGGTTTGAGTCAAGAAACTATATTTGTTTTAAACAACATACAATTCTACAGTATGTTATATAAAACCATAAAAGGTGCGTGTTCATTTATTTAGAAAAAGCACAGCCAAAAAATGCCATCCCATCTTGGTATGACCTTGATAAGAACCGGATAAGAACCAATGGAGCGCATTAACTGCTAAAGTCCCACGGATGTAGGCTACGTGATGTGCTTTCTCTCTCTAATTCATTCTACATGGGCTTTTATGAAGTAAAATGTAATATCACACATAATATTGGAATTTATAATGTGTTTATCTTAAGCTTTACTTTTTTGTATACATTGATCACTGATCGTTGATATGTTGGCACAACAAATTAAGACCCATCATGGGTGGAATTTAATTAAAAACAACATGGGTTTAAGATTTGTGTTACAATTTTGAACAAGTCTTCCCAGCCCTGATCCTGGAGAACTACCATAACACTAGAGATTTGTTCCAATCCAGCACACCCTATTCTAATAATTAGACAGTTGACAAAAAATATCATGTTAGTTTCAGGTGGTGTTAAGTAAAAGATTAACAGATCTGATTTCAAATGACCTGACCTAGATGTTATATTAACAAATGTTGTCTGCCCTTTTTGCAAGGTGGAGCAAATCAGTTAATTTCATTTAGCACTGCTTACACACTGGGTGGACTGTGGAGCTGTGAGGTAGAAGTGCAGCAGATGGACACTGTGTTATAGGATTACAGTAACTCCTTTTTAACAGTCTGCTGTCATGTCCGGCATCCGATTAGAGCGTCCCAAAAGCAGGAGGTGGAGGGAGAGGAGCAGCGCTCTGTGCTCGTACAACATTCCTTGTCTGGGGTCTGAGTTACACGCACGCTGTGCTACTGCAGCTCACCTGGCTGCTGACTCCATCTGCTTACTGCCTCTGAACCACAGGGACTCTGGAAAGTGTAGTGGATGCAGGGAGTACTGAGCTTTGGAAACTCTCCATATGTCTAGCCTGCCATGTTGATTACATGGTGGTATTTATACCTTGCAACTCGGAGCATCGTCCAGCAAAGCAAGTATTTGTTGTAGTCAGTCAATTTTGTCTGTTGGGGTTTGGACAGTGATGTGTGTGTGTGTTTGTTTGTGTTAAATGTCAAGGTGACTTGCAGGTAGAAGACACACAACAAAGTTAGACTGCTCGTAAATCAAATGTCACTCTTAATCTGTAATCCCCTGCAGTGCTGTTATCTGAAACACTGCAAGATGTGTATGCGTTAGTGTTAACTGTATCTATTCATCCATGCAAAATCGTAAATCTTATTTGTTTTTACCACTCTGTGGACATATAATAGAGCTGACATTTTTTTATGATTAACGGGGGACTTTTCGATCCCTCCATCTTGTGCTCTCTCCAGCATTAAACATGGCCTCAATTCTGCAGAAGCTCATCACCCCTCTTTTCAGTGGTCCGGCCGAGCCCCCTAGGAACAAGGTGACAGTGGTGGGGGTAGGCCAGGTGGGCATGGCCTGTGCCGTTAGCATTCTCCTCAGGGTAAGACTTCTCAGAATTATTTTACTTGTCTTTGGTGTTCAAATTATCAGATTATCCTGCCATAGTAGCACTATAGTATTTGTACCATGCCTGACGATCCTACTTATCCTACCAGCACACTCATTCGCTACACTCTGTTACCTTGCCTTATGGTATGTTGAGAATGTAATATGTTACAGAAATATATTTTCTTGTATTTGTCATTGATAAATTCAACATGTCTCTCTGTCTGCCCCCTCTCTCTCTCTCTCTCTCTCTCTCTCTCTTTCTCTCTCTCTCTCTCTCTCTCTCTCTCTCTCTCTCTCTATCTCTATCTCTCTCACTCACTCACTTACTCTCTCCCACTCACTAGGAGCTGGCTGATGAGCTGGCCCTGGTTGATGTGATGGAGGACAAGCTGAAGGGGGAGATGATGGACCTACAGCATGGGAGCCTCTTTCTAAAAACATCCAAGATTGTTGCAGATAAAGGTGAATATGTAGCTCCAAGCCACCAGAAACGGGGGGTTCAAGATCCACCCATCCCCCTTGGTGGAAGTGTGTCTGTGGTCTTCAATATGGGTGACTGATCCTCTCATGTCCCTCTGCCAGATTACTCTGTGACAGCAAACTCACGGATTGTGGTGGTGACGGCAGGTGTCCGACAGCAAGAGGGAGAGAGCAGGCTTAACCTTGTCCAGAGAAATGTTAATATCTTCAAACACATCATTCCTCAGATAGTGAGGTACAGCCCCAACTGTATCATCATTGTGGTGTCCAACCCAGGTAACCTGTCAGAAATGCTATCCTTATAAAAGAACCACAAAACACTTTTACATAACCTTGATGTGTCTCTGGCACAGCAGGTTACTCCAGATACATGGAAAACATCAAGTTTGACACACACACAATCCCAGTTACATCAAACAGTGGGTCAAACAAGACTTTCCATTTGCTGCAGTTGATGTGTTGACCTATGTGACCTGGAAGCTGAGTGGCCTCCCAAAGCACCGTGTCATCGGCAGTGGCACCAACCTAGACTCTGCTCGCTTCCGCTACCTGATGGCTGACAAACTTGGCATCCATTCCAGCAGCTTTAATGGCTGGATATTGGGAGAACATGGAGACACCAGTGGTGAGTGTTGTGTGGGTCTGATAAGACTAAAAACCTTTGTTATGGAAATCATTAATTGACTTGAGTCCGATTTCCCTTTGAAGCGCAATGAAACGTGAAAGAGATGCTAATTTCTTGCTTTTGGAAAAGCAAAGGTGATCTCACCATTAGTTGTGTTTTTCTAGTGCCTGTGTGGAGTGGAGCGAATGTAGCAGGAGTGAACCTGCAGACACTAAACCCAGACATTGGTACCGACCATGACAGTGAGAACTGGAAGGAGACTCACAAGAAGGTGGTAGACAGGTAATTTTACCAAAACTGTGGAGGCATGAATTGCTCATAAATCTAATCAGATAGCCCTGGTTTATTTCTCCTATGAAGGTATTAGTATGTGGTTGCTTGTGTGTATGTATGTTGCAGTGCCTATGAGGTGATCAAACTGAAGGGCTACACTAACTGGGCCATTGGATTGAGTGTAGCTGACCTGGCTGAGAGCCTCATCAAAAACATGAACAGGATCCATCCTGTATCTACAATGGTCAAGGTGAAGACTTCACATACATTCCCCACACTGTAACAGCACAATCTAAACACCCTCAACTTTACCTACATATAACATGTTTGTGTGTGCAAACCGGACTAACAATGGCCATATTATTAATTGACAGGGCATGTTCGGAATCAGTGATGAGGTATACTTGAGCCTGCCCTGCATACTGAACAACGGAGGTGTGGCCAGCGTGGTCAACATGACCTTGACGGACAAGGAGATTGCTCAATTGAGGTCAAGCGCCAACACACTGTGGGGCATCCAGAAAGACCTGAAAGACGTGTAAGAAGACAGTAGAGGGCGCTGAAGTCAATCCATACTGCTTGTCACCTACTCTTTAACTCAACAGTCCAAAAACACCAACTGCACTTCACATACTGTTGTACCCCCCATCCTCTTCAGATTCCCAGGCGTCTAAGGGTCTGGTCCCATGAGTGTTAAGTGTCAGAGTCTGCACAGTGCTGCTTATAAGAAAGACAGCAAAGGAGGGTACAATGTCTCATTGGTTTAAAGTGATATGAAATGTCGTTGTTTGATGTTTAATAAAGCACAAGTGTACATGTGTGAATAAGAAATGTAGTTACATTTTTCATAGTTGAAATAATCAATGTTGTACGTGTTTGTTCTTCTACTACACTGTGGTTACAGTATCAGTCATTATGTGTCATTACATTTACATTTTACAGAAGCCTACTTCACCAGTGAAGCCTATGTTTTCTCACTTGGGGCTATTCTTGTAGTGCACAGGACCCGAGGTGACATTTCCTGCACTATAAGTGATGAGAGCTTGTTATTTTGCCCAGCAGCGTTTTGAGCTGAGACTAGACAGCACTGCATGATACTCTGTTGCAAGCCATATGGAAATAGCCAGTATAGGCTACGTTTTTACAGGTTCTTTGAACAAGTTATAATTGCTCAATACTGAATTGATCAAAATATTTATTGTTGCGAAATAATGAGTCAAATGACAAAACAATTATAAAAAAACACACTTTATTTCAAGTATGTATTTACAAAAGTTACATTAAGTAAAACATCTGACAAGCCTCTTTACGTATTAATACAAAGTGACTGAGTGAGACCAGCAGTCTATGTACTGTAGATGCACACATGACCCATGGTGCGCTTGCTGGTCTACTATGGTTGGTTGTGACACCACCTACACTTTCATCCACTGTACATTTCAGAAACACTTGATCAAAACAAACCAAAATACTCTCTTAGCTGCACAGGCACAACATTCTATTTGAAAGGTTGCTGTAACATGCTCCTGCCTTCCTTAATAGAGCTTTCCATCCAGTGGTTGGTCCAGACATGTCGACCATCATCAGACAGTCAAGAGGAGTAAAGAAACTGAGGGGGGCCCAATTTGGGCCTTGACAATGTCCCTTGGTCAGAATATCCAATGGCTACAAAAATTCATGGCCATTTCCTTAGGTCGGAAATGTGTCAGTCAGTTGCCGAGGCGTAATTATAATTTCCTTTGAGCAGTATGAGGTTTTGATTCACAGCTTTGACCTTTACAATGGGATAGTGTAGCCCAACATGGAATACAGTCATCAATAATAGCTATTATAAATAGGTGATATCCTCTCAAAGCAATAACCAATTATTGTTATACCATGTTGTTGCTCTCGCCAACTTTGTCCACCAACTGAAACAAAAAAAGGCCAAAGTCACAATCTTGACATAAAACACTCAATACATTTCAAACACACCAACTGTTTACACGCCTACTTGGGAGAGACAATACGTGTTTTACAGGGTGTTCAAAATGCTGAAGGATTGGTCACGCCGTAATGTAGAAGTTCGCCTCAAGAGCTAACTTGGCAGAAAGGGGGAAAACTGATCATGGTTTCTGCATTCAAGGTTTGGTATAAAGAGACAATAAGCACATAGTCTCATCAGACTGGGAAACTAGAGTTGAACAGTATTGTACTGTATGGGAACTGCAGAGCAGTGACCATGTGGTAGGGAGAGGCATGACAGACTGCAGACCAAGAGTAACAAAGGCTGGGGTCATCACTGACGCAAGTATGGCAGAACTAAGACCTGCCTGTCCTAGTAGGTCCACACTGAGGAGATAGTACTGTTGCCCAGGAGACGTGGGTGTGCAGAGCATCAGTCCCCAACTCATAGTATATTTGTTTACTTTACCAGTTTAGAATCATACATAACCTTCCTAATTGACATACCAAACACAGTGAAGGGCCATGTGAGTGAAGGGCCTTTGGCTCTTCATTGAGATCACACTTACTCCACTGATCCCTGGGAGATTCAACAGAGACCCAAGGATAGGCACCCTCCTGATGAAGCCCACTGCCACTGGGAAAAAGCCCCTGGAGGGAGAAAGAGGAGTGAGAGAGAAAGAGACTGAAAACTGATGACCCTCCTTGATCTTGCGATCTAATACACCCTCTTGTAGACTCACCTGAATAAGAGAAAGAAACCATAGACTTCTAGGACAACTCCAATTATGGGCCAGCCAATCAGCACCACAAGCACTCCCCCCAGGAAGAAACTAGTTGCCTTCACTTTGTGTCTCTGGAAGAAGAACCTAAATGTGCGCTCCCAGCCAATGACAAAAGACAAACCTGCAACAAACAGTATCTACAAAGACACAGAAAGCGTTAGGCAACTTTATATTGATCTTAGGTTTGGCTCTGTGAAACACAAATTCATCTCGTATTTGTCACAGCATATTAACATCTAACTCACATTTCCAATGGCAAGAAGCGCTTTGTCGAAGAACAGAATCATACCAAAGAAAAGGAAAAACACCCCAAAGCCTGTCAGCCCCATCCCGATTTCTGTAGAAAATACAAACACAAATCTCACAGCTCAAACATCATTGTTCATTGTGCATTTTTTATTTAATTTGTATTACTTTTTACAACGTCAGGAAGATTCTAAAAAAGTTTAACTGATAGGCAACGTTGACTTAGTCCAGCTCATAAACCAGGGCAATAGGCCCATTTCTCATTCAATTGAGACAGCAGCAGCATCGTTACAGTAAGCTAGCTAGTCTACGTTGATGGCTGCTCACCAAAAAACAGTGTCGAGAGAGAAAAAAACTTACTTTGTGAATCCGTTAGCGAAATCATGTTTGCGCTAGTACACTTCAGTTGATTTTAAACAACACAAAATAGCTAAATATCTGATGTAACAGTTATGAAGTGCTTGTTGCTGGCACTGAGCGGAACAGAGGCTGGCGCCACGTCTTCCGGAACCAACCAACCACGCACTCACGCACGCTTGTCGACGTGAAATCTGCTGTTTCTGGAAGCTTGTGCAGCGACATGGCCAAAGCTATCTTTTTTTCAGTTCAGCTTTATTACATCTTATAATATTTACACTGAATCCCAATAATAATTTTATTTAATGATTCAGATTATTGTATTAAATTACAGTCCTTTCTCTGACATGGCCATTTTCTTGGGATATGTAGTTTTATGAGGTGGCTACATTTTGAACTACAGCACCCATGAACCCAAAACCAGGAAACGAAAAGCCGGAGTGAAAACAGAGGAAAGGGAAAACGTGTTAAAGTGTTAATTTTTATTCGCTTGATTAGGGATAAGACACAACGTCAATCAGAATGTGTAAGTTAGAATAAAGAACCTTAATGTCAAACTTTTGCAAGCTATTTGGAAAACATGAATGCCGGTTTTGCAATAGTTCTTGTTTTTGTTGGGTGCTGCAGTAACGTTGTATTTTTGGAATTACTTATAAGGTGAGTTGTCCTCCGTTGTTTATGTCACTAGCGATCTATCACATTGAGGTTTGGGATCTATCTTATACCGTGTATTTATCTTTTTTTTTTAACGTCTCGTAGCTATTGCTTGCTATGTCCTTGGAATTTAACTGGTGTGGTACAGTGAGTGCACATGATAACTTTGACAGGTTGCAGCATAGGCTGCAAAGACTTTGTTAAATCGTTTTTTCGTACACAGAGAGTTTCCTGGATGCGGCAACATAGTGACATTTGCTCAGTTTGCATGTATTGCTTTGGAGGGCTTTATCTTCGAGGCAAACTTTGGACGAAAGAAACCAGCCATCCCGATAAGGTATCATATACAGAGGCATAAGATGAATTGTGGAATGCCACCTGTATTTAGATTCTAACAGTTTTTTTCTATTTTTTCCAGTAACTATGTGATCATGGTGACCATGTTCTTCACTGTCAGTGTGATCAACAACTATGCCCTCAACTTCAATATTTCCATGCCATTGCACATGATCTTTAGATCTGTGAGTATTGTTATCCGTTTGCCTCCATCTTTCCTTAACCTAAATATCCAATATCACCAATTGCCAATGTGTTAACCTTCTTGGTTGGTTTTCTTATCTCTTTACAGGGATCTTTAATAGCTAACATGGTCCTGGGTATAATAATTTTGAAGAAAAGGTACTTGCTTTTTCTCACGTAGCAGAAATATTTCATAACCTAATTCTGCAATCATTTAAGTGCACATTACTGTTCCTGGCGTCTCTGCATACCCTGTGAACAATGTTGTGATAATGTCCATGCTTTGTCTCCCTGAAGGTACTCAACCAGTAAATATATGTCCATAGTCCTTGTGTCCATGGGCATCTTCATTTGCACCATTATGTCTGCCAAACAAGTGGTGAGTCTATAAATGGAGACTTCAGATATCAATACTTGTTACTTCATACAGTTCATAATTACTTGTGCAGAACAGTATAAGTTAGTAAGTAAGGAATATTTGTGTTCTATTATTCTTCAAATTTTTTTCTTCAGAACGTAGGGAATGAGGCCACAAACGAGGATGGTTTTAATGCCTTCCTACGCTGGCTTCTGGGTGAGTCTTTCCTCCAAGTGGTGCTTTCTTCCAAAATGACTTGCATTTACATTGTGAAAGTTGACCTGTATGTGCCTGGGTGTGTACTCCAGGGCATGTGCTAAGTAAATATATAGTTCAATGTCATTGGAAGTGGTAAGCTTCACCTTTGTATAGAGCCTAATTTGTGTCATCACTAATTCAACATTGTCATTATTAAACTTTATTCTGGCTTCTCTGTTTTTTTAGGTATTGGCATGTTGACCTTTGCACTTCTCATGTCTGCAAGAATGGGCATATTCCAAGAGACATTGTACAAGCAGTATGGCAAACAGCACTCGAAGGAAGCTCTCTTCTACAATGTGAGCAACCTTCTTATGTCCCCCACCTACCTTTAACCATGCATCCTTCTATTTGTGTTTTACTATATCACTTGAAATTATCACATTTCCCTGTCAGCATTGCCTTCCTCTGCCTGGGTTCCTTCTCCTGTCTACAGACATCTACAACCACGGTTTACTCTTCAGTCAAAGCAGTAAGTTAACACTGTTTTTCACTTGGGGGAAATCCAGAAGGAATTTTGTCGTAACGTAATTTAGTAAGTTATTACTTTATCTCATAACATTTAAGATACATTCTCAATCAAAGTAGTGAAAGCATAACTTATCAATTTGAGTATTGTGGAAATTAATTAGTTTGAAAAGTTAGGTCTGTGAGTGTCATTAGTCACAGAGGAAGTTGTAATCAGAGTTGTGCTGTAAACAAGATTTTGTTTTTCAGTTCCTGTAGAGGTCCCTGTGATTGGACAAGCTGTACCAGTGATGTGGATATACCTTCTGATGAATGTCATAACACAGTATCCTTGTGCTCAATTAATTAGAATGTTGTGCAATTGACCTATTCACCAGGGAGACACAATTGCAAAATATGTTCAGTTAAAATATGTTCCTTGTACAGAACTTAACCTATTTCCTCAGATACATTTGCATCCGTGGTGTGTTTATCTTGACAACGGAGTGTGCTTCACTCACAGTGACACTGGTGGTGACTTTGAGAAAGTTCCTCAGCCTCATCATCTCCATCCTGTACTTCAATAACCCCTTCACTGTCTGGCACTGGGTGGGCACTGCAGTTGTGTTCCTGGGCACTCTGCTGTACACAGATGTGTGGTCCAGCGTACGCACTGTCTTGCGTGGACCGGAGAAGAAGATGAAGTGATGTGCAACACTTAACATCCCACACTTGAGAGTGCCTCTATTCTGATGTACTGTACATGAATCCGTGTGGATCTGGGTGTTATATGGCCTGTTTATCCCTCTGCTGTAGGCCTAGACTTTAGGTAGTGACAGTATCATGTTGCTTTTTAAGAGTCATGTTTGTAAATGCATTTTTCCATTGTTTACACTAGTGATACCTTTCCACTAGAATAACGTGCACTCCATTGACTGAAAGCAAAATTAACAAAGATGTATTTTGTTAGTTTGGTTTGTTATGGGTGTGGAATATGTTTAATTGTTGGATAAGTATTTGCTATGAAGTTGTAATGCACAGAAAATTGTAATTATAGAGGTTATACTGTTTGGATGGAACATGCTGATGCTGTTAACATTGATTTGAAATCAGTGGAAATGTTCTATGCGGTGACACCGAGGCAATATCGCAGATGTATACAATATTGCATACATCTGCATTATTTGTAGGCTATAGCCAGAGCCATGTTGGCTGTAGCCAGAGCAGGCTACTGTGTCGGGTTTTTCTCAGGATATTTGGCAGGACGTATTTGTCACGAAGTATAACAAAACCCTGTCATTAAGTCATAGCATCATCAGTCTCTCCTAAAATAAAACATTTAAATTGACTTATGTTCCCTATGCATAGTATGGAAAGATAGAATGGAACATAATGTACGCTTTCATCACAGTTACGAATGAAGGTGGACCAATAGAAAACGTTAATGTTAAAGACCCACTTGTGTCAGCCAATGGTATTCGTTTTTGTTAACTCAAGTGGGAAGGGCACGTTTGCAGCGTTATGTGTGGGGTTGTCCAACTCTGGACCGAATGTGATATTGGCAGGTCCACAACCCACACCGTGGACGTTACCTATTAATAAACCATATATTTTAATAACATTATAGTTCAGAAATGGGGGGAAACAGCTCTAGTCACCTTTCGTTTGAAGACGATGTCGACCGCGGTGTTACTTTTGTGAAGGGCATTAGGGTGAGTGCCGATACACAAACTTATATTCAAGTGTAAAAATGCATAGATTGCCCTTCGGAAGTTTGTAGAGAGCACATCATTTATACATTTTACAGTTGTATACCGTTGTACATGTTAGCAGTTCACAAATCAAGTGAGCGTTAAAAAACGACATTGCAAATGATATATAGGCTATATGTGGATGATAACATGGCAAACAACACAATTTCCCTAGCCACACTGCTTTAACAGGGTGTGTGATGTAAGTTAAATATAGGCTAGACGTAGAGGACATGCATTCTGTATAAGAGGTAGCATGGCTGTCCTACTTTTGTAAATCTTTGTTTGCTATTTCATGTGGACAGAAGCTAGTTGTAGTTGCAATTCCACCCAAGAACTGCTTAAACATCCCCATTGCAGCTGGACTTCTCAATTATCTATACAAACACCCACCTGTCTAAGTGGGGGGGAAACAAGTGAACGTTTCCAAGTGATTGTATGAATACCATTATCTCTTTGTACAGCTATCAGACAAGGTCATCAATCGGATGAAAGAATCTGCAGGGTCCGTCTATCCTTGCACTCGGCCAACCCAACCTGATCCTGCAGCCCCCAGAACCACACTGACTCCCACAGTGGAACACCTAGTCCCCCTTCAAACACAGTTTTCTCCTCCATTTATTGCCACCTTGCCACCAACCCTCCCCCAGGAACCTGCTTCAACCTCAGCCCCTCCTGCCTCCATCCCACCCGCCCTCGCTACACCATCTTCAACTCCTGAACCAGCAAAGTTCACCCCACCTTCTCCTGTTAAATTTCATGTCCCTCCTCCTCCAATTGTGGCACTTCCCCCACTTGTAGAACATGTTGAGGCTGTACCCAAACCTTCCCCTCTTGAGTCTGTACCTAAACCTTTATCTCACCCAGTTGAAACAGTTGTTCCTATTACAGTTGTTGAACCTACAACCCCAGCTGTACCCATACAACATATGTGTCCCCCAACTGGAGTTTTTTTGGCTATTTCTGAACCTGTAGCCCTTCCAGCCCCTCTCCCTGCCCCTGTTGAACCTATAGTGCCCCCTACCCCAACCCCTGCCCTTGTTGAACCTGTAGTACCCTCTACCCCTGCCCTTATTGAACCTGTAGTCCTACCGACTATTGTTGAACCTGTAGTGCTACCTACTATTGTTGAACTTGTAGTCCTTCCTACAGTTTCTGAACCTGTAGTTCCACCAACTATTGTTGAACCTGTAGTCCTACCCACTATTGTTGAACCTGTAGTACTGCCTACTATTGTTGAACCTGTAGTCCTACCCACTATTGTTGAACCTGTAGTACTGCCTGCTATTGTTGAACCTGTAGTCCTACCCACTATTGTTGAACCTGTAGTACTGCCCGCTATTGTTGAACCTGTAGTACTGCCTACTATTGTTGAACCTGTAGTACTGCCTACTATTGTTGAACCTGTAGTCCTACCCACTATTGTTGAACCTGTAGTACTGCCCGCTATTGTTGAACCTGTAGTACTGCCTACTATTGTTGAACCTGTAGTCCTACCCACTATTGTTGAACCTGTAGTACTGCCCACTATTGTTGAACCTGTAGTCCTACCCACTATTGTTGAACCTGTAGTCCTACCGACTATTGTTGAACCTGTAGTCCTACCCACTATTGTTGAACCTGTAGTCCTACCGACTATTATTGAACCTGTAGTCCTACCAACTGTTGTTGAACCTGTAGTCCTACCGACTGTTGTTGAACCTGTAGTCCTACCTGCAATCCAACCTACAACCATGGAACCTGTTGCAGCCCCAAACCCCTCCTCTCTCCCTGCCCCTGTTGAGCCAGTCATTTCCTCTGTTGTTGAATCTGTAGTCTCGCCCTCGCTAGAACCTATTATTCTACCAATCCCTTCCGTTGTTGAACCCATTGTCCGGTCTCCCGCTATTGAGCCTGTAGACTTACCTTCACCGATAGAACCCCCATTTTCACATATGACTCTACCTTCACCTCCACCCCCTACAGAAGCGGTTGACCTCCCAACACCCCCTACACCGGTAGACCCTGTGTTTATTGCTGTTTCTCCACCCACTGCTCAACCCCTTCCTCCCCCACCTGCTGAGCCTATGGCTCCACCCCCTGCTACCCGAGTAGCAGCACCTCTACCAGAGCCTGACATGGAGCCTATGGTGCTCCCTCCCTCATGTCACTCTATGGCGGTCGCCACCCTGCCTACTGAATCCCCCATAGGTGAGACCCAGGTTCCCCCTCCACCAACAGAGTCTATGGTCCCCTCCCCAAGTGTAGAGTCCGTGATCACTTTCCCAGTACCCCCAATCATCGAGGAAGTGGCCCTTGTAGTGATCCCATCCCAGCCCGCAATAGGTAAGTCGGATCTCTTTTTCCACATAAGAGTGCATAAGGCCTCTGTTGTTATTCATGGTCACATTAATGCTGATGCTCATGTGAATGCTGTAACCACACCAGTAGGTTAGATAGTCACGTAGAACATTCTTAATTTGAGAAATGTCTCTTGTTATAGTGGACGAAGAGGAGCTGAGAAGATCAATCCAAGAGAAGCTGGTGAAAGGCTTTGAGAAAGAGATGAGCCAGAGGCAACTGGAGCTTCGCCAACAGTAAGGAGACGTATTACACTTTCATCATTTAACCTGAGTATCAATACTTTTCCCAATCAGAAAAGATCACGAAAGATTGTTGCATCAAGCATTGGCGTTCTATCTTTTGTCATGTGTAAGACATACACATGGCTGCCTGTCTCTGGTGTCTGTAGACTGGAGGAGGTGCAGGCCCAGGCCAGAGCTAAGGCTCAGCTGGCAGCCCAACTCCAGATCCAGGAGCAGGTCAAGAAGACTCTGGAGCTGGAGCAGGCAGCCCAGAGAGAGACCATGAAGGAGGCCATCATGAAGGAACGCATGAAAACAGAGGATGAAAGGCTCATGGCCCAGCTCTACGTAAGCATTGAGGGTCACATGGTCCAACTGTCTGTGTGTGTGTGCGCGCACACAAGAGTGTTTATTGATGCACTACATCTTATTTTCTATGCACACATATCCTTAATACTAACTGTGCATGAAAAATACTATCTTTGGTTTAGAGATATTTGCATTTGCTCTACTTATCTTGCTCTAAGATTTTTGTTCTTTACCTTCCGGCATTGTTTCTGTGGTTGTAAATCTAGGTCTGCTCGTGAAAATCTTGATGATCTTACCCTTTCAAGGGCAACCCTTATAACCCCTGCCCCCTAATCAGATTGCTGAAACTGTACTAGTTCCTGTTTCAAATTAAAAGCGCATCTTGGACGTTTTCTCTTCATCCGTTAAGATAAATCTCTGTCTTAACTTTCTCTTTCTTGTTCTGTACATTCCGTTTAGTGGATGGAACTAAAGGTAAGACACAAGAGGACTCTATGCATGAAGACTTTCCTTTCTTTTTTGTTCTCTGTTCTCATCCATAATAGTGGCTATACATGTACCAGATACAGTTTATAATCTCTGCTCATAAAAAGGGAAGAAAGAATGACAAGATCCTCTACACAATAGATGTTTATTAGATAGTGGGTTTATGGGTGTTTACCTTCCATACAGTGACCTTCTAGGTGATTCGATGGCCTCAAACATCAGACACATTACTTAGATAATAATGGTAAGGTATTGGTGTGTCAGCCCCAGTTTATTTAACAGATTAAGATTGTATGATGTCCTTCTCAGGCCCATAAACTAGACGAGAAAGAAAAGGAGCTGAAAAAGCAGGACATTCTCTTCAGGGAACATGTTGCCAAGCTTGAAGAGAAGGTAAAGCACACAATATCATACTCATGCATACACACAGATACACACAATGTCATGGTCAAATGTTTTTGTATTGTGTTGAATGTTCAATGTGTCCCTCTTGCCAAAAGAATTCCCAGTTCTACAAAGTCACCACTGAAAACTTCCAGCAAGGCTCAGCTGACACTCACAGCCGTTTTGCGTGAGTAGCAGTCTGCCGGGCCCTCAACAAGTCTCACATCTCATACCAGACCAACATAAGTTACAGAAAGGTGTGTTGACTTCTCTATCATTCTCCTTCCAGACGTGTTAATATTCAGCCAGTTTGCAGTGACCTGCAAAGTCAGATCCTCAAGTGCTACAGGGAGAACACAGGACAGACCCTCTCCTGCTCCAGCATCGCATCTGCTTACATGCAGTGTGTGGACAACGCCAAGCAGGTCTTACCTTTTACCCCACACCCTTTTTATGCTTGCAAATGATAATTAATTTTCCCCTTGCTTACCTGTAATATCCATATTTCTTCTTTGTCCTCGCTCTTTTCACCCTTAGCAGACACTAAATGAATACAATGTCAGAAGTAATAATACATTTTCTCTGTGCACCTACTGTATAACTTGCTTTCTGTTCATCAGTCCTCACTCTTCTTACCTTTCCCACTGGCCATTTAAATTTCTCTTTTCTTTTCCAGACTAAGTTAAGCACTGGAGGGTAATCTCAGGGCCATGTGTCAGGAGAGCCTTATCAATTCACCAATGGCATTACTGTTAGACCAAAGGGTAGGAGAACGGCGACATTATCCACATTCACCAAAGTCAATTTGAACAGCCCAGAGACAGGGCTCTGCAGTGGGAGACTGAAGCCTGCCTCTTGAGAGAAATTGAGGTAAAATGGCAGAATTGGCTACCACACTACAACATCATGTGGAACATGTTCTCTACTGTAGACTCATGTTTCTTGTACGGGCCAGAACACACAAATCCAATGGAAAATTAAGTGATTCTGTTATCATGTTCAACAGTACAGTTTAAAATGTACTTTTTTTGCATTGTTTAATGAATGGTGACGACTTGTGCCTTAATTGTCATGATACAACTTTAATTTCCCATTTTAAGATACAGTAATATGTCCCAGAAATGCATATATTTGTGTATTGTTACATAAAGTTTGGTATGAACTAATGTAAACCAACTTGGTCAGCACTGATCGAATATGAAAGAAATTAGGCATTGTCTGGTATTTGATCTTTGTTTCCTTTGGGAGAAGAGGAATAAAATTGTCTAAATAAACTACTGTAAAACCTGACATGTTGTTAGTGTCATAGAATTTTCAACTGCTCTCTAGACCGCCCTCCTGTGGACATCCATACTTTCACTGCAATAAACCTACACTATCAATTTATAGTAGACAATAACTGTCAACGCCATCCCTAGGATACAGAATGATTTGACAGATTTTCAAAGGAATGCCTTAACTTACTATGAATGCACTTCGTAGCCTACTGTTAAAAAGCTTTACAAAATTAAGGAGTTGAAGTAGTATCAATATGCTGTAACACGACGTTCTCGTAGTATTCAGTCACAGGCATTTTATATAAATAGAAAAGGTACGACAACCGTAAAGTAAAGCATGTAAACAGAACGTCACTTATGTAGCCTACTCGGAGAGTGCGTCAGGAGTTGCCTCTGGCCCTGACCACGCACAACAAAACCATCACCGCCTAGAACATTAATTGTGGTGAAGAAGACGCATACAAATGCCATCACGTCTGCCTTACAACGGTACCGAACCTTTCTGTCGTTCTTTTCAAAGAATGAAATGGGAGTATACCCCGAGAACATCAGTGATGTAAGTTAGTTATATTGTGTGTCCTAAATGCTTATACCGCAGGTAGCCTGTAAACTCGATAGGTTGGAATGAACCTGTTTGATCCTTTATAATAGGCCTACACTGTTTTAGAAAAGGATACCTATAAAAATAGTTATGTTTATATTTGTGTTACTGCGTGTCCTTGTAGGCCTACATGACAACTTTTGGTCGGGTCGTCCGCATTCCACATGATGTTGCGCAGATAGAATTTCTGGACCGACGGCGAACTGGGAAGCCCAGATTGAGAACGCGAGACAAAAGTAGGCTATCCAAATGTTTTTAAAAGAAAATCTTATAAAGTTGTCCAGGTTGTATTAGTTTTGGATCTGATTGCGCAATCACGTCTCGAAGGCTGTTGCATATTTTCTGTGCGGACTCCAGCTTGTAATGCTTTGAAACACTCTACTTACCGCCAATTGCCTTCATATCGCGCACATAATAATATTATTGAGAGACAGCAGTTTTGTAAAGTAGACTTTGCAAGTCAAATTCGGCACCGTCACTTTTGCCAATTTCTTCAACAATTTCTTAATTTAATACGTAGGGCCGTTTAATCTCTATTGTCGATGGAGGCAGTATAAAGCTAATATTAATGGACGTAATTAATAAGCGAAATAAATGTAGGTAATGTTAGTAGTAAAGGCGCACCACATGTGCTTTATGAGGATTGATGATAATATATATATATATATATAATTTAACTCACTACCTAACCTACACTATAGCTATTAACCCCATTAGGACACATTCTGGGTATCATGGATAGCGAAATACACGTAGGGGTTATCCAGTCTTGTTTTTGCATATCTTGAAGCAGGGGATGCCATTTAATTATGTTGCTAGGGTAAAGTCACTCGCACTCTTGACAGTGGTATTACTGATATCAACCAGCCACATATAGGCACATAAATCCCACAGCAAATAGTTTGCAAACATTCTGAAGTTGACATTAGAGTAGAACTACAGAGTTGAAAACAGCAATGACACACCAGGTGCACATTGTGACATACATGAGCAACAATCTCCCCCATTACGCTACGGATACACAGACTCTACTGAGTGCACTCCGCGTCCGCAAGGCAGAATGTCTGCGCTTGGTGTAGCCGCGGCGTAACTGTACAGCACTTTCCACTCTCATTACTTCTAACTTCCGAGTTTGAACTGTCAAATCTCAACATGAAAGGCTGCGTAGTGTATACCTTGTCACCAGGAGATGGCACTGTGCTTCAGATTGCAATATCTAGGCCTATTACTTAACTATTGTTTCATTCTACTGAGTCGCTCTGGATAAGAGCGTCTGCTAAAAGACTAAATGTAAATACATGACTAAATGTACGCCTGTGCTTTTAGTTGTTATTTTAGAATATTGACTGTCAGCAACACGCTTTCCGACGTGGAGGCAGAGTCTGGGGACATCGGGGGGGGCCCTTCTATCTCTGGGGCTGAGGTCGCCGAGGTGGTTGAAAAGCTCCGCGGTGGCAGGGCCCCTGGGGTGGATGAGGTCCGCCCGGAGTTCCTTAAGGCTCTGGATGTTGTAGGGCTGTCTTGGTTGACACGACTCTGCAACATCGCGTGGACATCGGGGACAGTGCCTCTGGACTGGCAGACCGGGGTGGTGGTTCCCCTCTTTAAAAAGGGGGACCGGAGGGTGTGCTCCAACTTTAGGGGGATCACACTCCTCAGCCTCCCTGGGAAAGTCTATTCAGGGGTCCTGGAGAGGAGGGTCCGTCGGATTGTCGAACCTCGGATTCAGGAGGAGCAATGTGGTTTTCGTCCTGGCCGTGGAACAGTGGACCAGCTTTATACCCTCCGCGGAGTCCTGGAGGGTACATGGGAGTTCGCCCAACCAGTCTACACATGTTTTGTGGATTTGGAAAAGGCGTTCGACCGTGTCCCTCGGGGGCTCATGTGGGGGGTGCTCCGAGAGTACGGGGTACCGGATTTCCTGATCGGGGCTGTCCGGTCCCTGTACGACCGGTGCCAGAGTTTGGTCCGCATTGCCGGTAGTAAGTCGAACTTGTTTCCGGTGAGGGTTGGACTCCGCCAGGGCTGCCCTATGTCACCGATTCTGTTCATTACCTATATGGACAGAATTTCTAGGCGCAGCCAGGGTGTTGAGGGGGTCCGGTTTGGTGACCTCAGGATCGGGTCGCTGCTTTTTGCGGATGATGTGGTCCTGTTGGCTTCATCGGGCCGTGACCTTCAGCTCTCACTGGAGCGGTTCGCAACCGAATGTGAAGCGGCTGGGATGCGAATCAGCACCTCCAAATCTGAGGCCATGGTAATCGACCGGAAAAGGGTGGAGTGCCATCTCCGGGTCGGGGAGGAGATCCTGAACCAAGCGGAGGAGTTCAAGTATCTCGGGGTCTTGTTCACGAGTGAGGGAAGAATGGAGCGCGAGGTCGACAGGCGGATCGGTGCGGCGTCCGCAGTGATGCGGGCTCTGCATCGGTCCGTCGTGGTGAAGAAGGAGCTGAGTCGAAAGGCGAAGCTCTCTATTTACCAGTCGATCTACGTTCCTACCCTCACCTATGGTCACGAACTATGGGTAGTGACCGAAAGAACGAGATCGCGAATACAAGCGGCCGAAATGAGCTTTCTCCGTAGGGTGTCCGGGCTCTCCCTTAGAGATAGGGTGAGAAGCTCGGTCATCCGGGAGGGGCTCAGAGTAGAACCGCTGCTCCTCCGCGTCGAGAGGAGCCAGCTGAGGTGGCTCGGGCATCTGATTAGGATGCCTCCTGGACGCCTCCCTGGTGAGGTGTTCCGGGCACGTCCCACTGGGAAGAGGCCCCGGGGAAGACCCAGGACACGCTGGAGGGACTATGTCTCTCGGCTGGCCTGGGAACGCCTTGGGGTCCCCCAGGAAGAGCTGGCGGAAGTGGCCGGGGGGAGGGAAGTCTGGGCCTCCCTGCTTAGGTCGCTGCCCCCGCGACCCGATCCCCGGACAAGCGGCAGATGACGACGACGACTGTCAGTGTCTGCAAAGCTCACACTTGTACCATTTGTGTATATATTTAATATATGATCTATTCTACAAAAAAGCTATTTCGAAGCACAGAATCACGCAGTCATAGTGTCTGTCTGGACAGAGTTAAATACCTCAGTCTGTCTGAGCCACACCCAGATAACTTCATGGATTCTGTTAAAGCTGTCCAAAAACACAATGGTTCTATTTGCATTCACTGACTGGTCACTTGGCATGCCTCCTAAAGAGTAATCGTTTTTGCAGATTCTTGATCCAGCAGACCTGACATCAGAACAATCTGGTTAGTCTACTGCTTAAGTGAATGTACAAAGTCAGTGCCATGTTCAGTCAGGCATCAAGGTGTTTTTATACTTTGATTGCCATTACACCATGGCCTGACAAAGAGAAACTGTTTAAGATAAGGCTTGTCACTGCATGTGCATCTGTGTCTCTGCGTTTCAGTCTTTCTACAAACTTCAAGTGCAGCAGCCTTTATTTCAATAAGTGACAACAAGGGAGAGGACAAGTTAGCTGTAGCCTGAGTGCAGTGAAAGCCAGAGCAAGCGGAAATGATTGACAATCAGCGCAATTTTGTGGAGTATCGGGTTCTCCCATTCCCTTTATGGCACCTGTCAGAAAAGCTTTTCAGGCACTGCGGCAAGTCAAGTATTGGTCAGTACTTTTAATATTAACTATTACAGTGGGTGGCTGCTGTTGTCAAGAATGTTGTGGGCCATATTGTTGCAGACTGTTCTTTTGGTTCATTTGTGTTCTACCTCACCTGAACACAACAAAGATCATGTATTTTAGACTCCTTCTGTGCTTAGGTAAAGGTTGGAGCTGCCCATTATACAAGCACCCCCCCCCCCCCCCCCCCCCCCCCCCCCCTCCACCCTCTTAAGTGTCGCTACTAGTGATTGTTACCAAGGAGGCTTCTGTGATGTGGAGACCTGTCGAGGGGGAACTCTTACAAAACAATGTTTGTGTTGCCTGGTCCTCAGAGCTCTGTAGAGAAACACAGGAATCAGAATCCAATTCTCTAGCTCCTGAGGCTCTCTGTGCTGTCTTTGAATGCCTCTGCATGCTGTGTTACAATTAAGTTGAGTTAATTCAGTTTGTTGTTGTAGAATTATCAAACAAGCTAGGAGATAGAGCTTAAGACGTATGTCACTGTAGGTTTAGCGGAAGTAGAAGAAAACAAGGAAATGTTTACCTGTGCGTGTGTTTTTACATGCCATAAGAAAGAGGCCTTCATTTGGTTCCAGATGCCACAGCTGGTTTTGATTGTGCAGGCAATGAACTGGGATAGCCAGGATGTTGGGTGGTGGGTGGAGATGGTTTGCGGCGTGGTTGACATCCAGACAGTCATTCCACTTTACTGTTACAACAGCACACAGACAGAACAGAGGGATGGGCAGAGTGACGGTGGAAGGTAAGAACACCATTGATGGGATCCATGATCGAACGCTTATTTGCTCCACTTGGTGAATGACAGGTGTAGGAAGAGGGACTGGAGGCAATCGTGCCTTGAGGCTGAATGACACTAGTTAGTGTTGGTAGGGAACACATCTGGGTAAGAGATCATGGTTGTGGCACCGTGAGGAAGAGAAGAAGGAAGGAAAAAGGGTGACTCATCTTGTGGTCAGCCAACTGGTGCCTGTGAGGGTATGTGTGTTTGGAACCATCTATGATTTGACTTCAAAATATCTCTGTTTCCTGTCACATGAATGGAATGAGGCAGCACAACCCTTGTCTTTTGAGTGTTTCCCTCTCACCTGCCATCAGCACACAGATCTAATTTCTTCCTCCTGCTTCCTGGGACTTTCCCAGTCAGTGCGGTCATGACATGGTGAAATTCATGGGCATATTATGTAAGCAGCAATGCGTCACTGCATAAGTACAGAGTATTTGACAGGCTTTAAGAAAGGTAGAAAGAAAGTTAAAAACAATCTTAATTAGTTAATATTTTGCTAAGTAAGTCACCATATGATTCTGGAGCTGTTCAATTCGACTTCATGTACAAAAAACTGTTTAATGGCTTGTTTAGACTGGAATGAGATGGGTACTTTTTCCCTGTGTGTGTGTGTCTGTGAAGAAGTGAGTAAGGAAGACAGTGTTGACTCAGAGCATGAAAATGGTGTGTCACAGTAGCACTCACTGTAAAAGAGGGAAGGCAGAGACTATACAGCTCTCACTGGTACCTAAAGTACAGTCCATAGCCTCTACTGCTCAGTCACTCCACGGTCTCCCACTGAAGCAGACCGGCAAGATAACTTTCACGTATAATGGAACTGAACAGGTATGTTGGCTTGAGACTGTTTTTCTGTGGATGTGAATCTGTATGTTTTATGATAGTCTCTTCATTAATATGTGCTTTCCAATAATATCCCTGTATGTGTGAAGATGTTGACTTTTTCTAATTTTATATAGCAGTGTTTGCATATATACTGCACATGTTCTACTATGTAAAAATGGCTAAGCATGGATTTTCAATGTTGAGTAACCTTTTATTATATTTTGTGACCTGTGATTATTCGTGTTGACATTGATGGGGTCAAATAGTTGAGGGTTTCATCAGAGACTTTGAACATTGTGTTGCAATCAGTTGTCATGCCAAGAGACTGTAAATAATTTCATATTCTCAACCATGTACTGACAAGTCTGCTAACTGGGTTTTCAAGATTTTACAATCTCTCATATGTGAGTGTAGACACACGAGTGCACGACCATAAACACGAACAGGCTTCTGCTGTGGGTGAACTGGGGCTGTATATGTGATTCTGTGTTTTTGATAGAGCAGTGCACTCCTTTCACTCAGCCCTACATAAGCACAAAGAAAGTGTCTGGAACATATACAGTAATGTATTCAAGGACATTAAGGATGATCTCATATCGAATTATATTTTGAACATGACTGCTCCCTCTCTCACTCACACTCACACGCTGGCTGACACATCTTTTACACACGCACCTACACACACATTCACCTCTTACCGCTCTCATTTTCTGCCTCTTACCAAATTCCATTGAGATTTACATTTACATTTAGTCATTTAGCAGACGCTCTTATCAAGAGCGACTTACAGTAAGTACAGGGACATTCCCCCCGAGGCAAGTAGGGTGAAGTGCCTTGCCCAAGGACACAACGTCACAACGTCGGCGGGGAATCGATCCCGCAACCTTCTGATTACTAGCCCGACTCCCTCACCGCTCAGCCATCTGACTCCCTGGTTTTCCAAGAGATTTTCATCTCTTGGAAAATTAAAATCCCATCCTAGGAAAATTTCCATCCTCGTGTCTGTAATAACTGATTTCAGGTTGCTATTGTATTGTGAATACGAGGACACTGTATGTCTATCGAGAGTTTTGTTTGTCTCTTGAATATCTATAGTGTATCTCAGTGCCAGGTGTCTATATCTGGAAGCTGTCTATACCTGGAAGCTGTCCTACATTGTCAAGGTGGGTAAATATAGCTGCAGCGCTTCCTGAAACCTCATTCTGTCTCATTTCTCCTGTCTCTGTAGTTTTGTATAGTCACTGATCAACTACACGCATGGGGAAAGTTCAGCTTCATTGACGACTGATTGGAACATCCTGCCGTGCAAGTGTAACAATCACATGCATGCCAGAATTTATTTTGCTTGTTTCGCTTTATTATAATATATATTTTTTCCATCACATTAACAAGGATGCACACAAATGGACAGTCACCTCTATGTCATTATACAGCTTTCCCAAGGGTTTTACAGAAAAATTGTAAGCTTTCAGAATTCATGTATTTATGACTGATCTGACACAATGATAGTCTGTGATTCATTTTATTCAGTGAAGTGGAGTAGTTGCCATGGTGCTTTGACACACTAACTCAAGTGACATTGACAGGAGAGTGGGGGTGGAAGCTGGATAGGAGAAGGATAGGCTAGGTTTCAATGTCCTGGTTAAGAGGACTGGGATGGTTTTCTCCTGCCTGGCCTAGTGCCCAGACACTTACTGGGTTTCTGTACAGAAAAGGTTCACCAACAGCTTCCTGCTCCCATTAGCCTCCTCTCTCTCAGTCAGTATCCTCAAGAGTGGCTTGGTTGGTAGATGGTGCTGACGTGTCTTCTCATCCCATGCAAGGAGGAGAGAAATAGGATTCTTGTTCAGAATATGCCCAGTAAGTCTAAATAAGAATGAAGAGGATGAGTTCCCAGGTCATTTAGAATAGAGAGATTTAATTTCCTTTTGTCTTTGTATAGAACATTTGAAATTATAACTTGCCCTGTGTTTTAAGTGTATAATATCTGTGTGGAATAATACAGGAAGGCTATTAGTCATAGTTGGAATTTGCCACACCCTATCAGTGCTAATTTACAACAATAGGCTATTGTAGGCTAACTGAGCTCACTGCAATCTCTCCCTAGTCTAGTATATTATAACCGCATGTCTACAGAAAATATCTTATTTTAGGACATTTTGTGTAAGCACTCTGGACTGTAAATGATTGTGCATTATAATTGTCAGACAATTTCTCTGGGATGGCCCTTGTGACTTATAACCTCTATCAGCAGATAGTCATCTAAACATGCACAGACACACGCACATGCTTGAACACGCTCACACCCACACACATACTCTCTCTGTAGCTCTCTCTCTCTTCAATTTGGACACACACACATCTCTATAAGGCAATAGCCATTGCTATGAAGGATAATTGCTCTATAGACTGTATGCCCGAAGCATGAACCCACTGCGGCAAGCTAAGGAACATTAACTCAGACGCCAACCTGCCGCACACCAATGTACATTAACCTTAAGATGGGAAAACTGTAACCATATAAAGGCAACATGACTATAGGCTATAAATGAACTAAACCAGGGTCACATTACTTCAATTTTTTCCCAAATAAATGTCGGACTAATGGTTTCAAACCTATTCTTCAAAATAATTTGCATAAATTATAGGAAGGTCCAATTTCTAAAATCTACTTTTGGCATTATACCGTATGGTGCATTTGACAAATTTAACCTTAAATACAAATTCGTTTTTATGAGTTGACCAGAAGTGGAATACTACTACTAGTACTGCTACAACTACTACTAGTACTGCTACAACTACTACTACTATTACTACTACTACTACTACTACTCCTGTCCCTGTGTTGCCAGGTTTGCAAGTTAATAACAAACGTCTGTTCTGGCTCTGATTAAAAAAATGATACAATGCCCTCTGCTGGACAACAGTGGTTTGGTGAAACAGGAGGACTCTTCTTCAACTGCTGCCGTAAACATGGTAACCTGTGACCTCCCTTCTCAGTACATTTATCTCAACTGTTAATCGTATATAATAGCCCCGATGCCTTAGATTAAGAAGAACTCTACTCTACTACGTTTCTTCCCATTGGCACTTATTTGCTTATCACAATGTATGCTCATGTTTTGGCTGCCCGCAATGTTTTGTGGCTATCTCGTTGTTTATGAGCATTGACCTATGCACTTTTTGTAAAGATATCTCTTGGAAGTCACTTTGGATAAAAGCGTCAGCTAAATGAATACATGTAAATGTAATGTACATGTATTGTGCTCTAAGTGTACAGGTCACCATACACAGAGCAGGAGCAAACTGCACTCAAAGGCTGGTTTCCTATGGTGGTTTAGATGTGTTTTGAGTGTCTAGCACCATATGAAATCAGTGCTGTGGGGGTGGACAAACAACACATGGAACCAAAGTATCATTAGAAAATGGCGATGTAATCACAGTACCTCCTCCCCTGATAATAGCCTTGCTTCTTTCACTCATATCGTATTATCATTAATATCTCATTATTATCTTCTTTCAGATCTATTCTAAATGCAATTTAATTACATAGTTTCATTTCAACTTGCAGTGTTAGTACTTTTCAAAAGTCTCTAGTCAAAAGGCTAGTCTTGGTCTTTGGGCGTCTCCCCCACACTCCTGACCTCCATCTTTTACTTCTACTCTTAGAAAAGATCATCAGTTTCCTCTGGACATGAGAGCACTCTGGGCTTTCTAGCACCGTTTAAATAAGTTATAAAGTCTGGGGATCAATCTGACACAATGTCGATGTGTTAATCAGTGTATGAAATTACTTAACTGCTGTTTTATAATCTTAATGCATTTTGACAAGTTACAAAGTCAATCTTTTTTACCTGTACCATATATAAAATTGTCATTGAACATTTTAATAAATACTTTAAACCTGACTTGTGTGAAGGACTCCTTCATTAATTAGGTCCAGTGTGTGTTGACCCTGAACTTCTGCCTCAATATATTTTATTTATTATATTTAATGGCTCGTTGTAAAATCCTATTAGGAAAACATAATTATGAATTTACATGTCGTATCTGACAGCATGGTGACCTGATGGATTAGAGGCATGCCATGTCCTGTCTGACATGATCAAGTCGCTCCTCCAGTGAACTCAGAAACTACATTTCAGCTGACAGATGGGTATCCTGATGAAATGGGAATGGATGGCCTTGCAGAGGTGATTACATTTTCATGAAGGACAACCACAGTCCAAGGAGCCAATCACTTCCTGCTTGATGGATCGCAGCCTAACCATACGTTGAGTCTATGATGAGGTGGATGGAGGGAGGTCACATGACTATCAACCTTTGGAATGTTGAGGCTCCACAACAATGCAGGAGTGATTAACCCTTGTGCTAACTTCGGGTCACAATGACCCGAAGGTTCACAACGACCCATCATTGTACTGCGACAACTATGCCCGATACAAAAACAAATAAAAAGTATTTAATTTTAACCCTCGCGCTGTGGGGGGTGTGAGACAGCCCAACGGTTTAAAGAACATTCTTCACTTTATTTTTGTATGAGGTAAAGTTGTTGCAACATGTAGGGGGGTCACAATGACCCGAAGATAACACATAGGATTAAAATGTTCACTAGAGTGCCAGTGCATAATTTCATAATATGCTTTGTTTGTTCTTGTTAGAGCATGCAGAATTTGTCTGCTTGGTGCAATTAATAATGCAGAGAGAACGCCAGAGCAGCCTTCAAATTACGTAATCAAATATTCCACATTTTATCTGTCATTGTGTTTCTCTGCCGTTGTTTAAAACAGTAAGGAGAACGCCTCAGTATTATATGCAAATGTACATCATGCAAACAAATGTAAAGTAGTATGAGAAAGCAACAGTCCTGCATACAAGCATCCTTATGTAATATTCATAGGGTATTTTGATTTCCCTATCCCATTTATGTTGTTATTTGATTGTCAGATATGTTTCTGAGTGAAAGAAATGTCCTTGAATTCAGTGAGAGAAATGTATTCAACGAGAACAACATGTTCTCCATTATCTCATAAATCGAACATTGTTTCTTTTTTGTCACACCAACAACCTCGGGGTCTGAATGTTTAGAAGGGTGCCCTGTCAGACTTGCTTCTTGGATCATTAGCCTACAATACCTAGTTCATAATATGAAAAGTCCAGTGTTGGAGGTATTGAGAGATGTGTGTTCTTGATTTGACTGTGATTCTTGATTTACATTGTGTATCAATGCCTTTATTAATGTGCAGTTCATAAGAGGCATCCCCATTCTAAATGTTTTATCTAATATTATGTCACCTGGGAACCAGTTCGGATTTGTTCATGTAGGCCTATAAAACAATTGGTCAGAAGAAATTCACATGCAGGCATGTCTCACATTTTGGGCCATTCAAAGTGTCTTGTTTGTTTGGTGCTTGATAATTAACTTTAATTGGAGCTTATCGTGGTTTTGAAACAATACTTCCAATAGCGCATTCTCTTAACATTAATCAATTATTTTGTCTGCAACCTTTCTTCCCACGCCTGTTAAACGGTGGTCCTACACACTAGTATCAAATTTGACTGCATTGTATTATTAATGTCCGTTAGCAGAAAGAGCCAGATAACTGTTTAAACACAGTTCATAAAACATTTACAAGATATTTATTCTCGTGGTTTTCTATGTCCGAGAAGAAATGCATAACGGTGTAAGTTTTTTTGCATTCTGATACATACTCACATTCACATAATCAGCCGGTTTGGTGTGCAAATCATGAAATCCTCGAGCCCTGTTCCTATTGGTCATTTCTCAAGTTCCGCCATATTCAAACTTCCGCCGTCATGCGTCTACCGTCCCAAGATTTTTATCTTCGTCGTATTGTTTTTGTAAGGGTTTAGTTTACCAGATCCATGCCATACTTGAATCTGAATTTTTGATTTTTACCACACACAATTTCTCAAATGGAGGAAAAAGAGGAAGTCGACTCTATTGCAGGGAAAAAGATGAAACGCCGTAGAGTGTTTTCAACCAGGCCTTCTACCGTCAACACGGGTTCCGAGACATCCCCCGACTCGGCAAGGATCAACTCCAAAAAGTAGGACACTGTTGGTCTAGTAGCTTTTGATGTTTTATTTATACATTAGTGGCGTAGAGACCGCGATAACACGTCTGTTAACGACAGTTAGGCTATCGTTATCTCTAATGTGTAATTTTAGTCGTGAGAGTCACCGTTGACAGAACATAACTAACGCTAGTTGCATGTGATTTGATGTTATGGGGATGTCTTTTTCTAGTCATGGCCCGAGGATATGATAACATTGTTCCCTTTATCAATGTTCCTTATTAGCCAACTCTTTCCTGGAGACCTTGAAAGAGCAATTATATTTCTTCCTACACACATGCCGAACTCTGCAAATTCCCCAACTACTAATACTAAAAATGCCATTGTATTGACAATCATTTTAGTTATTCTGTTGTATGCTCATGCCATACATCCAGTCATATTGTATTGCTGGTATGTCATAGTAGAAACGGTTGAATTAAAAAAAAGACCTTAGAAAATGCTTTATTGCACTTCATATAGACCTCCACTGCAGAGGGGTAGTTCCTTTACCTTCCTAACACCAGGGACACCATGGGATTTCAGTCTGGTGAGTAGAGGCCACACACAAAATCAAACAATAGACCTAGGCAAGCACATAATGTGTGCTACATTGGTGTACTCGTGGATAAACACAATTTCATAAAACATGTCTGGCTATTGACTTTTTATCAACTTTTGATGATTTCTGAAACAAAGCATCACGTATTTCTCCACAGAAAAGAAAACGCAAAGAGAAGGACGATGACACTGTCAGTCTGTCCAGTTTTGACCTCAAGGTAAGAATCAATTCACAGTTATGACCATGCAAAAATAACTCTATTTGGCACTCATTACACCATGTCCTCTTTATAGATTGACAAAGCCTGAATAAAATAAAAGTATTTTTACAAAAAATAGGAGAACCTGTTGTTACCTGTGGAAATGCAACAAATAAGTGCTCATGCGACATACGCAAGTGCTCTAATCTGCCTGACTGAGTCAGGTAGCAAGTGACGTTAGTCATGACTCATGAGTGCATTTGTGGCCCAGGATAATCTCTTTGTCTGTAAGATGGTAGGCTCTGTGTTTGTTATGCTTTGATAGAATGGAAGTACAGAAAAGTAGTGTCATAAATGATCATACAATCAGACATTACTTAGTGTGATACAATGTGATAAGAGTACGGTCTCCCCCACCCAGGAACCTAGTGTCAAGCGTGTCCGTCCACTGGGAAGAGTGTCATCACTGGCCAATCTGATCTCCCCCTCCAAGAATGGTGCAGTCCGACGCTTTGGTCAGACCATCCAGGTAGCTACTAACTACATAACTCTGCCAGAAGTTAGGCTCCCAGATAGCATCCAACAAGGGTCACCAGTACTAGATATTTTCTAACAATCTGCCTCTGCCCCCCCCAAACCAGTCCATGTCCTTGCGTAGTGATGGCAAGTCTCCAAGCATGTCCCAGAAGTCCTGCAGCAAGGCAGTAGCCCAGACTCCCACCAAACGAAGGAACAGCACACTGTGGTCTGAGAGCCTAGATGTCCATCAGAAGAGCACATATTCCACCAAAGAGATCAAGAGACAGGAGGTACTGCAATTTGTTGTGGTCATAATTATAGAACATTGTACCTTAATCCACAATGGACAGTTGCTTCTTATGATAAACTCTGTAAAGACTTGGTGATGGATCATGATGTATACTTGTGCTTCCCTTTTAGGCCATTCATGAACTACTCAGAGGGGAGCAGGATCTCATTGAGGATCTCCAAATGGCAAGAAAGGTGTTAACCTCAAATTATTGGTAAAATGGGTAAATCTAGCTGTACCAAGGTGTATAGGTGTATAACCAACATGGTTTTGCTTGTCAACAGGCATATCACGACCCTATGCTGAAGCTCTCCATCATGACAGACGAGGAGCTGGCAATAATATTTGGAGATCTGGATGCTTACATCCCTTTGCATGAAGGTGAGTTTTTACCACATGCTATTCCACCATTTAAAGGCAGAATTCATTTTTTAACACTGACACATGTATCCTCCCTATAGATCTGTTGACTAAGCTTGCTAATGGAACAGGCCCCAATGGAACAGTAGGCCAGATTGGACAGATAGTCATAGACTGGGTAGGTATCAGTTTTGCTGTGTTTCTTTAGTATTAGCACATTCGGAACTTGTCAGAATCTGTTTTTCATGATCTTTTCTTTTTCTTCTTTTTTTTTTTACAGTTGCCTGGGCTGAATGCATACAAAGAATACTGCAGTAACCAGCTGGCAGCCAAAGCTCTGCTGGACCAGAAGAAGCAGGACCGCAGAGTCCATGACTTCTTGCAGCGATGCCAAGAGTCGCCTTTTAGCAGGAAGCTGGACCTGTGGAGCTTCTTGGACATTCCTCGCTCACGCCTGGTCAAATACCCCCTACTGCTGAGGGAGATCTTGAGACACACCTCACCAGAGCATCCTGACATAGCCTGTCTGGAGAGAGCAGTATGTTCACTCAAATACACACTTGCATTCCACTCGTCAAAATACTTCCATACTCATATACATTATATGTTATACTGATAATCCCTGGTCAGTTGACGTCAATTCATTATGAGCCCTTTGTGAATTCTGAAAAAGATTGAACTTTCTGTTTATGTAATACTGTCATTATAGATTGTTATAATCCAGGGAGTTCTGTCTGACATCAACATGAGAAAGGGAGAATCTGAGTGCCAGTACTACATTAATAAACTGGAGTACCTGGATGAGAAGCAGAGAGACCCTGTCATTGACAGCTGCAAGACGCTTCTGTGTCACGGAGAACTGCGTAATAAGAGTGGCTCGGTAAGCAACTTCCTCTATTACACTCAGCCACACGCAGGTTACAGTGTTACCCCACAATTTGCAAATAGTACATTGGAAATTGTACATTTGGAGAAATAATTGTTTTTAATTTGTTTCTTACAATCAAAGTCACAATCTATCTCTGCATTGTATTCCAGAAACTGCATGTATTCTTGTTCTCTGAGCTACTGGTCCTAACCCGGCCAGTGATGAGGAATGAGAGGAGCTGCTTTCAGGTGTACCGGCAGCCCATACCAGTCCGGGATCTGGCCCTGGAGGAATTGCAGGATGGGGAGATCCGAATGGGAGGCTCTTTCAGGGGAGTTCTTAGCAATGGAGAGAAAGGTGAGCAGGAATCGGGTCCAGGGTGCTGTGCTTCCTAATAGTTAAAGGGAAATGGAAATCCATTGCTCATCCTTCTGCTGTGGCCTGTAACTCTGATATTATTTTATTCATGTTTTTTTTTTTTTTGCTCCCAGCCAAGAACATTTTCCGTGTGCGTTCCATGGATCCATCCCACGGCCAGTCCCACACCCTCCAGGTCAATGATGTCTTCCACAAACAGCAATGGCTCAACTGCCTGCGCAGTGCTATTAATTTACACCAGAAGTCTCATCCCACTGACCACAATGAGTCTATCAGTGTTGAGCGACACTCTGCAGTTATTTCTGATGAAGTTTCAGGTGAGAACTGTCCCCAGTTCTCTGAGCCGAACCCTTGTCCTCAAACCCCTTCCTCAAACTCCTCTTCCCTCAAACGTAAACTGTACAGAAAGTGCAGTGGTAGTTCACTGGGGAAGAGGAAGGAGACAGGAGTGTAGGTACCAGATCTACACTGAATCTGTACAGGCGCTTTTGAGACAAGCACTTGAACAATGTTTTGATTTGTATCTTGGACTTATTCTTGTGTGCTAGACTAGTATATTTCCATTGCATACCTATTTTGTAGTGGTTTTGCCATAGCACAAGCTTGTCGTTAGTGATGGCACTGGAAACTATTTAGCTATGTAAAACCCCCCCGTCCAGTTTGTGTGGTTTATTGTCCCATCAAAGTGAATAGAATTGTCTCAGTACAGACCTATTTGTAGCTTACAAGGGAATATTCACACAGCATGTGCCAATGTGACTGAATTAATGTTTACAGCAGTTTAGTGAAAATATTTTTGCTCAAATGACTAACTTTGTTTCTTGTATTCATAGCATTGTTTAGAACTCGTGTAATGTGGTAAGGTCATTGTAGTTTACATGTAACTCTTTTCCACAGTCCTTGATTAATTGCTGTCCGTCCTGCAGGTGTGGTCTATTGGATGCTATTGAGATCACAAAGGCTTTGGCCATTTCTCTTTTTAATGCAGCAGCTAGTGTTCTTGATCTTCAGCCAGTAGATGTTATTTACAAAAACATGTAAATAATTTGTCAGATAAAGGATATCTGGAGAAAAGGGAGATAAATGCTGGGAAAAGTTTGTGTTTGTGGGGTCAGTGACAGGGTGTGAGGTCTGTGAGTTAAGAATGGTTTCTATGAAGGTTCACTTGGTTGTGGGAATAACGAATGAAGCGATTACCAGAACAAAGATCTGACATTAGACTACATGTGATGACGGGATAGAAAAAGAAACGCTGTAAAACTACCTGTATGTGTGAAGACAAATCGAAACAATAAAGAAACCAATTTGGGATTTGAAGTTTTCACGTTCCTAAATGAAAGGCTCAGTGTTAAGAGATAATGGTTGAGTGTAAGATGATGTTGTGCATTGTATCCAGCATGCATATTTTCTTTCAGGAAGCAGTTAATCCTGAAAGGCACCAAGAATATCCGCAAACCTGACAATCTTTTGAACACGCTACAATATCCCAAACTAGTTTTTGTTTTGTACATTTAGAGTAAGTAATTACAATAGTTTGTATTATTTACATAATGAACATATACATATTAATCAAAATAAATCACTTTCAATATTTACAAATAATTACAGTCCAAAACTTAAACTTGCTTGGTTGACTTGAGGTTTCTATAAATTTCTGCAAAACAGGCTTAATAAACCAAATATAAGTTGTTTTCCTCACAACATGATAATATGAATATAAACTTGTTAGACTAAAAAACATTTTCTACAGTTTGGTGCAGTAGCAATATTTAGTCTAGCAATATTTAGCCCTGTCGGGGGCTACAGATCTATCTCCTTATCTGCTGTCATACATTTGCATCCCATCACCTGACTGGTGTAACAGTAGTTGGCTGAATTGAGAGCAATTGTTTATGGTGACCATGACAGTGCTGAAAAATATCCCAACTACTCGCTTCTACTGTATCCATGTTTAGCCATTAGCAGCAGTCGGGACATTTTAACCTAACGTCCTTCATGGGGAGATGAAGATTAAGGGAGATGTATTATAAGTAGTAGTATTCCACAGTGGGAGGTGTGTAGGAAAGGAAACTAATCATCCGATTGGGCAACCCCAGTTGGGACACGACGTCCAGAGCTCTCGTGCCCAGAGCCATTCTGAGAGCCACCCTGCTCATTTGCTGTAAACTGAGGGGAGTGTCTGAGGAAAGGGGAGAACATATGATACGGAAGGCTTAAGAAATACAGTGCAACAGACTGGGTACACAACAATCAGTGAGTCTAATTAATGTAAAGGGATAGAATGCATTAACTCACTCTCATAGAACTCAAGGCAGAGATTGGAGGGAGACCTTTGACTGGTGTAGTGGATGGGCTTTTTGCCCAGGTTGTCCCTGGAATACACATGCGCTCCAAACTCTACCAGCAACTCAATCAGGTAAATGTTATTTACTTTGGCCGCGTGATGGAGTGCAGTCTCATGTCGCTTGGCAGCATTCACATTTGCACCTTGGAAAAAGAAAACATTGAAAAGGACCTATTCATTTAGACCTTCAGAAAGTTATTCAAAAAAGGCTGTGCATTTAGGTTTTTATATGAACTAAGCAAAGCATGAAGACCCTATACCTGCATTGAGAAGCACCTTGGCGCTATCATAGTCTTGCCTGGCACATGCGACGTGTAGTGGTGTTCCAAAGTGGCAGTCAATAGCCTCCATGTGTGCCCCCTCATCAATCATAAGCTGAACACAATCTGAATTGCCTGTTGTACACAAACAACATACATACACCTATTACAGGTTAGAGTGTGGTGATAAGTGTTGCTGCTAAATGTTGTCATCAAACAACATTACCTCCCATGCAGGCCTCATGAAGTGGTGAGAAGGTGAACATTTGAGGGTTGACTGTTGCTCCATGTTCCAACAGCAGTTTTATACACTCCAGGCTGCCAGCTGCACAGGCATCACAGAGTGGAGTGCTGCCGTCTATGTTGCGTGCATCCACCTGTGACATCCATGACAACTGTGGCTGTTAATCAATCTATTTAACATCTAATTCTGAACTCTCGTTCCTCACTCAAAATTCAAGTATCTCACACTGAGAGAACCAGTGTCACTAATTATGTTCTGATGCAGACGTACCTTGGCACCAGCATCCAGCAACAATCGGACACACTGGGTCTGGCCCTGTATGCAGGCCTCATGGAGGGGAGTGATAGAGTCCACAGCCACAATGTTGACCGCAGCTCCAGCTTGGATCAGCTGCTGGAGCTGGAGCACTCTGCCCTCTGCAGCTGCCTCATGCACTGCAGACCGCTCAGTCCAGAACCCAAGACCATGAGCTGCAGACAGGGGAAAGTGGAGAATCAAATGGTGACTGGCCAGCAAAGCATCAAGCACTAACAGAGCCGTAAGATAAATAATTATCTACCCTGGTTTACTGTTGGTGAATTTGTAATAAGTGACCATTTTCACACAAGTTAGCCTGGCCTGGACCACAATGGTGACATTTCATGAATAGTCTACACACTACAGCAGCAATAGGAACTACAGTAACAAACCATAATTGCATGCCATGTCTTATAATATATAGCTTACACCGTTTCTGCTGTGATAATATAGTTATTTTATAAATGATCAATTAGTATTTCAAATAGAAGACTGATGGTTGCTGATAATGGGCTTTTGAACGCCTATGCAGATGTTCCTTTTAAAAAACACATTATAATGGTCAGTTATGTCTATGTCCAGTATACACTGTATTCCTGATCAATTTGATGTTATTTTAAAAGACAATTCATTTGTTTTTCCTTTCGAAAACATTTAAATGGTAGCTTACTGTCGCCTAAATACTAAATCACGGTAGGTCTGTATGACTGTTTGCTATGCAAGAGGATACAAGCTAGCAATGTATTGCATAACGTTCACCCACTGGCGAGACACAGACACAAAATAGTAACAGGCTCTATTAAGACTGCTAACAAGCTTAGCCAGGCAGCTACATGCCAAATTTGTCTAAAGATGTTATTCTCAAAATCGCCGTCTATTGACACACAATGTCACAGCCTAAAAACAATCTCTTAAAAATGCCATTATTTCTAACTCTCACATTATTTTCGTCTCAGGGTAATTTCATCAGTCAAACCGAACTCTTGATTTATATTGTTGGAGGAATAAACTCACCAATATCTCCAAACAGCGACGGTCTAGCTCGAGTAATCTCCATTGAGCAATAGCCTAAATTGTTTTACCGCAATTCATTTAATGAACAGAAGCATTTCAAAACGTAAATACTGCTAGCAGAGCTGCATGACCAAAATCTTGAGGATCCCATTCGAGAAATGTGGGATATGTAGTCCGGAATTTGCGTTTAGGCCACTACTCCCGGTGAAGTTACGTAGGCCTACTTCGATTTAGCGTATCCCAGGCTGAGCAGAGCAAGCTCAGTTACGTGTTGTGCCATCAGATGTTCACTGCCTTATTCGTGGTCTTGATGTTTATTGCCTCTCCCATTATGATTTTCTCAGCAAACTAAAAATAACTTGATTAGATCAGCATGATCACATAAATACATAGTCTCAAGATGACAAGATCCATGTTTTTACACAACCGAAATTTGATAACACTGAAAAAATCCTTCCATTCAAATGTTATTTAATTTATTATTGTTTTGGTCTAAATCATTGTTAGGCTGGTTTATTACATAAAAACCTTAATGTCACAAAGGCTTCCTTTCTATTTGGGGATTACCTACATTAGTGAGTTTGGTGAGTGTGTGCGTTTCACAAGATGGGACTAGTACCTGCAACCACAGTACGTTTCAGGCGTGTAACACTTTCCTTTTCAGAGTTAGCAAGGGGTGCATTTCATGGCAAGAAGGTATACAACAAGCCTGCCATGAAATGCACCCCCCTCTATCATCTGTTCTATATATCCCAGCATCAAATGATTCTTACTGTACACTGAGGGGACTAATATGAGTAACCAGAGTAAGTTTCAGCCATGTAACCCTTTCCTAGTCAGAGTTAGCAAGGGGTGCATTTCGTAAGGTATACAACAAGCCTTGAAATGCACCCCCCTCAATCATCTGTTCTATATATCCCAGCATCAAATTATTCTTACTGTACACTGAGGGGACCAAGGGGTGCATTTCATGGCAAGAAGGTATACAACCAGCCTGCCATGAGTAAAACGGGAATAGATACTTATTGGATTAGTTAACAAAAAAATAGGTAAGAGTATGTAATGGAAGGTTATTAGTCAAAAGGGAATAGATAGTAACTAAAGAATAGTTACTAGTATCTAATGAATAGTAACTAGTAACACTGGAATAGTAACTATTGTAATAGTTACTAGTAACTAAATAATAAGTAGGCTACTAGTAACTTCAAAATAGTAATTAGTACGTTTTTAGAAATAACGGTTAAAACGGCTTGCCATACATGTGAAATACTTTGAACCTGCTAAACAATTTCCTTTGGGTAATCATAGCTGGGGTATATTTCTTCAGAATGGATGTCGTGGAGCAAGAATGTTCGATTGGTACGATTCGTTCCTTCTTTCGGGTAGGCTAGCAGTCTTTGGATCATTTTTCACGTGACTTGCATTGGCTCAGAAGATGAAACAGAAAGCATGCGTTTACCTCATTCACTCTCGCGTGACTAGGTTGAAATGAAATGAACGTATGACTCGAAAAAAGATTCGTTCACTTTACTGAACGAGATTCAAAAAACCAAGTCAGTAAAATGATCCGAACTTCCCAACTATTTTTTTCACCAGCATTTTCATCTCCTCCATTTTCAATCCACATGCCCTTATACATAACCTCAATTTTGATCAATTCATCTTTGTTACTTTCATCTTTCATATATGCTTGTAGAATCCGGTTAGCAGATGTAGGCTACGTTGAGGTTGCCAGGTTGCATGTCGGGTAGGCTCTGTCAAGGTTGCTTTCTTTAGCCTATCAGCTTCTTTCTGAGAGACTATTCGTAACTAATTGATTAGGCTCAAATAAATAAAATATATCTAGCCAACCATATAAATGAATTTGCTTTTAAAATTGTTTAACAATTGTATAGCCTTTAACAAAACCCAGTGTTTCTTGTTCAAACTTTGTGCTTACGTCTGACGGTTGTCCAACTTGCGTATAGGTTAGGCAACTGAACTAGTCTCAAAATGGAAGCGAGACGAACAAAGTTTCTGTTTCTTTTTCTGACTCCATGCGAGAAGCTCTACCACACATTTGACTAGCCTATATTTAAGCATTGTTTATGCAGTTGTTTTGATTTAAAATAGTCAAACAAACTAATGTCCGTTTTTTCTGTAGTTTATAATGGCAAATGTTAGTCTTATTTTGGTAAACTGGTTTAGGCCACTTCCTGGTTGCCTCTGACTACCTGTTGTGTAGTGACTTGGAGTGGAATATTCTGAGCTCATTTGGAACGTCGATATTTACCCAGGAATCGTCAAGATTAAAGAATTTGGATGTTTCATGGAGGCCCTCGCTGTAAAAAATCTACTATCAAGAGGAAACTATCTGATTGTATACGTTTTCAACCATGGAAATTGAGAAAGGTGACGAAAGAAAAGTGTTAGGTTAGGGTTAATTTCGTATTTTTTATTGGTATCGTCTAGATTTCACAGGCTATAAGCATTATTCTATTTGAACCATACTTGTGTGCTCTATGTAGCCTATTTGAACATATATCGTCACACAACGCGCTATGCAATTCAGACTTGAAACTAGCCTACGTAGCCCAAAATCTGAATCTGCTGTGAAACAAGCATATATTTTTAAGCAAAACGTTTAGTCTAAACTTGTTAAGTTGCTTGAGAAAAGCCATTTGGGGACCCTAAAAACACTGATCTTTTTCGCCTCTACCAATAGGTTTTCTGGAACCTTTGGTCGCAGGTTCGGAGGTATTTGACAAGAACATTTTGCCTCCACTGCAAAAGTCCTACATTTATGAGGAGTCCCAACAGTCTTTTAGATACACATCTGCCTTCTTGGTTAAAAATACCACATTGCAGAAACGGGTTAGTATGAAATAATCGACAATAGTCCTGTTTTTGTTAGTGGCCTTTTAATCAATTGATAAAACATTTACAATGAAGCAATATTGAATAGTTACTTTCCCCTTTGACAGTATGAGGCCTTTCGCACAAAGAGAAGAAACATCTGTTACTCAGAAGAGGAACTGGAGGAGTCTTTTGGCTTCTTGCTGTTTGAGGATAAAACCATGGTATGTAGACAAATAAAGCTACATTACAGCATGTGACTGTTATGAAAGAGTATCCTAAACCAGTGTTTCAGATTTAATTGTATGAATGTATGATCTTTTGTTGGAAAGGCTATTACATTGGCAGAAGTTGGTGTTGTAGCTGGACACAGCACTTGCTCAACACTTGGTGATCCTTCTAAGGGTATGTGACACGTTTTAAGATCAATAAAACAGGTGGCTAAACCACTTCATGTTTCAGTTGGTAGATGAATAAAAAAATTGATTACTTACCAATTGTAAGGAGTGTTGGTGCATTCATGCTTCATGACCAATGCCCTTTTACTTTTGAAAGTGAAACTTGAAAAGTGTTTCAGATTCATGTGCAAAGAGAAAGTGGAAGGACCATTGTCTGACTGCACATTGAATCATTACTCTTTAGTGTTTGCTTACCAAACATGTGCCTGTGTATAAAGAGTGGTTCCTTATACAGTAGCACTTTGACATCAGGATCAGTCTCATTATAACTATCCATAGCTTGGAATACATTGGTTTGGGTGGTGGTTTGAACTTGAATTTGAATGAAAACCTTGTCAATGTATTTTAAATAATGGCCACAGCTTTAATAAATGTTGGAGTGTACCTCTAAGGTAAATGTTGACCAACTACAACAGGTGAGAGAGCGTTGGGTGGTAACTAGGTGTATGTCTACTTTTGGTCAAAAGTCCAGGCCCAGATTGAAAACTGTGTTGTGGTGTAATACATTAAGGCCAAAGTCCTTGTGAGAAGTCTTTATGTCTAGTTGTTTAGTTAAGTGTCAAGTTTTTCTGAGAAAATCCTAAGAAGGTGAATGACTTGTCATACTTGAAGGTGCAGCAACAAGTTTTTCCAGTTCTTTCTCAACACCTAACTTTGCAGACTTTACAGCCCGACTGGATCTTTGAGGCCAATACCAATATTAGGGAGTAAAGAATTGATATTCTTAACATATATATATATATATATATATTACACACATATATACACATTATTAACCTGTGTGTGTATATATACCGGCCCACCAGAACTGGCCCCCATATACACCACCACAGCTGCCCTGCTAATGCAAGCATATTCTGTCTTCGATGTGATGCAAGTTTGGGAGTTCTATCGTTAATGTGAGCGCGCATAGCAAGCCAACATTTTTGGCCTTTATTTGAGCGCAAAATAGTTGAGCTTTATGTAAAATAAATATAGCTGTTTTTCAATTGGTAAAACCTTGTCTAGTGAAGGTGATTTCTTTGTCTCTTAATTTTTCAGCCCCACCCTAGGTTTCTTAGCCTGGTTTTCCATCGTTATTCTTCTCCCGGTGCTCCTGGTGGCCAGTCCGCTACTGCGGAGCTGTGCCACGGTGGTGGATTTTTAAGTCATATCACTTGAAATTCTCGTGCTATCAGGGGGTGCTCCAGCACCCCTAGTTCCCGCGGCCATGTATATATGCCATATTTGACAACATTTGAGGGATCATTGCAAAAATAAAGTTAATCAAAGATATGTAAAGGCAGCAGAATATTAAACAGTAAACTTTACTATCCAAAATGAATTATCAATGTACTGAACAGTAAACATGACTTATTGTAGATATATTATAAGTTATTATTGATAAAATAAAATAAAAAACACAAATAAAAAATAAGTATAATATTAATTAAAAAGCATAACATGATCAATACTCAAGATAATCCACAGACCAATTTTTCTGTTGAATTACACCCAACCACTGTATCACCAAGTAGGAGGAAGTGTCCACTCATGGAATTGTTTTTTTGTCAACTCAGGTGTGTACGTATCTAAGTATTCAGATTGCCTGGACCTCAACCGCTGGTACCAGGGGAAATCTGGCTACATTGCCATAATTCGGCTGACCAAGGTATTGAAATACTGACTGAAATCTACATCAAAGAAATGTAATTACTGCTAGGGCACATTTAATTAGCTCTTTCTCACATGACAGGGCAGAATCAATAAGGTAACAGAGAACTATACTCAGAACTTCACTTCTCCAACTGTGGGATATGACTGCCATGTGTCAGAGCAGCTTGATAATGTATCTGCTAACACCAGTTCCTTCCTGGCATTTGAGCGAAGCCAGGTGAGTCTGAGTACTTACTCCTTCAATACTTAGTATTGCTTTGTTCAATCTACCATGTTCCCACAGACTGTTATGTGAGTTATTCAAATCACATGTTAACAACACAAACAAGCCTCCATGATGATTAGTGTGTACTGTAGGGTGAGCATGATTGTGTTGGCCTTGCAGTATTACATGTATGAGCTTCTGGATGGTGGAAACGCAACAGCCCGGTCTCCCAGCCATGCCTGCCCCTTTGCTATTGTATCTTTCTCCTACGGGGATACCAAAGCAACCACCGTAGAACCTCAAGAGAAAAGGTACGGTAAAAACATTGTCCAAAAATGTTGAAGGTTCTACAGAAAATAGTATCAAAGAAAATAAAGACCTATACCATTCCTTAACATTAAACAATTGTGGCTATGCGCGGGGAAATATCAGTGTTATTTAAAATGCGTTTTTGTCTCTATTTTCTAGTGAGGAGGGGAAAGCAGGTGAGCATTTAATTGAGTAATTTGTCTGCTAACCATTTACAGGTGTAACCAAACCTTGCAATACCGTAGTAATAGTTTACTAATTTTGTGACTCATTTTAACAGTATTCAACTACTACCCATGGAAGGGTCAGCTACAAATTAGGTCCAAGGTCTATCATGTGGGTTTGAAGTCCAGCACTGGAGCCTTAATACCAGCAAAACTGTAAGTTTGTTATTAATGTTTCACTGTCTTTACAACTTGTTTCGCAGGAAAACTTGGCACCATTCATTTTAATATTTTCATGATTATTATTTCAGGGTGAAAATCTGATATCAACTTGGTGGGAACAATTACATTTTATTAAGAGCAGTAGGGGGGGTGGGGGGGATGGGTGACGGCGACACCTAAAGTTCTGCTGTATCACATAGTTAAACTTAAAAATACTTATGTGTCTACAATCAGCTTCCTTCGTTGCATATTATTAATTCTGAAATTACATAGTTATGTTTACAGCAAGATGTCTCAGGATTGGGGGTTGTGTCTCCCCCACTCCCCCTGGGATTTCTGCCCATGATTTTGTCCAATTGTTGAATTCCAGGCCAACAGTTGTGGAAGCTAGCAGAGCCATTGCCATGGTGGATCTAAAGATGTTTCTACCAAAGGCTGTGTTTGAAACCTGTTTTACTGGTGAAGGTGTGGGCATGTTAACATTTTTCACTTGACGCCATGAGAAGGACATTTCAACATATGTTGTTCTCAGTGCAAAAGGATAATCTTTTTTGTTTTGTCTACCAGTTTCTTTGGATGGTATGTGCTGCAGTTTGTACCAGTTGGTTCCCTCTGAGGCTGAAGACTCCTCTCTTTCTCTGCTCACACTGGAGCTCAAGGTTAAAGACCTGGTATGCATCCTAGACCAGGGCCCAGTTGTTCAGAATTAATCTGATTTCGGATTGTATCAAATCTTGAAAATGGGTTGTTTAAAAGATAAGAAGGATTCTGAAATCAGGTTAGATCACATAATCCAGTCTTGATCTGGATCACATCTTCCGTATATGTCATTCAAAACTTGGCCTTGTGGCGGCTTGGGTAGCTGTCCCTGATTCTGGGAGGGATTGGAAGGCTCTGGATTTCTGGGTCCTGCAACATTACTCGGAATACATAACATACATACACTTCAAGCAATAAAAACAATGTTTGGTGGGTTTGTGATCACTTTGCTGTTTGGTTTGAATTATTCCTACCATACATTTAATATTATTAGGTGTTTAGTACTCAAAATGTTGGCAAAGTGTATGCATAAACACATCCAACCCTCAGTGCTGTATGTTCAGCACAAGTTGAATCATAAATCATGAAATACTGTATAAGACAGAAACTAAATTTTACTAAATGTTGTTTTTACCATCTACAGGCTCTCACAGTACAACTGAACGACGGTGGTTTTCTTATACTGTTACATTCCTCACAGTTCCTCACCTATGAAGGTAAAACATAAATGCAGTATAACATACTAGGGAAAATGAAAGTAGTATCATGGTGACATTAAAACAAGTTGCTTGCAAAATGGGCGTACAGTATTTCTCATGTACAGTCAAGGTTAATTGCATTGAAATGACTTATTTTATATTTTAAGACGCTGGGTCCAATACTCCAGAGGTACTGCAAGGAATGTTTGTGTTCCCAGACTCTAGAGCTATACAAAGAGGTAATAGAAAGGTTATGATTGTGTGTATTTACTTGGATAGAGAAATTCCTATGAATTGTATGCTTTGAAATTTGTTGTTAAATGTTTTTGGTTAACACTTCTTTTTTTGTTGTTGTCACAGACACCAAGATCTGTCAGACAAAGCCCTGCCTTTCACCAGAAGTCCTTCTGGTCTTGCCAGCCTTGAGCTATGCTGAGACTGAGGTGGATAAGTGTCTCCTGGATCAAAAGGAGGAGTTGTGTGAAGTAATGGAGCAACATATTCAGAATTATGCTGCTCTTATACACCCAGGGCTGGAAGTCAGTCCATCCAGGGAGGCCAGTTTCTTTCCAGATCAGTATGATGTTCCGGATGCTCTCAAATATTTGTACTCCTCCCCGGTGTGGACAGACAAGGCATTTCAACGTCTTCAGTCATACTTGAACCGGCCAAACCCCTTTCAGCTGTCTGTTTCCAAGGCTACAGAGCTTTTGGCAGCTGGACGAGAGGAACGAGGAGATGAGCAAGATGACGATGTTTACTACTGTCTGTCTTCTCCAGAGGGAGGCCCTAGAACTCCAGCGAGTTGTGGCACAGAGGGACAGTCAGGTGGAGAGATCCCTGTCTATGCTTACACACAGATGTGTAGAGATGCAAGTGAAACAGGCCTAGAAAATATAAGGAAAGACATTAATTCAGTGGTGTCTGAACAATCCGCTCTTTCCCAGCTTGCAGTATTAGCCAAAGACTTGCATGAACCAGCCACCGCAGTATATTTAACAGCAGACCGTCTCACAGAGGTAACAGAGGCCTCAGCTTCACTAACATCTGATGACATCTCTACAGGATTGGTGGCTAGTGTTACCTCAGCTCAAAGAACTATCCCTGTTTTCCCTGAGGAGGAAAAATGTGACATGCAGAATGCTGCATTGGCAAACTCCAGGGCCGGTCAGTTAGAACTCCAGGTCTGTAGCTTTCCAAATAACAAATTACAAGTGGAGCATAACAATTCCTCTAATGGAAAATTTGCAGTGAAAAAAATCATTTCTGAACTCCCAGAGACCACCCCACAATTGAAAGTTGACTGGAGGAAACTTCCAAGACGCCGCCGTAAGGTTCAAGGTGGTTTACAGTCTCAAGGAAATCAAGATGGAAAATTAACTAAGAGGGTGTTAAGGTCTTCTGCACAGATAGTTCAATATAAAGAACCTGAAACGGAAGAGAATGTTGTGCTTTCCCACCCGCTGAAAAGGAAAACAGAACGGTGGGACTTAAAGGCTATCACAACCAAATGTGGAAGAATCTTTGTTCCGCATGGTTCAGAAGATGTTTCTAAGGATACACAGTCACTGGGAGATAGGAGGAGACGGAAACCTCATGAAGAATGTATTGGTGAAAGGATGGTTGAAGCTTTGGTACAGGTGAAAAGCTATAGCTCTGCTTTGGAGATGATAAGGAGAAAGAGATCAATCACAGAGACTACGGATGGAGAACAGAATTCCCCAAATTCTGACTGCAGTGTGGTACACTCTGAGAATAAAGCGCTTAATGATGATACTGATTTACTTAACAGGAATTCAGATGCTAAGGACAATTCATCCAAGGTCATCCTGACACAGGTCAACTGCACAACTTCGCTTGCCATAGAACCCCCTGCTTCTCTTTCCAACGATAAAGGAACAAAAAAGCGGGAATTTGTTGCATTATCCTTCAGCAAGTTAAAGAAAGTTCTGTCAAGAGGGGGGAAAGGGAAACCTCCTCAGCCTGTTGACCAAAATCAGGATTCAACATCGTTGACCACTGAACCTTTGCCAAAAAAGAGCAAGATTGACAAAGGCACAGAAACTTTGGAAAATGTAAATATGAGTGAATTGGACAAACTCACCCTGGATGTGGGCACTGTTGAAGTCACTCAGACGAAGCCTTTAGACCCAGACTTGGCAAGGGCATTAGGTTTGGCGCCCAAGGCGTTAAGGGATGATACACAGAAAACTCCAAAAAGTGATTCTCAGTTGAGAAAAGGCTCTTTAAGAAAAGTGGATCCGACTACACCTAAAGGAAAGTCAGACAAAATGCCTCAGCCTTCGCCTAGCTCTTTCCCAACTTCCCCTACAATGGGACGAATGAGACCCCTTCAGAAGCGGGGTGTGTCCACTGAGACAATCAGGAAAAAATGTAAGCCTTTACAAGTTGTAACTTTATTTATATTTATGATTTGCATGTTCCCTCAACTGAAACTATGTCTGTTAACCATACTATTCATTTCAAGTGTGTGATCATTGCAGTCGTGGATGATCAATTTGGGAAAAGTATAAAATAAATTGATTCCTTATCTTTCTCCTTCTCAACTGCAAGCACAACGCTGATGTTTGTTTTAAAGGGCATTCCATAATTCTTTGCTTCAAAGTGCAGCTTGTTTTATGCACTTACTGGGAATGTTGAAGAAGGATGCTGATGTAACCCTGGCCCTCCAGAAAAGCTTTGTGGGCTCTTATTATTTTAACTGCTAATGGGTAGTATGGCGGAGGAGGGTGGGAACTCCTCCTATGGTACAGCCATATACTGCTGCTTCTTCAACTTCTGCAACACTCCTGATAGATACAACAACAAGAATGTATGCTTTAACGTGTAATTTTTTGCCTGCACTTCTATACCTGCTTTGTTTCGCTGGCTTAGGCTGAATTAAGTAGTATCTACAGAAAACAAATATAACATTTTACTTCCAGACAAGCCGATAAATGCTTACATGTGCACTGGAGTCTGCTTCAAAACTTTTTTGTGCCACATGTACTTTTCGTCTTTTTGTGCAACTATATTTCATGCAATTTCTCTGTCTCTGTTCTGTTTTGTCTCTACAGGGTGGTTGCATTTTCACACTCCAGCTTCTTTTGCCAGTGAAAGACTAGAAAAAACTAAATCTCCAGAACTACCACCAGTTTCTAGGAGTTGTTCAGTCAGTAAGGGCCATTGTCTGCAGGAGGTGGTGAATAGTGCAGACCCGCCCACAGACGCCCTGACGTTACTTGCTGATTTGGCCCTCTGTGGCAGTAATGACAAAGTCTTGCCACTGCCAGATCCATTGCTTGGTCCAAGTTTGGAGACATACAGTGCTAGTTCTCCTAAGCCACAGTCACTTCTTCATGATATGCTAAGACCTTCCGCTGGTAAACCTTGCCTCCCTGCCGAGTCCCTGCTGCCAAAAGTTGTCAAGGAAATAGAGGAGGTGGTTGTCTTAATTTCTACAGAGCATTCTTACTCATTGCCCCCATCCTCCTCTCTATTGGGTTTGTCAGGTGCTTTCCTCCAAGTCCCCGCTCTTTCCAGGACCGAGGGACTCCAGCAACATCACAAGGATATCTTTGGTGATGGAACTCAAGCACTATTTGCGTTCTTACGTCAGGATAACACCAGAGATGAACTTAACAAGTCTCAACAAAACCTCAACAAAAGCTTGTTGCGCAGGAGAAAACTCCGGCGCTCACGTAGCTTTACTGAAAAAGATGGCTCTCTTCAAGTGACGAGGCGGTGGAAGGAAAACTATGACTTCAGTCTTGACAGCAAGTTTACTAATGACCTTAAGGATAAAACAGTCATAAGAGCCCTTCATGGGTATGTACCTTACTGTAAATTATGTGCATCTGTGAACATTGTGTCACAGAAACTTGTCTTAAGTTCTGTCAGATACAAAATATGTTTTGTTTCTCAATAGTTTCGTTTATATTTTTCAATTTGGAGAAGTAGCCACATTCCTTGTATGATACAGTATTTTTGTAAATGACAATGGTTGGTAGGCTTGGCATAAATGAACTTACTTTACTTAGTTACTGTATTACCAATATATAAATTCTGGTGTAGAAAATACAAAGCATTTGACTGTTGTAATGCATGACTTGTTGGTTGACTGCATTTTTCTCTCTGCATCTCATCCCCATTTATTATAGTGCCTGGGATTTCAACATCAAGGATACTAATGAGCAGATCCAACTCATTATCCACATGTGGATTGGTCTGTTTTACAGCAAGTCAACTTCTAGGTTCTTTCACATAGACCCAAGTCATGCATATTGTGTAGAAAGAAGTTGTGCTGAAACGCTTCATGAAACAGTTTCAGACGATGTTTCCTCTAAGATCAAAACCAGTTCTTCTGAGTTAGGAGTCTCTAGCAGGACGTCAGATTCTGATCTTTTGGACCTTAGTAAAGGGGCTCCAAAAGAACCACTTCAATTAAACCTTGAAATTAAGGTATTGGACCTTTCAACAAAAAACACTGAAGTGGTGGACGGAAACAACAGCAGAGAGGGCTTGCCTATGGCTTTCAAAGACAGTGAAGATGGACACAATTTACCAGTAAGCAGAAAACGCATATTACAAAACTGTTAAAGGTTTGTCTTTAGCTCTCATTATACATTTTTGTGTTAGCTGTAAGTTTTTATCTTGTATTGTTTCTAATTCCAGAGTTGCAGTGAAATTGTGGATGGACAAGACAAAGAATGCCATTCAGATGATGCAGAAAGAAGCAACATTCCCTTAAAAAAGGATGTAATTCTAGAAGATTCAGACTTAAAATCTTCAAAACATGATGGATTATGCAGTATTTCATGTGACACAAAAGGAACTATGTGCATTCATCTTGAAGACATGCCAGAGACCAACAGAGTTGAGAGGATTTTAGAGGGCGACTACATATGTAACTCTCGAGAATCCGAGAGGAATTGTGATGGAGAACAGATCTTACCTCAAGTTACAATGGTGCAAGTTGAAAGTCACAATTCTTCCAAAACAATGGCTTGCACAGAAGTGGAGGAGAGTTGCGAAGGTGAGGCCCAAACTGAGGTGAATAAATCCAGAGATGGAGGTCACATTGAGGACATGCAAAAACAAGATCTTAAAAAGAATGATTCGGCAGAAGACGACCCATCACTCATGGATGTGGATACCCCTACAAAAAAGGAAATGGGGCCTGATTATAAAGTACATTTGAGTTCTGAACCACAACCAGGTTTGAATGTCGGGAAGGATTCCATTGATAAGGCTCCCATTGTGCAGGAGGAAAATCTTTCAAATGGTCAAGCTTATCAACCAGTGCCTGATGGAATACTTTCTAAAGACGAGTTTGAAATTGAAATGCTGAATAGAATTGTTTCAAAAGCAGAGGGCCGACCACTGGTCTGCAATGGCAGTGATCACAGAGGAAATGTTCTTCCTGAGCTATATGAAAAGAACACTTCTAGAACAAAATCTGCTGATGCGGGTGATGGAATTGATTGTATACCTACTTTACCAACAGTGGTATATAAGGAGTTAGCGTTTGAGTCACCATTTGCAGTTCAATGTGTAACTGATTCAAAAGATAAGTCACTGCGCGTGCATTGTAAACGAAGTTCATTAGTGCAGGCTGGTAATGGGGCCATAGGTGATGGACTACCAATGGAACATAGTGATGATGTACTTGTACCCAAAGCTCCATCAGAGATTCTTGAAGGGGCTAAATTTAAAGGTGTGGTTCTACCTAATAATGAGACTGCTACCGCCTTTGATAGAGACAACCTTTTAGTAGGCGAGTCAAAGCCAGTCACAGGCAGCCATTTGAATTTGCTTTGTGGAGAAACCATAGGTCAAGTTAACGAGTTTGCTCTTAATTATGGAAATGGTAATTGTACAGATCAGGAAAACATGTTAGTACAGAGTAAGGGAATGTTTGATATTAATGCAGCTCAAAGTCATCAAGGGCTCCAGCTTTCTGAAGATGCAGTGCATTGCCAGATAGAAATACCAATGCTAGGAGTAGAGAATTCCATGAAGGGTATTACAGACAATGATGTAGTAGATTCAAGAGAGGACATCACACACTCCAAGGTCTCGCATCCACAAAATGAGACGTCCAGGGCTGTGCAAGATGATAAGATGATACTACAGTATGAAGTAGATTCCATTGCAGATGTCACAAATGAAGAGGTCAGTGTTGATTCATCGATGGGTATTCCAGAACTGGTGGTTAGATTGGAATCGAAGATGGATGCCTCAAAACCAGAGACTTCAGAAGACTCTTGCATGGATATCACACCGTCTGAAGTTTTACATCTACAAGATGACCCATCAAACCGTGTGCAAGGTCATATCAAAACTCCAATGAATGGAAAGGACTTTAAATTCTTGGAAACAAAGGTATCACATTCATCAAATGAGATGGATGAAATTGGGAGACATCGGGTAGAAATACCACTAATTGGAGCTAGTTTTTCAAGTGAGTACACCCCACAGACAGAGGGTTTTGAAACAAATTTGGTTGCAGATGAAGTGTTTTACAACAACCTCCAAATGGCTGCAAAGGAGAGATGCCAAACTCCAACTGTGGATGAAATGCCCTACGATGCCAGCCCTTGGCCTGGGAGTTTGAGTGTCTTAACTCCATCAACACTATATCCATTTATCAAACACCCAAACTCAGGAATAAGAAGAAGCTCAACACCGACACAAGATGAATTACCATTGGATCACACAACTTCTGAGGACAGTCAGCCTGGGAATACTATTCAGTTGACAAATTCTAATGGTAACAGCATTTGTAACCTCCATAGTGGTCTTGCTCTAGAGAAAGAATATTTTAATGAACTTACTTCTGGAATTCCTCACCTTGTGGAGAAAGAGATACATAAACCTACAGACAGCCTTAACGAACCCAATGATCTAGAAAACCACCTTTCTTCAAAACAAGCCCCCATCAAATCCTTCTCCATTAACCCAACTCCAAGTTTTGCAATACCATTAAACCTTAAACCCCATCTTAACAACACAATTGACAAAAAAGGATTTACTAAATGCCATTCAGACAAAACCAATACATGTGTAATCCCACTGGGAAAACAGCACAGTCTTTCCACAGAAGGAACCTCAAAGTCTTCTTATTACCCTCAAACTCAGAAATCTAATGAACCCCGCCCAAGCAGCCAGCGACCAGTGATGGCTGTAAAACCCTCTACGAGTGAGGAAAACAGAGCAGAAAACGTTGTCATTGAACAAATTGACTACACTCTGACTCCAGATGTCTTCAGTGCAGAACCTGCCTACCTAAACACTACTGTTCTCAGTACTAGTACACTATTAGCTACTGATATGAGAATACAGAGTGACATCTCCACTGGAGTCTCAGAGGAAATGGATGAAAAGGAGGAATTTGAGGGAGTTCAAGATGAAACTGAATTCATCCAAGAGGCAGAATGGCTACCCAAAGAGCAACACATTGTTAGGACATTAAACTTCAGTAAAGCAAAATCTGTAGACAGAGAATCCTCTTCTCAGTATCAAGAGTGGGACAAACAGGAATATGATAAGGTTTTGCATTCCAGCAGAGCCAGTTCATCCTCCACAAAATTAGTAAAAACAGACATAAATACATCCCAAACACAAAAGGACTGGTATCAGTATTGCCATGCTGAAGAGAGAAGGACGCTTGTCAAAAGTTGGCTTGATGAGAATGATGACAATTACAACATGAGAAAGTCATCCTTAGTTGCAGCTTTGGATCACAGTGAAAACAGGGTCACCAATGACAAACCGATTGTGAGTCCCTCAATAAACATGCACACCAGAACAATTATAAATACAAACATTAAGGGCTCTAATTGTTCTCTGGCAGAATTAGCTGGGAACTGGACTCAACCTGATCTCACCCAATCCTCTATGGACAAAGAGTGTCTTATCTTCTCAGAAAAGATGAACCAGATACTGAAAGGCAAAAGGAGGGGTAACTGCCACGACAAGGCTACTAGTTACAGCAGTAGCTTGAGGCACCACAAGTCAGAATGTTCTTCCGGTGGCAGCCCTGTGACTGTGTGCTTCTCTAGCCTGAAAGATGTGGATAGCCCAGAGGAGCATTGTGAGGCACTTCCATCACTTATGAAACAAAAGATTAAAGTGGCAATGCCTGAAAGGTGTGGTATGACTGACACAACAGATGGAGAAACCTCTTTGCATCTTCAGAAATTATACTGTGCAAACGGTGATGAAGCAGCACATTCCAAGGTCTCGGACATGGCTGTGGAATGTGCCAAGTTATACAGTGCCATGATGGATGATGTTTGTGCTGGCAAAAAACACCCATCCAAACCAGAGAAGCATGTAGAAGACATCAATTCATCCAATACCAGACCTTGCAACAACATAGACTTCTGTGGCCAGATAAAAAGAGATCTGTATGACAGCCTGCATGACAAACTGAATTCTGTCGTAAGACAGTCCTGTAAGATCAAGTTCAGGTTCTTTATGCTGGTGACATCAACAGATACCTTCTTCAGAGAGACCAAGGTTAGAGTGAAAAACATCATAGTATAACTTGTTTTGAAAGTACAATAACATGGATTATGTACTTTTAAACTCCTTTTCACCTACAGGAGCTATTGGAGTCAGAGGGCCACTATGAGGTAGGACCACCTCAGTTCTTCCTTAATGAGGATGTTCCCTCATCACCTTTAATCATCATCATAAGAAATGAAGATATTGCCGATCACATTTGTGAGGTATGGGAGCAGACAATGTTAATGTAGTAGTTAAGGTGAAACCCAACAATTGCAGTAGCTTTTATTTTGAAGGCTCATCATGAAATGTAATGAGAGACTCAATGTGTTGTCCCTCAGGTCCCTCACTTGCTGGAGCTGAAGAAGTCACCTGGTGTATTGTTTGCTGGTATTGACCGGCCAGATGACATTGTCAACCTCACCCATCAGGAACTGTTCAGCAAAGGTGGATTTGTAGTGTTTGAAGGAACTGCGCTGGAGGTCCTCAGTCTTTGTAAGGATTTGGGTCTGACTATTATCATTCTGACCAGTTTATCAAATTGAATGTTACCTATTTGTGATTTTGGGTCACCTTACTTTCAGGCAACATGAAAAAAATGGCACATTTCTTAGAGGAGATGAGTAAGAAAGGAAAGTGGAAATGGATGTTACACTACAGAGACAGCCGTTTGCTAAGAGAGCATGCACGGTAGGCTTATAGTTGAGAATTTAGACACTTGCATAACTCCTATTCCTCCATTGTACTTTTGTACTTAATTAAAGATCCATATGTTTATTGTCTGCCCCTTCCTGCCTTCCGTGTTTGTGTAACATGCATGGCGAATAAACCAAATTCTGATTCCATTCAACGACATTGAGCTAATTTCCAGAGTGATTGCTCCATCTGCAGGTCAAGTGCTGAGGCACAAGAAAAGAAGCTATACATGGATTTCTGCCAGGAAACTGGAATGGTGGAGGTATTGCCTTACCATGAGTGTGATGTCATTTCAAAAGAGCGCCCCAACTACCTCCAGTGTTTAGTTCGCCTGCAAGTCCAGAATATAAAAGCCCGTTTTCCTGTTTTCATAACTGGTGAGAAATATCTCTTTCTTTTCTATAATTTAGTCTCATCTCCAACCCCATTGATCATTGTTTTGACAGAATTTGGTAAAATCTTAATTATTCTGATTGTTTTGTTTTTCAGACACAACGGCAGACAATGCATTTGCTAAACATGGCATCTTAACAATGAATATAAACTCTTTCCTGCTGATTTCACAGACTGACTCATGCACAATTTCATAAAAACATGAACAAGTTGGGTGCACAGGGAGTGAAATTGATCAGATGCCTGATTGCATGATTTCCACCCAAAAATTACCAAGTCTTGATCAAACAATTTTTACATACGATTTCTATTTTAAATGACACCCCAATGTCATATGACTTACATTTCTTAGAAACTTTCTTGAATCTTTTGTACTTTTTGTGCCATTTAAGAAATGATGGCATCTTGTATATAATGGAGATATTTATTTTGTGTGGTTTTACATAGCAGACAATGCATAGTATTTCAATCTGTATATTTGGAAAAAGGCTGAATTTTATAGTTAAAACATTATTTTATGATGTTACTTTATTTGCCCAACTGGAAACCTCCAAATTGGGCTAACAGAGCTTCTTACAAATAAACTACTTTTTAAATGTTGACATGTTTATGGCTCAGTACATCCTACATCAAATATATATGCATTTCTCTAGTTAAAAACAAGTTTACTTCCAGGAAAGTCTACAACCACCCAAACAAAATCAATTCTTTGGCAGCTTAAGATGACATTCACATTTGTTAATGACAATAGTTGTCAATAGTTAAGAGGTAATACATTTCAAGCTGTTTGTCAACAAATTTAAACATGCCATCTTGACCTGAGTGCAACTTTCTTTCTTAAATACTGATAGATCAATCCATACATTTCATACTGAACGTAATAGCCCTACATAAATTAATTAACTTGATTGTGTTAGTCTTGTTTACTGATCAACTGCATCTCCAAACACATCGTTCTTCTTGCGTTCCATCTCTGCAAAATCAAAGTCTGTGCCTGTCATCCGCTTATAAATATCCTTGATGTCATCACAGGTGGTCTCAAAGTGGGTTGTTGCATCATATGTACGGGACACAAAAATCTGCATTCACAGAAAGTCAAGAGTAAGGTCATGTATCACTATTGCAAGAGGTTACACTTGAAAAGGTTACACATATTTAATGTAGTGTATATAGATTTTCATCTACATAACTTTAATGTTCCAGTATAAAAAAAAATCTATTTTAAAGAACTTTATTATGCTATAAACCACCATGGATGATAATGTTACTTACCTGGCTGTCTGTTCCCATGTCAGTTGGTTCATATTGATTGCTGATGCTCACAAATCTAAACACAGAAGGTTTGTTAGGTTCAGGTCACATCAAAGTACGGCAAGAAGAATGATTGATTACCTTCTACAATTTATCTTTGACAAATATATCCTCTATTGGCTACGTATCCCAGGGAAACCACCATACAGGGTTGATAAAATGGTCTGCATGGCATACTTTTGTTCTACAGGCTCCAGTAGATCCATTGCTGGTTTGATCTCCTTTTCTGGGTCGTTGGTCTCAACTGTGGTGCTGATAATGGCCACATATTTGCCCTGTGCTGCCACATTGTGTGCATACGAGATCATGCACACATATATGTCTGTGAAAAGATTAGAAATACTTATCAATATCCACTGGTCAATGTAAAAGTAAATTGTTTTCCACTTAAGGTGATGGTTATGTTAAGACTTTTGTATGGCTCACCATGTTTCCTGTTGACCTGGTTTTGAGGGATGATTATTTGACAAGAATTTGCATCACCAGTATTCTTGATGGGATGGCTCATGATGCAGATGACCCGGATCACCTGGCCAATTTTGCTTACTCTGTCCATGATGTAACTGGGGTCACAGATGAGCTGCTTACAGCGCGCAATCTAAAATCACAGAAATGTGCTTTTAAATTTGCATTAACATTCTCAAAATCAACAATTTATGAATGTCTCAGTTTCTCCATCTGTGTGATCTTACCTCTCCCTCTGATTTGACCCCCACAACCTTTCCATTCTCCATCACAATCTCTTCTATAGGCTTGTTCAGCATGTACGTCCCTCCATAGATGGCGCTTAGCCTAGAGACATTGACACTGATCATGTCAGAAACAGGTGGGAACTCAAGTATGGGGTCATAATAATGGGAAGGAACAAGTATATCACCTGGCAAAACCTTGTGGCAGTTCCCCAAGACCATACAGAGGGTACAAGTAGGGACTCTTGCCATATCTGGCCAAAGACTCAGTGTAAAGCTTGATCCTGTTGATTGTGTCTATGCATGGCTTATCCAAATAGCTGTGAGACACACATATTCAACAATTACATGATCTCTAATTGAATATGCATGTATTTTGTTGGAAGTATGTTTTGCTGATTTTCAAAGTGACTCACTCATCTGTTCTGTACAAAGCAAGAGCATGTCCAGTGAAGTCGATGACATCCTGACCCAGATCAAACTTCTTGTACACATCACGCATGGTTGATTTGTTAGGGTCTACACCCTCCATTGTCTTAGGATCATTCTCATTATAGTTGGCAACAAAGATCACAAACTTTCTGAACCGCCTCTTTTCAAACAGTCCCATCAAACCTTAGAGTGTATAAAACATAAAAGATGCATTAATGATCTAATGATAGGAGGCATTTGTAAAACTTCAGTCAAATAAACCAATAACACTCACTGGAAGCCAGAGCCTCTGTTTCTGAGGCGGGTACTTTGTAAATACTGCCCTTCTTGTAGACAAAGCTACCCTCGATCACCTTAAAGTCCAAATAACGTGTCACTTGAGTGATCAGCAACATCCGCACCAGCTGACCTGCGTAAAGTATACAAAAAAAGGCTACAGCAAATGCACAAACCTGACAGTTTTTCAAGCCTTTGATGCACCAGTACTGAAGCTGCCAATGTTAATATATATTCTTACCATTTGCCATAAGGAACTTTGGGATAAGATCCACACTCCAGTCTCGCCCTCTTCCCATAGACTCTGGGGGGCTTTCTGGAAGACTGAAACGCTTGTATAGCTTGGAAAGAAGAGACAAAAAAATGATTATACATTTTAAACACAGTAAATGTATTTTCCTTCTCTAAATAGTTGGATCACAGACGCAGATGGTGTATGATCCTTACATCCTCCAATGGAGTGATAGAGGCACTCTCTGCTCCATAGTAGGGGTTTCGGTCCATGTGCAGAACCTTCTTTCCTTTCACAGACATGATGCCTGAGAGGATGCATTCCTTGAAAAGAGAAACCATCTCATATGACTGTGTTTCTAAGTTTTCTAAATGATTAACCATGTTGCTTCGTCTAATAGCACTTATGATTGACAAATGAAATTTACTCAGCTAGTGAATGCCCTGAAGCTTGTTGAGCCCTCTGGCTCAAGAAAAGGATAGTTAAAACCAGCATCACGCACTGGAACTGCTAGCTAAATTGCTATTTGAGCTCTTTCAGCACCAACAGGTAGCTTGCTGACGTGACTTAGCTAGGTTGGCTAGCTACTCACCGTTAAGCCGGTTCCGAGAACGATTACATCATATTCCTCATTCATGTTGTAGAGTGAAGATTGCAAAAGTATACCTGTCTTCCTGAAATAATTACGTTAGTGGTCAGTGAAATGTACCTATCTCACGTGTCTCTCGTATATATATAAATATGTACAGACGAGTAGAAAGCTAGCAACTTTCTAGCTAACCAAAAGTTGCCAGCTAGCTGTCAAAGTAGCTTAGCCGGATTCATCGCCATGGCCTGACGTTATTGGCTGGCATGTTGGGTTGTCAAGCAATGCCACAGGTGGATCTTCTTGTCACTCATATTACAACACCTAGCCAGAGAATGTCTCTGACCTAGCCATTCTTTATCTTCTTTTCTTTTTTTAGGGAGAAGTGTTCTTAACAATTTTACTCTAATTTTTCCATGTTTAATTTTACTTTTAAATTATATAATAAGAATAAGACCTTCTTTGGCAAATGATGGATGGAAACTGAAAACATTAATTGTTATTATTAATTGTTATTTGCATGGAGAACTTACAAAAGTAAATTAATTGCCATCTTATATTTATAGTATGGAGTATATAGTATATAGGCTAGTAATATAAATAGTAATAGGCAATATAGAATGAACCTGTTGCGTTGCGCATAACGCGTAATGATTCTTGTGAACTAATCAGTTTTTTTACGAGTCGGTCACAGTGATGCGCGTGCGCAATCGTCGTTTTGGGGAATGGGTTTGTCGAAGGGAACAAGATGGCGACTCAGGCAAAAGCGTCAACATATTTAGCAGAGTAGATGTCAAAATTCAAACTAATATAGCTCTTTATTGGCAACCATTTAGGTTTCCATGCATCATGAAGACCAGGATCATGTTTTTGTGTAGAAATTGATCAGAATACGACTAACTTGAGCCAGCGAGATGTGCGAGAGCTATGCCCGCTCGCTGCTCCGTGTTTCGGTGGCGCAGATCTGCCAAGCGCTTGGCTGGGATGCAGTTCAACTCACTGCTTGTGACTTGCTATCTGATGTTCTGCATCGATATATTCAGCAGTTAGCAAGAGGCTGTCATCGATACTCAGAACTTTGTGAGTGCATTATTTTCATCTTGCTTACTAGGATTTTGTAGCAATGTGAAAGATTGAAGCACGTTGTTTTCATTTATCTCAAACGCTACCCCAGCTCACGTGAGGCCTAGCTAGCATGCTAGCTAGTTTTGGATGTCATCACTTGAACGTACAGTAGTAAGTACATAGCAAGCTAGCTAAAGGTAGTAGCCGCAGTACAGCCGTCTCTGTAAACATTGTCTAGGATGTGAGTTCTGAAACTGGTAGACAAACTCGAGTACATTTCTAGCTATTGAACACATTTTCCACGTTTTTAAACATTTTAAACTAACTACTGTAACAACCGTAAATGTGAAACTGGTCTCTGACAGATAGATAACAGCCCACCATGTGGATACGCTGGAAACACATTGCTAGGTTGTTTACAAACAGATGAATGGCACATTTCTAGGTGTTATTGTTAACATATAGAGTTCTCAGTGATGCTATTACAGTGCATGAAATCAGGTTGGCAAATCAGTAATTAAATAGAAAATAATACATGAATATACAGGAATTTGACATGCAGCCTTATATTTAAAGGCCGTTCAACATGTTATGTCTCACACACTGATGCCTTTTGTCAGATGGACGAACAGATCCTGTGTTGGATGATGTTGGCCAGGCCTTCAGGCTTCTGGGGGTGAGCTTGAGTGAGCTCGAGGACTATGTCCACAACCTGGAACCAGTGGGCTTTGCCCAGCAGACTCCACTCTTCCCTGTCAGCAAAAACAATGTGCTGCAGTTTCCTCAGTCTGGGGTACGTGATGCAGAGGATAGGAAGGACTACATTCCAGATTACATGCCGCCCCTCGTCTCCTTACAAGAAGGTATTGGTCCTTATGGCTTCTTTTTAAACTTTTGTGCGTTTGTTCTTAAGTGGAAAAAAAATGATTTTCTCTTGTGTATACTCTCTTCGATTTTCCTTTCCCACTCTGTATCTGTAGAAGAGGAGGAGGAAGAGGTCCTTGCTGACATGGGAACCTCAGCTGAAGCTATGCAGGTTCCATTGGATGATGACGATGAGGATTTGGAGGATGATGAAGCAGTCAATGACGAGAACTACCCTGTGAAGAGACACCTAGATAGCCCTGACGCAGCCATGGGCATGATGCCGACCTCCAAGAGGCCACGTATGCATCCAGGCTTCAGCCCAGAATGGGGGATAGAGCCCAGGGAGCCCCTCACTTCCCTAAATCCCCAGCGTGTTCCCCCTGGTATGTTGGCATCTCACGATGGTCTGAGCTCACTTTCTCTATCCCCTGAACCACCCTCTGGAACTCCAGTCTCCTTCCGAGCCCAGCCGGTGATGCCCAGAAACCCGGACCACAAGTCCCACGGTACGCCAGGCCGCAAGCCCAAGGTCTCGTCCCCGGGAAGACCACGAACTAAGTCTCCCAAGGGTTTCAACGCTGGAGCTGTGGGTGGCAGCCCCATTCGCTCACCAAAATCTTCGCAAAAGGAGAGAAAGAAATCTCCGGGCCGCACCAAGAGTCCGAAGAGCCCTAAGAGTCCTAAAATGGGCTCTGCCAAAGCATCCCACTTGCAGGGGAAGACCGACGCTCTCCAGAGGTTGCCTCTCTCTGCATTGAGCGAGCGAATGGGCAAGGAAAACATCCATATGCGTCAGAGCCTAGACGACAGGGAGCTGGCTGAGGCCCACTTCAGGAAACTTGAACCTGAAACAGCGGATATTGACGACTCCATAGATGCCGTGATTGCGAGAGCGTGTGCCGAGAGGGAGCCGGACCCATTTGCTTTCTCCTCAGGCTCGGAGTCTGAAAGCGACGGTTTCTCCAGCCCCAGGAGGCTTACTATCATGGAGCCGTCCACCCCCAAGCTCACGCTAGGGCCAAACAGCTTTGGGAAAGACACATCAACACCACTCCCCCTGAATGCAGGCCCAGGAAACTGGACCATGGATGACTCTATCAACGAAGTTATACGCAAGGTTAACCAGGGGGGGCCCTCAGGCACTCTCCAAAACCAAGATTACATGTCCTCGGCCTCAGCCTCACCACCAACTCCCGAACCGCTACTCAAAGTCTTTGAGGAGAAGAACAAGATGGTGTCCTCGGCAGATATCAAGAAGAAGCTGAAGAAGGAGCTTAAGACAAAACTGAAGAAAAAGGAGAAAGACAAGCCAAAAGACAAGGACAAAGACAGAGACAGGGGCAAGATGAAGGAGAAAAGTAAGGACAAGAATAGGGACAAGAGCAAAGATTTTTCCAAGGAGGGCAAGATTCCCTGGAAAGACTTTGGCGGTAAGGATGATGACATCAGAGATCCCTTCCGTCAGAGGGATTTGGGTGGGCCTGAGGGCTCAATTAAGATAAAGTCTAGAGATGTAGGAGAGGGGTCCAGGAAGGAGAAGGACAAACACAAAGATAAGCGGAGGGACAAAGAAAAGAGCAAAAGGGACAAGAGAGAAAAAGGCAAAGACAGAGGGAGGGACGAAAGGAAACTTTCCACCCTTAACCCCTTTGGTCTTGGTGACATCCCAGCCCTCTTCAGCCCCTCCACCTGCTTGCGCATTCCCTCCATGTTGCCCCCTCTTCCCCCCATCCTCCAGGATAAGGATGTGAAGAGCAAAGAGAAAGATAAGAAGAAAGACAAGAAGGAGAAAAAGAAGAAGAAAGACAAGGAGAAGGAAAAGGAGAGGGAAAAGGCAAAGGAGAAGGAGCGGGAAAAAGAGGAGAAACGGAAAGAGAAAGAGCGGGAGAAGGAGAAGCGAGAGAAGGAGAAAGAGAAGGAAAAGGAGAGGATCCGTCTTGAAAAGGTATCTTTTTCTTTCAAACCTGGATTTGTGACCACTGATGCACAGAACTTTCTGAAGTGTCTGAACTATGATGCAATATGTTGCTCTTCCCAAGGTGAAGGTGGAGACCTCTCCAGCTGTTCCATCTCCAGTTATCCCCAGGCTGACCCTAAGGGTGGGAGCCGGCCAAGACAAGATGTAAGTTTTGTTGATATGCATGGTTTGGAGGTTTTGTATTTTACACAGGTACAGAGTTAGATTCTAATGTCATGTTTTTGTCCCGGCTCTTTCTCTATATCACTAGTGTTATCAGCAAAGTGGTCCCAAATTCGGAACCTCCCAAAACTCCAGCTCCAAAGCCCCCCATCGCCAAATCTGGACCAGGAAATCGCCCCAGGACACCTCCGCCTCCTCCGATACTCTCCCCAGTTGTACCTTTGTTGGTCCCGCCCGCCTCGCCACTCGCCCCTGCCGCTGCTCCTCTGCCGATGCTGTCGCCCGCCTCGATACTGTCTGCTGGAGGATCCCTCAAAACACCTGTACGGAGCGTGGTGACTGAGACTGTCAGTACATATGTGGTGAGCCTCTCTCCCTCTATCCCTCACAACTATCTTCTGTCAGCCCTTATGCAAGTCTGCTGCTAATAGTGCCCCGTCTGTGGTATGTACCTCAGATCCGTGACGAGTGGGGCAACCAGATCTGGATCTGCCCTGGATGCAACAAGGCTGATGATGGAAGTCCCATGATAGGATGTGATGACTGTGATGACTGGTACCACTGGTAAGTGACATAGCCTATATTTCTCTCCTCTACTGGCTCAATGTACAGTAGACTACTTGATTTATAGTATTCAGTAACAATAGTACAGTGACCACAGCAACATTGTTGTGCCACAATGATGAAAGTACTGTGACAACCTTGAAAGAGACACTGATAAATATGGTATTCACTCTCTAGCATTTATGCATTACTCCCCTCTTCTTCTTTTTCTCCTCAGGCCATGTGTTGGGATTCTCACAGCTCCCCCGGAGGACCAACAGTGGTTCTGTGTTAAATGTGCTGGCAAGAAGAAGGACAAAAAACACAAGAAGAGGAAACACAAAGTGCATTGAGACTATGCAAAAAGCAAGTTTTTGATCTTTTTTGGACTGCTTCAACCCATCCTTGGAACACTCCAGGCACCGCTGTAAAAGAAAACTCGTGTTTGACATTCACTGATGATTTCAGTGATTTAAATGAACTCATGCTAATTTTTGACCCTGTAAAAGAAAAATGAAAAAAGAATCAAACCAGCACATATCCACCTTCCTTCTTTTCTTGTGGGCTCCATAATTACCACTTCCCATCTGTACATTGGGGCCTTTTGTCAATGTGGATGTCCAGCCATGAGGAATGTTTAGGTGGTTAATTTCCTACAAATTATGCCTTTTCTTCACGATTACAAAAAGACTGAGGTCAGTGTTGTCACAAAGCATTTAGAGAAGTCTACACACATTGTCATAGTGTCCCTGTTCTGTTCGAATTGCCAATTGAAGTTAAAATCATACTGTATGACAGATGCCTCTAAATCTTACCATTTTCTGCAGTAGCATAAATGTCATGTATATAAAGATGACTGCTTTTGTGTGTATAAATGTGTAAATACCAACTTCCAAGCCAAGTGCATTTTGTTCTTAGGATTCTGACTTGTTAAATCCATTTCCAGATATTGGTTTTAACTTGAATGATTTTCTGTAATTTCTGTATATTTTTTTAAATGAAAGTTTGTATTTTTATTTTTCTTCATATGGATTGTCCTGGAGTTCTACTATAGCTGTGCGTGTTGTAACCTGTCTTATTTTTGCAGATATTTCAATATTAAAGCCTAACAGTCTTTGTATGTTCTCAAACATAAATCTCATTGCCATCCAAAAATGTATTCTCTGTACAAATATCCTTGTATCATTTAGTTATCGGAGCAGTACTGCACTTCTCTCTTCATGCATTATTTTTACATGGAATGTTCTGTGTGCAATTTTCACCCCTAAGATCTTTTTCATTCATTGTTTTGATGCATTTAATTCATGAAAATACAGTGGAAATATTTTAACAGGCTCTTGAATTTGTTCCGGCTTTTGAAGAGGGTAGTATTTATTTGTCTCAAAACAAATGCTTGGGTGGTTGGGTTGGGTTGTGTAGGATGTTCTGTAGAAAAACCTTTTCTATTGTGCTATGAACAGCATTTACCTCCTCAGTTTTTTACATTTCTCTCAGTGACCACATGGTGTCATTCTTATTGCAGCCTAGCTTTTAAATGCCAAATCATGTGAGAATCTGTCTTAAAATGTTTGGACTTTTGGGGAAATATGAAGTGTATTTAACTTGGTGCAGTGTAATCAAATGATGAATATTAGAATTGGGGCAAACGGTCTGTCTGATTAATGGTCAGAACCATGCTTGACTTTTCTTGACAGAAAATTTGTCATAATAGTTCACAGGCCCTTGTGTATTTTTGGTGGTTATCCTTTTGTAACTCAAAACAGGATGAATTGGCAAAATGATTGATGATAGTAAAGCTAAAATATCACAGCATGATGGTACTCAATGACAATGAAACAGTTAACATTTTCAGTGATCACTGAATAAATGACGGGAACTAGGATGCTTGCCTTTGAGTGGGAACAGAATATATTGCTGCTTGGTGATGTTTTCCAAATCTGTAATCCTTTTGCTAGTAGAAGTCCCATCAACAAAGGGAAACATGTCTATAGTAAAGAGCAACATATCAACTGGTATAAATGTTGATAGGAGAAAATGACTACATAAGTCCCTGTTGTCACAGCTGGTTACGTATCACATTGGCCTTTTTAGATTACTGTAGACAAGAGTACATCTGGGCGCTCGATCTTGGATTCTGCCATCTTGACAGTGGAATTATCGGCAAACAAAACAGGGCTAATGAATTATTCTGTAACATGTATTAGGCTTGTGAGTGGAAACTAGGTGGGTGCTAGAATAGAGTATATAGTCAAGCAAAGAGATGACTAAAAAACAACAGTATATCAATGGCCTAGATAGAGAAGAGACATACCAGAAATCCTCAGATGTAAGTGAAATCAAAGAGGAAGTGAAAGGCGACAGGCCTTTGAAAGAGGAAGTGAAGCAAGTCCTCTTGCAAGATAAACTAAAAAACACATGGTGTCAGAGATAAACAGACATTTCTCTCTGGTAGTTTTATCGTTGATACCATATACTCAAACATCAGTCAGAATGACTTCACAGTGAGGGTAAATATTTAATATTTGAAGTGGAAATAAACTCAAAAGCTTCACTAGTTAATAAGATGCAAAGCTTTTAAAAGATAAATCATCCTCACGATATCCGAGTTGCTACACAACTCTCCCTAATTACATCGACTGTCTATTCCTGGGTAAAACTTAGTCAAGCTTCTCTCATGGACGTTAATTGTCTCACTTTTGTACCCTTTCATGTAGGTGTAAAGTATTGTACAGTGTCATCTTTTGCTTCACTTTTAACTAATTTAGATTGATCAATGCTCCCTATAGCAGACCTTGGACTGATCTTATGGACTATAGATGTTTCAGGGCCTATAAAGATGCTGTCCAAACTCATCCATCTCAAACTGCTTTTTGTAATTAGTGGCCTTACTATATATGTTCCTGAGTGTTCTTAACTGTAATCTTATTTGGAAAAACTACATCTTTACATTGCACTGCATAGAGTTTACTGTTATAGAATAAGAATCGTGATTAATTGGCATTAATTACAGAACAATGTTTCCTAATGTCCTTCTATTTCATTTTTGTACATTGTTGTTTGTACAAAGCTAATATTAATAACAGTTTCAAAATAAGCCACAAGAAGAAGGAAGTTAGCAATTGTGTCCAGTTCTTGCATTGAGCCCACCTGCCATGTAGTGAACACATGAAATCACTGTTACTCTTACTCAGGAGTGCAACGTGCATTTGAGAGTCTGAAACTGGGTTTCAGATAAACCCTACACATACAGCATCTCTTAAAATAGTTTCTGGCTGACAACAGGATGCAGTTGGGATGAATACATGGTTATTTATATTTAAAATAAGACTGATAATGGACATGGGAAGCAATTAGTCACAGCGCTAAGATCAACTTTTGTCTCAATCCACTCTGCACAACACCCAAAACACTGTAAATCATACAGGCTGAGAGACTCAGCTACACATTAAGAGTAGGATTTCAACATCAGCTTTTAAAAATTCATGTCAGCGGAAAGGGGAGCATAGCTGAAACCAGGGGGATTTGTGCTCATATCACAGGAGGAGAATCCCCTTCATGTTAGTTTCATCCCTTATGACATCTGCACACTCTCATTACCCTGTTTCCAATGACTTCCTTCTTAATGTCAAGTTGCTCTTAGGGGGGCACCTATGAGATTGAGGACTAGGAATAATTTCTCATGGTTTTTGAGGGGAAGGATGTTTCAGCTATTACTGAAATTAGATTTATGAAAGTATAATATTGTTTTACCGAGGTATCATGCCTGAAATAATAGGAGAGATTTAAGCGAATGTTGTGACTGCCTGTAAAATTACTCACCTCAAGTATACAAATGAGCTGTTGCTATGCAAAAGCTGGCTCAACAGTAGTTGCTGATAGGATGTTATGTTTGGTCTCTCCCATATATGTTTTGGTTGCTATTGGCAGTGGGGTACAATGGCCCAAGGGTATCTTGCAAGCTGGTGTATGTAGGACATCTCAATCTAGTTCATCTAGTTGGGATTGAGTACATCTACATGCCTATAAGTATGCTTGAATTGATACCCATTTTGACAATATTTGTCAAACTAATAGAGATCTAGAAATACTTGTTGTCAGACCAATAGCCTATTTTATGTTGTACACATACTCTTTAAGTCTGGCTTAACTACAGTACAACTACCACTTAGATGGAAAAACAAAATGCCAAAGAGAGGACAGTAATGTAATCTTTGCTTTATTAAAAGGTATCACTGCTTACCAGAAAGTTTAGTTTGGAGGCTAAAAGGTTGTGCTAGCTTTACCCCTCACTGCTAAGGTGTAGTAGGGGCAGGAGGTAGTTTGAGGCTGTTTCTTTCTCATTCACTAGTTTATTATCAGTCATTTCAAGGAATGTGGAGAATGTGACATGCACATCCCCCTGTTTAGGAGACAGTTACACAGGACGTGATGGTATGGTATACCAGACCTTCAACCCTTTCAAGTAGCAAACAGCATACGACCACCATTTATTAACTAATCCAGCATTATTAAGGTAAGTGTTTCTAAGCCATGAGGAGACAGTACTCCCCCCCCCCCCCTAAATCCTGAGTGGTACGTAAGCAGTGCAAACCAATACCTTTCCTATGGCTGATCCTCACCTGAAGAGCTCTATTCCAAGAACACCTGTGTTAAGCCTGTATGTTGTATGGTCACTAAAGCATGCATGCAAAACATGAACAAGGGTTGTGCCATTAAGAACAGATCTGAAGAGATCCACTGGCAACTGTGTCAATGTTTCCCCTAATTTGCCCCAGTCTGACAGTAGAAATAAATCACCCATGTCCAATTTCCTGGACTCTTACTAATATGGGTGTCAATTAGTCGAAGAGGGCTACTGTGGATGCAGCTTTTCAGCCTGAAAACTAGGCTGCCGCAGGCGGCACAATGCATTAGCGCACGATGAGCTGTCAGAGAGGATTATTTCAGCCACACCAGTCAGCGAAGGGGGTGGGCGCCGCTCTGCTGCACTAAACCGTGGAGAAAGAGGGGGCGGGAGTCAGAGACAGAGAGAAAGAAAGGGAGAGAAATACACTGATAGAGGAGAGGGAAAGAAAAATAAAGTGGCCATTATACAAGGTGGATTTTTCCGGAACACCGATGTTGGAACACTCCTCTGAGCTGGCCCTGGTGCAGAGCTTGTACGTCAACAGCATGCGCTGTCCCCCCTCTGCGGCCGGGGTCTCTAGCAGGAATGAGGACCTACCTATGAGGTACGTTGGGTCAGTCACAAACGGGCTGGCTTTTGTGAGGCAAATAGTGTTTTTGATGCCTCTTTGTCTGTGGTGGATGTTCTTATTTGGTACATTGTTTCCAGTTGATGCATTTTCATGCTGTTGCATTAATTACATTTGTGATATGTCTGTTTTTACTTAGTGGAAAATAAAACACTGTATTCTGTGATCCGTAGAACACTTGCTCCAACTTGTTCAAATAAACTCTTGTCTTTCTAAGCCAGCTAGGACAATATGTCAATATATTGAAATAAATATTTTGGTCCTAGAACCATTTTATGTAAATACCAAAACCTATGCATAGTATTTCATGGAAATAATTTGTAATGGAATAAAAATAATATTTTCATACAGTCCCACAGGGATTTAAATCATTGTATTGACTATAAATTAAGGGAGATGTGAGTCTGTCAGTCAGTATTGCAGGGTTATTTCTCTGAAGAGAGACAGACCACTGTTTGACACTGGACTGTAATGGGAAACACATCCTACCAGGCCCTTTCTCTACCCCCGTCCAAAGCAACAGAAGATAAGAAAGGTCTTCTAAAGAGGCAGGAACAGGTACATTTGTATATCCAGTACAACATTTGCATTAGCCAGTAGCCTACCAATATTGAACTACTAAGTCAAACTAAAATAAGATAGTTACTGCGGTGGTGTTATCCTTATGTTTCATGCTCTTGTTCAGCATTAGGCATGCTCAAGGCTTCCATCTTCATTTTGAGTACTTGAGTTGGTCGCCATTCTGCAAAAGCTTTCACAAAAGGCAGAGCTAAGGGAAAGTATGTCAGGAAGTTCATAGTGATATATACAAACAGAAGTGACGTAACCCATTTGGGTTGTAGTTGGCCTATTTTTACTTGACCTGTTTCATAATTTGTTAAGAAGGGGTGCAAATTAAATGCTAGATGAGTTGATTTGTAGACATAGTTCCTTTGTAGAGGAATAGGAGAGATGTAAACAACAAAGGCATGTGGTACATGTTGGAGATTACAATAGGATTACGATAGCAATAATCTGAGATTAAAAATGGGAGGTGCCAACAACTAGATATTACATTTAAAAACAAATGTCTCCCTCTTTAAATAAATATGAGTAGATGGTGATGTGTGTTAGGAGAGCAGTATGTATATTCCCATTAAATCAGGAAGCTACAATTAAATTTAGTCTGGTATTAGTAAATGCTACTTTTAGTCAAATGTTGGGTACAAATCTTTATTAGAAAATACTTATGTGTTTGAGGTATTTTGTTAATTTATTTTTGATACAAAGACTTTATTATGCAGTCCCTTTTCCTGGCAGCTTAAAGCCGATACATATAGTGTATGACTCAGAATCATAAAAAATAGGTCACAACATATTATATATGCACCTCTTTGAATCTTTGTTATGCGTAAAGCAGTCTTGAAATTGCTACGGATCCTAAGGATTAACTCACGAGGAATAATATTTTGCACTATGCAGCTGTTCATGCTAGACTTAATAGTTGCACTGTTTAGGTCCCAATCCCCTGTACTATAACAATAGTTAACAACCGGGTCTAAGACCCTTCAGTGGGGTTTGGGTTAAAATCAGAGGCCTCGCCCTGCAAGTCCAGCGCAACAAAGAAGCTGTAGGCGCCCCTCCCCCAAAGGAACAACAGCAGAAAAAAAACACAAAAGAGGAACATGACCTGTGACCCCTGCAAATGCAATGCTCAAGTTGCCCAGAAAAACAGCATTGTAATAATCTTGCTATTTTCAGTGGTACGATTTTAATGTTTTATAAATATTGGGGATTATTCATTCATTAGGTTGGAGATAGAATGGACATCACTCTCTATAAATTCACATCTAGTATATTTCACAACGTCCACATAATTAAGTACGTAGAAGAAGAAAAATAAATAAATAAAGGTCTGGCTTGTTATTTTCTAGCAAGCTGATTTGTGATGGTGACATTTTACATACTTGCCACGCCTCTCCTGCAGTTGACAGTTGCTCGCTTGTCTGGGTTTCTTGGGAAAAATGAAGGGGTAGAAGACGAATGTCAACCGAGTCCCGCGAGCACTACTGAGAAGCCCCCCCTCCAGCACCTGTCCCGCGCCGTCTCGTGGTCGCGCAAGAGTTGAATCTAGCAATCGACTTTCATTGTTGAGTGTAGCTTGAACTGCGAACATGACTTCGGCATATAATCTTGATTTTCTTCCGGATAGGATGATTGAAAGCCGGTTGATGAGTTCAAGCGATTCAGTGTAAGTATTTGGGTGCTAAAGTCCCATGTGAAAGTAGCTAGATAGGTATTGCATTTGTCAGGAGTTGTTTAATTGCAAATGGTTTGTATTTTGGATACGCCCGCGTGAAGTTTCGTTTAGCCCATCAAGGTTGCCTTTAAACATAAAGGCTATCGTTTGGGGAGGAAAGTAATTTAGATCTTGGTTTGAGAGAGCCAAGTCGAGTGGCATTTGCTTCCGGAGTTAACACGTTGTACTTTCACACTTGCACATTGTAGCGACAGAAGATTCAAGCCTTCTTTGGAAGTGCCATACAGCAACCCGGTCCAGAAGTTGCTCTTTGTAAATAAGGTTTAGTTTACTGAGCGGGGAGAATCGTGCGTACTCGGCAACCGCCCTTTTTAATGCCGCTGGAGCAGAACGAGTCTACAAAATACCAACGGGGTTTTGAACAGCGGGTAGGTGATGATAGAAAATGGCTCAAAAGGCATTCGCTAGCTAGCAAGCTACTAGCTTTCCAATGCTATCTAGGTTACGTATCAGACACAAATCGTAACATGGACTAGCTTCTAGCGAGTTGAAAATGTGTTGACCTAGGCTACTTATAACGATCCGTTTCTTACAACTGTGTGTTAGTGGTTAGCAATATACTAGCTTGCATTCATCTACTGTCTACTTTGACTGTCTGTAGCTACCGAGCTACATTAAGCTAGCCAGTTTTCGCATCGATTTCCCGTAATGGAGGTTCTGTGAGGGTGCTAGCTCGTTGCAGAACACACGTGGTGCATTATTGAGCAATGTAATGGAAATCTTGTGACAGTGCACAGAATATGAGCGATAACAAGCCATCCAACGCTTAGAAATTCTTTTTTTAAATGTGCATAATCTTAACACGATCAGATCACCAGATGGCTAGCAAGGTTAACAGCTTATAATACAACGTTGTGATTTTTTAGGCTACTCATAGTAACGATGTGCACGCGAGAAGACATTTGCGATTCAGAGAGTTCACTCAATAATCTTACAAAATGGGCTCGGTCATGTCTCAAGTGTCGGATAGATTTTCATGTTTGAACCATACTTTGTGCGTTTTTATGCCTTGAAAGAGGTTTATTAAATGGGGATCATTAGTTGCCTTTTAACAAACACCGCTTACTGTACTACTTTCATTTCGCTTCAACCAGGACTGTTGCCATTAGAGTACTTTAAGATACTGTCCGTCATTCAAACATGTACAACATGCAAAAGTATGTCACCGTTCAGAGAAAGCGACTTCCTTATCTAGCCTAGGGATATCTTCGAACCTAGCATGTGTGTGTGAACTCTAAAGTTAAGCGATGATCGTGTGAGTAATTGACAACTTGAAAGGCAAAAGTGATCAGCCAAAGCGAGGTATTGGTTAGCCTTGGGTGTTGAAAGAAGCCACTATGTTCTGGCTTTAAACATGAAGGTATAACATCTCACCTAACTGAGCAGTGTGATGGATGCCATGAAGTACATACAGTGGTGCGCTTCAGGGATGAAAGTCTGACATGACGATATGTGGGTTAAGCTTCGTGTGATCCTTTTGTTGTGGACAGAAAGCTGTTGATCTGGGCAAAGTGTGGCCTCTTGGCTCCAGGTCCTGGGGCTACGAGAGCCAGCTGTTCTCTCCACTCATAAGTGTGTCGGTGATGATGATGGTGGTAGTAGAATGCCATGCAGACAGATGTTGTGGGCTGGAACAGAAGGGCTCTGATCTGGCCTGTCACCTGTTCCACTATTGCTGCTAGTGTGGCAGGCAGTACCCTGGCCCTGTTTTTAGTTAGAAATGGTCTGGTCCGGACCAAATTCACACTGGCCAATACAAGCCAGTACTCAAACTACTGAATATCTATTCAACGCTACAAGTTTGTGTGGTCAGATTGTGTATGATCATAACCATTGCTAGTCCAGTCACTGTGATGAACATGTTTTATTTTGGGTTACGTTGTAATGTATTCTTTAGCTTGTGTGAAAAATTGTCTCTGTTTTGCATAAGGATGTGTCTTTTGGACACACTTGTAGCTTATGGATTGTAATGTTGGTGTAGAAAATGGATAGCATCGAGTTGATCACATGATTTGCCTTATAAACTGTTGTGGACAGCATGCACATGACCATAGGCTTTTATGGAGTCTGCTTTCCATATTGATTTGAGTCAGCTGGCAGTATAGTACACAGGCAGTAGTGTTCAGGTGGCCTGGTCAGAGAATGTGTAGCAGTGTGAGATAGGTGAGAAAGGGTGGATATGGGCCTTAGTGACCTTTCGCTTTTTTGGGGGGGATTGAGTCAGAAAATTGCCTGTCAGAAGACAGACAGTTTTAAGACTCACTCGCTGGAGTGATGCCGCTTCAAGGCAAAGGCCTTGAACTATTTGGATGGCTATAGAACAAGGAAAAGCGATCTGTTTAGACGTGCCTAATATTTGTCTTAAAACTACACTTGTATCAAGTCCTGTAAGAGCTCAGCCTCTTACAGGACTCTATTCAGTTGTCTCTCTAATCTGTATATTTGAGTGTTCTTTCACACTTTTCTTAGCCACCTCATCCAAAACCACCAGGGACACTCGTGATCATGGGGCTAATGGGGCGGGCCTTGTCATCAGATGCTTGCTGCCTGTGAACATGAGCCCATTTAAAGGCTGATTCGACATGTCTGTCTTCATTAGGGGAAACGGAACAATGAGATGAGACCATATTTAGTTGAGTTGGAGCCAGTGTTGGGAGGAAAATGTCTTAATGGTCCCTCGTCATAACCCTGATTATAGCCCACCTACTCATGTGGAAGTTGGGCAACACCAAACTGATTGAATGTCTGACTTGGCTGAGGTGTTTTGATCTTCTAATGTTGTCTTTGTTTTCTGTAACTGTAACTACAGGTGTACACAAGTCAAACACATACATATTCACACATCTATATTCTATACCTCTTCTCACACGTGCATACTGGCATCCTCACCCCACCGGAAGCCAGCTGTTCTTCCATAGTTGTAGTGAGAGTTGTCCCAGCCTGTGTGTAAGGAGTGCTCCTGTCTCTCGCTGCCTCTGAGACCAGCATTTGCAGGCCTGGCCTGGTATTTCTATTCTCAGGCAGTGATGATAAATCATCCAACATGACAGTCAACCAGTACCCGGCCCTGCCTTTCAGGGCCTTTTATGTAGGATAAGCCAAGGTAGCATAAGAGACTGAAAAAGATCCTTTAAGTTATGGCAGTTATCAGAGATATCGGGTGAAGGGACTAGGGACATATGTTGAGTCGCCGTACTGTTATAAGCCATATGCACTGGCTTATGTACAGCAAATACTGCGTTTCTTGGAAAAAAGGCTAGGCCTTCTTTTTATGGTATTACCAGTAAACACCTGCTTTGCTTGACTGACCTTCCTCTTTCCTCAGGAACAACCTGTAAACTTTAAAAAAAAAAAAAAAACCCCAACCCACCCAAATAAAGCAGTGCAGTGTGCATATGGGGGTCACATTGGTGATTCTGATAGGCAGTTTTGGCGACGAATGCTAGTGCCGTGCCCATTGGCGGTGAGCGCTTGTATAGCTCAACATGGTGGCAAAGACGGTGGTTATATTTATTTGTCTTGAACTGCTCTTCCAAACAACTTACAGTTGTCACTGCACATCCTTGGGTCTCGAGCAATATACCTGGCTAATTTAAACTTCATACAGTGCTTGGTTCTCAAGATAATTGAGCCACACACACACACACAAAGATTCCTGCCTTTTATAGTTGGACTGGTGCAGTGCCCTTGATGCTGTGGTGCAGCTGGTGATTAAGATGTTGATTAGTGTTAACTTAATTGGAGTTTGTGTGCGTTCACATAAAAGGGGCATGTCTGGCAACTCAGGAGTTTTTACACAATGGCAATTGCTCTGTATTGTCCCCTGGAAAAATACATACTGATGTCAGGATATGAGGAGATTAATGGAAGGTTAACAACAAACCCAGATTATACACTGGCTGTCAACAAAGCCAGGGAGGTTTGTTGGAGCAAAATTTGTAAAAACTGTATTCTTCTCATATGTTCTCTATTTTGTGTTATGGAATCTTCTGAATTGATTTAACTTTATAGTGCGGTGCAGACACTAGTGCGATGCCCTTTGGGTGCAAATGTTAGTGCAGTGCCCGGATCTCAGCTTGTGAGATCCATCGTTCTACCACTTGACATGGCGGCAATTGCGTTGTAATATTTATAGGCCTATTTATGTGTCGCAAACGGCTCCTCCAAACAACGCTGCACTGCATGTCCATTGGTGGTGAGTGAGACACCGGACAATTTTCAACCTCTAAGTGCCTGTTTCGCAAGAGAATTGAGACACACCGAGATTCCGTTCTTTATTGCTAAATGAATCATTTTAAGTAGACTGCCGGCATCACTGGTTCATTTTGAATATCAACGCCAATATGGTGACTATCAAATGAGGGCCCAGAGAATGTGTTAGCGTACATGCTGCTTCGGTCAAGTCAAACGAGAAAACACATGGTCCAGATAAATCACCTAATTTTATGGGAAGTTCAACAGCAGGTATGCAACTGTCGCTGCTCCAAGTGACCTGTCAGCTGCTCCAGGGCGTCTTGGACCCCGATCACCTGCTGCCACGTCACGAGGCTGCCTCTGGTGGCTCAGCAGATGCCTTCCAGCACTGGCCCCTAGGAAGCCTCGATCTGTTGATCTTTTACCGAGGAGCACCTTAAAGAACACTCGGGGACAGCTCAGATGAGGGAGTTTCCGCTATGGATCGGAGGTTCTGTGCGGAGCCGTTTACTCGAGTGAAGACAGGGCTCAGCAAAATGGCGTCCGTGAGCCGTCTAAATGGTGTCACACACCACAATGCCCATGGCTCTTGTAGGCTTAGCGCTCCATGTATGCCGGAGCATCCCTCTGACTCGGCCCATTGTATTGTAGAGAGGTCGGTGAATAGTGTTGTGCAGCAAGGGAACAATATGCAATTGTTACCCTGCTGTGGCGGGGAAGCTGTAGGTTACTCCCTGTACCATCGCCAAAGCGCCTCAGGAGAAGACGCTCCGCAATCACCCCTGTCTGTTAGCACCTAATTAGGAGTGGTTTGCAGATTTAATGTGGCCCTGTCGTGGTTACAGGTTTTGTATCGGTGTCAAGGGCAGGGGCTGTTGCCCCTTTTGAGAAACTGGATTTTTTATCTATTTACTGCAGTTCTCAAACTGGCTTTCGAGGTGCATCGGTTGTTGTAGAAAGGCTGTGCCATTGAAAAACTTTTGGGGGGTTTGTTTTTAAGTGGAGCGTTCATTCTTCCTAAGGAAAGGGTTGCTGAAGGACTTTCCAGAATGTCCTTTAAGTCATTCAAGGAGTTTGGTGTCTCTGCCGAGCGTTTGGGCTCTTTTTGTAAGCGATGGATGGCTCGCGTCCAGAGGTCTGTATGACAACATATCTGCCTCATTCTTCCATCTTACTGTCTTGTCTCTCCCTTCCGGCTTACCATCCCATAATAAGTTGTCAGCTATGGTTGCTGTGCCAGCTGTTATCACACCAGCAGTCCCCCAGGCCATCACTCAGCCTTGGCTTTCCTGGGGGCAGTGTGTGCTGTGCAGTGAGTGGTACATTCCCTTCAGCAGTCTCTCTCTACCTGGGAGGGCTGGATGCTTCGGCTCTGTTCCCTGGATGGTGTAGTTGGTGTGTGTGTGTTCTGTTTGCTGTGTGTAGTGGGCTGCTGATGTTCCCTCGGTCACCTAAGCCTTAATCACTCCGAGAATGCTGATCTCCACTACTCTCTCCCATTGAGAGGGGGTTAGCCAAGCATGGGGTTAGCCATTCCCCTCCCTAGGACCTACATGTCAATGGAGGCTGCCTGTGGTCAAAAGCACTCCGGTCTCGGTTTCATGGACAAGTCTTTATTTTAAGTGTGGCATTCACTCGGTTCAAACTTTAAAATATGCTTTGTGTGTTTTGTCTGGTTTGTGGCGATTTGTGATTGTGGTACTACTACTCCTTGATGTTGTATAATACATTGGTCTCTCAGGACAAGCTGAACTGAGGTGGTTCCAACCTTTCTGAAAGAAAGATTATGTCATTTGTGTTTATATACAACATGTTGTTGGACTCCAAGGATCAATGCTGGGAACACGATTTGTCCAGTTGACTGGATTAATGCATCATCAAGTGCTGACTGTGAATGAGAGTATCTTGAATGAGAGTATCTTGTTGTAAATGAGAAACAAAGCATTTTTCCCCTCTTGTTGATCTCAGCAACGGCAACGGTAGCAAGATGAACGGGTCGCTGGAACAATTGGACCAGCCCGACCCGGACTCCATCAAGATGTTTGTGGGCCAAATTCCGCGCTCCTGGACGGAAACGGAGCTGAAGGAGCTGTTTGAGCCGTACGGTGCTGTTCACCAGATCAACATCCTCCGGGACCGCACCCAGACACCCGCTCAGAGCAAAGGTACGGCTGGACAGGAGCTGTCAACACGCATACACACTGCCACCATAACACGCATCCTTCGCTGTTACTAAAATCGCTCCCGGGTATTGCACAGGAAGGCTGTTTGTGTCCTACAATATAGAGTTGAGATGGTGTCGTACATGCTCTACTACGTTACATTAAAGTTAATAGAATAGTCTGTCATATTTTCGGAGTTGTGCAGAGTTGTACTATAAACATGTGTTCTCTCCACCAACGCTGTTTAAAAATGACACGTTGAGGGAGAGAGCGAGAGAATGAACAACGCAGTGACGTTTGTATGCAATTTTCCCACAAAAGTATCCATCGATGCACTCACCTTTTTAGAAGGAGAGCTCACATCGAGCGGTTCCATTTAATTTGCAATTAGAGGAGACTGTGAAGTGGAATCCTGCAGTCTGAGCAGTGGTGTGCAAGTGTCACTAAAAAGAAATCGGTCTTCTGGAACTAACTGCAGGTCAGGTGAATAAGGTGAGCTCTGGCAACAGCGTGCAAATAGTTTACCATAAATTTTACAAATATATATTATTCTCTGAATCCCAATGTGATTCTATACGGGTAAGAGGCCTAATCTACTTTTTTGGGGGTGGGGGTGGGGGGTGTTGGTGTGGAACCCTGCTTTGATGTTGGAGTTTAGCGTCTGGAGCCTATCAAGTCGTGCCAGTTCACAGAGCTGGGAAAAAGACCCAGAGAGACGGCAAGCTAGCCTAATCTGCCAGCTGCAGGCTTGGGAGTTGTCACTGGGATTTGGTCAGGTAGGCTGTAGAGCCCCACCTCCTCCACGCTGATGCTGACAGCGCTGCGATGCTTTTAACAAGGGAAGAGCCTGTCAGTCGAACGAGAGACGTGGTTTCCCCTTTGTTATATTTGCGATTATTTGCGTTAAACATAAAACTTGTGCGATTTCTACCACAGAATGGATGTCCAAGCACCTTTTGTATGTGTTTTTGAAAAGGTGAACAGATTTGATCAGGATAGGGGGGTTGCTTATTATGTGGTGCATACAGCAGACATTGTGAGTTTGTGAGAGAGAGGCTGAATAGTTCAAAGCCCTCTCTTTTTAGCCAAGATCCCTGCCCGGCTCCTAGGCGTGAGTGTCAGCTGTGATGGCCCATTGACATGTTAATGCCATGATAATGTATTCACCATAGATAATCTGGCTTGATCACAGCGGCCCTTTGGCTTGCCCCGCCTGTGAGGTGAATTGGTTTGCAGGAGGGGAGCCCCCCCCCTCTCCTGCCCCCTTCTTCCGTCTTCCTGGTCCCTCTTTTCTCTTCTTGTCTCCTCTCCTCCTCCCCCAGTCTCTGGTCTTCTCCTGTGTATAGCCTTTTTTTTTTTCAACAACCCCCCCCCCCCCCCCCCCCAGTCTCCCCTTTGCCATGGCCCGGGGCAGTGGACCAGTATCCCCTACCCCTGCTGAGAAGAGTAGAGAGTTGTAGCAGAGGCAAGCTTTCTGACACCCTCTGCCTAACCCCTCAATTTTAATACTGCCTCTCAAGCCCCATTCTTATGTCATCCATCTTGCTTTTGTTTGACTCATCTGTTGGTATTTGCTTTAATCCCACTTCCATTTTGGCTAGTTTGTTCGCCACATGGCCCCTATCTATTTTGGAACCGTTAAATGTATTATCATAGGATCCCTTAAGCCCTATGACCATATTTATGTCACTGGTGGCCTTATTTAGCTAGGTTAAAGCCAGAAAAATGGCAGAAAATGGAGAGGAGAGCCAGCTAGGCTAGCTGTGAGAGAAGAGGAGGAGCAAGAGGAGAAGAGCTGGATGCATATTAAAGTTCACCAGCTTTCCCCATGGCTTGGGAGCTCCAGTAACGGCATAATACACACTATGTAGGTCAGAGACGCTGCAGTGCTCCACTTCCCCAGCCCTGCGAAACTGACAGGCTGGAACGCCACTGGCGGTCTGCTGGGACGGAAGGATGAGAGGCTTTTTTTCTCTCTCTCTCTCTCTTTGTCTCTCTCTGACTATTTCTCTCTCTCCCCTCCCCCAACAGTTTCCCCCTTCTGCTTGTTCTCTTCCTGTCTATCTCTCGCTCTCTGTGTCACAGATGGAAATTGAAAACACAATGTATATGTGCACATTTGTGTTTTTGCACATATGTAAGCCCCATCCACTTTCACTCTGCCTGTGTGCAGGGTGCAGTGGCCTGACAAGCCCTGGAGGCCCAGTCCTGCTCTGACCTCTCCAGCGCACATCAGTGGACCTGACAGTTGGGCCCTTGGTCTCCCCCGATCCGTTTGGCAGCACTGTCAGCCACGGTCCTCCTCACCCACCTCGTTATCTGCTCCCAGTGTGTTGCTGCAAGCCACTACTTGTGTTCCCTGTAGCACACGATCTAGGCTAACAGTCGCTAAGAATACCATGTCACATGTTCCAAACACGTGACAATGGATGGTAGACCTACATGCGGTCACCCATTAGTTTCTTCCACCCTCGTACGGCGGATATGCTCTTGTTATTCTTCTTAAGAACACTCGTGCTTTGTACCTAATTCCCTTTATCTCTCCCCAACCCTCATTCTTTTTCTCTCTCTTTTTGTCTCTCTCTCTATCTCTCTCTCACACTTTTTGTCTCTCTTTGTCTTTCTCTCTCTCTCTCTATCTTTCTCTCTACAGGATGCTGTTTTGTAACGTTTTATACAAGAAAAGCTGCACTGGAGGCCCAGAATGCACTGCACAACATAAAGACCTTAAGTGGGGTGAGTAAGCATCGGCTCTGGACCTGTCCGCCTTTAGCGGCTTCAGCCCCCACTGTACTACTCTGTGGCTGAGGTTTTAATAGACTCACTCCCAGCCACAATGCCTGACACCATCAAGACTGACCTAAAACCAACAGTGTCAAGTCAGCGATAGCCACACTCCCATAGCCAGAGCTACGAACACGCTGAGGCGGGTCAGGTGAAGAGTGCTTCGCTGCCAGGGAGGTTAGTCACCGAAGCCCAGTACCTAGAGTCGTAAAGTGGAACAAATTATTCATGCTTGTCCTCATGAATCATGGATGCACATCTACATTTGTATTTTTTTCATCTTTAGTGGGAAAGGGGAGGAGCGCAAGGTCTATCGCTTCCAGAAACAGTGTGTGGTTGTGTGTGCTTGTACCAGAGAGAGGGAGGGACAGAGAGGGTCTCCTAATTCCTCACCTGATTTATCATGGAGAGATTAAAGTCCAGTCAACCGGAACAAGTGCAATTGCTTGTTAAACCTTCACAAAACTGATTCCCCCTTAGCACACTCCAAATTACTCTTCTTCCAATCAATAAAATCAATAGACAAGTCTATTGGAAATTGAGAAAATGTAGTGTAGGTTTAGGTTGCTGGTAAATTTTGAACCCTTGTGACCAACGATTGAGCGTTTCAGAACATTACTTTGTGTCTTTTGATGGCTACCTTGCAGACCTTGCCCAGTCATGCTGCCTCCCTGGCAATGACTGTAGCTCCGCGGGTTGCGGCGTCAGTGGAAAAAGCTTGCGTCCCCGTCGCTCTCTCTACTCCGTCTGTGCCTCTCTCCCGCCCTCGCCATGGACGCCAGTCCCCAAACAGAGCTGGCCATCTGTCTGTTTCTTCTCGGTCCGTTTCAAGAAAAATATTTGATATTTCATAACGGCAGCCTTCCCAGATACCTGGGTATATATATATATATATTACCTCCATTTCATCCCTGATTTCCTATCTGAAATGGTAGGGGAAGATGGATAAACAAGCAGCCCCTGCTGTGGATCCACTTTCACCTATAAGGGAACATGGAGGAAGTGCCAGGGGAAATTAGCTTGAGGTGGAGAATTGTCATACTGAATCAGGTGGAATTTTGTTGTTAGTTTCTTTGTGGGGCTTTTTCTGCCCTCTCTCGCTTTGTCTGTCTGGGCTAATACAGTATGCATCAAAGGAAAAATACTCTGTTATAATCAAAAACAACCCACCACTGCACACAGTAAAGCAAGGCAGCTGGTTTGTGTTATCTGTGTTTGGATGCTGGAGCGATGAGGTATATTGACAAGAAGAATCAATAGCTGCAATCAAAAGGCCATACTCCACCCATCCTGAGGAGGAAAAAGAGTGAAATTGGATCCGAGAAGGGATTTGAAACCCCTCTTGCTTGTGGACACAGCTTACTGTTAACCATGTAGTGTGATGGAGGGAGCAACTAGACCTGATAGATGGTGGGCATGGGTGGCTTACGAGCAGGAAGAAATGGACGGAGGGAGATGTTTGGGGGTTGTTACTCCCAGAGAGCTGTGCTTGTAACAGGAGGCGGGGCAGAAGGAAAAGCAAAGCTAGTTGTACGTCTTCGACGGTGAGAAGTGGCCTGATGTTAACCCCGCCCCCTCTCCCTCTTTTCCAGATGCATCATCCCATCCAGATGAAGCCTGCAGACAGCGAGAAAACAAATGGTGGGTGACATTATTGCTAAATAATGGGAGGGCAGGTCATGGGGAGCAGAAAGGTTTGTAAGAAAGCGTTGGGTGGGAGGACATGGCTGACAACTACCATAAAATGACTCAAGAAAGGGTGACATCGCTCCCAAGACAAATGTGGATTTGCACGGGCTATAGAACTGGGATGATGTCTCTATTTCAAGCCCCTACATGATGGCCAAGGCAGCGAGGCCCTTGAAATGTGCAGCAACACACAATTTCTATATGGTGTCAGGGGTTAGGAGGATTAAGGGCTTTGGAGGGTGGGAATTGGAGAGAAGGACAGCAGGTACTGAGGAGCTGGCGATGGCATAAGTGGATGATAAAGCAGTCATCGGTCCAGGGAAGTGGAGATTGAGGGAGGAGGGTGAGAAGGGGGATGGGGGGGACGGACGGAGATCAGACGGTTAGTGCTCCACAGACATGAGCCAACGTCAAGTGTGAGGCAGAGAATGTGACAGAATCTCAAAGCGAGAGATTGAACTAGATGAGGGGGGTGGCAGGTTTTTGTGTTAGATACAGCTACCGACTCGAGTATCCAGACCCTCTGCTATTCTGCTGTCACTCAACCCAACTATCAATCTGTTTACTTAGCGGTGGAGGACAGAAAACTCTTCATTGGAATGGTGTCAAAGAAGTATGGCGAGAACGAGGTCAGGATGATGTTCTCAGCCTTCGGACAGATCGAGGAGTGCCGGATCCTCCGAGGACCTGACGGCCTGAGCAGAGGTGGGTGTGCCTGTCTACACACACTACTTCAGCACCACTCACTGCGTTATCCTGGTGTATCAGGCCCGCCCACGACATGGTTATTTCGATCCTCTACTCTACCCCCCCCCTCACACACACATTCAAGCACTATTCACCCTCCTATTGGGCGCCCACTCCTCCAATTCCACCCCCTCATCGTGGCGTCACTGTGTCATTCACCTCCTCCTACCTCTCCTGCCCAGTCGGGGGGGGGAGGGGGGAGGAGGTATTCTGCTCGCCACCCGGAACAATGGGCCGTTGCCCTGGCAACCCCTGGCTGCTGGTGTTGTGTGGGCTCAGCTGGCAGGCAGGCCGCGGCAGCAGAGACGGTGGCAGCGACACAGCTCTTCTCCTCAGAACCGCCCCTTCCAACCCCCCCCCCCCCCCCCCCCCCCCCCCCCCCCCCCCCTTCTCAACATGCTCCACAAAGGCTAGAATTAGCACACTGCCGCACCTCCCTATCTGTGCCGCATAAGACGCCATAACAGCACTGGCGCTCGAGGCCAACGCTACACGCTTTCAAATGAGCAAAACATTTCAAATGATAACATCCCCAGAACTTAGCTGTTAAAGCAGTCCAATATCAAAACCATATGGACACAATTGATACACGATGTGATCAGAGTTCCATCCATAGCCTTTCAACGTTTATGTCTGCGGGTTGCGTTCTGAAGCGTATTTCATGTCCCACCCAGTTAGACCCACCTCATCTACTACAGCTACCCAGGGATCACCACAGCTTCCCTGGTTATGTGGTCTAATCTGTCAGTCACTGTTACTGTGCTCATGTTGTTGTTGTTGTTGACTGTTCTCCTTGTTGTGTTCTTTCTCCATGTGCTAACCAGTGAGAGCGGTCCTGTGTGCTTGGGAGTGCCATTCTTTGTACAATGTGTTTTTTGGGGTTCATAACGAGTTGTCCAAACCTATTGTCTTGTTTTGTTTCTTCTTTGTCCCTCCCTCCTCCTCCTCCTCCTCCTCTCCCCTTTCCTATTGTCCCCCCTCCTCCCCTACAGGCTGTGCGTTTGTCACATTTTCTACCAGGGCTATGGCACAGAATGCAATCAAAACCATGCATCACTCTCAGACTATGGAGGTACTGTACCCCTTAGCACCTATTTCTCTCCCTCCCCTCCCCTCCCACCAGCTCCCGCTCCCTCTCCGCTTTCTGCTGCCCCCTTGTGTTGAGATGACAGAGAATCTTTAAGAGCAGAAGACTTAGTTGTCAGTGCACGAGTCATGTAGGAAGTTTCTTGGCTAGATATCGATAAGCTCACATCTGAAATGTAATCAAACAAATGGACAGCGTCACTTGGCTTTAAACAGCAATCAGAAGTTAATCACTTCTCTAGACCAGAAGACTACAATATGAATTGCTTTGCTGACTATTAATAATGGCCTAAACCCTCCCAATAAAGTATTTGCTCATGTTTTAAATGGTGGATTGCAGAGACTTTTCCGTGATGCGTGTTAGCTAGCTAGCCTATTGAGACGTGGACCAGTTTCCTTCCAGGGGGTAGGAGAAAAGATTCAGTCCAGAGTGTTAAGGGAGTGGGGCAGGAGTAACGTGACAACTAGCAGGCCAGAGGCTCCCCTGTGAAGCACCCAAGCAATACTAATTAGGAACCGAATCAACTCACTAGATGGCCTGATATAAAACAGGCCCCTGTAGTGGTGACACCCTTTCCTCTCCCCCACCCCTCACCCCTCACCCTGTCTGATGCTATGGGAGGTGCTATTGGTAAAGAGCAGAGGTTTTCAATCCTGGTCCTCAGGGACCCCCTGTTCTGCACGTTTTAGACGTTTTCCTGCTCCAACACACCTGATTCAAATGCATGCGTCGTTAACAGGCTTCTGCGTAACTAGATAACGACCCATTCATTTGTATCAGGTGTGTTGGAGCAGGGAGAAATATCTAAAACATGCAGGACAGGGGGTCCCTGAGGACCAGGGTTGAAGACCTCTGGTGTAGAGGCCATTTTCCCTGTCAAGCCTGGTCCCCTATCTGGCTATAAACTCACACACTGCATGTCCGTCTGTCCTGTTAGCCAATAAACCAGCTGTGTCGGGCGGGCAGGTAGTCATCTTATGGGGCTACGCGTTTGTTGAATGTTGTTTTCTCTAGTTTTACGTCTGCCGATAGTTTGTCCCCGTTTGACTGTCTTATTTTATTTGTATTTATTTTTTTACGTCTCTTGTTTCCATCTGTCTGCTTGTGTGTGGACCCTGACTCCTGGAGCTCTGAAGTGGAAAAAAAACGTCTGCTTTTAGCATTGCCCCTTGTCCCTGTGTGGAATGTGGCCTGGCTTAGTCCTGCATGGCAGTGTCCTATGTGTGTGCTAGCAAAGGATATGAATGCTACACTAGGAGATCTATAGAATAGAGAGTACTACCCCATAGGGCATAGAGGGGGGGATGATTGCGCCCCAAATGGCCCTGTACAGATATTGTGCCCTTACATAAGAGATGCTGAAGTACAGATGCATGTGTGTGCGTTTTGGGGTGTTAAACCATCCCTCCCTTGCCCACAGGGCTGCACCTCGCCTATGGTGGTTAAGTTTGCCGACACACAGAGAGACAAGGAGCAGAGGCGTCTGCAGCAGCAGCTGGCCCAGCAGATGCAACAGCTCAACAGCGCCTCCACCTGGGGCAACCTGGCAGGGCTGGGAGCACTCACGCCACAGTACCTGGCCGTGAGTTGACAAGCACAATCACACAAAACGGAGATCAATATGTTTTTCTTTCTTTTCTCTTTTTTTCTTCTTCTTGGGTTTGAATTCTCTTCTTCTCTCCATCTTACAGTTGCTCCAGCAGGCAACCTCAACCGGAAACCAAGGCAGCTTCAGTGGGATGCAGAGGCTAGGGGGTGAGTCACTGTCCCAGTCCATGTTATCGGTCACGCTTGAGCCGAGAGAAAGGGGGCAGACATCAGCACTTCCTGTCCCTCCTTCTAACTCTGCTGCTCTGTGCTTTGCTCCCAATGTAACAAATACTAAAATCACATTAACAATAATGAGATACGCATGGGCACATTAGGCTATGCTGCCATTCTGGGATACACAGTTGACCAGTTGGGTAAAAAATACAAATGTATTTTGCCGTTTGGCACTTTATTTTGAAGTGTGCAAATAACGAGGTGAAAAATGGTCAGCATGCAATGTGGGAATTGTCTAAATGTGAATCGATGCCCCCCGAACATCGGTATTCACTTTTGCATGAGCCAACCCCCCCCCCCCCCCCCCCCCCCCCCCCCTCCAAGCCCCTCACCACTCCTAGTCTAGCGTTTTCCAAGCCCCAGCCCCAGCTGATACCCAGTCTCTCTGCTGGTCCTGCTCCTCAGGTGTCAACCCGCTGCAGCTGCAGAACCTAGCCACGTTAGCGGCGGCGGCGGCTGCAGCCCAGAGCTCAGGCAGCCCCTCCTCCACAAACCCCCTGTCAGCCAATGGAGGAGCCCTGGGAGCGCTGGCCAGTCCAGGTAATTTAGCTGTCTGGCTCCCCTTATTAGCCAGGCCCCCCCCCCCCCCCCACTCCATCATCAATCTACGACAACCCCCCCGACTCCTCCCCTCCCTCCCATCCAGTGTTTGCCCCACAGGCTGCTGTGCCATCCCTCATTTACTTTTATGAGAGTTAATCATCCCCATGACATTTTTCACAAGTGCCCCCTCATTCTCATTTGGTCTGTGTAAATATAGGCTCGTCCCCATCCGTCTTGGTTTAGTGGTGTTGGCTACGCCATGGCCTTGTGCCCCCCCTCCCTCCCTGTGTACCTGAGATGACTATACCTCCTTATAGATCAACAACAACTAAATGGTCGGACCCACCGCTGTTCCAGATACTTAGTAGTAACCTCTGTGTTCCTCCTTTTGTGTGTGTTGCTCTGTCCTGTCACTTGTGTGCTTTTTGTTGTCGTGTCTGTGTGTGTGTTTCTTGTTGTGTGTAATGTGCTTCCCAGCAGCTGGTACCACAGCAGGCCACAATGCAGGCGCTGCCATGAACACCCTGGCATCTCTGGGCACCCTGCAGAGCCTCACCGGTGCCTCTATGGGACTCAGCAACCTCAATGCCCTCACTGGCTCAGTCAGCGGTACGCATTCTCTCACAAACTCCTCTTAGAAAATGTTATGAACATGCCATCTCTTTTTACCATACCGTGTCCTTAAAGGCCGGACATTAAATAAATAGTACATTTATCTCAAAAGCACATATTTAGCCATTTCCTGGACTAAACAGAGAGTTGAATCCCCTCTCCTCCTCTACCGCTGTCAGGTATGGCAGCCATGAACGGGGGCTTGGGAGCCTCCATGGGCAACAGCTCTGCGGCCAGCTCCATGGACGCCCTGACCCAGGCCTACTCAGGGATGCAGCAGTACACAGCCTCCGCCCTGCCCTCCCTCTACAGCCAGTCCCTGCTGCAGCAGAGCGCTGCCGGGAGCCAGAAGGAGGGTGAGTCTCTCATGCACACACAACCCCACCCCTCCCCCCGTGTGGGTATGAACACCGGGCCACATACACATTAATACCCTTGCATTCCGTTCATCAGTTTTGAAAGCATTATCCATCTCTCCTCCCTACCAGGACCTGAAGGGGGAAATCTGTTCATCTACCACCTTCCCCAGGAGTTTGGAGACCAGGACGTCCTGCAGATGTTCATGCCTTTCGGAAACGTGGTCTCTGCCAAAGTCTTCATCGACAAACAGACCAATTTGAGCAAGTGCTTTGGTATGTTGTTGTTTCTGGTATACCAACATGGAGAGACCAGCTGACTTCATACTTAACCACTGTTAACCTCTTCCACTCTAAGCATTCGGCCCTAAAATAACGTACCACAAATAGATTTCATGTTGCTCGACAATCATTGGGGCCTCAGCCATACACCTACAGAAAGATGACACCTGTGAGATTGTAACTAATAATGTGGATTATTAGTTACTTCTTACTGTTAGTAATGAGTATTTCCACTCATTTGGGTGGAATTCTATTCATTAGAGGCACTAATCCACGCAACTGGGGGAGAAAACAAAAAATGTATGCTGCACCTGCCTTGACACTTTGGTTGGAAGACGTAAGGAGTTTTAGTACGACAACAACACCTGACCTAATCCGTCTCCTCTGTGCCTCGCAGGGTTTGTCAGCTACGACAACGCAGTGTCGGCACAGGCCGCCATCCAGGCCATGAATGGCTTCCAGATCGGCATGAAGAGGCTGAAGGTACAGCTGAAGCGCTCCAAGAACGACAGCAAACCCTACTGATCTGAGCCCTGGGGGTCTCTCCCCTCCCCTGCTCCTATGTTAGCACTGCTAGGGTAAGTTCACCCCGCGAGCCAAGACCACAGAGACTCTTAACCTGCACTCAACTACTGGAGGGAGACTCACCCACTCTTAATGGTTACAATGTTCTTTCCATGTTTTTTTTCCACATATACTTCGTTTCAGTTTTCATCATGTAATTTTAGTCGTATCAAATGTGTAATTTATATGATTATTTATGACTATCACTGGAGCCAGTGTTGGAAGTGACGCCTGACATATGAGGAAAGGGGAACACGCGTCAGGGTTTATCTCCATACCATTTCATTGCCTCTAGGTATAAGATAGACAGGTTGACTAAGGATCATTCATTTAAAGGGCTTAGGACCATCTTAGCAGAGCCCAGACCCCGTGTCTGTGGTATGGACACACTTGTCACATTCATCCATTCTTCCATCTATGCCTTTTCTCTCTCTACTTCTGTTTTTAATCCATCTTATTCTTTCAATCTTTTGTCAAGCTGGGCTACACCTATTTCACCATTAACAACAATTCTTCCAATCATTCCATCCATCTCCCATGTCTCCCACAAGGGACTGGTTACTGATGGATCTCTGGGTGCCAAGGATATTTGCATGTCTAAGTCTCTACCATACATCTGGTGTCACTTCCTTAAAACCTGTGTATTGTTTTGTGTGGGGGAAATACCCAACTGTCCCAATGTGGTGATTGGCATTGTTTGTTGGTTGTGCCTCATGGTTGAAAGATTCTTGTGCCGTGGCTCTGTCTAACTTCCTCTCTCCTCTCTCTCTCTCTTTTCTCTCTCCCACTCTCCTTTTGTGTTTTTTTTTCTTCCGTATAGAACAAATCTCCATGCCTGTTTGCTCATCATTAGCCTAGCATGTCCTCATGGTGTTGAAAGCCAAGCCAAACTCCTGGCCTCATCATCCCCACCATCTGTCTGATGTCTCTCTAAGCTCGCCTGGCCACACCCACTGACCCTTGACCTTAGCTCAACCTGAGTTTTGCATGTAAACTTTTTTTCCCCGTGTATAAAAATGAGGGGTGGGAGGGGGGAGGTCAAGCAAATCAATGTGAAATCTTACCTGCGCTCATTTCATTTAAGAGACTTTATTTCTTTGTGTTCTTTATTTTTTTTTATTAAGAAAATGCTGAAATATTGTTTTAAAGCCTGTGGGATTTCTTTTTCCTATTTCTAATTTGCTAGTTTTTTTATGTTGCTTTCTTTTACCTCTCAGTAAAGCTCACTTGAAAGTTATATACAGGGATTGGCACACAGCTGTGCTACTTGGTGCCATTAGCAATATGTTGGCTTCTGAAACAAATGCTATAGACCACTCTCAAACACACACTTTGGAAAGTCTAATCTGAATACCCCTCAGTGCTCTGTAAAGGGTTTTTACATTTTGCAGGCAGTGTAAAGTTTTTCCCTGCAGCTGTTTAAAAGCGTATCTTGTTTTTTTTTCATTAAAGAAAATATACAGTGTATTTACCTTTATTTTGTGTATTTACCCTTTTTTCTTTTGCAAAATATTGATGGCACAATAAGAGGTAGATTTGCTCCGTCTAGGGAAATTACTACCTACATGAGTCAACTTTTTTAGAACTGATTCACAAATAGACAATCTGTGGTTTAAATGCACACTTAGATTACCTATATTTTATACCATTGAATCTATAGAAGTTTAACGACAAGTAATGGAAACCCAGGCAAACTTTGGGGTTTTTTGTAGATTACATTGTAATGTCATCTATGTTGGGGTCTTAATTGTATCACTTTTTAAGAGGACTGGTTTGCTCGATCAACACAGCCTTTAAAAAAAAAAAAAAGCTCAACTAAAAATGTTTGTCGTTGGTAGTGATGTAATTGCATACTTATTTCACTATTTTCTGGATTCGTTATTTTAACTTCTGCGATATTGTTTCACCAGTTGTTGGTTTTTTAACAAATTCATTTTTGAAGGAAAGGAAGAAAAAAACAGTTAAATCTAGTGTTAAATTCCTAAGGTACGTCTTGTTGAATATTTTGTAAATTTCTTGTCAACATCTTAATTAATGGATATTTCAGTTTTGTTTGGTATAGATGCCTCATTGAAAGAAAATGATTTACAATATCTGTAAACATAGATGACAGACTATAATTTTTGTTGTTAAAAGTGCCCATGTGTCAAACTCAGTGTTTTGATGCCCAAATTCTACCACTCCATTACACACACATACACACAAACACTTTTCTTGTGCAACAATATTTTTGGGAGCCCCTGAATGTGAGAGATCACTTGGACATGACACAAACGGGTTGTAGGGTCGATACAGGAGACGCATAAACGGAACCTTTTTTGCACACAGATTTTCCTAGAAAAGCATCTTTGTTTTAAAACACTCACAGTACGTGTTAACACTGTTAAATCCGCTGAAACAGTGTTGGTTTACAAAAGCATTCCAGTTTCCGCTTACAGTTTACTCTGTGTACTCGTATTGGGGTATATTACTGTTTCAGTTTACAGAAATAAGTCCTAATCATTATGACCACCCTATACTCCCTCAGACAGGTTCCCAAAAAGTGTGTACCTGATGGCGCTAAAAAGTTGTCAACTCAGGGTCTTATTGTAGTTTGTTTTGATGTATTCTCATTGGATTAGGAATGAAAAGACAAAATGCACAATTGTTATCGTTAATCCACATTTTTTTGGTCACAAAATGGTACAGGTTAAAGCTTTGATTAGCACCTGGAGGAGCTTTAACTTGCTTGGTTTAGTTGGAGGAAAGGCACAAGCACAAATGTTCACTTTTGTAAAGTTTGCATCCCAGATTACTACGGTACCACTAGTTTTACTTTTACATGGGCATGTGCTTTTTGTGGTGTGTTTTATATCCAAATGCAATACAATATTCAAAGTGCCATATACGTCTAGAAACTGCCTACACAGAAACTATTAGGCCTTGGTTTAGAGACTAGATTGCTGCAGTTAGTTTCCTTTGTTCCTAATTGTTTATTATATTGATGCCAGTGTCAAGAAAGCTCCTAGCTCCTGCTGATGTTGTTTTCCCCCTACCTTGTGTTGTGTGTGAGTTAATGGTAAATGTGATGTGATGTACTGAATTGTACAAATTGGCTAAACCTATGTAGATACACAATAAATAACCCAAATCTTTTGAAAGGCTAACCTTTTTGTTAGTGAGTGGACTAAGTTGATATAACACTTTGCAGTACAGCCACAGACAATGTATGTAGTAAAACGTGGAGTTATGTGATAGTTCTTCATATGTTCATAAAGATAGCCTTTGTACAACCAAAACCAAGGTTGTGTGCCATATTACTACCATTATTCGTTAAAGTGTTGGTTGACAGTTTATTGTAACATCTTTTAGATATTTGGCATGCACAAAACATAAAATGTTAATCATCTGTACAAGTGTATTGCAAAGTGTTACAGTAAACGCCTGAATAAAAGCACAATGTACACATTGGTCAGGGTAGAATCTCTCACTTCGGGGGCTTCCTTCACAGACCGTTCTTTCTCTGTTTTCTATCACTGCTTTTTTTGTTTTCATATTTTGAAGTGCTTTTTGAACAAATTGTGTGGTAGCTCTGCATCTCTAGATATCGTCTTGGTCAAAGTTATTTCCTCTATCATTTTCTTTGTCTTATAATTGATATGACTATGTTCATGTTCCACAAATTATTTGATAGATGTTTGTGTTGTCTTGAGAAAAGCCAAAGTCGGTGCATCTTGGTGTGATCTGTAAACATACAGTAGTTTCTGTTTACCAACTTTTTGAACTGGGTGGGATTTGAAAAAAAAAAAAGACAAAAACAGGCTTTCCAATTTCTACAGCTGGTTGTTCATATGTATTTTGTACCAGTGGAGCTTTTTATATGGGAAATTAAAGAAAAAAATCTATATTGGAAAAAATGTCTGGCCTCTCAATGTGGCCTTGCCTTGACTCGGTCTTGAGTTTGGCCTTTTGGTGGTGTCAAGAAATTTTGGTTGCATGTTTTGTCACAAAAAAAGATTTATTTAATTTACTTGATCTCTACATGTTCCTTACTTCTTTATTCGGATATATTTTGGTGGGGGTTGGGATCCTCTAAATCGTGGTAAGTTTCATGTTAGTATTGTGCTGTCCACATGGTTAGAAGGCCAACAGGATTTAGACAACTTTTGTGGATATGTCTTAGTTAATAGATATCAATTATTCGTTGTTTAGTTTGGGCTTTGCTTTTACCTGTGTAGTACTTTCGGTTTTCCCATAGCAGAGTGTGTAGATGGAAGAGTCAATGTTCTTTTTTTGTTTTTCCTTTTTGGTAAATGTTTGTTCATGTGTGGTGTGTTTCTTTGCCTCTGTCTCCAAAATTAAACCATTTCCCCTAATATTGAATGTGTCCTTGTGTTGTGTTGTCCCAGTGCCTGTCCAGTGTTGTAAAGACATTTACAAACCCCAGTGTGTCATGTCCTCCCTAACTTGTTTCTCTCCATTGTGTTTCTCTTTGCTTATTATTTTAAAGCTACAGCTCATATTTCTTATTGGAAGTTGATCAGCTATCAAATTATGCACTAAATGCATATTGGTAATTTGTGAGGAGTTTGGGTTTTGGGCCAGGAATGATTTAAGTCCTAGATGAAGCTCGAAACCAAACTAATGATGGTCCCAAGTCATTGCTAGTTGCTATCGAGTCCCACATGTTACAGATCCACCAGAACAGCCATGTAAGTACTATGGGTCAAGGATCCAACCCGTAGATATTTGTTCTTCTTAATGAATTTGAGTATACAACAGAAGAGCATAAGAGAATAGAGTACAGTACATGCAATGTCCATGTGCCCATTCTCATCTCTAATGGCATGAATCCGTCTGTGCAGCCTACATATTAGAATGAGTTTAGATTCCAACGAGTATCTCGAGAACCGGGCACACTGCAAAATTTCTATTTTGAAGGTGTCCATTTTATAAACCAACGGAGTGCAGTGCCGCGATTGATGTTAGGATAAGTATTTCGACATTTTCAAAAAGATTATTTGTTGATGGTGGTGCCAAGCCACTTTTCCAGCCAGGATTTGTATCCCCTGGTCACAGCAGCACGCGTGCACCCAGAAAAAGCGGAGTTTAACTGCTGCTGACTAATTTATCTACATAAATACGTTTGTTTGTCTGTTACATTAAGGCAACGTGTGAATTGTTTAATGCGTTGTTTAGTATTGTGGTTTAATCGACATTGTTTTCCAAAATTCCATATAGCCATATCACCTAGGCCGACTGATGGGCCTATCTATGTGACTCGACATCACATGCAGGTTTCCTTCCTTAAATCTAGGCTACCTCCATTTGTCCATTCTCTGCGGGTGTGGTCTGACAAGGGTGCCCCGTCTTTGCTAACCAGTCCCTCCCTATGTTCCCGCTCTTGGGGGGGCTAAGCCCCTAGATAAAACCTATAATTTTTCCTGTGACCCAGCAAAACTAGGGGGGTCTGGGGCATGTTCCCCAGATTTTTTGTTGTTGAAAATATCAATTTTAATAGTGTCCTAGTGGGTTTTAGGAAGAGAAATTAACAAATGTAGATTTAAAATATGAAAAAATGTATGCCCATTTTTGGGGGGGGCTAATGAAATTTGTTGGGGGGCTCCAGCCCCCAGGCTAGATACGCCCATGGTATAGGCCTATCAGTCAGCCTATGTAGCTAAGGTGCATGGCAATATGAAACTTTGGAAAACACTGTCGATGAAACCACAATACTAAACAACGCATTAAACAACAATTCACACGTCGCCTTAATGTAACAGACAAACGTATTTATGTAGGCCTAGATAAATTAGTCCCTTGTTACTATATAAAACCCTGTAGAGTCTTCCACGTCGCTATTTGTTCCATTTAAGAGGTGAATTCAAAGTGCAGCAGCACGCGCGCTGCCGCGGCCAGGGACACAAATCCTGGCGGGGATAAGTGCCTTGGAAAGACACCTCGTGCTCACTTCGTTCTCAACTCACGGCCATGTTGAGTTGACTGAGCTGCACTAAGCTAGCTCTCGCTAGCCAAAACGATACGGATATAGCCAGAGCCATGCACAGATTGTGTCACCGATATCATCGCAGGCACTGTGCCCTATCTATAGGCCTAATTCCAGGAATCTGTGTGTGCCACCAATTTCATCACAGGCACTGTGCACTAGTTAAAGTAATTGTATTTGTGTGTTTCACAGGCACCTTAATCACCGACTGCATCATGGGCACTGTGCATTAGTGGTGTAAATGACATGAATAGGTGAACCTATTTTTATTGTAATTAAAACATGCAATGTCACCACCTGGCGGTAGAGAATACTTAAAATAAATGTGAGCGTTTCATATTGATAACCCTGCATTAACACACGATTATCTCAAGAACTGAAGAGTAGAAAGACTGAAACCTAATATCATGATTTAATGGAGATAAAAAATGGATACCTCTTTTAACTGGGTAGTCTGAGAAGCAATACCATTACAGTTTTTTTTCTTCACCAGAGATAAAGATGAGAGAAAAAATAAGCTTTCTGATGTCTTCATTAGCCTTTGTGAGATGTCAGAGCAACCATCATTTAGACACTGGGTTGGCTTGTTTTGGCATGAAGAGGTGACATGTTTTCCAGAATAAACATGGTTTGGCTGGTTTTGTAGCAAGTTATGGCCCATACCTCTCCCACATTTGTTTCTATTTTCCTATTTTATTATAAAAACAGCCTTTTTTATCCACAGCAACACGTGCGGGATTCAAACACAAGACCTGCTGTGATGTTGCATGCACTGTGCCATAACAACACAATTTTCAAGTTAATTAGATCCATTGTAATCAAGGATAAATGATAGGGGAAACAGGAGGATTTACTCTGTTTTGTTTTGGAATATCTATTAATTAAGTATCTATTTTATTTAATGACATAAAATGAGAACAGGTAGGCATAGTAAGGTCCTCCCTAAATAGTTTCTGCTTCTTCAGGAACAGTTTGAGTCGGTTTGAAAGTCCATAAATCATCAATGTAAACACACAATATGCTTGGTTTCACTGCATTGCTGTCAGATTGAGGGGATTTTCAAAAATGTATTAATATACACGATTACAACAAGTTGGTAGGCTTTATATTCAGAGGTGACATCTTCCACTGGGGCAACAGGAGGAGTTCACATAACGTCCACCTAACTGTGTGAGGAACTCCACGCCGCACAGCCAATAGGATTGGAGTGCATTGGAACCTCCCATGTTTCTAAAGTAGCATGGCCGACGTTTTGCTGTAAATCGTTAAAGTATCACTTGGTGTAGAATTCAGTTACAAACAATTAAACCATGTCAGCCATACTTCTTCTAAGAAACGTGCATCGTAGCATTGCACTGCCATGTAGTGTCGTTCGGCCAGTTTTAGGTTGTTTTTATCACACGTATAAAGGTGTATACGGGTACCGACCCAAACAGACTGAGGGGGACTCGAAGTTCAACAGTGACAATAACTCTGCACTCAATCAAGGTCAGTGGGTTTGTTATTCGTATATTGTTTTTATTTGTTATGTTCAGATATCTGTGAATTTACTCTATGCTAATTGGCTTGTTAAGACTATGAGTCTATGTAAAGTACTAGTTCATTTTAACCACGAAACTCGGGGCAACATAGTCATTCAGTTGCCTACAGCTCGTTTTAAATGAGTAGCGTTAATGAGCGATAGTTGTGTGAGAAATTACCCCGTCCCTCCCGTGGTTGACGAAATAAAACTTATTTTTGAATTGTACAGTTTGAAATAAAATGCCTTTTATTTTCCTGTTTACTCAGATCATGGTCTAGCCCGACTTGTGGAAGCATATCGAGCGCACGGACACAAGGCTGCTAAAATAAACCCCCTATCGTCTCAGGACCCAGTAGTAAACAATGTACCAGAGATCAACATTCTGTCTGAATCCCTACATGGACAGCTCAACACATCTGGTATGTACTGTAGTTCCTAAACCTAAAGCCCAAAATACGAGTTACAATTTAAACACTTCCTCAATTAACCATACTGGCAATACTATTCAATCCAGTGATTTACCGCACATTATCATGGCTTAACAAAAGCTATTATTTTTAGTTGATAATATAATTGATCTCCTGGTACTCATCCTTTATATCATGTACATTATTCCATAATTAATGTGTTATCACACAACAAGCATATCTTTTTAATTAAATTCAAATTTAATTGCTGAATTTATATACAGTATATTATGAGACCTTCAAGTTCTGTATGTATTATGTATTCATAACTGCTGACAGTGTGCAGTTTCATGCTCTCCTGTTAAATTCCTTTCTTCAGGACTACGGAATTTTGGGAAAGCTGAGGCTCCAGTGGCAGAGGTACTGGCGTACTTAGAGAATGCCTACTGTGGGAACATCTCTGTGGAGACCAGCCAGCTGACCAGCCTGGAGGAAAGGGAGTGGTTGGCTGACCGCTTTGAGGAACTGAAAAAGGAAACTTTCACCCCCAAGGAAAGGAGGCATGTGGCCAGACTCATGCTTGAGTCCCAGGTAGGTGCTGTAGGTCAGAGAAGATGCTGGGGATGCCATCATCTTTCATGAATCTCATGTGTCCATGTTTAGCATCCATTTATCAAGACATTATTGTAGATTGGGGGTGATCATTTAGTCCAACAGAGATTTGGTGGTTATCAATTTGGAATAAACGTTATCTCAAAGGAAGTAGAATATTATACCTTATTTGTGATTTTCTCTTGCACAATCCCAGGAGTTTGATCACTTCCTGGCTACCAAGTTCGCTACTGTGAAAAGGTATGGTGGAGAGGGAGCAGAAAGCATGATGGCCTTTTTCTACGAGATTTTACGTCTGTCTGCCTCCAGTGGGGTGTCGGACATCGTCATGGGCATGCCCCACAGAGGCAGACTGAACCTACTCATCGGTCTCCTGCAGTTTCCACCAGAGGTCAGAGGTCATTACCATTTCACACCAGCTTCAAAACCTGCACAGACAAGTGTACTGTTTCACACCATTTAAATCCAGGCCAGGTCAGGTGGTAAGATAAGAGTAGATAAGTGAAGTGTCATGCTAGTTGTTATCATTGAGAAGGTAGAAAACAGTAAATAACTATTCTAAACTATCAAACTATTCTTCAAGATGGTGTTTCTCTGTGACCCCCCAGCTCATGTTTAGGAAGATGCGTGGTTTAAGCGAGTTCCCCGAGAACTCTCCCTCCATTGGAGATGTCCTGTCTCACCTTACCTCATCAGTGGAGCTGAACTTTGGAGCAGGTCACCCTCTGCATGTGACCATGTTGCCAAACCCCTCCCACCTGGAGGCCATCAACCCTGTCACCCAGGGCAAGGCCCGTGCGAGGGAGCAGCTTAAACAAGAGGGAGACTATTCCCCCCATGAAAATGGACAGCCAGGGGATAAAGTTGTCTGTCTTCAGGTACTGATTCACTCACAGCAACCTAGAAACACATTTCCCAAGTTCTTATGTAATAGAGAAAGTACATGGATACTAGTAGCATATTTTAATGATAGTCTACATGAATCATCATCCTCCTTTACAGCTGCTGTTCAAATAAAAGATACCATCGCGTATTCCACTAGTTACAGAAAAAATCTATGTTGTGCTACAGTTTGACTTTCATTGCGGTATCCTGCGTTCCCTCAGGTTCATGGAGATGCCTCATTCTCAGGACAAGGAATTGTCCCAGAAACATTTACTATCTCCAACCTCCCACACTACAGAGTGGGTGGGAGCATCCACCTAATTGTGAACAACCAAGTTGGCTATACCACTCCATCGGAGAGAGGGAGATCATCTCTATATTGCAGTGACGTTGGTATGTGGAATTGTAAAAACGGCCATCACAATGTTGATACGTACTTGTGTTGCTTGCGCAGGGTACAGGCGTGTACGTAGTTTTTTTTCTCCTCAGGTAAGATGGTGGGCTGTGCTGTGATCCATGTCAACGGGGACAACGCGGAGGATGTCATGCGGGCCACACGTCTGACGGTGGAATACCAGCGGCGCTTTAGGAAGGATGTGATCCTGGACTTGCTCTGCTACCGCCAGTGGGGCCACAATGAGCTGGACGAGCCCTCCTTTACCAACCCTGCCATGTATAAGGTCATTCGGTGAGTACAATAAAAAAAAAGTAATGTAACATGAGTTTGGAAACATTTAAAAAGTCAAAATCTTTCCTTTGTAACGTATAAAAAACAAAAACCTTTGTTAATCTATATTTGTATGTCAATCTGTATTCACCTCAGCTCCAGAAAAAGCACACCAGACTCTTACACAGACCAGCTCATCTCAGAGGGCGTGATGACAGAGGAAGAGCGCGGCAAGATCAAGTCCACCCACTACTCCATGCTCAACGACAAACTGGCCAACATGACCCTGTATAGCCCTCCCCCCACCAACCTGCAGGGCCGCTGGGGGGGCCTGGTGGAGCCAGGGACAAAGGTCACCACCTGGGACACGGGCGTGCCTGCTTCTCTGTTGCAGTACGTGGGTGCCAAGTCTGTTGACATCCCCCAGGAAATCCAGCTCCATAGCCACCTGGGGAAGATGCATGTACAGGTAAAGGGTTCATTAGTATGGGATATTGCTATATTATTGTTGGCTGTGAGAGTTATAATGTATTGTATTGATAATAGAGATGCCAAAGGTGATTCTTGTTGATGTGTGATGACAGGGTCGTCTGCAGAAACTTGGGGAGGGAACCAAGCTGGACTGGTCGACAGCAGAGGCAATGGCATTTGGCTCTCTACTCTGCCAAGGTCAATCAGCCTCTTCCTAACAAAATCATTTTTTGTCACGACAAATTTGTGTTTTTTTTACGTGGGGTGAGAACTTTTTCTCTGTGCAGGGTTTAATATTCGCATCAGTGGACAGGATGTAGGCCGAGGCACGTTTAGTCAGAGACACGCCATGGTGGTTTGTCAGGACACCAACGACATGTACATCCCCCTCAACCACATGGATCCTCAGCAAAGAAGCTTCCTGGAGGTAACTTTACATTATGGTGCCTTACCAAATGTAGCCTACTAATTGCAACATGCCAACAAAAAAAGTATTTACCTTGATTTTGACCACCTCAAAGGAAAATAAATGTGTTTGTGTGTGTGCGTACTGTGTAGGTGTGTAACAGCGCCCTGTCTGAGGAGGCTGTATTGGGGTTTGAGTACGGCATGAGCATTGCCCAGCCCAAGCTCCTGCCAATCTGGGAGGCTCAGTTTGGAGACTTCTTCAACGGAGCTCAGATTATCTTTGACACTTTCATCTCTGGAGGTTAGCTCATCTGACCAATCCCCATAGTAATTTTTTTTCATTGTTTCTTGCTTTTCAATATATATTTATATATATATATATATATTATATATATATATATATATATATATATATATATATATATTATATATACTAAAGGAGAAGCAGTGAATGGGTGAACAGGATGTTGTAATTGACTAGTTGAATTGTGGATATGTTTATAAATGGTGTATAAACGGTTCATGTGACCCCCCCAGGTGAGGCTAAATGGCTGCTCCAGAGTGGCATAGTGATCCTGCTGCCCCACGGCTACGACGGAGCAGGACCCGAACACTCCTCGTGCCGTATGGAGCGCTTCCTACAGGTCAGCTGGACAATCACATTTCCAGCAATGTGAAGATCAAGTGTATCTGTTCTAATGGTAGCTTCGCTTGAAAACTGGAAGACATTCTGTAAAGTGATGTACCTGTGTCTTTTTGGATCTTGCCATGTCGTCATCCCTCAGATGTGTGACAGTAAAGAGGAAGGGGTGGATGGAGACAACGTCAACATGGGCGTGGTCAACCCCACCACCCCAGCACAGTACTTCCACCTACTCCGACGACAGATGATTCGCAACTTCCGCAAGCCCCTCATTGTGGCTGGGCCAAAAACTCTGCTGAGATTCTCTGTGAGCATTACACTAGAGTAACAACTCTTAATGACAGCATTTCCAATTGAAATACAGGAATCACTTAAATCCAGAGTGATTGAGACGATAAATAATTTGTGTCTACCTCTAGGGGGCAGTATCCACTCTGGCTGAAATGGGTCCAGGAACAGCATTCAAACCGGTGTTGGGTGACCCCTCAGTCGTACCAGAGAGGTGATTATACACAGTAGAATGCACCCTTTTTGAAAGGTTCATGTAAGGACCACTGAATTCTCAGGCTTTTTGCAGGATTGGCAGATTTTCTTCTTTACCCTCTGCAACTGTTTCCACAGATTACAGAATTCCATCGACTATGTGGTGGCATCAAATATCGAACAGAATATAATTATGTTGTAAACGTATGTCCAGCTTTTGCAAGGACGACATCAAAATAAAACTAGAGTATATCATATCTAGTTAAGGGTTTTTATTAAATCATTGAATATTTCATAAAGGCTATTCAACCATTTCATGTGAACTTGATTCACCATCAAGTTGACTTTTTTAAATATCATTAGGGATTTTTCTAATAACAAATAGAGCTGAGAGTATTGATGGTATTGATTTATTTGTTATTGTTTTTAATACTGTGTTATGGAAACGAAGTTTGAGAATAATTTCATCTTAATTGGTATCATATTGATGTTCAGAATATTGGCATTGTGGCTTCACTATCATGCTAATTTTGTGTTCCCAAAGTGTCCAGCGGGTGGTGCTGTGTTCTGGCAAACACTACTACGCCCTGTTGAAGCAGAGAGAGACATCTGCAGCCAGCCAGAATACAGCACTGGTCCGTGTTGAGGAACTATGCCCGTTCCCTCTGGAAACTTTGCAACAAGAGCTTTCTAAGTACACAAATGCCAAAGGTATCCTAACCTGAATGTGTCTCTACTCACGGCAATGTTAGAATATCCTTGTTTGACCTAGTACTGGGGTATTTGTTCATTCCAATTTGTTCAGTCTGCTAAAGAACATCATTTTTAAAACTTGCTTCTACCTTGTCACAGAGTTTGTCTGGAGCCAAGAGGAGCCCCAGAACATGGGCGCCTGGTCTTTCATATCTCCTAGATTCGAAAAGCAGCTGGCTTGCAAGGTGAAAGACTGGCAATATAAACAATTTTTTTTATTAACAATACATGTTCGACGCAATGACAGCTTCGTCAATTTCTCTCCCTTTTCTTTCAGCTCCGATTGGTAAGTCGGCCGGCACTACCCGCACCGGCCGTGGGTATTGGAACGCTTCATCACCAGCAGCAGGAGTCCATCCTCACTGCTACTTTCTCCTGAGACTCTGGAACACCTGGCCACAAAATGGCTGCACCTTCACCATCCCACACATTTACTGTAAATCGCATTACATTTCTCAATGTTCTAATAGCACAAAGTGCTAAAGAGACTGCTTTACAAAGATTGGAGGGGACACATGGACTGCTATGAGACTGTTGGAATGTAAAGACTTGTAGCACAGATGAATTGAGGTTGTATGTACACACATGATGTTGATATAAGATATTTCAAACTCCCTACACTGACATTTGTTATTTGTTTTCTGTTCTTAGTTACAGTTTTGTTAATTCTTGCAGTTGGTCTATATTTTTCAAATGTAAAGTCTAAAGTAATCTTCTTCTCTAGGTTCTGTCTTTTCTTCATAGATCCTATCACGTAGTACGATGGCATCTGGTATTCAGTAAAAGCAGAGCAGTATTTCAATCACATGCTCACAAATGACTAACATGCTTCAGAATGAATCGTGAGAGCTTACAAATTAAGTTTACACTGGAATTATTACATAAATTAATTGATTATATTACACAATAACAAAGTTTGGCACAGGGTGTGCTTTGTTATCCATCATGTTGACTGTTAATTGAGCTTCTCTATACTATAGGTCCAACCCATATTATTTTAGTGTGCAAAATAAAAAGTAAAAAGAAAAATCTCTGGCTATTTTTTTTACTTTCAGCTGCTTGCAATCTACGTGTACTATTTGGTTGAAAGGCAAAGCAGTTTCAGTATTAGCATTTTTTATTTTCACATTCAACATCTTACAAAGACGAGATCAAAATATTAAAAAGTAACGTGAATGTACCAAGTATCCAGCACAAAAAATGATTTTTGTGTCTTAGTCTGTTGTCACTTGCATGGTCATAGTAGATTGAGATTTAAAAGAAAACATATACCTGAAAGAGGATTAACAGTCTGTTTTATATGTTGGAGAGTGTAAACTACTGTACATTGAACTGGCTACTTACTAGCAACACCCTTTTTTGATTTCTTAGATCTACGGCCATGTGCGACATCGTTATTGTAAGTTTTTCTAAGTAGGGCTAAGTTTTTATTCACTATGGACAAGGAATGCCATTGTAAATCCGAACACAGACTGGGTCTTGGGTTTGGTGCAATGCGAACACTAAACGTTCACTCATACATACTCACGCTGTCAGATACATAGAGCAGACTCCCACTCCTTATTGCTATAACAACCAAAAGGGCGGTCGGTATTACGAACAGCAGTGCAGATGCACAAAGACTCAGGAGTCATACTTCACATAGTAGATGTTACTTCCCATAATTCTGAAGGGAAAATTGTTGGCAATTCTAAGGACACAAAATAATGAAGCTCACGGTCTGGTTACGTCAAACAGATTAGTCAGATAACCTGTACGTGTCGTGGTAGGACACCTCTGCTTTTGCGCTGCAGTACCTACATGGATGGGCTGAGACAAGGTGTCATTTGTATACTATCAGGAACCTCTTGCTGATATTCTGTCAGCAGATTTAGAACATTTAGACATATATAGACTGCTCTAGTTGTCTCACGTACTTCCCTGGTGCGACATGGCAAGGGAGAATGGAGAGTTCGGCGATGGACCATCGTGGAAAAAACATGTTGATGATATCAAGAAAATATTTGACTTCAAAGAAGTCCTTGGAACGTAAGTAATACTGTATGCTATCGACTTTCAGCCCCATGATTGGAAACACTGAATGGAACTTTATCACCAGTTAACCAGTTAAAGCTCCGACGACTGACAAAAGACATTGTAGCCTACGTTAACGGAAACGCAATTTTGTCACTACAGACAGCTGTTGAATATCGAATAGGCTAGTCCATGAAAGACGTGTAGGTTAAATAAACATTGTTTATAGGCTATTTGTTTTGGGGGAAAGGCCTTCACGGGAAATAGTGCAATATAGAGTAAATGATAGCTTACATAGAATATCAAAATACATGTGAAGTTACTTTTCTGTAAAAAAAAATTCATCTCGAGTCAACATTTGCCATCACAGTTTTTCATATCCGTTAGGCAACATTAAATATAGACATTTAGAAGCAATAGCAAGAGTTAACAAGACACTCAATGTATCTTACTAATGACATTAGTAATGTCCTCACACTCAAATAACATAGTTCTAAGATGAGCATGTTGTTGATTAGGTCTACTTTTACATTGAATTGTCCAGACAGTTGAATAACTAGCTACCTTATAAATGGTCGTATGATATGCAGCAGAAGATATGTCTCCCAATAGATCATTTGATTGGCTAAATCGACGACACGTAATCACAGCTTTGATGACTTACTTGACTTCCGTAAATAACTCATTGATGTCACTTTAGATGCTGTTAAAATACTGCACACTCGCACATAGTTTGTGGATTGGTTTCAGTAGCCCTGTTTGTTGTACACTGAGACTACTTGTTATTTTCATGCTTGGACTACAGAATAGACAAATTCCAGAGGTTATTTCTGTCCACGGTTATTACTGCTTGTCTGTTCTCACAAGGTGAGTTATGATGCAGTAGGAGCATATAAGCACTCACTTGGGAGGGCACATTCCCCAAAATGGAAGCCTGTACATGCTGGCTAATATCTGTCCAGGTCTATTCCTGCAAAGAAAAAAAGTTATGCAATAATTGGGCCTTCTGTTCAGTGAAACCATCAAAACACATCTCAAGTCAATGGATTGATGTGTGTATTTTTCTCTCTAATGAAGCAGGTTTTCGTTTCAGTTCTCCTCACAGATGCAGCTCACATAGCCTTGCCTACAACAGCACCTCCCCCCTCTGACTGAGCAGAATGTGATTTGATTAAAAAAAATTGTTGGAGGAGTCAAAAATTGAATCTCCTCAGGGAAATATGTTTTTGACTCAGGATATAGGTGTCAAGCTGAAAATTCACCAAGATCTTCAATAAATAAACATGGCCACCCCCATTTACAACTGTAAACACAGATAATAATAGAGGATGTTGGTAGCTCTTTCTAAATATTTCCTTAGCATGACACAACAATGTTATATTTCCAGGTATTGATTGCGGGCTGCGACTCCTTTAATTTACGTGCACTCAAACGTGCACTGACCTACACACGTGGATGCACACACATACGCATGCCCAGATCTACATTATTCTTGTTTTGTTGCAGAGGCACAACTTGGGCTCTCCAGCAGCCTTAGTTCTTGTGCTGAGTGAAAAGAACCTTTACAAAATGCTAAATGATTAGGCTGTGTTCATCATATAATCAGAGTCATGTCTTCATAGGTTGAAAACAACTAATTATCTCACAATCCAATGTATCTATACACTTTTGTATTACCTGCTTTACAAAGACATGCTGTCATATTGTCATCAAGAAAGCTCATTCCCTCTCCCCAGAGTCCTGTATCAACATCACAGACTCAAGCTGAGGCTCGTGCAGTCTGAATCAGGGAGCGCCTTGTTGTGTATGCAGTGCCGCTAAGCCAGTCTCACAGCAGGTCACCTAGGGCAAGCCAGACATAGGGCTGGGTTCTCCTGCTCAACCCCATGGCTTTAACTGGAGATTAAGAATAGACTGACCTAGGAAGGAGTGGAGGACAGGAACGGCCACAGATTATCCTCCTCCCCCCTTTTTCTACAGGCTTCCCCACATCTGAAGCCCAACTATCATCCCCTTTAGTGTCCGCCTCTGTGCATTCACAAACCTTAGTCATTCAGTTTAGTTTTCCATTCAGTATATTATTATTAGAGGTTAGCCCCAAATATTAGTTTGGGGCTAGTTAGTTAACCCCAATATCCAACTGTCTTCCCACTACAGAAAATGAGATTCCATACAAGCAGATACTGTCACTGCTGATAAAATAATTTCTCTGTCACATTGATTCAGCCCTTGATGTTGACTTCCCAGATTTTCCCGCCAACCATACTTAACTGCCTTCTTAATCCTTAGACATAAAAAACACACACTGTAGCAGTTTAGGTGTTTTGCAGGCAATAACATGGATGTATTTCTGATCAATAGGAGTCTTGGATGGAAACACTGTGGCTGTGTCTCTAAATGGTTATTGTGCTTTGGTTTGCCCTCTGGTTCATACTGTTACGGTTGTAGCTAATGAAATCTGCCCTACTGAAGCCACACTGGCTCCATCTCTGCCAGATTTGTTCCCCCTTCCGTCCTCTGCAGGGCTAATTTCAGTTTTAAGCTGCTGATATTCTGAGGGAGCAGGCAAGTGACTACACAGGTAGACGCCCTAGCAGATCCCTGTGGCAAAGCCACCAAAGTGGTCAGCATTACTGGAAGAGTTGGCCCGCAGCAGGTATAATGAGGCACAAGTCAAAGATACTTTTAACAACACCCTTAAGCACAAAATTACTTTGAAGACCACCAACAATTTCATTGTCTAGTCATATCAAGGAGGAACAGAAGGGCAAAATCGCTGTCTCTGTACCATAGTGCTTTGTTACAATTTTTATTTAGAAATTGTACTTTTAAGGAAAGTGCTGTTCCTGTTTTTTCTCCCAGGGACATTGAAGTAAAGTGGATCTTTGTGTTCCTGTAGATGAGTTCCTCACAGTTAGAGTGTGACCTGAACTGCAGCTAGGCAACTGGAATGATGGCAACCCAGAGCTGTTCTGTGGGTGCAGTGACCTGCTGCCTGGTACTCCACCCACGCCTCCACTCCTCAAACCATCCACACCTCAGCCTCTCATCAGGATGATTCCTAAAACACAGCACTCTGAAAATCTGACACTTTATAGAACCATTCTCTAAAGGCTAAACTGGTTTATTCATAACGTTGGATTGTGGTCATTTCACAAATATCTATTACTATATAACGTCAAGTGATTTTATATTTTAATTGTCGACAGATATACATCTGAGTGTGGGAATTTTATAAAGCTATATCTGTTTGTGTTCAATTTGCCACTGAGTGGCAGTGAGCTCAACCCTATAGGCCTAGTAACAGGCTGCTGTGTGGAGGACATCTATCTGTGGAGAGCGGGCAGTAATCACCCTTATCTAAACAATCTGGCTCTCATGAGATCTCTGGCTTAGTGGCATCTTTAGATAGATTTTGGCCAAGCCTCTGGTGTATTTACGCATGTGTTTTATTTCTTTATTTATGACTGACAAGCTCTTATCATGCAGTGAGGCTAACCTCCAGGGAAGATACGAATGATTGTTTCCCCCGTTTCATCAACCATGCAGTGAGCTTAAACCTTACATTCCAGGAACACTGGCCCATGTCCATGAACTGTTAATACTACAAACGGGGAACATCCTTTTCTGTTGTTGATGTATACAGGACTACAGAATGGTAGAGGTGCATCAGAAATGATCTACAAGAGACACTAGGACCTTCTACAGCACAAAGATGTAACTATACACGTTATCCATAGTCTATATTTTATGGAAAGGCAGTGTTAGTATTTTCTACAAATCTTACTCGAAAATGTCCTCGTCAGATTATGGGTGTACTGTTCATCACAACAATTTGTAGATTAGAGGTACTGAGACATTAGAATGGCCGGGGTAACAGTAACTGAGGGCAGTGAAGCGAGATCCACAAGCAGGGGATTCACCTGGATTATCAAGCCTCGACTCTCCATCCCATAGATTACATAACAGGAGTACTAATGCGTCTTACACAAGATGATTTGATGTGATTACTCAGCAATGGTAGCAGGATGGAGGTACTGTAAAAACGACAGCATCAGCCCCCACGAAACAGACCTGCAAAACAAGATATGCTATTTTACATGAGGCAACCCTGCGCTGTCGTTGTCCACAAAGCTTGATGTAGAGCACTGGAGTTCTGGACAGCATGGTGTCTTATTGTGAGACGCTGGGTAAAACAGTCCCACCAGCTCTCTCAGAGTGGTGTATGCCGAATGTCTCATAGCCAAAGGTAAAATGAGGGCACTGGAGAAATTCCGGTCTCTTTAACCCCAAGAGCCTTTAAGGTCAACCTCACGCAAAGCAGCAACTTGAATGAGATTGATAGTGTGTTCATGTGGATTCAGGTGGCTGAGCGGTTAGGGAATTGGTCTAGTAATCCGAAGGTTGACGGTTCCATTTTGGCAGTGCCAAAATGACGTTGTGTCCTTGGGCAAGGCACTTCACCCTACTTGCCTCGGGGGAATGTCCCTGTACTTACTGTAAGTCGCTCTGGATAAGAGCGTCTGCTAAATAACTAAATGTAAATGTAAATTGCTCTGAGGTCTGAAAGGTAGAGAATACAATGTGGCAATGGGTCAAAAAATGTTTGGGCCATGCTGCAAATTGGGCTGTGGTAATGGATTGAAATGAGTTCTAATCAAGAGGCAAATTTAAAGAGCCTCTCTCATCTTTTAATGCTGGGCTTCTGTGTCGTGTTACACTCAGGGTATTTTGGGGTCAAATCGTGTCGTTACTGTGGAGTCACACAGGCTATCAGGCTCTCTTTGAGTGTATGTGTATTTTAGCTCTTGTTACACACCCTCACCCAAATGTTCCATGAACTGTGGATGTATACTCTGCTTTGTCAGGAAATGATATCTAAACTTAAACGAGACTGCGGTAGGAACGTTGCTACGGTTTGATGTGACATCTCTTTACAACATTTTCAAGGCTTCCTGTGGTTATAATCATGGTGTTTCTTGTGTGCTGCAGAGAGCAAACGCTGTTTGGTAAAGAAGTGAGCCAGAGACGTTTCACATGCACGGTGTGAGGAAACAGGAACCACACTTCTTTCTATTTACATACCATACTGTGTTAGGGACTGAACACAGAAATGCAACACATAATTGGTATCTCAATGGTACTCAGACAAAATGGTAGGTGGGTCTAGATGTCTTGCTCCTTGAACTTATTCAATATTCACATAGGGAAACCCTTGTTTATCCTTTACATGCATGCACATGCTTCTCATGGCCAGTTTCTACAGAAGGTGTTCTTATCCATGTCATATGAAACCAACTCTCTTTCGGGGTTAGTGTGTGGTCCTCATTCTCACCCCTCTAGACCAGTTCCTATCTGTGTATCTCTCACAGCGTGTTTGTGGGAAGGTTAGCCACCTGTATCCTGGCCTGGGCTAACCCTGTGGAGTGTCAAGAGATGGATTAGCATGGATTTGATGACCACAGGGCACTTAGCTGACAGATCGTGGCTCACTTTAGCTGCCTGGGATGGACATAGAATTGATCGTAATAGATCTTTAATACAGACCAATGTTTCTGATAAAGAGGGGGGGGGGGGGGGGGGGGGGGGGGGGGGCGGGGGGGTCTTAGTGAGGGGCAATACCAACAGCTTCCAACAAGCACTAATTTCCTCAATGGAAAAATAATAACATGGCCGGAGGAATAAGAGGAGAGAAAAGCAGGGGAGGGCATGTGAAAGAATATAAATGGGTGGGAAAGGGGAGGGTGAAAAGAAAACGAAGCTAATCGTGACGCCAGCTCTGACAGATTCATTAAGGTGGGGTGAACGTGGTAGCATAGCAACAGATACAGATTGCTTGGGAATATATTCTCAAAATGTCATATTTGCCTGTCTTAAAAATGATTTTATGTGTAGAGATGTGATGGAGGGCATCTATCTGTCGAGCATTCAAGTTTTTGATGTTTTAAAGGGTTAAAAGCGTTTGCATTGTGAGGGCATACACACAGCAATGCAAATACACCAGCATGCAGTGACACATGACAAAGCTGCTCACATCCGTGGACTTTGTAGGTTCTCAGCAAATATTCACAGTATGCTGTTTGTGTACTCTGGGATGTCCTTCTTTAAGCACTGTCTATGTATTCGCACAGGGAAGGTTTCCTATGTCAATACTCTCTGTCTGTGCTTACGTAAAGCTGACCATTTTACTCTCTCTCTTTGTCTGCCTCCACCCTATCTCTTCTGCCCCCCCCCCCCCCCATATATCCCTCTCTTTTTTCTTTGTGTCTTTTCCTCTCTGCCCTCTCTTACAGTGGGGCATTCTCTGAAGTTGTGATGGCTCGGGAGAAAGCCTCGGGTAAGATGGTTGCAGTAAAGTGCATTCCGAAAAAGGCTTTGAAAGGGAAGGAGACCAGCATCGAGAACGAAATTGCCGTGCTTAGGAAGTAGGTACCATGGAGCACCACTAGACCTCGCTATTGTAACCTTCCCCCGTTCCACACACCTGGCTGAAAATCCTCATCTTCCCCTCACATTCCTGCCTCCCTCTCCCCTCTGAACTGTGGCCTGTAAGCCATTTAGAGTGAGGCTTGAAATCTATGTTGTCAGTGCTAAAGAAAACTGCCCAGGCCTTGTAGAACTCATATACACCAGCACACTTCATTATGACCTAGTCAGGTCACATCCATGACGCTGTCAGCCCCTGTCTCATGGAATAGGACTGGGGGTGAGGGCCGTATATTCCAAACTCCCTAGACAAGGGTACGCTGTCGTAGTTGAAGAAGTAGTTGCCTGGTTACAGTTGCCACCCCCCCCTGCCCCCCATGTTAACCCGGTTTTTATCTAACAGCCCCAGAGCATGACTGCATGTTTCCTGAGTCTAAGTTGGAGGCAGTTGTTGGTGTTATCGATCTCCCCACTCCTGTCCCTTCCACCTCCCCCCACACATCTGTTATTCCCTGTGTTATCAACTTGTCTCCAAGGAGTTTTAGTGTTCAGCCACCCCGCTGTTGCTTGGACACAAGACCCCGCCACCTTGATTCATTCAATTCTTCAGGTGCTCTTGCTGCCTATGCTAATCAAGACAGGGTTGCAGTTGTATGAGTCACTGCTTAGTATGATATGAGAATTCCCTCTCTTAAGTTACACAAAAGCTTTTTATCCAACCTGCGTGATTGGTGTATGATTGCAAAGAGGAGGGTTCAGCCAGCTCATTTTCACTACGCCTTCACTAAACACCCACACGTACACGTCTTCTCCATGTCTGCAAGTGTTTTTTTTATTACCTATTGAAAAGTAAAAAGGGTACTTTATACATTGAAAGGCTTCATTGTGGTAAAATAATGCTGCCATTTTCTGTTCAGGACTGAAATGGTCTGAAGTTAACAGTTAAACTGTCCTGTTTCTCTTGCAGGATAAAACATGAGAACATTGTGGCATTGGAAGACATCTATGAGAGCTCCAACCACTTGTACCTTATCATGCAATTGTGAGTATCTTAAACCCTGAAGATAATTTATAACTATAACCTTGATCTATTGTCATATCATGGTGTCTCAACCCCTTTGACTTCCATATGGATGCAAGTCAATGTGATGTTGCATCATGTTTCACTGTAGGCAGCATGCCAGAGATTTGTTGTGGTTTTAGCAATTGGCAACCTCTGCTTTTCAAAGGATTTATTTAATGATGTGTCCTGTAATTGTGGTTGTTTCGACGTTGTAGAAATGTTGTTGTACCATTGCCTGAGACTCATTCAAAGTTTGTGTGCCTGTGTGTGTGGACGATTAAGCAACCAATGGCAATGCTTCCACCAATATTATTATAACATTGGCATCAGTGGGTATTTACCTTTGAAGCCCTCCCTGTAAATGTAAGTGTGTTGATTCTTTGTTTTGTGTCCTCAGAGTGTCTGGAGGGGAGCTTTTTGACCGTATTGTAGAGAAGGGCTTCTATACTGAAATGGATGCAAGCAGGCTAATCAAACAGGTTTTGGATGCAGTCAATTACCTCCACGCCATGGGTATAGTACATAGAGACCTCAAGGTACTATAGCTACTTACACACAAATATACAGACACGTGCACACACAGAGCCCTCACAAGACTCTAACTGTTTTCAGTCTCCATCTTTAATACAGAGAACCAGAGAATACACACACGTCTTCTTTTTCTTTCTTTTAGCCAGAGAACCTGCTCTACTTTAACCCCCACAACGAGTCCAAGATCATGATCAGTGACTTTGGCCTCTCAAAGATGGAGGGAACAGGAGATGTCATGGCCACAGCCTGTGGAACTCCAGGATATGTGGGTGAGCCTTCCCCCTGTGCTCTGTTGATGTGAAACTTACTTTATGTCATGTGCCAAGCAGAAGACTCCTACTTGCTTTTCCTTATGTGAATCTGGGTAACATAAACTCAACCTTTTTTAAACTGAATAACCCTCAACCCTTTGCTACTTCCATAGCTCCTGAGGTGCTAGCACAGAAGCCCTACAGCAAAGCAGTGGACTGCTGGTCTATCGGTGTTATTGCTTACATACTGTAAGTGCTCCATTTTTGTACTAACAAGCTGTCATTTTGTATAAATTGTAGAAATTAAGGTCACAGGGGGAAGAGAAGAGCTCGCAATAATAGTTAAGATGCATGAATATCCTGGTGATGGGGGTGGGTGGGTTGAGGGGTTATGCTAGCTTTGTAGCTGGGCAACACAAAACGTCATACGGTACGCACCGCATGAAGTTCTGCCTGATTACATGACCTCAAAAGCTTTTAGTCTAAACTGACCTGACAAAATGTCTTTGCACCGAGCCGGCCAAACTAATTACCTGGAGTGTTACTGGGGATGGTGTTCACTGGAGGGAAATCATTTCCGGTCTTGTTCGTCAGACGTGGTGAGCGTTTAAGGTAGTCAGGTGGAACCATCAGGGGAATGCTCTACAGTAGCAGAAGAGTTTGACATTGATCAGAGGGAGATACTCGACACCAGGATTAATTTGGAAAATGGTGATTACTTTATGTTGTTATCAAGATAAAATATCTGGAGTGGATTGAAATTCCACAATACTAAATATCCATTTCGAGGGTTTCCTTTCCTTGATGTTGCTTTGTTGTTGTGTTCTATGTCCTAGGTTATGTGGCTACCCTCCCTTCTATGACGAGAATGACTCCAAGCTCTTTGAACAGATTCTCAAGGCAGACTATGAATTCGATGCTCCATATTGGGATGATATATCAGACTCTGGTGAGCTGTGTGTCTGTATATGTGGGCCTCTGTTCTTGTACAGTGCTATATTGCATGGATGAGACCAAATCCGACCATGTGAAATCGCTGAGGTTACACTGATGTTTCACAGCTAAAAACTTCATCAGCTGCCTGATGGAGAAGGACCCCGATAAGAGGTTCACATGTGACCAAGCTCTGGAGCACCCATGGTGAGTGACTAACCACCAAACACTGCTGCCGCAGGCCTCTCGACCAACACAATCACAGGGAATCACAGAGAACCACACGACGTAGTGAAAACTGACAGGATCATGATGCAGACACACAGCGTGGATGACGCACGTATTTTGGAAAGCATTTCCTCCCACTGTCATCTGTCACCATGGCTCCCCGCCTGTACCCCGCTCTGAGGGAGAGAGATTGACAAAAGGGATATAGGGGGAGAGCGAGGGAGCAAGAGGTGGAGAGAGCGTGAGAAGGGGAAGGGGGGCAGATGGGGGGGAGACACAAAGGAAGGCGTATTGTGAGACAATGAGAAAGAAAGAGAGAGAAAGGGATGAATCTGCGGAATTAATGGCTGCCAATTAGTGGCTGGTGTCCTGAAGGATGCTTGGAGAATGCTGAGGCACTAATCAACAATTATAGTGGCTTCTCTCTGCTTGGGCCAGAGCTAACGAGAGGGACCGTATGTGGGAGGTTGTCTCTGGCTGAGAATATGAAACAGCTCTGTTAGGCTTTAATGGTGCCATTGGGTCTTTGACAGCTGGTGGGATACAGCTGACACTAACAGTGTGTGTGTGATGTGTCGCAGCCATGGTAGCAGGTGTGTATTTAGAGATGGAAGGGGGCATATGGGGGCATTCTCCAAACACAAATGGGTGTGAACACCTTTTGTTGAGCCCCTGTCTGTGTTACTGTATTGGTTATTTAGTGATCACCCATATTTTCTAATGGAAAGCCTTCAATAGCATAGTGTAGGGGTGCGCAACCCTGGTCCTTGAGAACCGCTGTCCTACATGTTTTAGATGTTTCCCTGCTTCAGCACACCTGTTTCAAATGAATGGGTTGTTATCAAGCTCTATAGAAGCCTGGTAATGGCCATTCATTTCAATCAGGTGTGCTGGAGCAGGGAGACATCTAAAACATGCAGGACAGCGGCTCTCGAGGACCAGGGTTGCCCACCCCCGGCATAGTGCATTCTGTCTAGGAGTGGCTCTTAGATGTTCTACATTGTGAGTTGTTCACTATTGGTGCGATCAAAAGGGAATTGTGTTTTTCTCCAGGATCGCAGGGGACACAGCTCTCTGCAAGAACATCCATGAATCTGTCAGTCGCCAGATGCGCAAAAACTTTGCCAAAAGCAAATGGAGGGTGAGTATATGTTTTTAAACTCAGGGCTCATTGTACTCCTGTGTGTATGTAAATATTAACAGCACTTGTCTCTCCACTCTCTCTCTCTCTCTCTCTCTCTCTCTCTCTCTCTCTCTCTCTCTCTCTCTCTCTCTCTCTCTCTCTCTCTCTCTCTCTCTCTCTCTCTCTCTGTCTCTCTCTGTCTCTCTCCACCCTGTCCCTCCATCTCCTTCTCCCACCGTCGCAGCAAGCATTCAATGCCACGGCTGTGATCCGCCACATGAAGCGCCTGCAGCTGGGCAGCAGTCTGGGCACCAGTTTTGGCGGCAGTATTGACACCACCATCCCCACTGCCCGCAGTCAGGCCAGAGGCCCTGCGAAGAGCCAGTCTGTGGACTGCGCCCCAATCTCCTGTAAGTACAATTTCTAAGGATCTGGAAGGAGGACAGTTTATTTATTATTATTTTTAATTCAGCCTTCCAAAGAGGTTAAAGTGTTAGACAAAGCAGGTTCTGTTGGAGAATATAATTTAATATAATAAAACAATTTGGAATTCTATTGTTGCCTTGTTGTACTGCATTAGACCAGACCATTGGTACCAGATAAACAAGATGACATGTTTAATCTCTGTGTTCAGTTCGAGATTTTGATCCCCCCCCAGGTCAACCTGTTGCTGCTGCATCCTGCAGCCGGAATACTAGCCCCCCCACTTCCATTGGTGAGGAGCCACAGGTGGTGGCAGCGGTGGAGCCTACCCGGCCTCGCCCCTCCACCGTCACCACCATCCACACTGGGACTAAATGACGCCAGGTTCCGCGGGAGGTCAGCTGGGAGACCACGGAGCTTTGAGACGGGACACAATTGTTCCCAGCTCTCAGTATTCCACCGTCGGTTCACTTGGTTTTTGCCCATCCCGCCTATTCTCCAGCGGCCATGCTAGCTGCGCTGGGGAGATCTGGAGGAGCGTCACCTCATCTCCTTTTACCACAGCTCATCACTGTACCCCAGTGCTGCTCTCTGTACTGCCTGTCTGGAGGTCAGGAGGAGGAGGAGCCGCGTGCCCCTTCTGCTAAGAGACTGAAGGGGCTCAGCGTGTTTCAGAGTGGCTAGTTCTGTGCACCTCGTTATGGGAACTCCTATTTTATTTCTTAAGTATGGCTTTCGTACTTTGACTGTCAGGCACACAGTGCCCCCTATATTGTCAATGCCTTGTGTGAGCAGGGCACCTGAAACAGTGGAAGCAGAGAAGTTTTGTTGCACAAGTCAAACAAGCAGAGCTTTCAAATTGCATTAGATGGTGATTCCTTTTATCCTCCAGATGTTGTCCTCTTTTTTTCTCTCCAATTGCAGTTGATACAGTAGGTAGGTCAGTCAGTCACCACAGTATGATACAAGTGTTACTCCTCTGCTTCTTTTTGTCTGGTTAACAGAAATCCAGACTTTCATATTTATCTATACAAAACAATGTGCACACATTTAAATGAATTGCTTTTGTTTTGTGATTTGAGTTGGCAAGAGCAGGTTAGATGTATTAAATTACTTATTTTCTTATTATGACTCTTTGGAAGAATGTTGCTTTCAATGTGGAAATGTGTACTAAACCTTTTCTTTGATTAATTGGCAAACAGTGTTCAGAAAAAAAATACGGATTTGATGAAAATTGTGATTACTTAATGTTCAGGTAAAAAAATCCAGTTGTTACTTTGTTTTTACAGGTTTTTTTCTTGAGTGTTTGACTACTGTGAAGCCCTCCTTATCCTCTGGAAGGCAGTTTATAGATTTAGCTTTGTGACTGGTTCTCAGGGAAATAATTTAACAAAAATACACAAAATAATTCCTTTAAAATGATGCTGCTGATGACCATGTATTTGGGTGATCGACCTTCTGAAATCAATGACCACATCACATATTCTAATGTGCCATTAAGACTGGTTGCCTCGTGAGTTTTTTAGTCCATCAAATTGAAATGAGGTAGCTATGCGTTACCTTACGTTGAGGAGGACGTTTCTCATCAAATATCTTCAAAATATCATAATCAGAGGACATTATGAATGTGAGTACAAGAAACGAGAAATAAGGTGTATGATAAAGATTACTATGGTATATTTTCACATTAACACACTGCAAAATGGCATGTTGAAAAAAAACAATACTGTTCCTTTACTGCTTTATCATCCAATATAGTCAAGCCTATTACACAGTATCGTATAGTTCAGCTTCCATTCACACAGTGCTGACAGTCAGTTCTGAGCTCAACTCACATGCTATACACATTGGTTACTGGACTTTTGGTACCTCTCTTCCACTCTCCCTCTATATCTCCCTCTCTCTCTCCCTGAGATTGTGGTCAAACAAGAGAGAGTATACTGCCTAATACGCATTCAAAATTGTCTGTACTTGTTTCTGCTTAATGTGTCACTGTCCCTGGCTCGTGGAACAAGACTGTTCCATATGAATGTGCTCGACGAGAGCAGGCCACTTTGAATTGTAGAACCCAATGCATGTTTTGTGTTGACTACTTCTCAGGCGCTGTAAAAGACTGTGTTTATGAAACTGCAGATGAATCAGTAGCCTCTGTGTACTGTAAATACAAATCTCATTCATCGTATTTGCTTGGACCACAGTGTTTATTTGTGTATTTTCTTATGTGTTCCTACCAAAAACATCATAACACAAAGCATAACATGAAGCATAATGAAGCATGAATGAAAAGCACCTTCTTACGCACTGTACACATATGGGCATTGCTATATGAAACCCAGTTACAGACCTGGAAGGTTGCCATAATGTTTGATTACAAATAATTGCTCATCAAAACAAACTTTACACCTGTGTATAAAAATATCTACAACGGCATGTTCAAATCTACAGTATTTTACAGTTGGCGTAAATACAATACATCAGCAAGCTTCTAAAATGAACACAGAAATAACTATTCTATATAGCTTTTCTTGGCATACATTTGGTCAAAAAAAGGATCGCTCTGGAAACTAAGAGTTTTATCTGCAGAAGAACTTGCCCGGCCTGCCCTTCAGTCTCCAGCAGGGCGGTGCTCTAGGCTCAGATGGACTGGCGGCTGTACTACTGGGAGGGATCCATACCATCATAATGGAATTGTCTCCACTGCTCAGTAGTCTCCCGGGTCCTTTCATCTTGTTCTGAGAGGTATATGTTAAGAAGTAACAGTACAGTATGTGTGTCATTATCATTATTATGATCTACATCAGTGATCTGTAAACAGATTGAGTGCTGTACCATCATGTTCTTCCTCAGCATAGCCTTCAAACTCGTTCCTCTGCTCTTCATGATACTCTCTCTTCCTCTCATCTGCTGCAAGCCTCTGCCTCTGTTCAGCTATGAAGGAAGAGAGGGTTGGGGTGAAGACCTTTTATGGAATCTAATAAATATGTCACCACTTCAAACTAAAACACCCTGGCTTGCTTTAATGTAGACATTTTCCATAAATACTTTTCGGGCTGTCTGCAGGTATTAGTGTATGTTCAAAGTAAATGTTTTAGCTGCAGCTTTCACATCTGTAGAGTCGTGACCTTTGCCATCCTGTGAGTGTCATGGAACAGGTCTCCGCCTGCACAATGAGCTCACTCTGAAATTCCAAGTGTGTCCATGTCAACCAGTATTATCTTGTGGGTTGATAGTTGGGACTTGTGATACACACTAAAATGTGTAGTCATTATCACTGTCACTATCATTGTCACTAGGAACTATTTCAGAATGGGGATGTTATCACTAGGTCTTTCGTACACAAGTTACTTCTTAACACTGCTGGGATAAAGTATTATAAACAAACCCCCAGTTCTTTGTTTGTGTGTGCTTGTTTCTGTACAACACGTCTGAAGTCCCTCTGAAACCCATGAGCCCGTCTGATCTACTGCTCGTTTGATTGGTAGATAATCTATCTGTACTGCTCGTTTGATTGGTAGAGAGGAGCACACTGACGCTGTGCCCTGGTGTTATCCGTTCATCATAGCCTGACATCACATCAAGGAGTATCCATTAACAGGATAATGACATCAAACACACACAACAGGTCTCATGCTAAGCTTCCAGTTTTCCCTCCAATGGCTCTCACTGCAGTGCAGGGCTGTGGTGCGTATGGGTCACAATGTGATTTTAGGGGCTCGGAAGAGTAAACATCTCAGTTTCTCTCACTCTCTCCATCTGTCGCTCCAACCTCCACCCACCACTGTGTGTTGACACATTCCACATTCAGTTCCTAACTGCTCTTCTTGGCTCTATCTCACTTGACTGTCTCTTTCTGTTTCTGTACAGCTAAGTCAGTCTTATTTTGGATTCCTTACTTACATATCTGACTTGACTCAGTTAATCTACTGTTACACAGATATTATAACCTTCAACTCCTTCCAACTCTCTATTCCCACACTTTGCTATTGCCTGTAACTGGGATGTTCAAAACAGCAGAACGTTCATTCGTAATATCAAATATATTTCTGATGACATTTTCACCACTTTCCCACTCACAGTATGTAGTAATAGGTATTCATCCAGTAAAGGTAGAAGATGCTTGTCCCTGGGTGTAACAGATGAATGATGCATGAGGATGTATGCACCACGCTAACCAGTGGATCCTGCTGCTACTTCCAACAGGCTAACACTGCTCAGCTAAACTCAGGTAGGGTCTGGTCTAAGGTGGTTTAAGGTTAGTTTACTTGGTAAAGCTGAGGTGACCAGTCTACTTTTAACAGCCCGTCTCCCATAGTCTAAACTATTTCTGTCTCGATCCAGTCATAACAGGGTTCACCTGTTCGTTCAGACATAACATTGCCTCTTCATCTGAAATGGCTCTGATGCCATCTCAATGCACAAATGTTCTGCAGTGCAAACAATATTCGTCTGACTTCAAAGAATGGGGCAAATAATCTACTGCTATAAACTATACCCCATTACTGACCAACACATTGACCACGTCAACCACAACCGCAACCACACAGATACCTCAGAGAGCATATAGTTCCTCACCATCGATCTCATCCTGGGACTTAACAGCTCTTTTTCTGCGACGTCTGAAGAAGTTGGCAGCGTCTTCCTCCGGCATGAAGATCCTCCTCAGCGGACCTGAACAGGAGGAAGTGGACATTGGGAGTTGTTATTAAGGAAGGGAGGCTGTATGTCTGCAGCAGGTGACATGGAACACATGATCCGAGGGTTCTTCTTACCTTGTGGATCCAGTGCTTTGGGGGTGTCCTTGTCACCAGGCACTGCTGCACTGTCTGTCGCGTGAGAGACTGGGCCAGAAGACGTTACCAGGTCATAAATCAAGAATCACACCAGCCATTCCCGTTCAGTATCAGTACCGCAGAAGTTGTGCCCCCCCACACTCTACCCTCTAATCTTTACAGATAACACAGAAAACATGATTGGTAATGTCGTTCTAAATGATCTCTCGCACACCCCCTGAGGCATCATTGTTTACCAAATCCCACAATCCCCTGACATCAGACTCACAGGACAGTGCCAGCAGCACGGTGAGCAGGAGCAGAGCTGCATGTGTCCAGGACATCTTGAGATTTGTGTCTGAGCTGTTGAGGGATATGAGAGCAGAGAGAAGGAGATGTGAGTGACACGAAGGTGAGAGAGTGCCCTTGAGGGTGGGGGCTGGGATGGATGATCAGCTGAAATCTCAGATGGCTGGATTGTTAGTGAGAGAGAGACAGCGAGAGAGAGAGAGAGAGAGAGAGAGAGAGAGAGAGAGAGAGAGAGAGAGAGAGAGAGAGATACCACGAAAGAGAGAGAGAGGAGGGAGGGTGAGAGGGTTCTTATGGGGATTGATGAAGCAAAGCCTCAAACGTCAACAAACATCAACAGTCTCCCCCGCACATACAGTCCATTCCATGATGCCACATTAAAACACGATTGGTGGATAATTTCAGATGCTTACAAACCCTCCACTGCCGCATATTTAAAAGTAGATACAGGTGTGAAATGTGGATCTCCCTTATGGTCACACAGCACAGATGTGCCCACTGATCCTTAGGTTGAAGCGGGATGCCAAAAATGACCAAATATATATACTTACTGCTTCTACGGTAGCAGAGGCATGTGAGAATCCATCTGTTTTGAAAGGGTAGAGTAGCTTTTTCAAGGAAAGTGAGACAGCACTAAAGTTTTTCTGCAATGGAGAATTAAAATGATCAGTCATAACTCACTTTGTTTCACGGAGCAAGTCAAGTACTCATGAACGTAAATCTTTGGTTTGTGTTTTGGCAAACTAAGTCTTTTTGTTATACTTTTCTTGAAATGTCACAAATGGGGGGGATCTTGTGTTGTGTCCCTCAGCAGATTCATATTTATTTGGGTTACACCTATCAGAATAATATGTGCACACAGTGCAAACCCAGGGAAGCAGAGACAGATCTTCTACAAAGTTATCTGTGTTACATGTCAAATCTGTTACAGCAGATGGAAGTGAAATGGGCCTCTTCAACAAGGTTACTCTCTCTGCTCTGCAGAAATTCTTTCAGGAAAATATTCAGGTCTCTGTTTGCTTGAGTTTTTTCCCACCTGAATTCTGGCTGTCGCCCAGATTGGAGTGAATGTGTAAATTGTTCAGAGAGAAATCCAGAGCGGATTGGATTGTCGCTCAGGGAACCAAAGAAAGTGGGAGGAATAGTGAAATGAGTGTCGTGTTGTGTGTGTATTTACTATAAACATGGGAAATAATTGACTCTTGTTTCCAATAAATACACAGCTGGCTATCCCATATTGCAGGCCTCCAAAAATGTACATAATTCAATAGCACTCGTGATTCATGTGTATTGGCAACATGTAGAGAGTTTATAGAGTTATAAAATTATCGGAGAGAAATACTGGAATGAACATAAGACTTCAAACAGCCTTCACACTCTAAAAGTGCCACTTCATGAAATTGATATTCCTAACAGTATTTAATTACGAGAAGACAATAATAAAGTAGCATTCGAGAATTCGGATCATCTTGGTGGAAGTTTCCCAAGAAAGAGCGCAGCATAATAAGGCTGTAGGCGACGTTAGACTACAGTTTACAGCAGAGGCCGCTGTAGGGTGACAATGGCTGTCTTGTGTTCATGGTACCTGAGCAGGGGTGGCGCTATTTCCCAGTTGACAAACGTCGAAGCATTTCCAAGCATTATTTTCGATAACACGGTCGTGGTGGCAGCGTCAGCAAGCTATAGGCACAACACACACAGCTCGCACCCCTTCACGAGCGATCTATCGTCATCATAATTTCTCACGCTGGTATGTTTTCCAATCCAGAAGCGAAAGCTGCTTCTACTTTATTTTCACCAGGGCGCTAACTTTACACGTCTTTTAGAATGATCTCAGCCTTATCCCCAAGGATTTAGACGCGACAGTCGACACAAGAAAGTACTACACCGACACAACAAAGCATTCCTGTTTTACGGTGGGTGGAAAGACGGCATCCGGCCTGCAAAGAAGCTCTGAGGTCAGGGACTCTGGTCGAAACAACGTTCATCGTTTCTGGTGAGGGCCATATACTTTTATCTGTCAATTGTAACAATTAAGCAATTGGCTTGATGCAGGCTACGTTGATAAACAGCAGGTTAACCCGCATTTTGACAAAATGGGGTAACAATGTAGCAATGTTTACTTCACAGCGCTTGCCTGTGTGTTTGTTTGTTTGAATGCAGGTATTTTGTTGAGAAGGGAGACGGTTTTGATTTGGCTCCGTTCTGTCAGGGAAAGCACTTTAGAAAGTATTATGTTTATAGCCTATGCCATTTGTCTTTACCGTGTAAAGTTGCCAAAATAAGACAACTTGGCGTCACACACAATTCATACCATTCACATTGTCCAAATTGTTTTGTGAACCTACAGGCTGTGCCATATTTTTTAAATGTTGGATGTGAAACCCCAAATCCATTAACCCACATTTTAGTCTTCGCTCCAGTCATTTGTTATATTTTACATAAACTAGGCGATGCTGCTCTAAAACAGCCTTGTTGTGCGTCTTAAAATGTTTTTCAAATGTGCTTAAAAAATATCAGCTTTGGTTATCTACAGTAGCGTCATACCAAAATTGAAATTCAATGCTATGAAGGGTTTGTTGTGGTCACATTGAGCAATTTCTTTGCAGCATATACACTAGTGAGACAGACCCTGTGGATTAGGACTATAGGAGCCTGTCTGTGGTTTCAACGCTCACGGTCGTTCTCTTGGCATTCTTTTCGTCCTGCTAGCTGCTGTTAGACGGCAGTTAACTTGTTAAAACAATCTTTGTGTGTTTGTGTCCATGTGAATGAGTCAGTGAAGGGTACTTGGCAGGATGTTTTGCAGGAAGGCATCATTGTTCTTAGGGAGAGTTTGAATAACACTGACGTGTGTGTGTGTGTGTTCTGGGGATGTTTCTTAACTCACAGAGACTTCATTCATCAAATGCGCATCTAGCCTGGAGGTTATGGTCACATTGATATTATTAACGATTTTTTAAACTTCTGTTATTAACTCGTTTCCAGACTGTTGCTGCTGGGTTCTAATGATGCCAGTGAGTGAGTTGTAGTAGTCAATAATACATCATGATAGCCACTGGGAATAGATCCTCTCATTTCCTGCATGGCTGTAAGCAGTATGTTGATGAGCTGTTTCTTGAATTCTTATGAGCTGACCTGCCTGTTTTCTTTTGCTTTGTCCCATTGGACAGGAAATGGGGGTATTGGGGGCTCATGGACCCTGGTGGTAGGTGGTATCTGGCTTGGGCTGAAGCGATTGTTGGGTGGCTCGTTGGGCCTGAAACTGAGCCACGTGTGTCTCTTGTGTGTCGGTTTCAGGCAGGAGCATCTCCTTGGTGAGGACTGTGGGGATAATGGTGTCAGAGTAACCTGACCCAGCGAGAAACAGCTGTAGCCACGTGGCTCGGATCCTCTGAGGGCCAGTGTATAAGATAGGGGTTTGTATTTAGTGGTTTGCGCTTTCATCATGCTGGTATCAATGTATCTGTTCTAGTGGAGGGTATAGCTGTAGTTGTTCGAGCACTTGACTGCAGATCAAGAAGTTGTAGGTTCAACTCCACCCCCTGGGTTATATGTTGCTTTGGAATAAAGGTTTTCAATATTCTTTATTTTATTTGTCATGCTTATGCAAGCCAGTCATTTCTCTTGCTGTGTGTGTGTGTGTGTGTGTGTGTGTGTGTGTGGGGGGGGGGGGGCAGGGTCTCATGTTTAACCGGCAGTCCAAGGGCAACTGGCTTGAAGGGTAATGTGTCACCTTTCCCTGGGGAAGCAGCTGCTGTCACAGCCACCACTCCCGTCTATACATAGCCACAGATATAAAAACTCTTCCTCCTTCTGTACTTGATTAGCATAAGCATTCTGGCACCAGGCACCCAAAAGCAGATCCCTGCAGTTGCCTCACACAACAAATGTTAGCTGCCTCCAGTCTAACTTGGGCTTCCAGTCAGTATGAAGTCCCTGCTTACAGTAGCCACACCGGGGTCACAGGGTCAGCTGGTGGAGAAGAGGTTTCATCACCCTAATGTGCAAAAATCTACATTCTAGACTACACAGTCATGAGTCAGCTTTGCCAATTGAAGAAAAGTTGCCAATATATAACCTAGGACATGTAGCGTACTGTTCATCAGTACTATAAATAGTTTCTGTTGTGTTTCACCATATTGTATTAAAAAACAAACAAGCAATTTTGGCTTTTGTGGTCATTGTTGTAATTAAATACTTAACAAGCTGTTGCATAAATACCACAACTCAAAGTCCAAGTGTGGTTTAGTTCATTAGTAGAAGCCTCTTCGGCATGACTAAACAGGTTTTGGGTTCAATTATTCCAAGTGTTAAGGGTACAGCCCTCACAGAAATACTGATGAATGTGTTCCGAGTCAGTTCCAGTCTTGGCATCCTCTCACCGTGGTATTATTCACCCCATCAACAATCTCATCTCATTTCTAACCAAAAATATAACCCTCTCCTTCTTAAATTCCTAAAGCTTCGTTTGGCAAGTCAGGGAATAGCATTGAATCAAAGAAATTCTTGTTTGAAGACTCACTGCTTCACTGCGTAATGATACACCCCTGCTTGCATAATAATATTTGTGTTCGGTGGTCAGATTATCTAGCCGTTTTCCTTCTGATCTTCCCGATAACCTGCCTGTATCTTACCTAGCCCTCAGACAAGGAAAGCTGATCTGCTCTTGTGGTTGACAGATATGAAAGGCTGCGAGGTGTGTGTGTGTTTGTGTGTAGGAGAGGCTAATCGGGGCTCTCTTCGATGCTAATTTGTCATGTGTGCAGTGTGTGTAGTGCCCTGTAGTGTGCAGTGTATGTACGGCTGGGTGACTGTAGCCAGGGTCAGCATTGATGAGCCGGCTCCTGGCTCATTATCCCCCTTTGTGAGCCAAACAACAGCATCGCCTCCATCGACAGGGAACACAATCACACAGCTGATTCACAGATCACATCAGAAAACCTGGATTTGCTGACATCCTGCCAATCTAACATTATTTGCTGCATCGTAAGGGACCGCCACCAAACACCACAGCCTATAGGGCACCAATCGAACAAATCCTATGTAGTCCCATTGATCCAAAAGTAGCATGGTGTCCCCCCCCCCCCCCCGTGAACTGGATACTGGGAGCTAATGTCTTATCATAAAGTGGAAGTAGAGAAAGCTATTGATTCTTCAAGGCATACCATATAGATGGTCCCCTGCAGTATTGAACCCGGCACCTCCGGCTGGTTAGAGATAGGCCGACCACCTAACCTGGCCCTGGGTACCTGGTCATAATGAGGGGCGGGGAGAGAGAGAGAGACACCCGCCTCCTCCTGTCACTCACAGAGCCCCGTTACCATGGCGTCATTCAGTGTCCGGCATCGTTGGCGTTTCTGTCTGCGTCTTGGGCTCCAGGCCCTGTCATCACACTGTGATGTGACACCTGTCAGCACGGCGCTGCCAGCGCAGGCTGAGGCTGCCTGATTAGTACGGAGGGATGGCAAGTGGAGGATGGAGGACAGGGAGATAAAAGGGCAAGCGCAAAGTGAGGGAGGGGAAAAGGCAGCAGCGATGGCTTTTGTGCTTCTTGTCTTGCAGAAGCTTGTGTTTTGACAGTTCGAGTTCTTTCTCCCCTCTCTCTTTCTGTGTGAGTGTGTATGTGTGAGAGAGGGTGAGTGTGTGTGTGTGAGCCCTGTTGCCATGCTCAGTGTAGCTTCATCTAACTACCTATGTCCCTATGCACTACTTGCAGTGCTAGCCTTATGTAACATCCTCATAATGGAGCAGCCAGCTTCTTCCCCCATGTCCTCATTGTCTTGGCCAGGGTGAGAGCAGGCTGCTCTTTAGAAAACCCAAGGCTGAGCTCACTCGTGAATCATGCCAACCGACGCACTTGTTCTCTCTCTCTCTCTCTCTCTCTCTCTCTCTCTCTCTCTCTCTCTCTCTCTCTGTTCCCAGCGCCAGCTAACATTGGCCTCTTGTTGAAGAAGAAGAGGAGGGGGGAAGGGTTTGGGTAGAAAGGTAGAGATGGAACAGAGGGGTGGGGGGGTTGTTTGGCATTAACGAAAGCTCCCGACCCACATATTGTCTTTTCCGGCGAGCCATGGCGTACGGGGGGGTCGAACCCCCCTGCCGCTGTGTGCAGTCACAGGCGGGTCGCCTTCCTCTTCCTGTTGTCCATGGGGGGGCCTCTCCAGGCCCCATGGCGGTGACAGCGGTGGTCACGTGACTTAACCCGCCAAAGCAAGTGGGACACCCCTCGAGGCCCACGGTGAAGGGCAGGCTATATCCACTACTGTCCTGGGTCCCTGGCACTGCGGGGGGGGGGGGGGGGGTAGATGGGTCATCCTCTAGCCGCACCCCCTCCCTTCTCCCACCCCTTAATTAGCACAGTTCCTATGCACTAGGGGCTATGGTGGGGAAAGGACAGTGACTGCCTGTGCGACGCGCATGCATGCCTCATGGCATCAACGCCCCAGCGTAGAATCTCCATCTCCCGTGCCCTCCTTGTCTTGTTTGTGGGTCTTCCATCTCCCTAAGGCTCCCCCTCTACTTTTATTCTCACCCTGTTCTTCCCTTCACTGTCCTCGCCAGGCACGCTGAGGTGGAAAATGCAATTTAACATGCAGCTGGAGTGGTCATAGCTTGTCCATGAGGGTAAGTCATGGAGTGTAGAGATGTGTAAGGATGGCTGGCTGCCTGTGTGTGTGTGTGTATCTTGATAAGGGGAGACGGAGAGGATATTATACTCAGTCTCCATACTGGGATTTGCATTTTGCTATGGAAAAAGCAGCTGGGGTTGCCCCGCAACAAATCATATAAGCGTCCGGGGACCCTCCCCCCCCCCCCCCCCCCCCCCCTCCCCCCCCCAGCAGGTCTAGAGCTCAGAACAGAGCGGCCTACTTATAGGGGGTGGGGGTGGGGGTTGTGTGTCGTGTGTCTCACAAAACACTGTAAGACACACACACCCTCTCCCGTAGCAATTTCTCACTTGTGGAATCTTGTGACAGAAAATGATCCTCTCCGTTCCTGGCTTGCTCCTGTGAAACATAGTTAACGAGTCATCGTATCCACGGAAACACAGCGTCAGTGTTGTTACCGGCCTGACGCATTCTGTAATGTCTTTGTAGACCGCAAAGTAGACAAGACATGAATACACTGGATCTGAATGAAAGAAGATCCAATGTGATGAGTCAATGGTTCTAAGCTTATGAATGGGTTGCACGCTTACCTCCTAAACCTTTTTTCCCCCCACACCACCGTATATGTGACGTGGGTGACATGTGGATGTTTCTGTTTTAGTTTCGTAAGGTTTGAAAGCTGCCTGACAGATAGAGGTGGAGTTTTGACTGCAGGCCCTCAGGGACTAGACATGTGTGTTCATGTCTACTGTTCGTCACCAGCAAAACACACACACACCAGACACACTGCATGCTGGGATCTGTGATATTGCAGTGGTAGTGTTACTGTCAGTAAGGGGCAGAGTCTCTTCCTGATAACCACATCAGTCACTTCCTTCCGCTCCGCCTCTCTGTCCCGTTTGCTCGCCACTTCGACTCTCTCGCCCACTCGCGTTCTGTCTGTTCCTCTCCTTCCTTCTCTTTCTCTCACATGCGCAAACATGCACACAGAAGGAACTCTCTCACACCCACACGCATGCTAAACAGACTTGCTCACACGTCTACTCATATTCACATTCTCTCTCTCACACACACACACACACACACACACACACACACACACACACACACACACTGAATGCAGATGGAATGCGACGTGAACCGGGTGCTGCTCACGTTAGTCCCTGCTCCATTCAACCATAAATCCCCCTCTGGTTTACTGTCCGTGTTCTCATTTCATGTACCAGTGGCTTTGGCTGCCTCTCTCTCCTCCATACATACAACCAGTCTCTCTCTCCTCCATACATACAACCAGTCTCTCTCTCCGCCATAAATACAACCAGTCTCTCTCTCCTCCATACATACAACCAGTCTCTCTCTCCTCCATACATACAACAAGTCTCTCTCTCCTCCATACATACAACCAGTCTCTCTCTCCTCCATACATACAACCAGTCTCTCTCTCCTCCATACATACAACCAGTCTCTCTCTCCTCCATACATACAACCAGTCTCTCTCTCCTCCATACATACAACCAGTCTCTCTCTCCTCCACACATACAACCGGTCTCTCTCTCCTCCACACATACAACCAGTCTCTCTCTCTCCTCCATACATACAACCACTCTCTCTCTCTCTCCTCCCGTACAGTACACCACACCACACCTTACCGACACATCAGCTTCTCAGACAGGGGAAAGTACAATATCTAATGACCATGTATGCTTTTTTATAGAGAGAGCGACTCAGTGGCTCAGGTCAGCCATTTTGTAATGGCGTCATGTCTTTGTTCCTGGTTGTACTCTACATGTTGGATTAGGATTAGGTGTGCTCGGCGGTTAAACTCTTTATGGTTGCTTCAGTGTTCATTAGAGGACGCACCCAATAATATGTTGGGACCTGTTCTGTGCTCAGACTTCCCTACGTGACAAATATAATGTCGAGAGCTTCTCAAACCAAATTCATCTTCCTTCACACGCTTTGACAGGCCACGGGGCATTGACACCTAAGATACAAAAAAGTTGCTAGCGTCCACCAGAAAAGAGATATGATTTTTCCTAGTTTGTGTCGTGTGCTAAATTCAAGTTTGATGATATTCAAAGGGATTTGGTAGATTAGTTTTGTCAATATGTTTGTGTGTGTTCTGTGTACCGGCGTTACATGTGTGTGTGTGTGTGTGTGTGTGTGTTCCTCTCCAGGCCTCCCCTGCCTGAGAGCTCCATGGAGAAGATGAAGAGGTTCAAGCGGCGGCTCTCCCAAACGCTGAGAGGAAGCCAGACCATGGACGAGTCTCTGTCTGAGCTAGCCGAGCAGATGACCATCGAGGAGAACGGATTGAAGGACAGCGGTGAGGGTGTGTTTGTGTGGATGTCGGATGACGGGCCCCGGGTTTGACTGAGTTTTGCGCGCTAGAACGATAGATTGATGACACCATAGATCAGCAACGATATCAACTGCACACACGCACGCTCGGATAGCTTACACGTTTTGCATACTCAAATGTTGTGGATATGACATCATTTAGTACTGAGTGCATCCAAGGTTTTTTGCTGCGAGGCATCTAAACATAAACATTATAACCGGGGTAGTTATCTCAAAGCTGATATTCCTAGGAGGCTGCAGTAGGAGTGTTTCGCTGGCTGCTGTGGCGTTGCTATGGTGCTCAGGGTCTACAACATTCCAGAGTTTCCACGACATTGCCACGGTGACTTGGACCAATGACTCCAGAAACCACATTTCTGTCCTCCTCCCATCCTCTCTCAGTACCAGCCACAGCTCTCCCCAGTTGTATCTTCTTTACAACAGTTTCATCTGAACCAGCTCATCCCAGTTCCTTTTTTTCCAGAGTTATTTATGCTCTGTGAGGACCGCCAAAGAGGATATTTATGTGTGTGTCGCAATGAGAGAATTGCAGTAGCCTGTGGAGCAGAGTGAGAGAGGGTGTGAGGGATGAAAGGGGGGGGGGGGGAGAGACAGCGAAAGTAAGGAGAGTGAGCGAGACAGAAGTGAGTGGCCAAATGAGATCTGAACCCCGTGATTGGGATGAATTCTGGTCCTGATCGGATTATGCAACTCATCCCCAGTCCAGCTGCAGCCTCCTCCATAGCACAGAGATAAGAGACGGCGGTATCAGGCGCTAACTTTAGCCCTGGATGTAGGAGAGAGAGAATGCATGTTTGTGTGTTTCCACTACCTAGTAAGCACAGTACACATGTCATTTGTGTACATCACATGGCTCTCAACAATGTTTCCTTCTTTAATCCCCTCCTAGCTCCTTTATTGGATCTATTGTTCAGGAAACAACGTCTCATCTCGCTTTCACTCTTAAGTTCACATCCACACAGCAGAAAAGGTTTATTCAGATTTCGACCTATTACCATAGATCGTTTGAGAATGTGACAATTTGATTGTTGTGACTCTCTCCTCCCCTTCTCAGAGCCCATCGTGAGGAACGGCCGCCCCCCAACCGCCCACAGCGTCCACTCCTTCCTGCACCAGTACACGGGGTCCTTTAAGAAGCCCCCCCTCCGCAGGCCTCAGAGCGTCATCGGGGGTGGCCTGGGCTCCCTCATGGCCATGCCACGCAACGGCAGCCGTCTCGGTGAGACATTTACATTTAGTCATTTAGCAGACGCTCTTATCCAGAGCGACTCACATTAAGTACTGGGACATTCGCCCCTTCGAGGCAAGTAGGGTGAAGTGCCTTGCCCAAGGACACGTCATTTGTCACGGCCGGGAATCGAACTGGCAACCTTTAGATTGCCAGCCCGATTCCCTAACCGCTCAGCCACCTGACTCCCCCATACACGCAGGTACGCCCTCCCCACACCCAGTCATGCCCCCCCCCTCTCCCAACACGTACCACATGTAAATATGCACATGCAGCGCATACACGCGCGCACACACATTTTAAATACTCAAGCCCATTTACACAGACGCGAGCATGGATCGATGTGTGTTTTGCATGTAAATACATATGCATTATTTTGGCAAATGCACATTGTATGTCTGTGTCTTGCTGCATGCACTCCCATGCACTGGATATGTCCCGTTTCCGCTTCCAGTTTGTCAGTGTTGTCAGGGATTATATCAGTACTAATGACAGACAGCTGATGATATGACCAGATGGGTAGAGGCAAAGCATGATAAGATCAGAGGGACCAGTAAAACAGTGAGGGAATGTTTTTCTTTCCATCGTTCCAAAATGGCTGTTGTCAAGGGTGCTGAGAAAGCAGCCACTCCCTGATGTTTCCTGTGTCCTTCCCTCTCTGGGTCTTCCCTTTCTCTCTCTGTCTCTGCCCCTGTATGTCTGCCTGTCTGACTGCCTGTCTGTCTTTCTGCCTGTGTCCTCTTATCTTTCTCTCTGTCCGTCTCCCCTGTCCTCTCTCTCTCTTTCTGCCATTCTTACCGTCACTTTCTGTCTCTCTTCTCTGTACCTCTCTTATTAACTGTTTCCATCCCTGTTTCTCCTCACATCTGTCTCTCTCTCTTTACTCCTCCCTTTTCATGCTCTTTGAACTCTCTCACCCCCCCCCCCTTCTCACTCCTTTGCTTCCCCCTCTCTCTGTGCCTCTTCTCATCAGACATTGTCCACGAAAACCTAAAGATGGGTTCTGACGGCGAGAGTGACCAAGCCTCTGGAACATCCTCGGACGAGGTCCAGTCTCCGACTGGCGTCTGTCTCCGGAACCGGGGCAACAGACGGATCTCCATAGAGGTGAGACCCCCCCCCCCCAAACACCGCCATCCATCCCCCCCCTACTTTATTCCTCTACATCATCGGTTTGATGGGACAAATATCTCCGTTCATCTGTATACCCGATGCTCTCATTGCACATCCACTGTGTTCATGCTTCCTGGTTAGGTGAGGAACCTGTAGCATCAGAGGGAAGTAGGCTGTGTCGGGCAGGGCTGGGTGACCCTGTGCGACCTCCCCAGACGGAACTTCCAGAGTAGATTTCATCCTTAGCCTCCCACGTAATCTCCACATGTGTTCCAGCACATCATGTTGTGTCCTCATCTGCTTTGTTAAACTGTGTGTGTGTGTGTGTCCGTTTGTGTGCTTCGCCTAAGCCGGTCACCAAAGACTGTTTGGTGTTGAATAGCGTTTGTGTCGTAGAACATGATTGAGTCACCAACGCAGAGGAAAGGAAACTTGGCGTTTACCAGCCATGCACACACCAACACAATCACAGAACAGTGAATATCAAACACTGTTTCTTGAAAATTCACTCCAACTGACCTCCTGGTATTAAATTAGGTTAACAAATGTAGTTTGGGGGATCAGGGTATAGACAGTGGAGTATATAATGAAGTGTAAATAGTGTTTCTGATTGGTTGCTGGTGTATTATCTGGTACGGCGCTGGTTAAATACCCCTGCATGTACTCTGCTACCTGCTGTGAGATAAGGTCTTGTGATTGGATAACTAGGCCCCTTCCCAATCCCTGCCCCCCAACTGGGTTTATTGGTTGTTTTGATCATAGGTCCCTGGGGACTTGCCTGCAGTCCCAATGGCAACAATCAAAAGACCAAGTGTTCATCAGAGATAAAAAAAAAAAAAAAGAACCAAACGGTTGATCATCGTATTCAGTGGGGGTTACACACTCATGATACGTTCCCCCAGGCAGTATCCCCCCCCCCCTTGCTCTTTTTGCTCCCTTTGCTCTTTCTCGTGGTCTCTATAGCTGTTATTCAGAGCACTTACCCTATGTCTCCTGTGGCTGTTTCATAATACACTCACCAGCCGCTGCCTGTCTGCACATACACACACATAAACTGGGTTTGTACACACATAAAGTGTGTTTGTACACACATAAAGTGTGCTTGTAGTGTGTATTAAGAACACAGATGCCCCACACCACAGGGGGGATTTCAACACGTGATCTGCAGTCAAATGCCCTAACCAGTGAGCTATACCCTCACACCTGTGTAAAGATTGCATGTGTGCAACCAAACAAAATGTGTGCGTGTGTGTGTGCACGCTTCTATGAGCAGTTTGATTACTACCGGCAGCATAGTAGCATCAGTGTTTGTTTTTTTCCCCTCTCGTATTCTGTGTTAATTCTCTTAACAGTCTAAAGACTGTTTGTAGACATCCATTGTGATGTGGCCAGAGAGGTGTGTGTATTACAATTACCTTGACAGAGCTGTTCTCTCTGTGTTAAGATATTGCCCCTTCCTGTGAGTGCACAGGAAGGACACAGGTCTGTTTTGGGGTTATATCACAGGGATTAACTGTAATACGTTCCAGATGGGCCTGTTGTACCAGATTAAGAGAGACTGATTGGACAACTGGATACGATGGGGTGGGGTACAGGGTGTGGTGGGTCAGCTGACTGGTGGCACCCCACCATATCCAATCCTGGCACAGCACATGGTCTCCCTGTTCAAAGCTGTGACGACGACAACGAGGTTGTGACAGCAGACAGGAAGTAGTAGCCTGATCACAAAGCTAGCTAGCTACCTAGCTAGCTGCTCCATGAGCATGGTGCACCAGCTGAACTAATAATCCTTCTGGCTTAGATTGGACCTCTGCAGAACCAGGAGGTCACAGCCACAGACGGACAAAAACAATTTTAGCGTTCAGACTGAGGTTGCGAAAATCAATGCTGCTCGGTCACAAATTGCCATTAAACCCACGAGGAACTGGAAAGTCCAGTCTTGCACAAACGGTCTTGTTTCCAGTGTTACTCCACCATTACCTCAGAAGGGATTTAAAGCAGCCTGAGTGGGAAGGATTAACCGTAATCTGACAAATAGACGAAATGCATGATGGGAAGAATCCAGGCTGTGTGTGTTTGTGATTTTGTGTAACATCTCAGGCTTATGGTGTTGGACTTCTCTGGGAAAGACTTATCCCCACTTTGTTAAAGAGCCCCATGGTCACCCTTCATTATGTATATAAACACACACTGTACTCTGGCTTACACTGCTGGCTAATGGAGTCTAAAGCAGACTTTGTAAAGGGGGGGTAATGCTCAACATGGGTGTGTTTATCCAAGGTGTCCACCATTTTGTTGAGGGTCTTTTAGTATTTCTTTTGAGCTTACTCTGGTTACTAGTGGTTTAAATTGTTAGTACAAGGTTTACAGTATGTTGACGGTGTGTGTGTTTGTGTGTAGGACCTGAATAAGCGTCTGTCCCTACCAGCCGACATCAGGATACCTGATGGCTACCTGGAGAAGCTGCAGCTCACCAGCCCGTCCTTCGACCAGCCGCTTAGTCGGCGCTCCCGCAGAGCCTCCCTGGTGAGACACAGACACACTTACTCAAACACACACACACAGGCAAACACACTCATAGACACACCCACTCACAAACATTCATATTTAAATACAACAGGAGACACGCTAACAGGAGATGACATGAAGGAAACAGGAACCAGAGAGAAAGGGAAAGGACAGGAGTATGTAGAAAATTACAGATCTTGTATACATAGAGGGGGAAGAACGTACAGGGTTTCCTTCAAGGGGCAGTGGAGGAGAGGCAGAGAGAAGTCCCATGCTTCTCCCCTGGACAGTCTCTGTCTCTCAGCCTCCGTCTACCCTGGGGAGAGGCCGTGTCAGCAGACTGGAGGATGGTGCGCCGCGGTGGGGGTGTTTATGAGGCTGTGAGGAACAGTGGCGAGCACTGTTAGGCCAAATCACATGCATCCCCCGTCACACACTCGCACCACTTATTTGGTCGCACACATGCCGACAATACGGACGACAAAACACACCACAAAAGCCCAATGGTTCAGTCTGAGGAAGCTATCCCTGGCTTGTGCCCGTCACACAGGAAGTGTGTGTGGGGGGGGGGGGGGGGGGGGGGGGTGAGGGGGGTGTATGCATATCGTCCACATCTGTGGCTGTCAGAAGGATTGGGAGAGTTGTGTGTGTTAGTGCTAATGACGACAAGAATCTCATTAAGGCTGTTTGCTCTTCTCTTTCAGTCGGAAATTGGATTTGGGAAGCTAGAGACCTACATCAAACTGGACAAGCTCGGGGAGGTGTGTCTGTTTGTTCTGTTTCTCCCATATCTCTCCAGGTCTTCCTCTCCCAGTATCTCAAGGACTACAGCTGCTGATGGTCTCATGGCCATTGATTAGACAAGCTATTAAAACACACAAACACACACACACACACACCACAAACACTCCCCCTTCACTTGGTCAACAAGTTCAGGTAGACCTTTACCACGTAACCCCATGGCCTCAGCTTTCTGAACACATGTACAGCAGTCTAAGACCATTCCTTCTTCCTCTCTTGTAGTATCTGTCAGCTTTCAAGTCACTTTAGTTAAATCAAATAAATTAATTCCTGATTGATTTGAATTAAGCGAAACAATCAGTTCAATTGCACTTGTTTGTGTCTTAAGGGAACCATTGTTTTAATTAAACGTCAAGCACTCTAATTGGTTTTCTCTTTATGCTGCATAAATAGTTTTTTCTTGTTCTGATTCCTCCTCCCCCAGGGTACGTACGCCACGGTCTTCAAGGGCAGGAGTAAACTAACGGACAACCTGGTGGCCCTGAAGGAGATCCGCCTGGAGCATGAGGAAGGAGCGCCCTGCACCGCCATACGAGAGGGTGAGCACCCCGAGCCCCACACAGGAAACACACCATCCTCACATTAATACATCCTTTTCTTTCCCCATTACCGCAGCTTACTTACCACTTATGCTGTTCTCGCACATTTTTTTGGGGGGGGTGGCGCAATCCTAACGTACAAGTCTGTATTGTTTTCTCTGTAGCTCAGACGGTAGAGTCAGCTTTCTAGTCCATTTATTGTCCGTTGACCATCTGTTTCCCAATTAGAGCATTGTAAAGTGATAGGCTATAAAACATTAACTATCAGCATACTCTTCAGTTGGTAACTACCACATGCACCTGATCTGTTGAGTTCACATGAAAAATATATTATTAACGTAATTTTCGGACTATAAGCCGCGCCTTTTGTTCCATTTTTCGACCCTGCGGCTTATATAACGGTGCAGCTAATCTATGGATTTTAACAGCTAACGGTTAATAAATGGGAGCTTCCTCAAGCAGCCATCTCTTCCCCGACAATCCCTTCTGTGCACCAACCCTTACATATGATAATCAAACAGTAAGACACCTGGGGCTTATAGTCCAGTGCGGCTTATACATGTACACATCATTCAATTTGGCTGCTGCGGCTTATATAACGGTACGCCTTATAGTCCGAAAATTACGGTACATATTTTTTAACATGAACCAAGTCAGATGGTGTAGTCGCATGCTGATGGATAATTTATCTAACCTGTTTCTCCATCTTACCGTACAGTGTCTCTACTGAAGGACCTGAAGCACGCCAACATAGTGACACTGCATGACATCATCCACACGGACAAATCCCTGACACTGGTCTTCGAGTACCTGGTAAGAGTATACCAACTGCCACTTTTCTCTTTATCAGTTTCAAGCCATGATTATTTCATATTCATACCGCCTCCCCCCCTTTCGTAGGACAAGGACCTGAAGCAGTACATGGACGACTGCGGGAACATCCTGAGCATGCAGAACGTTAAGGTGAGCCTGTTACCTCCCTCGGCCTCCTTCCCCTCAAGCTGCCCTCTGCTGGCCAAGTACGGTACATCATCTCACAGAACCATGGAACGAATCCTGCCTCACTTTCCGAAACATTTACCTGTTTCTTTGACATTTTCAGATGAATGAACCTTAGTGGGAGGAACATTAGTAAATAACAATGTTTGTTTCGTTGCAGATTTTTCTGTTCCAGATCCTGAGAGGCCTGGCGTACTGTCATAAACGGAAGGTTCTCCACAGAGACTTGAAGCCTCAGAACCTTCTCATCAATGACAGAGGGGAACTCAAACTGGCTGACTTTGGTAGGAGAACGATTTAAACCATTTTAGGCTTTTTACCTTTGATAAACGCTAAAAACACAAAAGCAGATGGCTATTGTGGAGAAAGTTCACCACGAGGGCCTATCGTGAGTGTGGGTAAATGTGACCTTTGTTCATGCGTGTTATTCCAGGTCTGGCCCGGGCCAAATCTGTCCCCACTAAGACGTATTCCAACGAGGTGGTGACGCTGTGGTACCGACCGCCAGACGTCCTCCTGGGTTCTTCCGAGTACTCCACACAGATAGACATGTGGTGAGTGGGCCTGCTGAACCTAGACCCCTGCTACACGTTTAGGCCTGCAAGATTTATGCGAAAAGCAAGTCGCTTCTTGTTGAGATGAAAAATGTATTCGTGCATTTTAGGGTCCATTTTGGGTTTTAAGTTCCTAGTCCATAGCTCTTCATTAGCCATGCTGTCATGGTCAGTGGGTACACAAGTAGGGTAATCATGCAGAGTAGCTATTGTCCATTGAATTAGCATATTAAGTGACTTCAGCCTGTGTGACCTGTCCTCCTCTGCTCTGCTTCGCTCTCTAGGGGGGTGGGCTGTATATTCTATGAGATGGCTGCTGGCAGGCCCCTGTTCCCTGGCTCCACAGTGGAGGATGAGCTGCACCTCATTTTCCGGCTGCTGGGTGAGTGCTGCCCCCTGGTGGCAAGCCAACGCAACTTTCTGATTACTTAGCATTTATTTTATAAACCAGTAACGGCTGTGATGGAACCCGTTTGCTTAGGGTGATATGAATATTTTGCCTGCAGGTACTCCCATGGAGGAAACCTGGCCAGGAATCTCCTCTATAGAAGAGTTCAAGTCCTACAAGTTCCCCAAGTACAAACCCCAGCCCCTCATCAACCATGCACCCAGGTAGGAAGTGGTTTCCAGCAACAGCTATTGTCATGCAATTCTAAGCTAACTTTGTCCAATTCCACACTGTTTAATCTCACCCTGTGTATAAACACGGGTAGACCAAAGTAGACCAGTAAAAATATGGTTAAAAGGTACGTACTAAAAGAGGACTGAGCCAAACTCTGATAATAATTCAACGTTCCCGACTTTCCTTCCACTCAACACATTTTTGTCAGCTACCTTGTGAAAGACAATTGGCAGAATCAGGTCTTTTGTCTAAGACCCAGGTACAAGAAACTTCTAAGAGTTCTTAATGTAGTTGTTTTAAACAGTACCCTAGTGAGTCAAATAGGAGTAGGTGTGTCTGTGTTAGTGACTTTTTAAATCACTTCTCAATCTTTTCTGCACGTTTGAAAGTGTTAGCAACTTTAGTCACTCGCTGTGCGTGTGCGTTTGTGGGTCTCTGTGTCACTTCCTGTAAGGAAATCCTGTGGAACAGTTGACCGTTTCCTTCCTAGAGTTGGCTACCACACACCAGCCCCTCCCACTGTTCTGATCGCCCTCTGCTCTCTGACTGTGTCTCTGTCTCTCCCTCTCCTTCTTTCTGCTCAGGTTGGACACAGATGGCATCGAGTTGTTGATGTCCTTCCTCAGAGTGAGCTCCACTACACCTCACAGTCATTAGCATTGGGGTTCAAATCAGACAGTATGATACACACAGTTGCTAAACAAAAGGCTCACCCAAATATAAAAAGCGTTATAGAGCTCTTACTGGACATGTGGCTTCACATCCTTAAACACTCATGAGGAGTTGTACCCTGGCTTGGGATACAATAGAAAAGCTCACACACACACACACACACACACACACACACACACACACACACACACACACACACACACACATGCATATTCTTCAGCGTTTGGCGTGGCTCCAAGAAGGAAGGCATCGCCTCATGGTGTGTTTGTCTTCTCTCCCAGTACGAGTCCAAGAAGAGGATTTCTGCAGATGAGGCAATGAGGCAGCCTTACTTCAGGAACCTTGGGCCTCGCGTGCACACACTGCCAGAGAGTGAGTGATGATGACATGGCTACAGCACTGTACTCACTTGGCAAACTGTAGTTACTGCTCGGCAGATACACTCACACACACACACACACACTATAGTTTGGTTATTTTTGCTGTGTTTTAGTGTTCCATCTCCTGCTAAACTTGGTGTGTGTGTGTCGGTGGATGTCTGTGTCCTTGTGTGTGTCCTTTTGACAGGCATATCCATATTTACACTGAAGGAGGTCCAACTGCAGAAAGATCCTGGATATAGGAATTCCTCCTACCCTGAATCAGGTAAGTCCCTCCAGGGTTCGACACCACCGTTTTCCACACACCCACAAAATGTATTATAATTTTTCTTTTGTTGTTGTTTTGTGGTGCGTCCCTGCAGGCAATGGCAAGAACAGAAGGCAAAGCATGCTCTTTTAGGTCTGGCGTAACCCCTGTGTGGAGCAGAGCTGTTGAGACTTAACCAGACGGCTCCCTAAAGATGGATGTCGGGGCGGGGTGGGCACAACTCGCATCCCCACACACCCCCACGCCCCAGACCCCCCCCACACCCGGGCCTCTGGGACTGTCAGCGCAAAGAAAATGGCCCGAAATGAGACATTTATACTCCAGTACATTTTATATTTATTGGGAGGTGAATTTGCTGCTACAAAAGAACAACTACTGTCTAGATTCTAACTGGCTTAGTCACTTTAAAGAAAACATGCAATGTGTATAGATAAAACAAATTGAAGTGTTTATTTTGGTGATTTTATTTTGTCATCGGTTCCATGACTTTCCACCTCCTAGTTTCCTTTTAAGTGCGTGTGTGTAAGACAGGGGGGCATCAGTAACAGCTCTGAAAGTTTGGGTATTGGTGCCATGATGCTCCTTAGATGCATTTCTGGACTATTTATTTAACATGGAGAACCCAGTTGACACTAAATCTGGGCCCTTACGTCAGCATAACACCCTTTTATATATACCTCCAGTCTGACAGGCGCTCATAGGGAGCAGTGTTTAGAAGGTTCCCATTCTTGTGTGTGGGAGGCTGTTTGAAAATGGCATGGCATTCCAATATTTGTTGCAAAAACCATGAAAAAAAATCCAGGAAGTTTTAAGACACTTTGAAGACAATGATGTGGGCATTAAGGTAAGCTGTCGGACTCCCAACTTTTCTGTGACAGCTCAACATCTAACCAACCAACCACAGCCAACTTCCTCTCCTCTAACGCATCCAGCATCCTGGCTCATGACCAGGGCTTTGCTGCAAGGTGGAGTTCCCTGCGTTTGTCAGACGGGCATTGTGTGCATCACAGTTCACTTCTTTGTTTAGTTTTTTGCCCTTTCCATCCTCCAATACAAACTGTAAAATGCTTCCTTGTTTTGGATTTCTTCTCATCTGTGTGTTGCATGCTGGCCCTCTGTTTGTGTGTGTGTGTGTGTGTGGCGGGGGTGGGGTGGGGTGGGGGGGGGGGGGAGTCACTGAACTCCCAGTTAGGGTGCTCAGCTCCTTGTCATAAGACAGTACTGAGTCACAGTATCTATTTAACAGTGTTACCAGATGTTTTGTATGATATTCCTTAACTTTATTTGTGGATAATTGTTCTTGGTGTGGCATCTCTCGTTGGGAATGCCCTCTGTATGAGCTTGATTTTTTTCAGAGAAAAGAAAATTAAACTGAAGTTGAGAAACTAAAACATGGATATGGTGTAATAATGTCCTGGATAATTTTTCTTCACTAACAAATATTAATAATTTAATAGACATTTAAAACAGGGTATACGCATTCAATGCTTGGTTTATTGAAAACAACTTTTTCATCAATATAAAATTCTACAGAATACATACTGTTCCAGTATAAAAACATAGGTTGTTACAAAGCTTTTTCTCATTGATTTGACATCTCGTCTTCATAGAATAATTTTGAAACGGGGTGGGGGAAGGGGGGGGGGAATAAGGCACAGCCGGTAGAAATTAGAAGCACAGTCCATACAAACAATGCAATACATTAAAATACACACAATGGAAACAAAAAGTCTCACATTCTATGATGAAAAATAATAAAATACAAATAAAAGGAAATGTTTTTTTTTTACAGGATTAAAACAGGCAAGCCCTCTGCTTGGCTAGTTTGGTGTCTAGCCACGTTAAACTACTGTCCACCTGAACAGGGGGTCCTAATGAAACTGTGCTGTAGTTTTATCACAAGCTGGAATTCTCCCAGACATTCCAGCATATGGCTTTTACCAAGTGCTTTCAACAATTAATCTGAAGCAACTAGAAGTGCAAAAAAAGTGAGGTCAACAGTCTCATAAAAAGCACACATGGTAAAGACAAAAATAGGCTGATAATGAAGATGATACTGATTGCAGTCTTCACTTAAGTAATGGAAAAAGGGAAATACAAAATACAAAAACGTTTTTTAAAGACCCTGAATCAAGACTTGTGAGTAGCCGGGGCCAGGAGCAGGGAGGAGGGTGGGGAGCCGTCCAGGCTGGGCAGGGGGACGGGGATGTGTCCGTTCATCAGGCTTGGGAACTGGAGAAAGAGAGAAAGAGAGAGAGGAAGAGAATTAGGTGGGTGGGGGTCTGCAAACACTGCTATCCGGTGCAAGAGGAACTCTTGTATTGTCACTGCTCTGGTTTCCTGTTGTTCTATGCCCCTGTGCCTCTTCCTCCCCACTATCCTCTCTACCTTCTTAACAGAAAAACAAAGGGGCGTAAGTGAACTATGCATTGTACACATAGAACAGGCTTAGGTGTATATGTGTTTAGGTGGAAGGGGGAGGAGGGGGGGGGGAGGTATGCACGAATGAGGGAGCTGCTCTCAAACCAGTCCGCCCTGTTCAGACTGCCTCCCCTGGGCTCAAACAGGAAGTATTCACAGGATTTCCTCTGCCTCTCCTGAGCACTGAAACTGGACACCTCCACAGCACCACGATGCTGCGAGTCTCTCCTAGACTAACAACGCTGTGCTATTCCACTCAAACTTTTTACTGTGTGTGTATCTATACTATAATGTACACATACAGACTTAGTGCCCACTTTAGCACACTATTTGTTTTAAGATACTTAAGCGGTCGTAATTCACTTGATAGGAACAGCTCACAAACAGTGAGGATTTTATCTGTGTTTCTCGATGACACCTCTGTAGGATTCAAAATGTCTCTGCGAACCTCCTCCTATCTATTGCTGGGCATAAACAAATAAATGCAGCAATTTACACTTTTCCCTTCACCTACTCCCTCCCTCCCTCCTCCCTCCCTCCCTCCTCCCTCCCCCAACTCACCTGGAAGAGGGAGCCATGGCCTTGAAGCCGGGCGGGGCTCAGTGGGGCTACAGGACTCAGACTGCTCCAGAAGTGGATGCCTGACAGCAGAGGGCTGTGGGCCAGCAGCAGGCCTGAGGGAGTCTGGGAAGGAGGATACAAATATGAATTTTAAAAGGCATACATATCTTTTTACAGTGTCAATGTGAAGACACATCTCATACTGTATTATAATTTGGGGGGGGGGTAGAAAATCTTAGCACATTTCTGCTTTGGACACAGGGGTTATGGGGCAGAGAAGGTTGTTGATTGGGGGCGACATACAGGCACCCTACAGCTTGGAACGCCAGCTGGGACAAGAGTGCAACATATGAAATCAATTTCTCCCCTCCTTCCCTTCTTTCCCCTGTGTCACCTCAGAGAAGCTAGCCAGTGTAGCAGTGGGACCCAACCCTGTGCTGGTTATTAATGGAATTATTGGAGCATATGGCATTACTTAGGGCCTCTTCCCCCCTCATAGCCTGGTCTAGGACAAGACTTGTGTAAATCTCACTATGCACTTTTATAAACAGTGTACAGCCATCACTGTTTGTTCAAGGAGGTTGGGTAGGAATTTTATTACTATCACCATAACAATAAAAAACAATATCAGTTTAAATATGTGATGCTGATTTGTAATTGTTGCATGAATCAGGTTCTTTGTGCTGTAGCAGTGTGTGAGTGTGTGTGTGTGTTCTATAAACTTTGACTAAAGGTAAACGTCCATGGCCTACATCATCTCAGTCAGACACAGCCAGTCAGACAAAGTGAGAGTTAAATCATAGTATTACTCCATGTCCCTCCAGGCCAGCACAGAGGAGACAATTACACCGGACATGAAAATCCATTTTTATAGTCTTATTACTTGTATATTATTGACCAATAATACCTCTGTAATTCATTGCATTGCATACAAAAATGACTGACTAATTTCCACACATTTTGTATTAAGAATGAAAGCTAAATATTAAACCTTTAAATCATGTTGTAAATGTTGTTTTCATGGTTGATGGTGTGATGCTCACCTGTGCAGTGAAGAAGGCTGGGGTGAGGGAGCCAGATGGGAGAGCTGGACTGTTTAGGGCCATGGAGCCAATGTCACTTCCTGACAGCAACAGGGAGTGGGCAGAGATCTCCAGGGCTTTAGGCTTCTTTGTTTTGGGTGGGAGTCCATCTCCTTGGTTACTACTTCCACTATTACTGCTGCTCCTCTTCTCTGGCAGCTGCTGAGCGCGCTCCCTGTGGCCTGAAGACAGGTTCAGAGGCTGGGCGCCCTGATCAGAGTCCGTCCCCTCATCCTCCTCCTCAGCCTCGGGACTCCACCCCTGTCTGGGCCGAGAGGCGGGGCTGTGGGGGGAGGACGGTGGGGAGCGGCGATAGTGAGGGGACGGTCTGGCGGATAGGAAGAGCTCGTGCTTGGAGGCGGGCAGGGGAGGAGCAGCGGTCCTCTCGCCAGCGTTGGTGCCGAAACGGATGACGGTGCGTGCCTCATCCTGGTGCTCTCGCAAAGCCCGGAGCAACTCCGGCTGGTTGTGCAGGGAGGCCACGCTGAAGGAGGAGTACAGGCCAGAGCGAAGGTAGTCGTTACGACAGGCCTGGGCCCCCAGGGCGGACAGGGCCTTCCTCTGGGCCTCCTCTTCCTCTTCCTCCTCCTCCTCCAGCTCCTGGGCCTCCACTTCCTGGAGGGCCACCCTGCCAGAGGCCAGGCCCATCTCCACCGCCTGAGGATCCATCTTCAGGATCTCAGGGAACGACACAAACTTGTACACAAACTTCTGTCCAATGACCTTCTTGATGATGTTCTAAAACATAATTTGATGATAGCATTAGTGTACAGGTAAAAAAATTTGTTTTCGTTTTTTAAAAAACATTTGTATTTTTTACAGTTTCATTAAGGACACTTTTGACGTCACACCATACACAGACTGATAAACGATGTGTAATTGGGATTGCATTAGATGCTAATGCTTTTTGAATGGGAAATGATGACGGAGCCATTTTGATTTAACCACATATCTGTACTGTCGAAATATGAATGGTTGCTTTACGTCACCCGAGTGATGACAAAATGGCTTCTGTGAACTTAAACACATATTTGCTAAATGCATCAGTCCACGTATGAAAAGAGGAAGGGGAAGTATCTTTCAGTTGGGGATCTTTTAGATAGAAGTTGTTCTTCTTTTTCTTCCAGTGAAGTGCCTTTATCTCATAATACAGCGCATGCATCACTTGTTTAGGACAGTCCCTTGGCAGGCCTTGTGTGTACTTGAAACCAAGGAAAACCATGAGGTAAGACAAGTGAAACCTCACTTGTGTACCTCACCTTGTCATAATAGTAGCGCAGGGCTCTGCTGAGCTTGTCATAGTTCATGTTGGTCTTGTTCTTGCGCAGGCCCCACAGCTTGGCCACCTCCTCAGACTTCAGCAGCTTGAACTCCCCATCCGTAGAGGTCCAACAGATCAGGTGTTTGTGGCTCTGGTCCAGCAACAGCTGTAGCAGGAACTGCCAGAGTGTGATGGCACTGTCCATACCTAGAACACATGGGACATCAATTACGTAATCAACATGAGACAGCCACAAGGTGATGCCACTGTCCATACCTAGAACACATTGACAATTACTTATTGACTTAACAGTAGTGTAGGCTGAAGGCTGAATGACTTTATCGAGTTAGTTTGGCGAAATATGTTGTAAAACATCTGTGCTCGTAGTGTGTGATGCATCGAGGAGCAGTGGCGGCCAGAACAGGGCAGACGACTGTAGTGTAATACAGTTAAAGAAAAAAAGAGAAGGAACAACAGCTCAAGCCAGAAATATGCTGCGGTCCAACCTGGCCCTCTCTCCACAGGAAGTATGACGGGTCTAGGGTGGGTTTGTCGTTTAATGGAGGAATGTGCAGTCTATGAGCTCCTGTCTGCCTGGTAGCACTATTACTGTGAAGTATTGCCTTGGTTTCTCTAGAAGCCTCCTTGATTGGCCCTTTCACTGAACACTTTAGATGGGTGCTGTTAGGTGGTAAATTAATACAATCTGATTTACCCTGATAACAGCTTTTTTTTCAAAACACATAGATGCTTTGAATCTTTCTCTCTCACTCTTTCTTTTCTTTTCTCTTTCTCTCTCTCTCTCTCTCTCTCTCTCTCTCATACCGGACCTAAACAAATTTCTGGCACAAAGTATCCACAGTTTTCAATCTGCCATGTGAAACCACAAAGCTGTCAAAGTCAGGACTTCCTCCTATTCTACTTTCAAGGACAAATGGCAGGGAGAAGGGATCCCACACAGCAAGGAGTGTTTCCCCAGTCCTGTCCCAGTTCCGCCTCATTTCCCCAGGAATGGGTCATGAAATATTAGTCAAATAGTCCCTTTCCCAGCCCAACTCTGAAACCTACTGTTAAAGGACATAGGCTAATTTATGTTTTCTGACGGGCTTACTGAAATTAAGGGACATGCCTAATGGTATGTTGTCATGGTCACCTAACATTAAACAATTTATCCACAGCACCCCTTCATCCTTCTATCCACGCCGGCTCTCCTAGATGCCAGAGGCAGCCCAAACATGAAGATGGAAGATGGGAGTTGTGAGTATTGCAGATGCTCGAATTGAAAAGTCACGCTGCGCTGCGCCGCCGCACAAAGCCATCCAGTGTTAGGGGAACGGAAACTCCTAATGAGATTAGGTGGTGTGTGCAGACATTACTTAGCCATGACTAAATATGCTCTCTTCCTGTTCACAGACGGTGGAAAATCCAACAGGCAACTGACTGGAGTGCAGAATGCATCAGGCCAGCAAGCTAAAAAGTGGTCTTAAGTTTTGTGTTGCTAGGTGTTCTAATTCAACACAGGCTTGGTATTGTTTTGACCATTATAACCCACAAACCTAATATTTCACAATGTTGCAAAGGCGTTGCACATGAGCGGACGTAAAGCTGGACTATTTCTAAACCTCACACACTAATTTTCAAGATGTTCGCTACCAGACAGTGTCAAACCGGAAGCTCTTAGAAAATTTGTAGCCTACTCAGTCAAAACAGGATCTCTAATTGCTACTCAGGCTCATCGTGTTTACAATATTTTTTATAATAAACAATCACCCGCATATACTTACAACATATTACTTGTCTATTTTAAATCAATAACTTGTTGTCTAATAACATACTGTACTTTCTTTTTCTTTTCTTTTACCGCTTACATTCTAAAAGTATTTCCCTTTCCAGCGCAATAAAGTTAGGCTACTTCACAAAACAGGGATGTGGGCTAATGTGACGAGAATTACATTACCAGGGATTTCTTGTTTCTTTATCCTGTTAGAAGATTTTATGATAAATTCCGTATGGTCCCTTGTTCTTCCATGCTTACTGTCGTCTACACAGTTCTGCTGGACTGAAATAGGATCCTAGCTTTTTCTTTTTCTGAGCAGGAAGTTGGAGCAGGCAGACAGAGAGCCGGCTGACTTCCTCTCGCGTATGATTCCCCAGGCGGTTTGTAGTCTGTGTAAACACGCTTTTCCTCCCCTCTTCTCCCTTTACCCGGCAATGGCCAGCGCCGCTTGATTATAGCACACATGGCAAATATTGTCACTGCAACTAGGCTACTCTACACAAATTGACGTAATCATTTATTCTTCAGTGCCGCTAGGAGGTGCGCTTTTTGCATATATAGATCGTAGGCTACGCATGAGATATCCAAAGCAGGCTAACACACAGAAGCCTATCGGTCAAAGGTTTGGACACATACCTGTTCTAACTCGTTCTAGAATGTTTATTTTGTACTACATTTTATTTTGTAGACTAGTTGAAGTCAAGAAATGAAACTACAATGAATCAGTTTTAAAAACGTTTTTGAAACTGCATGATCAAAGTCACCACCCTTTGCCTTGATTACAGCTGTGCTAGGCAGCACTGTATAGGCATTCAACCAACTGCAGTAGGCATTCACCTGGAAACCATTTCAACAGAGATGCTAAAGTACACACATCTTTCACTAAAGTAGAAGTAGATACTCATGTTTAAAAAGACTGAAGTACTGCCATCACTTTTTCACCCCGTAGCCATTATTACTACCTGTTTTAGTGTCACGCTGGTAACTGGATCTCACATCATATTAAATCATGAATACAAAAATACCCTATAGTCACAGAATACAGAATAGACATAAATCCAAACAAAGAAACGAAATGCAATAAACAGATCGTAATAAATCTCCATTGAGGTTGACCTCTGAAATAGCCAACAGGGATCAAGGACTCCTGTTTAACTCTGTCCTGAAGGTCAAGTGGGTGGCACCAAAACGTAGGTCTGGGGATACGTTTAAAATAACTTCTGATCTAAGCAGGTGAGTTTTTTCAATCAACGTTCATTAAGTGGTAAAATGGATACCCTTGTGTATTAGCCGGGGAACCTTGTACATGAGTAGTCTTTAAATAAAATATACTGTATAAATGATGTGATCTCGAACCCGAACAAGCTTGTTATAATGTTGGCCTTATGTGTCAAACACAGGCGTGTTTTGTGTGCATGTGTCTGATTGGTTGTCAGCATTTGGGTGCGCCATTTAGTACCTTGGAGAGCGATGCGTAATGGTCAGTGCAGTATAGAATTCTCACAGTACGGTATGCCTCGTTACACAGTCCACATTCGGGACGAGTGGCTTACAGTGCCCTGTCGGGATACCTCGAGTTCAATCCAATGGCTTGCATACGAAGCACTCAAACGGTACACCAAGAACAAACCCGACAACGGTGGGATCAAGGCTCTGAAAGACACTCGTTTTGTCGCCAGGAGATGCCAAGGGCAGGGGCTGTTGGATGCGGATGACACCATCGACGATGTTCTGGAGGACAATGACTTTGTCGAACTTAGTAAGATACCCTAAATTGGTACTTCTTAATTTAACCTATTTTTATCCCATTAGATGTTGTTGTAAATATAAACAAATACTGCGTGTAATTGTGCCCAATCACCAAACTGTTATTACTAATGTCTGTCTGTAAACTGTCTAATGTGTCTAGGTATCGAAGGAGACACCATGGCTACTGATTTCACCCCCTACCAGCCTGGAGTTTCTCATCTGTATCCTTTATACATTATTCTCTTCAAACTATTCTTATTATTTTGTATTGACGATGAAATGTCGCTATTACACTATATTGTGGACAAGCTTAACCTATATCAAACAGAACAGCTGTATACAGAGAACCTGAAGACGTGAGCATACTGTGTTTGTGACTGTCATAACTGTATTGTTTTTCATATGGTTTGATTATCTGTCTGACTAATGTGATCTTTGCAGTACATCTTCTTAGATGGCAACAGCCTGACTGCAACAGACCTGGTCAATTTAGGAAAGGGGATGTACAATATAAAGGTAATGATTAACAAGCGCTGTTTGTTACATGTTGACTAGCTGAGCTTTGAGTTCATTGGTTCCCTTTATCAAAATTTCAGTTGACCCCGGAGGCCGAAGCCAAAGTTGTGAAATCTAGGGAGCTCATTGACACCATTGTCAAAGAAAACAAAGGTGAGACATGACCAAGTTATGAGTAACTTTTCTCTCTGACTTCATTTCATCTTATTGAAATACAGTATGTTAGACTCAAAGTTCATATGGTCAACCAGAATAAAATCTTCCTGTGCAACTCTTTTTGTACCTCCCATCTTTTCCCCTAGTTGTTTATGGAATCACTACGGGTTTTGGGAAATTTGCCCGAACTGTTATTCCTGTCAGCAAACTCAAGTACGTAAATCTTTAGTTCTCTCTGTCCCTATTTCTTGCTAAATGGACATCATTTTCAACATTGTTTATTCTGTTGACACAACTTCTTTTACACAGAGAGCTGCAGGAGAATCTGGTGCGGTCGCACTCAGCAGGTGTGTTTTTCTCAAATTGAAAAGTTGAACCAGTTAAACTTGATATCCATTGATGCAAAGTCTACAGATTTTGCAAGTCATGGAGTGAACTTGGGGAGTTAATGAGTGTCTGGTGTGTCTGTGGTGTGTAGGTGTGGGTAGTCCCCTGAGCCCAGAGAGAACACGCATGCTCCTGGCCCTAAGGATCAATGTCTTGGCCAAGGGGTACAGCGGAATCTCCCTGGATACCCTTCATGCCATGATCCAGGCCTTCAATGGTGAACTTACATTGCCATGTTAAAGCATGTTAGAGCTCTTAGTAGAACAATAGATTTTTTTTTCTTCATAACTAAGCCTGTCAAAAAAACATTCACAACTCTGACTGGCCAGCCTTGATGTCCGAGTTTAGAATATCTCCTATCTTTGCTTGTCTTTGTAGCCTCCTGTCTGCCCTTTGTCCCTGAGAAAGGGACAGTTGGTGCCAGTGGAGACCTTGCCCCGCTTTCTCACCTAGCACTGGGCCTCATGGGAGAGGGCAAGATGTGGTCACCAAAGAGCGGATGGGCAGACGCTAAATATGTAAGAGAGCTCCACTTTCCCTGTAACTTCTAGATAGGCAGGACTTTACCCAATGTGTGTTGGTTTTGAAACTGGAACAGTTACAGGGCAAGAGGTTCAACATGAAAAGCATGTTTGCTTTTCTCTAAACCTTGACCATACGCGTGTTTTTCTCCCCTTTTTATCTTTTCTCAGGTCCTAGAGGCTCATGGTCTGAAGCCCATATCACTCAAGCCTAAAGAGGTATTGCAGTTAACATCACTGCCTTGTGAAAGTGATAACTGTGCAAATCATAAAGGTTAAGATCCATTTAGCAAATGGCCCCTGTTTTTCCCTGAGCCTTTGTTTTAGAATCATCTTTTAGTTTTAGCTAAATATATTACCCATATCTCTCTCTCTCTCTCTTTATCCTCCCCCTTACGTCCACCCTATAGGGCCTTGCTCTGATCAACGGGACTCAGATGATCACGTCTCTGGGAGCGGAGGCCGTGGAGCGGGCTGAGAGCATCGCCCGGCAGGCTGATATCATTGCTGCCCTCACACTGGAGGTGCTGAAGGGGACAACCAAGGCCTTCGACAGCGGTAAGGACCGAGCGAGCCAAAAAAAAAAAAAAAAAGAGTAAAGTGGAATAAACACATCGTGATAAACTATCTTGACTCCCCTCGTCGCCTGTCTTCTCCTTTAGATATTCATGCGCTGCGTCCCCACCCGGGACAGATTGAGGTCGCCATGCGCTTCCGCTCCTTACTGGAATCAGATCACCGCCCTTCAGAGATTGCAGGTGAGTGAGCAGATCAATGTCAACATTTTATGTAACGTGTGCAGAGGCCAATCATGGAAATTGTAGTTATGTTCTCATGACCATTACAATATTAGATGACTTTTACTTTGTTGTTACCTTGTAAGAGAGTCACCGGTTCTGTGACAGAGTCCAGGATGCCTACACCATGCGCTGCTGTCCTCAGGTGATGCAGAATATTGAACAGCAGATATATTAACTGACAGGTTATTGGACCAGAGAATGGCAGGTTCTAAGCCCCGTGTGTTCTCTCCCTCACCAGGTCCATGGAGTAGTCAATGACACAATAGCTTTCGCCAAGAGCATAATCAACACAGAGATCAACAGTGCCACTGACAACCCTGTATCCTTATCAGAAGAAGCATTTAAAATGATGTTGTACACAATTCTAATGAAATTATAGCTAACAAGATAGATTTTGTGTATAGTTTGTTGGAAAATGCATGTACAATTTGTTGTATAACTGCCCTGTCAACACTTTATGACCATTACCTTAACTGACCATCTCAGATGGTGTTTGCAGAGAGAGGAGAGACCATCTCTGGTGGGAATTTCCATGGAGAATATCCAGCAAAGGTAAAACCCTTTGGACAGTCTGTTTGGGGCATATTTTGTATCTGCTTTCCAGTCCTTCTATCACTCTATGGTCTCTAAATATAGGCTCTGGATTTCTTGGCTATTGGCGTGCACGAGCTAGCTTCCATCAGTGAGAGGAGGATCGAGCGCTTGTGTAACCCATCTCTGAGTGAGCTGCCTGCCTTCCTGGTCAACGAAGGTGGCCTCAACTCCGGTTTCATGATTGCACACTGTACCGCTGCTTCTCTGGGTATGTGTGTGACTCGGAATAATAATAATAAACACTACTGCTGGAATTGTACGTGTCTCCGTGTGAAAGTGTGGCACTTGGGGATAACGGTTTATTTACATTTAGCAGACGCTCTTATCCAGAGCGACTTACAGTAAGTACAGGGACATACCCCGAGGCAAGTAGGGTGAAGTGCTTTGCCACAAAGACACAATGTAATTTGCACAGCCGGGAATTAAACCTTCTGATTAATAGCCCGATTCCCTAACCGCTCAGCCATCTGACCCTGTATACACCCTTTCCCATACGTAGTGTCAGAAAACAAGGTGCTGTGCCACCCTTCCTCCGTTGACTCCCTGTCCACCAGCGCTGCCACGGAGGATCACGTCTCAATGGGAGGATGGGCTGCCAGGAAGGCCCTCAGGGTGGTGGAACATGTGGAGCAGGGTAAGCCCACAGTGGGGAAAACCAAGTGATAATAACATATCATGATATTTGAAACCCATAAAAATAATTTGAATAATAATTCGTAAAAACAAAAAAGCACGAAAAAAAAATGTATTTCTTAAAAGATCTCTTTTGAGTAACATGAGCACTGTCCCTTGAGGTGAAGGAAGGGACACCCTCATGGATGCCAAATCTTGGTGTTCCGTGTTTAAAAAATATATATTTATGTTAAGTCAATTAAATACAATATGCAGTTGTCGGTACTATCCTCTGTGACTAAGCTGGTCCATAATGCATACAACCTCCTCTTCCCCCAGTTCTTGCTATTGAGCTCCTAGCTGCCTGCCAGGGTATTGAATTTTTACGCCCCCTGCGTACTACCACACCATTGGAGAAGGTCTATGACCTTGTACGGAGTGTTGTCAAGTAAGTCAAACAGATATGGCCAAGGTACACACATTGGGAACAAGCTGGTTAATACTTGTCCAGGGTTCATTTGTCCCCTCTCTCCTTTCGTTCTTGTTTTCACAGGCCCTGGATAAAAGATAGATTCATGTCCCCGGACATTGAGGCGATCCATCGTGTTCTTCTGGACCAGAAGGCAAGTGTAGTGTCATACTGACTTAAGTCTGAGTGTCAGAAGTTTGGATGTATAACAGTGAAGAAAATGTATGTTTGTATTTAAGTACAATGATAATTTTGTGCTAACTGGTCTGCTATATGTCCTCATGGCCTTATTATCCCAAAGGTTTGGAAAGTGGCTCAACCGTACATTGAAATGTACCAAACAGAGTACATCCCTGAATCTCGCCCTGAGTCTCCAACTGCCTTCTCACTAGAGTCACCAGCATCACCACGGAAACGTGTCCGCCATGAGTGAAATTATAATCAGCAACAAACTAATGTTGTCATATTCACACTGAAATACTTTACCATTGATTCTGAAGTATTTCTTTCTACACGTTCATGTTTTTTAACAATAATTTTTCACTAACCCACTTTCTATTGAGGCTAAAGATGCAAATGATGTTATTCCAAATATTTCTTGATTAACTACATTTATAATGATTTGGGTTATTTAGTCATTCAGAGATTACTTAAATGCTCATGCAAATGACATAAACGCTTATTTATATAAGCTAGACAATATTTATATTGTATCATCTGTTCAACGTGCAAAAAGCCTTTAATGCCCCACTACTACCTCAGCTATTTTCAATAAAAAAAAGGTCTCAAACTAAAATGACTGTAAACTGCTGTTATTTAGTAGGCTATGAAATGATAATTGAATCAATAAAAAAGAAACACTGATTTGATTCCAATTTCTTTTTTACGTTGTATTATTGAATGTATATACACATCAGTGTATCAGTGATGTTAATATTATCTGCATTTTGATGTTTTATACAGCTTTTGTGAATAGGTACTGGAATTTCTTTAAATTAACTTTGGGTTATTTGGTTAAGTTAGTACACGGAATGTAGGCTGCAACGGTGGGCATATGTGGAGAACTTATCGATAACGTTCCTCCATTTGACTGTAAAGAGCGCATCATGATAGGTTCACCCCGTGCGCAAGTTTGTTTATATTCGAATGTGTCTCCAAGGACCTAATTACCATAAACATAATCATTTCTTGAAATTAAAGCTGGAGTTCAAATAGCTAAAAAGATACGCGAATTCAGTAGTTACAAAAGTAGTGAGGTAAGTAGCCTAGATAAATATTTTAAACCTACAGCGGAAAATGATTATGTAAAGGCATACTATATAAAATATATTTTTAATTGGTCTAGATTCTTACGTTTTGAAATAGCTATCACATAATTGCCAACATTTTTAATCGAAAGAGAAAATGTGTATTTTTTGTGTGCTTCAAAGCAAACGAACTGCTCGATCTGATCAGATAATGGCAATTCCTCTAAAAATGCCAGTCATAAAGAAAGGTAACCTTACAATATAATTTAATATTACTCCTCCTATCATATACAGTTAACAATCTACAGTATTATTTCAAAATATTTTGTCATAAAATTATTGAGAAGTGTACTGTACTGTAATGTACTGTAATGTTTAATTGTGAAATGCCAAACACTACTTCCAATCAAATGTTTGCCCTGTGTAAACAGTTTAAATCTTACATTTTAATTATCATGTTTAATGAAGTCAATAAATTGTTTGTGTCAATCAATCTTTAGTTAAGGTAGGTGCATTCAATTCCACTCCTGATGCACAATACCTCTCAAACAGGAGAGTTGGTATGGCAGGTACAGTACTTCATCTCTACAGAGAATCATTTATTATTAATGTTATGTTCTAATAACAGTCGATGGTGATATACAAAGTTTGTAGACTCCATGGGTTATTTTACAGAAAGCTTTGAGAAGACCACAAACTCAACTCTTGATACCATGTGGCTTAAATCAAGAAATAGAGGTACAATTCATAGTTAGGACAGTGACTAGGTGACTCATCTCTTCATGAGACTTTAGAAACAGAAATTAATTGAAACAGCGTTCTGTGGTAATGTTTCCCTACAGATGAGGACAGAGAATCTGCTAACCCCTTTGTGCTTCCTAAGGATGTGGACATCTTTACAAAAAGAGAGGCCGATTCTATCATCGAGAAACAAGTATGTATTGCTCTCTGAATCAACTTTGAAGTGTTTCTTAGTGCATAATGTCTAAGTGATAAAAATGACACATTTGTGTGATGTCCTTCAGGAGAAGAAGTTTTTGAATAGGTTGCCAACAGAGCTGAAGAGCACCTTCCTGTCTAGGCTCAGGTCTCGCTCTGCCCCCCTGAGGATGGTTGAAGAATCCATCTCAGAAACGGATGAATCCATAAGAGACAACAACACATGGGCCACTGTAGTCACTAAAGGCAGGACCGGAGTCACATGGCACCACACAGTGTATTGCAATGTGCTGAATATTGTGGTTTTGATGTATACAACCACATTTTATAATGATATTCACCAGGTCGTCGTCAAGAAGGGGAAAGTGTGAGGGACTACTTGGCAAAACAGAAAGAAATGTTTAGGATTCAGGTAAAATCTATACAAAACAACAGTTTTTCTAGGTAGGCTACTATGACTAGATAGTATGGGCAAATGTATGTAGCAATATGTAATGTTGTAATTTACAACAGCTTTTTGTCTGCCTCTACAGTATTCTCTGTCAGTGAAACTTGATACTATCAAACAGTTAGAGAAGGACATGGTCATAGAGAAAAAGAGAAACCTTATGGCTGAAAAGCATTTGGAGAATGATGCCATTGCCTTTGAAAGATTTATTAAAGAAAATGACCAGAATTCAGTGGAAGCTGTTAAGTTGTAAGTTTTGGTACACATAACTTACAGTCATAAGGATCAAATGTTGTATGTCAGCCATTGCATGTCAGTAGCCTAATCATGTATTACTATGCAATGATGACTCAAATGCACTCTTTGTGTGTTTTTTCCCTTAGGGCTGAGAAAGAAACACTTTTGAAAGTTGAGAGAACTACAGAAATTAAGAAAGTCATGGCAAAAATTATATCAATTAGAAGGTAATTACACCTGAACTGTAAAGTGCTTCAGTCGTCCGACAGTTGTCACTCAAAATGATCATTTCAAAAGTTGACTCCTTCATGCTCGATTTGTACCTAAGTATGTGAATGTTAGTTTCTACAGTCCTCCGCTCTACCAACTTCATGCAGAATATCAACACTAAATGTTTTCTTTTTATTAGTGACATATCAAAATACCAAGAAATCCTGAAGGAATACCAGATCTACAAAAAGTTTCTGACCTCAGTCGCACCAGCAGAGTGGCGCAAAGATCAAAAGCTGAAGAAAGAGAAGCGAGTGGTAGAGCAGTGGGGGAAACCGAATAAAGATAAACAGTCTTTAACATGTAAGGTCCGATAGCCTTGATGTCCTTTATAATGTTAGTGTCACCCCCCAAAGCTAGGCTACTTACTTTCAGTTTGTTTTTCTCCCAAGATGACAAGAAAGTATGTCTAACCGGCAGACGTTATTCCAAAGTGACTAAAATTACACAGACAAGACATCAGAGAAAGAGGTTAAACAGCATTTGTAATTGTGTGTTAGGTTAGTTGAGATCAGCAATATTTGGTTATATTACTTGTCTGTAATAATAATCATGTGTCTGTAATTGCAGTGGAAAGGAATGCGCTGGAAGACAGGAATCCATCACAGAGGTGATAGAGCCTTCAGACAGTGATGAGGTTTGGGTCTTTGCAACTTAATATACTATTTTCAAGTAATTTTCTCACAGTACATTTAGCAGACGCTCTTATCCAGAGCGACTTACAGTAAGTACAGAGACATTCCCCCCGAGGCAAGTAGGGTGAAGTGCACGTCATTGGTCACGGCCAGGAATTGAACTGGCAACCTCCAGATTACTAGCCCGGTTCCCTAACCGCTCAGCCATCTGACTCCCGTTAGATAACTAACATGTCCTGTTGTGCCTTCCAAGGAGCCAGAGCTATATTTCACTGACCCAAGAGAAATGTTACATATCCTAACTGACTTGGAGGAGCAGAACTTATCTTTCATCCAGAATTTCCAGGAGACTGAGGAAGCCAGGGACGAGATCTGCAAAACTGTCCAACTAATGCAAAACAAAACGTAAGCTTAAAAGACAAAAAATGATCCCATCAAGTACAAATCTGAATCGCTGTTGGCCTCCTCAACAAGGCCAAAGCTCACACTGACTGAATGTCTTTAAAACTTTTTACATTTTGCACTACACTCATTCCTGTAATATTTGTATTTTATATTGTATTTTATATTGTAAATTAGCAACTTATATTTTACTTATTGTATATTTTATTTTAATTGTATTCCACTTAGTATTGCTAGTTTATGTATCCTTAGTATAGTTAGACCACATATTTAAATTTAAGATTCCTATATGTTTACTGTATGCACCTTCCTGCCAAAGCAAATTCCGTGTCTGTGCAAACTTTCATGGCGAATAAATCCCATTCTGATTCTGATACTAGCACACCAATGCACACTAATTTAAGTGATGTGAGTATATTTGCATTTCTACTGTAGAGCCAATGAGACCCAAGTCCTGCAGCAGCAGATTGACATCCTGAATAACACAATCCAGCGGGAGGAGGAGAAAAACTCTGATCTGGAACTGAAGTCCAAGATCTTCTCCTATGGCGAATATAGAGCTGATAAACAGGTCACTCTCACATACATTCTCATCCTTTGACATACGTTCATGAAAAACGACTTGTTGCGGAAGTGGTTTGAAGTTTAAACTTCAGATAAATTCACATTGCTCTTGCAGGATCATATGCTTAAACTCTTGCACAACAAGATGAAGGAGGTGTTTAAGATGTGTGGGGGGGAGGTGGGAACCCAATTCAGCACCCTTCACATGCTAGCCAACATAGAGAGCAGGATGGAGGAGGTCCTGGAGCGCTTGGACACGCTACCTTCAGAGAACGTGGAAGCAATCCGAACAGCAAAGGAGAAGGAGAAGAGACTTATGTGAGTTCTCACGCACCTTGTAGTCATCACATATCCAAGAACATTGATTCCCTTCTATAAAAATCGATGCAATGTTTTTGCTTTTGTTTTCGTTCCTAAGGATGCGTGAGGAGAAGATGGAGATGAAGAAACGTCACCATGAGGAAAGACTAAAAATAGCTATAGAGAGGGCGACTAGTGACAGCAAGAAACAGGTCTGTATTTCTTTGTATCTATTGACACGAGAGCTGTGCATCTGGTTGGACTAAATAACATATTCAAACTAGACAGATGCCCAACAAAGTAAAAAGTGTGTTCTATGGTTCTAGACTGGACGTAAACTGATGCCTCGATCTGAGCCGTCAGAGGTCAAGAAGAACAAAGTATATGTCATGAGCTCAAAGGAACAGGAAGATGCTTTGTACTTCTTCACTTGATCACAATCACACCACAATACAGAAGTTATGCATTAGCCTACAAGTATATTAATTCAATTTGATCAATAATAAACATTTGTATCCTTGTGTTTCAAATACAAATTACAGCAAGATGACAAATATTCATGAAAAGTGCAATGTGCACAATTTTATTAAGTTGTGCTTCAAACTGCACAACAAATTATGTCATAGTACAAAAAAAAGACATGTTATGGAGATGCAGAAAGTCGTTTTCTCAATACACAAAAAAGAAAAAAAAAATCAAGGACAAGAATGTATCAAGAATTCTAACAGTTCCATTGAAGTAAAAAGGTAATGCATCATAACTTGGCACCTCTTCACTCTTTCATTTCACCATCCTCCTCTTCTTCCTCCACTCCCCTTATGTACAAGACATTGTTGCACCTGAGAGAGGGAGAGCATTTCCTTACAAAGCTGCAGTACACAACAACAAGAAGAGTAGATTATATTACTAGTTCCTATTGCACCATTGTATGTGTCAATTATCAGACACATGGCAGATCCTCACCTGACTAGCACTTCTCCTAGGTGGCCAGCCAGTGCCCCATCAACATACTCTTCAGTGTTGGCCAACTGTAACGAATCAAGCAAAGTTTGAGTTTACCTGGGGATGCAATACTGGGAAAATGAACAGTGGTTCAATTGTAGTTGCACAGGATTGTGCAGAAATATTTTCAGTTAATTGAGTTGGGATTTTTGGCGGCCACATACCTGCATATTCATATAAGCATCCACAGACACTAGGTAGCCTTTGTATTCCATGCCCCACTTCAGCTTAACCATCACCGGCTTTCCCGTTAATCCGTTCAAGAATGGTTTTGGATTCAATGGGAGACTCTGTAATTGCAAACAGTTAGTTAGAACGTACTCACTTGAAAAGCTGTACACGCCTGCACGGATACAACTCGCTAGCTTACAAGGCTAAACAGGCCACTAGCTAGCCTACACAAGTTACGGTAGCTAGGTTGCTAATGTTAGCTAGCTAACACTAGCTAATGTTAGCTAGCTATAAAACTGGATGGAGGTGTGCCTGCAAAATAAATTTGGGGTCTAGATATCAAAGGAAAAACATGAATTAGCACCCTTCTCATCGAACACTCCAAGAAGTAAAACGTTATTTTACCATTTTGTAGTCAAAAAAGGATCGTAGACTGGTTACTTCAACGACGTTTGCACGCCGTTTTCGAAGAAGGAAGTGCGCTACTTTGACCCTTGACTGTGATTGGTGGAAAAGAAAACGTCACAGGACAGCATGTGCAGAAAAGTTGATCATTACTTAAATTTACACCGGTTTAATCGTTGCTAGCAACTTAACACATGTGCGGAAAACTTCATCCTTATTTAAATGTACACCGGTTAAAACATTCCTAGCTACATAACACATTTGTAAAACTGTTACTTTTGTTGCTGTTCGTTTCAAACATAACAAAATGTATGACCACGAGAGGGCAATGTTTTCTTTGGGTAGGTTAACACAATGCATACAAATTGCATCGGAAAAAATTAAATGATGTTCAATTAACGCTAGTTTCATATTCAGTAGTCTTGTAAGGCGTTCAAGGCAAATAATTCACGTGGAATTGGCTAGGCTACTCGAATGCAGTTTCATTCGTGAAATATTAACCAAAAATTAATTTATCTTTCAATCTGTATTTCGTGACACCCTCTAAGAAAAACGATATACGCTGACAACTATCACACCACACTAAATCTATACTCATGTCCTAACATTGGATGTAATCACTTAGAAGACTGAATAATGGGTGATTTGAAAAGGGGTTTACGATACTGTTAACCCTAAGTTTCATCATAACAAAAACAACGATAAAATCCTCAACCAACCATGATTTGAGTATAATATTTTGAAAGGTTCATGCTGTGAACTTTTTAACGTTTGCTTTCCATGTGCTGTGCTGTAGCAGGTGTAAGTAAATATTTTTCTTTGTTTATATATGTAGACTTCCAAACTCCTTAGATACAAGTAATCGGATAGATTTTTTGTTTGCTCATGTTTCTATGATACTCTTCAAAACTCCCTTAGTTACAGATTCAGCTATACACAATCCGAGCCAAACTCAGATGCAGTCTCAGACAACTTGCCAATTTCCATCCAAACTTGGGTTGATGGCTAGGATAGCATTAATTCCTATTGTTGTTTTTCCAACATCCAATGAGCCCATTCCACATTTATGAGACAGGGAAAGTACAACCTGGGAAATGATCTGTGTCAAGGAAAATAGTGATAAGGACACAAAAACAAGATGAAATTAATACATTATCTGCACCTGTTACTGCTGGAAAGTGACCAATATATTTTGGCATCACCAGTGCCCATAGAAGACCTCTAACTACATGATATGGTAATTAAGGCAACAAGTAGCCTGTACCACCAATGAATATTATTGTGTTAAATGAACTACAGAATAATATATATGTTATGCTTCTGGACAATGGATACATTTGTTTTGGAATAGCCTTTTTACATTTTAGTTACTCAAAGTGCAAATAACTCTGTAAATCAAATGGTGTCAGCAGGGAAGATGTATGTTCTGTCCTTGACCTGTCTGAAGATCAACATGTTTGTTCAAGAAGTTGTCTTCCACATGGGTGCTTTTCCACAGCAAAGAGACATAGACTTTAGTTGGGCCACAGTGACAGGGAAGCAGACATTCCTATCTCAACCTACGCTTTGACCCTGGTTCTGCACCATCCTCAACCCAGACCATCATACTTTTTGCTCACCATACAGGCACCAGAAGGGTGTTAATTATCATCTGAGTGGGGAGGAGGAGGCAAGGGTGTGGGGGGACAGGTTCAAGACATAGTAATGAATCAAAAAGCAGATGGCATGGCACCGACCATACAGTTAAAGTTCTCTGTCGCTGAAACCACATTTTCTACATTTTCAGACCCTGGTGTGGTATTTTCCATTGCCTTTTGTCAGCAGTAAATAACACTAAGTAAATAATACTGTAATAATTAAGTCCATAAAAGAATAAATATCACGTACCATGTACAATCCTTACAAAGCTTTCAGTGACCCACATATTTTACGTTCTTGACAACACAGATCAGAACCATCTATGATACACCCAAACCTTTTTCATTTTCTCTTCAAGGTTTCTTGCTCCGTCATTTCCTAATGCCCCAGATAGCCTTGGCCGTGACATCACCCCCAGTTTAGCGCAGGGGACAAATATACTCCAGGAAACTAGTCTGCTTGGGTGTTAGTGTTGTCAGCACCCTGTTTGTTGTCTCATTGGACCGATTCACATAGTTCATCTCCGTGTTAATGATAAAGCTACACTGTGTTGTCGGGATCCTTAATTGATAATCAATATACTCCTTTCATTGTCAGCACTTGGACCATAACATTAGTAACAATTGTCTCTTCATTAGAAACTATTTTAAACAGAGGAGGAGTGGAGCAAAAATGATGGGAACCAAAGAGAACCTTTTGTTTTGTTGTGGAAACAAAAAAGCCTTTATTCAGTTTGGCATGCGTTGTAATACACTGTCTGATATAAAGAAGGGAAATGAAACTATATCTTTGGTTCACACAATGAACAGTGTTGTTGAAATATACCAGCCCATCCTCTTTTTTTCTTGATATGCTCAGCGCAATAATACAGGAGGGGCTAATTCACGTCGAAAGACAGATGTCATATGCAGTCTTCATCTTTCTAGGGGGCTTGAGTTACCTCTTCTTCACTTTACAATTAGAATTGGGACAGATCCATTGCCTGGCAAAGGTGAAAGTCTCACAATATTCCCTAGTCCTTGGCTGACGCTAATTCTGGCCAGTGCTGTTTTGTCTGCAACAAGATAGTTTGTTGCACAATGAAGAGAAATATGAGTTTGAGCTTCGAGAGCCAGAGACTAAACAATGTCAACATGCATGCTGACAGAGGGAATGTGTGGATGATAGTTGATGTGTACTGTCTTGAGAGTCACAGTAAAAGTGAGACAAATGTAGTGAAAGGAAAAGGAAGATACATTGAAAGGGGAAAAAAGAATGAGGAAGGACAAGAAATACAGATCAGGATGTGGTAGCAGAAAATCTTCAATACCTTCAAAGCCATTCCCTTACTTTACATCCTACCCTGTATTATACCTGACTACACTGTATGTCTGGCTTCTAAAAGCGTCTACACATATTCCTTCCAATGGTCTCTCTTGTTCAGGAAGCATGAGGCACGAGGTGACATGAACCATCAGGGGGGAGGGAGTGAGATCCTTTTACAGTCTGGAAATAAAGCAGGTCAGTGGTGTAGTAACAGTCCCATGTCTGTCATCACAGTCGACCACTGGTGCTTTGAGCCAAGGAAAGGCCAGTTCTACTGGCCCGAAGCTAAAGGAAAAGGCACTGGCATAGCACTCTCTCCAGGTGGGGAACAAAGCTGCCATTAACTTTGATGGGGTGGGGTGCATCATTTAGGTCACTGCCATGAATCTCACAGACCAAGACCATTGTCCTTTGCAGGTCTTACAAATACAGATATATATATACAGATACAGATATACAGTGTCATAGATGGGTTGTTGCAATCAAAATATATTTGGTTTAATTCATAAAGAGTCTAGCACACCTTAAAGACCCTGACCGTCAAAAACGTCTGGAAGGAGGCTATAGAGGCGGATCTCTTTGTTCTGTGTTGCTTTCATCTTACAAAGCGGAATGCAAGGCAGACTAACCGAGATTAGACATCCTTCCTGAAACCTTTTCCATGTTTATTCTCGGGATTTGCATACTGGAAAACATGTTAGGGATGCTCAAGGGGCTTCACCCCTGCAGTGACACATCATGAGAAGACAGACAAAATAACTCACAGAAAATCTAAATACACACAATGAACCCTGTTTTCCCATAGACAGAGAAAGGCAATCAGTGCGACAGGGGTCACAGCATTCCAGGAATGTCTTGATTCGCTAGGGTCAGGACGCCTTAAGTAAGAGACAGCCATTACCCACCTTAATGAATCAGTTTGGTCTGAGAAAACAGTGAGTGACTCACTGACAGTCGATATTGAGATGGAGAAGTGGTCCCAACTGGCTTCATGTGTTTAATCTTTGAAACACATTCACCCATTCCTCAACAGCCCACACTTCTTTTTCCCTCACTCCTTTACAGAAATGACGTTCAGAAATGTTAATTTACGATGATAAGATCTCAGTGTCATCATCACCTTTAACTGAAATATATTTATGTTCACTGACTGATTGTGATATCAACATGCCGTTGGTGAGGTAAACAACAACATTTGCAAATAGCTGATTATTAGGGTCAAGGGTCACATGACCCCAGCTCCAGAGGTGACCACATGACTTGGCAGATGAAGGCTGGTAAATGAGTTGCAGTTAGTAATAAGTGGTATGCCTCAGGAATGCAATAACATGATAAAGAGAATGTCTCATGTCTCAAGAGAAAACATAATGTAGCAGGTCAAGGGGGTGTGGGGTTTCCACCATAAAAAGGTGAATAAAAACCTTGGCACACACAGTCCACTTTCCATACACAAGCCTCTTTATTTGATCACATACACCATTTTATAAGCAATCACACAATTAATCAACCTCTCAACGAGACACAGCCCATCTCGTTGAAGCAGGAAGTCCATACATGGCTCGGGGGTGGGAACCACGGGCTGCCAGATACACTGCCCTAAGCCACCACTCCCCTCACCTCTCCCTGCCGTCTGCCACAATATATAAGTATAAGTGCAAACATGATGACATATATTTGTGTAAGTTGTCAAGAACTGTTAAAAATTATATCAATGTTTTGCACAATGACTTAGTTAGAAGAAGTATCATATTTTTCCTCCTGCTTGGGACATGAAAGAGGCTGGATGGTTTGGGGAGGTTAAGACACCAAATGTCAAATGTAAAAGAGTAAACACCAGTAAGACTGTCATATAATGTAGCCTATTATTATTCATACATTATTCAATGTGACTTTAAGTAAAATATCTTGATTAAATTGTGGTGTTGTTTTTTTCTAGAAGGTAAGGTTTCAAGAATATTATATGTCAGACACGCGAGTATTCAAATGTCAAAAAAATATGAACGAAAAAACGTTGTTTCAAGTCGTTGCCCCCAAAATACTTGCAAGGTAATCTACCTCATGAAGCCTCAGCCACTACATGGGTGTTTAAATAAGGGAGGGGTGTTTGGAAAAAAGAAGAGAAGGCGGGGTTTTCAACCTCTTCCAATTTATGAACGACTCTAATGCCATTTATTAATATGAACTTTGAATAGCCCAGGGTAAACATGGATTTAAGGAATGAGCCTTTAAAGACATCTCGTCGAAATTAAGACCATTATTATCAATGCGCTTTTTCTATTGAAGCTCGAATGTAATGGTATTGTAAAATACTGTAGGTTCCCACAGTTCTAGATGAATGATTACTTAATAACAGTGAGTTTTTAATTTATTTGTAACTTTTACTCCGGGTCGTTTTTGGGAAAGAAATGCCTTCCAGAGAAAGCACATTTGACAAAAGCAAAATCTATGAAAGAGCGTGCCTTTACTTGTGACTATAAACAGCCGCTATTCTCGCTCGTCGTCAACACTGGAAGAATACATTTTCTTGAATGTCCTTTAGAACTACAGGGATATTCGAGATGAGACCGTGGACTTCATTTGTATTGTTCCAGCTGTGCGCCTGTCTTCTTTTGGCTAGTGAGTATAGGCGACAGCAACTGACAACGCAGTACGCGCAACAAGTGCTCTCCTGTCATCATTAATGTATCAAACACATTTGAAAGTTTTCTTTACATCTAGTAACGTTTGAAATGTCTCTCTGCGAACAACTTGAAATGTACTTTTCGTTTGTTAGAGGGTTAAGAGTATGTTATAATTTTTTGATATTCGTTAGTTTGCATAACTGTAGTAACTGTAATTGTAGGTTTGTTGATAAACGAAATGCCATGACCAAATTACAAACGTGTCAACCCCAACACCATTTTTTTTTTCTGTCCTCCAGGTACTTTGGAATCTAAGGACACGCTGTGGAGAGTCGCTGTGCTGGTCAAGCTTGCAACCCTCGCATGGGGAACCTGGTCCTGGGTCGAAGACTGACAACTCAGTCTGTCTGTGGGACAAACTCAACAGACTCTTTTTGTTTCTACCAACAAACGGGTGCCTCATACAGTCAGGATTCCTGCTCTGCACCCAGATGCAGCAAGTGCAATGCAGCTGTCCCCCACCAGACGCACCTGCCAGCCGCCATGACCGACTCATCCTTCCGTTACCCGGATACCTGGTGGCAGTCTGCAGAGGGGGTGGAGACTGAGATGATACAGTTAGACCTGGAGACAGAGTTCTACTTCACCCACCTCATCCTGGTGTTCCGCTCTGCCCGTCCCGCAGCCATGGTGCTGGAGCGCTCCCAGGACTTTGGCCAGTCTTGGAAGATCCTCAGGTACTTTGCCAGGGACTGTGTTGGCACGTTTGGACTAGCAGAGGATACCTTTGCTGAGGAAAATGGGCCAAGCTGCACCTCAAAGTACTCAGGAGCATTCCCCTGTACCCAAGGAGAGGTGAGAGTTATTTGTGTTTGTGGGTAGTGGGTTTCAATTTGAGCAGGTAGTGTTAGGCTGAGCAATTCACTTTGACCACTGACCATTCAAACGGGGAATACTAATCGCAAGATTTGTATTTATGACAACATCCTCATCAGCTATACTAGCTAAACTATGACATGCACAGTGAAGGGTCAGAGTGCGCTAAGTTGAATCTTCAAATGACCACCAACACTGTATTAGATTGTTGCAAGTACACAGCAAGTTTAATACTGCACTCACTGTGTCAAACAGGCACAGAACAAACACATAAGCTGTGTGAACTGATCTAATCAAACAACGAAGGTGGATGCATTTTGTTAGGGCGCATTCCCAGCTGCACTAACTATTGACAAGCATGAGTGGAATATCAATGTTCACTTAATCCTCTGATGTGCTCCCAAAGCATTTTTGGATGTACTGCATTATCAGAGCAGCCAGAGTTGGAGGAGGGAGATAACGATAGGAGCAGCGCTATGGTTTATTCATGAACATCCAACCTAATTTAAACAGATGAGAGTAAGAGACAGTACTGTGATGGCCAACTCAGCATATGGTTTGGTTCCAAAATCTGTGAACGACTTCTGGAGAGAGATGTTGAACATTGTGAATATCTCAGGTTTTGACTTATCTCATAATTGCAGTGTTGGCTACAGGTAGGTATTTTGCTGTGTCAGCTCTCTTGTGTAAGCCCCTCACCCTCTATAATTATAATCATTCTATGTGTCTGTGCAGACAACCAGGGGGAAACCCCTCAATGCTGATCCCCCCCCTTTTGGAGTGAGCTGGGTCACAGTCACAATCATCACAAAAGTCCATGTGTCTGAGTTGAGGCAGGTTGGCTACACTGAGACAGGTTGACTCTGAGTAGGCATGCGAGAGACATTGCACAATGCTACATGACGCGTGGAGCAATCACAGCGGAATTATCAAGCTATTACCCTTCTGCTTTCACCAAATACACAAATGACAACAGTAGGTTGTCCAACAGCTTCTTAAAAATAAGAAAATGTATTGTCCGTTTCACTACCTTGTTTTTATTGAAGCTTGTCAGATGTTTCTTGAATAGCTGCTTCTATTTTGAGGAGCATGAAAGGCAAACCAGATAAAGGTTTGTTTTAAATTCTTTAGACCAAAGAACTGAACATTACTGCATGATTTCTGCTTTTGTCACGGTACCTCAGTGTAACCATGAGGAAATGTATTCCTGATGTGCCTCAATATGTTCACTCAATGTTTATTTAAATAAAGATTTAATTAATAACAGTATAGTACAGTTAAAAATGAATGTCAATAATACCTTTTTACTCAGTATGTACTTTAGATTCTGAATGAACCCCAGCATCTGCCCCCCCACACCTCCTCCCCCCCCCACCCCCTCCCCAGGTGATCTACAGAGCCCTTCCCCCCTGGCGTTCACTGGATCCCTACAGCCCAGCTGCCCAGGCTCATCTTATGGTCACCAATCTGAGAGTCCGTCTTCTACAGCGCCAACCGTGCCCCTGCCAGGCCAAAAACCCTGAAGCCAAGGCTCTGCCCATGGCCCATTATGCCATCTACGATTTTATTGTCAAAGGCAGCTGCTTCTGCAATGGGCACTCGGAGCACTGCGTGCCAGCTAGTGGGTACCACCCAGGCAGACACAGGACAAATCACCTGGTAAGCACCAACTCACAGGCACCTCTTTGAATGACTGTAAAACATCAGCATAAACAACATTCTCCTTGCGCAAGTTGTTTTGAGACAACATCATTGTTAGTGGCTCTGCTAGCAGGTGTTTCTGTTTATGTGATTAGACTTGCACTGTATTTGCCTCAGTTTGTTTCTTGTGTATGTATCACTTATCGTATGCGTGTGTGTGTTTGGGTGGGTATTTTGTGTTCCCACCCCTCGTTATTCTACAACTATGTTGTGGTATTCAAGGCAGAAGCTCTGGAGACACAATATTCATTCACATTGTTTACCCTCTATTATAGGATTTCAGAGTAAGGTATCCTTAATTATAGTGTAACACTTAATGATTTAACAACTTAACAATATTTTCTCCTCATAGTTTTTTCTATTGTAAATAATAAAAAATAAATAGCTACTGAAAATCAGCCAAACTGCAGTCGCAATAACTTAGGCACATATAGATGATGCAAACAAAGTACCTCCACCTGTCCAAAATAGAGTTTTTAGTTTGCATTGCATGCACGTCTCTCCTGAAGTTCGTCATATGTATGAACTCTATATATCTTAAATAAATAAGTAACGTACTTAAGTAGTAAAACATTTTGCGCTTGCGGCAGGTCCATGGGAAGTGCGTGTGCAAACACCACACGGCTGGCAACCACTGTGAGCGCTGTGCGCCTCTCTACAACGACCAGCCTTGGCAGTCGGCCAACGGCATCATAGGGACGCCGCACGAGTGTAAGAGTGAGTCGCCGGTCGAGAAGCTCCACAGTACTGTAATGCATCAGCTCCACTGTAATGCCTCAGCACACATAGCTAGACCTCTGGTTTGCTCCTTTTATCTCTGACGATAAACCCACAAACTGGCAAACAAAGAAAAGAAATTATGGATTGATTTGTTATCTTGCTGGTTGAACACAGAGTGCAAGTGTAACGGGCATGCGGACAGCTGTCACTTTGACCGGCGAGTGTGGCTGGCATCAAGGCGGCGTGGGGGAGGTGTGTGTGATGACTGCCTTCACAATACAGAGGGCCATTCCTGCCAGAACTGTAAGAGGGGCTTCTACAGAGTCCCCAGGAGGCCCAGAGCTGCCCCAGACTCCTGCAAATGTAAGGAAGACAGCCGACTCTCTTCTCTATTCTTTCCCCCCAGATGGTTACTATGGTAACAGTCTATTATGGGTTGGCATGGGCTGTAGTTATGTCATAGGCTTCTTGAAGCAGTATTGTGACTCTGAATTGGTTCCTGTTAATGATGAGTGGAACTGATTTCATTACCGAGGCCAAGATGTCTCCAGCGCCTATCCTTCAGACGTTACTTTAATGAAATATTTAGAGTTGTATACTGTGTTTTATGTTTTGACTTGAAGCGAAGAAATCCCTGTTTTGGAATGTGACAGTAATTGCCAAAGATTGAGGAATTTCCCGTTGTCCATATGTGCGCACATTTTCCCCATTCCTGCCCTTCTCCCCTGGCATGCAGAAGCATAAAAAAATAAAATAAAACAAGCATGCTGTCTGGAAGAAAACGGTGTTTAAGACAGATATAAAAAAACACATCAGTCATAACACAGCAATACCTGTCAGGGAAAATGACAGTGTTGAGGGCAAGTGATTTAGTGTTTGTTTTTTCTGCGCCTAACGTGTCCCCTAGGTTAAATACATACTACCTACATACTAATGTTGCCACTCAGGGGAGGCTGATGAAATATCTTTGTTTTCGCTCCGTTTTGGGAACATAATGTCTGTGCCTGTGCGTGTATGTCTGTTCAAGCACACGTGTGCCATTAGCTTGAGGTTACAGGGCCGCATGCAGAGAACTCAGCAGACTTGTGTTAAGGATGTGTTAACATGGCCACCTTCTGTTCTGTGTCCTTCCCCCCTTTTCCTTTTAGCCTGCCTTTGCAATGCTATGGGCTCTTTGCCCTCGCTGTCCGGGGGCGCTGCCCTCTGTAACCCTAGCAACGGAGAGTGTCCCTGCAAACCGGGTGTGGGTGGCTCGCGCTGTGACAGGTGCATGCTGGGATACTGGGGTTTCCATGAGTATGGGTGTCGACCGTGTGACTGTTGGGGGGGGAACTGCGATCCCTTCAACGGGGACTGCATGTCTGGGTAAGCGTTCCAACTGCTCCAAATGACTTCAATTCCCATAATCCCAAAACAGTCACTTGCTCCCATCTCTGGTTGGAGAGGACGGTGATGCTGCTGTTAAATGTTGTCTCCCGCCTTGCGCCACAGCTCAGATATGGACGTGCTCTTCACAGCAGATGACCACATGGGACACAGCATCAGCAGCAGCAGCAGTAATAGTGAGCCTGCAGCACTCTTTAGGGCAGAAGAGCTTTTCTCTGCACTGCACCACTCTGGTGAGTCACAGGTCAAACCACCCCCACACACAGCGCTCTCACACTTACAAAGACACAGAGATCAATGTGGTGTAGCAGTGCAGACAATGATAAAAGACACATGCTGACACTTAACTGCCTCTTCTTGATTTCTGCTTGTCGTTTCCAGAGAAATGTGAGTGTAAGGAGATGGTTCTCAGCAGTTCTAAACTCTTCTGTGCTATGGAGTATGACTATGGTGAGTGCTGCAGCGGCTTTAGAAAATCCACCATTGAAAACAGCTGCGGAATTATTAACCTTCATGCCCAAATTAGGTCATTCGCATCCCATTTGTGTTTGTTTGGGGTACACAGTGCACATTAGAATTAAAATAAATACACATATGGATGGATGAGTAGATGGATGGATATTTGAGGTTTTACAGAGAGCCAACTAAGCTGAATGGAGGTTGATGTTCTCCTACAGTGCTGTTGGTGAGAATCATGTCTGCCCATGACAAGGGCTCCCATGCAGAGGTGGAGGTTAAAGTCAAGAAGGTTCTGCAGCAGAGGACCCAGGTGAAGATCCAGCGAGGAACTCTCACCCTGTACCCTGAGTCCTGGACCACCCGTGGTTGCACCTGCCCCATCCTCAACCCAGGTGTGTTCACACCAAACACACCCCTTCTAGCACCTTGTTGTTTCTGGGCTGAGGGTCAGTTGACTAATTTATGAGGTGTGTTTTGACACATCTTTTCCCATGCTTGTTCAGTTAAATTGTTGGGGTGTTGTTGCCAGTGCAGCCAAAATCCACACAACAGTTAAATTCATGACCTCGCCGTTGGAGTATTCAGACAATTCAGAACATTTTTTTTTTTGACAATGCTTTCTGTGGATTCTATGTCCATCCCAGGGTCTGAATACATAGTGGCTGGCCACGAGGACTGGAGGACAGGTCATCTGCTGGTCAATACCAAGAGCCTGATCAAACCCTGGAGCCAGAGGCACAAACTACACCCCCTCCTAGTCAAGGACTGTGTACGACACTAAATCAGGCAGGGGCAGGAAACTGGAGGGATAAAACAGAGATGGACTGATGAAAACAGACCTAAACGGCAAAATTGGCTTGATTATGATGAGGAAGCTGGTAAGTGGGCAAAAAAGAAGGGAGAGTTATTGGATGTCTTTAGATTTGGACAAGATGTTTGGGGATGGTGGTCAAAGCAGAACTTTGCTTGGAGCTACTAACTGTGAATGTCAGCCCAAAAGACAAGACCAGTTGGACTCTCTGACACACATCTGCCGATGGTAACGGTTTCATACTGTCTGAAAGACAAATAACTATACCATGACAGACACGATATTTCCCCTAGAAGTAGGGAAAACAAAGCTACTTTAAAAGGTGAGCTCGGAAGAGAATAACTTGATGTGAATGTGAAACAATGTTTTTCCAAGTGCCTTTGCTTCCCATATTTTGTTTGTCATAAAGCCATCCAAGCTTCCAGTTTATGGAAGGGTATAGGATCTTGAATGTAGATATAACGACACAGAGCTATGCACATGACCATATTTCAGACGGTTTTATCCTCCTCTCCAACAGTTATTGATGATAAATCTGTAAAATGGTCATTCCTTGCGTCTGAGTGTGTGTCTGCACACTTGATGTCCTTGGCTGTGAGTCTACAACTGTGCAGGTCAGAACAGGTAACTCTTGGAGGGGGAGAGAGGATGAAAAACAATTAAGACATCAGGCGGCTGATCTTTACTGCTCTCCACGCTCCGACACTAGCCTGGCTGGCTCCTGACAAGAGCAAAAAACATCCAGCTCTTTGCCCTCTGGACTCAGCACAGAATCTGACAAAGAAGCTCTCAGCTGGAATTATTTTGACTTCACATGCTCTCCTTGAACTGTTGTACTCTTATGAATGTATCTTTGTCAAGTTCATTAAGTCAAACTTGACTCAATGAGGTCTCCAGCAAAGTGTCCCCGGGAGACCGACTTCCATGTCAAAATCAGGTGGTGTATTGGAGGAGACCCGGCTGAGCCTGACCCTGTTTTTGTGTCATCTCATTAGCACAACCCACTAACCCCAAAATAAACGTAAAAAAAAAAGTAAGGGGTATTAATTGACGTCACTGTGTATAAAATCCGGAGTACACAGTGACATATTTGACCCAGACCCAGTTAAGAATAAGTCTGACTCCTGTCTCTGAGGAGCAGGGTAAATGCTGCCTGAGACATGATGCATTCCTTAGCTGTGATGTCATCAACTTTTCCCTTGTCCCAAAGTCTTTACCAACGGACATAAATGGTCTGGAATTTGCACATACTGTAGGTTGCAAAGCAGATATTTGGGATACTTTAGTGATGTCATCTGAATGCCCTTGTCTTGTAATGTAATTGTCGGTGCATGTGTGGGATGATGGGAATGAGATGGGTTCTACACTTGTTTATTATAACGTTTTTGACTTATGATTGCTCAATATAACATGATTCAGCCCACATATCCATAGTTCAATATGCAATTAGTAACCTTGCTTAAGTACCTTGGGAAGTGGAGATTGCATGTACAGGATGTAAAAACATCGCCCTCCTTTGGTTAAAAGTAAGAAATACAACATTTTATACTTGTGTTTGCTCTGCTGAAAAAGAGCGTCTGAAAAACACAGTAATACATTGTCAGATTTGTAACAATTTATTTTTCTTTACAAAACTGCCTGAAAATAAATTACAGCAAATAAATATAGAAATAGAAATACTTTCAAAGCATATATATTTTCCACAGGCTCTTACCGAAGGATGGAAGCATAGCATAAATATGTTAAGGTGTTCACCAAAATCTCAGGGTACATTTTTGCATATTTCCTTTATTCTAAAAGCAATACAGCAAAAGATAATGACTATAAATGACAAGTAATTTTTTGCTTATCTATTGGCTTGATCCTTTTGAAAGATAAATAAATACAAGTAAGCTACTGCCATGACACCAGTCTCTTGCTCTTGCTTAAACACACGTCTTAAAGGAGGACTCAAGCAACATAAATTAGGTCACAGCAATATTGCATATATGTTATCCGTCTAGGGAGGAGTTCAGTCCGTGGTGAACTGCTGCGTTCTTCCTGTTTGGCTCTGGGGCTCGTCCCTCAGTAGTCGTCCCCCCGGCTCACTACCTCCTTGCAGGTGGGCCTGAGGAGGATGGTGTGCTCGTACTGGGCTGTGTAGCTGCCCTTGGTGTCGCACAGCGGCGGGTAAGGGTCGATGATGCCCAGGTCACACAGGTTCTTTAGCGCCATCAGGTACTTACTTTCGCCCTGTCGGTCCAGCCAGCGCCGGCAAAATGCCAAGGTGCCGAAATTCTCATTGATCACATTCAGCAGATGCTTAGCCCTAGGGAGCCTTCAGAATGGACCGTAGAAAGGAAGAGACAAAAGGGATTAAGACAGGGAAGGTAATATATGTATGGTTGTTGGAAGTCCTGCTGGGTTTGAAAGTAGGGGTCAGAAGAGCACACGGCTAGCTTTCATACACAAATTCTACACCGTTTAAAAAGGCCCTGTCGGGTAGTAAATTGTGTGTAAGAGAGTATTTGACGGTGAAGGAAATTGTGAACCCGCACAACGAAGGACAGCATTTGTATTCAGCATTGTAAATCCCACATGGGACAGTCATGCCAATGGAGGTGAGATGGTTCTGACCTTATTGGCACATGTCCAACGTTGAAGTTCTTCATGTAATGTGAACACTCCATGTCGTCATGGACGGCCCCTCTGCCTGTGCTGCCAAAGGTCTCGATGGCGTACACCTCTCCTTCCTGTCAAGCGACAAAACATAAAGCAAACGGACATGGTGACAACTTGAAGCAAACACTTATTATTATGAAAAGACAAATCTTTGTAACTGTAAATGCCAAGTAGACTTGTATGAAAGCCCACAGTGCATGGCAGTTATCCCAAGGACAAACAGGAAGAACATCTCACTGAAGGTCAAAGAGGGGACAGTTGTCCTGAGCGAGATTTTCCTTAAGGACTCAGAAGGTAAATTGAATCAATAACTCAACACGTCAACAGATTACATATTTATGCGTCCTTTCACACCCACACTGTTAGCTTCTTGCCTCCATCAGTGTTTCAGGGCCCTCTATCAGTTGGGAACTGTTGTCAGGAGTCCCTGTGGTATTAGCTGATAACACTGCAACACCCTCTCTGCACTAATAATCATTCAAAGTGCTAGCAGCTCCCCGGCACGCCCAACTGCCATTCCACACTGCACTCTGATCACACAGAGGGTAATAGCCCTGTTACACTAAACACTCTGTCTAAAAATACAACAGTCAAAGCTGCCACATCAGCATCTCTCCTAGCTACCCTGGAACCATCAGGAAAATGCTAGGCTCAGCAGCTTGCCAATTAAAATGTTCAATTCTGTCCAAACAGAGTTAGGCATTGCAGCTGTGAGGGCGCATGCTAAACGTGGACTGTGCAGTGACTGATCTCTGTAGCACTATCTAGAGTCAGGGAAGGTAGGTAAAGATCTTGCATGTGGAATAAAGGCATATTAGGTGACATTTGATGCTCTTCAAGTACAATTAGGAACTGGAGTTTCAACAAGTGCAGCGACAAAGCTCAATGCAATGGATAATTTGGCTACAGGTATAATTAAAGTGCTGAATAGGGTGAGCCGGTCTGAGCCGGTCTCTGCGGCTTGTTGTAACCCTAACCAGCCGTGAGTTCTTTCAATTACACTTTAAGTTTCAAGATAATTTATTCATAGTCAAGGTCAATTATTTAATATTGCACCGATTTTTTACATTAAAGAGGACACTGGAGCACTTTCCCTCTGCATGACATTAAAATACATGACTAAACTGTCCCTAATATTGCTGAAAACACCAACCTCCATCCTGGTAGCCTCTCCTCCCTTGACGATGGGCACAGTTTTGCCAGAGTGTATCCTGTACTGGCCAATAGAGTGACCGTTGAGATTCCTGATTGGCTTCACTGGAAAAAAGAACCCGCCCCCCCCCGAATAAAAACATCAACACAAACAGACAGTGTGTTTCACCTCGACACAGAAGAGCAAGACACATGAGCGTCAGGTACCCTGGTATGTCTTCCCATCAATCTCCACCTCGTAAGACTCCATGACCTCCTGGATAGTCTCGCCCACGTCACACAGACGCACATCAATCCCTGCACACTAGAACAGACAACAGTTTTTTTTCATGACATGAACAAATAGCATTATCCTTCTGGGGAGTAAGTTATCTTGGCTACGTCTCCTAAGTAATGCACTGTTATTTAAAGGGAGGATTTAGAGTGATCTGCGGAGCACAGCAAGCTGAGCTGCGTTACCTTGATGCCTGTGTTTGTAGCGTCCCTCACGGCCTCCAGTAGCCTGTCGTACTTCGGATTGAAGGTGACGGTGAAGGCGCAGTCGATGATTCGACCTGAAAGACAAACCATTTGTCTTCTGCAAAGGGATAGGGTGACGTTCAATTCCGCTGACATGTGCCAGATATATGGGCCTACTAAGATATTAGGTTCTGGTGCTGCGCTGCACTCTGATGCTATCAGCCTCAACAGCGCGATGCAGGGATCCTACTGTAGTGTTTGAATGAAGCCATTTTCTACAGTTTAATATGTGATTCCCTGGGAGTTTATTAAGTAACAAAGCCCCTACGATGATTTATAAGAGTGAAAGGAGAACGCATAACACATGCATTCTTTATCTGCTAAATATTATATATTTTGTTGGTCAAATCCTAAACTATGAAATAAATGGTCAGGGATAATACTAAGCGCGTATATTGTTATTACACATCTATTAAGCTTCTTTTGAAGTCAAACAGAGAGGCGCTGGGGCCGGTGCTGACCGTTGATGTGTGTGCCAAAGTCGATCTTGCAAACGTCGTCATAGCGCAGTACGGTAGGATCGCCGGCATTGGGGGTGTAGTGGGCGGCACAGTGGTTGATGGAACAGCCGGTAGGGAAGGCTAATCCCGCCTTGAGTCCATTCTCTTTGATCAGCCTCCTGGAGCAGTCCTCCAGTTTCTCACTGGCACAGAGGGGATGACAGCAGACAGGGACAACAAGGTCAGCACTGACAGCCTGTTTATTACACAATCTGTTTATCATCATCTCTGGGGTACAGAGGGAAAGAGCACTGCTGCTAATCTGCAGTTGCCTTACAGTGATGAAACATGCACACGCACATACACATACACACACACACAAATACGCAGTTACATACATACATTCCTGCAAACGCCCTCATGATGTGGAAAAGAGAGCTTTTAGCTTACAACTGTCACAAAACGACTACCGACTATTTCTGACAAAAACAGCAGGATGTTTTTTGTTTTTTTGCTGCACCAGGACCAGAGTAAACCTCACCAGATGTCAATCATGGTCATGCCAGGTTGGATCCAGCTCCTCACGTAGTGGCGGACCTGGCGGTGGGCTTCGGCCGCCTGACGGAAATCGCTCCACATCTCCTCGTTGGCCTTGTCCAACACCCGCTTCTCCTCGTGGGTGGTGCGCCACGCTGCACTGCGCCTGGCGGGGGGAAAGGACGCACAGCGGAGAGACAGGATTGGTTATTTTGGCATTATGCTAATGTTTTCTAATGAGGATGTTATATCTCACAGTGTTCTGGATATGTCTGTGGTGTATTTTGTATGGGTGCGGGCCAGCAGAATACACAATGGGGCTATTAGGCCTATAAGAAACTTGGTTAAAACATGCATGCAGGACCATGAATTTCTTCATAATTTTTCCTCCCAAAGAATTATTATTCAAGGATACCTATAATATAAAAAATAGGTAAATTGATGTAAACGCAGTGGCCAGTGGTGAGTATATGAGGTCATATGAAGGTCGTTTACCCGTCTTTTGATGGGGGATATTCGCATTCCTCTCCTTTTGGGAAAACTCCGCTGGGAAAAAGCTCACAAATAGGGACTGTGGGAGGGTCAGTCTGTCCCTTCACTGTGTCCCAGATAGAGAGAGGGAAGGAGAATGAGAGAGCACAAGGAAAGAGGACTTAAACTATATAAATGTTCAACACATTGTGTTTCACAGTACAAGTAACTCTAGAACACCGTTCCGGTATTCGATGTAGCACAGGTGTGTTTTAGTCTGCCACTGGTATATTACAAATGTAATCTTTAGTTACATATTACAGGGTTATATCTATGAGTGCCATAGGTTTCATATTGTAGTACCTTAGTAGAATGTTTTTCATGCTAATACGAAATACTGAAACTCACAAGATTTCTTTTTCTTCTTCTTCTTTTTCTTTTTCCCTGCACAATTTTCTCCTTCTTCTCCTTCTGTTGAGAAAGACTATATTTTAGTATACTGCCATATGCTAACAAGCTCATATTCCAGTGCTTAAGCTTAAAGCAATTGGCAACAGGAACAGACTCCTGTTGCTGTTAGTTAGGATATTTTGTTCTGGACCCGTAGCTTAACAGTGATGATTAGGCTGATGGTGATGTCTGGCTGTTGCTGGTGTTAATGTAATTGAATATGGCCTGGGAGAATTGGGCAATGCCTGGCATACTGCACCTTCTTCTCCATCCTCCTCCTTCTCTTTGTCCTCCAGAGCTTGCTGCTCCAACTGTTTCATCACCTCACCAACACCTCCAGTGTCTCCATCCCCCTCAGCCTCATTCGTCCCTGCTGCAAAGTCACACACACGCACATGCATTCACGTGCACACACACACACACGCGAGCACACACCGGGAGTAAATTGTTCATGGTTCTGAGTCATTTTGAGAAAGTGCATTCACTGGGATCAGAACTTGGCAAGGGCCATGCATAATTTGGTTCTATACCTTGGGAATCAATAATCCCAAGGGCATATGTACCTTGCAGCATTGTTGTATCTAGTCCTTGGGAAACAGGCCTATGTGGACAATAGTTAACCTTTCAGAAAATAGGATCAACCTCGCATTTCTATATATTTTTTAAACGCGCTAAACTTGTCAAAGAGTTATGTCAGCAATAAAAGCAATTGCACGTGATTGTTATATTTTTCTCTGCGGAATATTTGTTCTTGTATAACCCAAAATGACAGAGAAATTGTGACATAATTTAAACATCGGATTGGACAGCAGTGGTTTAGCAAACCATATGTTGCAATACAACTGCCGTTCCTGTTGCAAGCATCCCTAAAAATCTCAACTGAGAGCATTTATCACAGCAAACGAAGATGTCAAAACGTCCCGCTTCCAGATGGGACGACTCAATACGGGCTCCGCAGCAGGAGTCGTTTACTTCCAGGTTTGGGACAGTTGGGACAGGAACACTTGCTCTTTGACAGGGTGAGAGGTCTAGTGTCCCACATTTTATGCGCTTTTTGACACATCAGGGTACAGTATTGCGCTATGTCCAGAATATTTAGCTTGCATTGTCATGTGTCTTACCTGGGGCAATTGCCTTGTTCTTCTTCTTTTTTCTTCTTTTTTTCTTGGCTGATTCCGAAGGATCCGTGTCCTCCCTCTCCTCATTCTCGATGTCCCCATTGAGAACTTCGGGTTCCACTTCATGCTGTAGCTTTAGCTCCGCCATGATCAGCGATTGAGATGAAGTGACGCATAAGCTGCTGGGAGCCTCCAGTGGCCACATCCGAAACTGTGCTCGAGGCAGCTGCTGAGCCAATAATGAGCTATTAGACAGTTTCTCTGCCACAACTTCACCTGAAAAAAAGAGAGCCTTGCCTGTCATACCGTTGTGACAGACTGTAGTGTAGATGGTGGTCATACAACATGGTGAATGGTAAATTAAATACGGACTGCAATGTAAAAGATTAAGTAGCCTATACTCTCTCCATAAACGGAACCATTGCATGGTTGCAAATACAACTAATTTCTCTGGGCATAATTCTCATCCAAATAGTCTACTCATCACCTGCATCTCAAATTACTGAGCGCTCTGCACACATGCAATTTGTGCCACACGTTTTCCTATACAAGAGTTATAGAAACACAGTAGTAGTGAATTGCAGTGTGATAAGCATTGTCACTGAAAAGCTTTTTCAGATTGTTGCTATGAGTTTATTATTTATGGTGCGTGATGGGTGCATTTTTAGACGGCACAGCGTAGTATCCAAGCAACAAGTCTCACCAAACCAAAGGGATAAAGGTTACATGTAGAATAGATCAGGGACATTTTGGTGATTTGGTGTCCTATGTAGTCTGACATTGAAAATCAGTTAATCTATTGGAACTGTTTCTAAATATAGTACATGGTCAGAAGACAATATTTTTTTGCAATACCTTTCTGTTGAATTGTGTGTCTGTTTTGGGTCAAATGATGACCTCATCGGTAATTCGCGGAGATATGAGATGTGGACCACTGTATTTTTTCGACCAGGTAGGCTACTGTAACCAGAAAATGTGTGTTGTTGAAGTGACTGTATTTTAATGCAAGTTATATCAATTGTATATCTCCAGCCAACAAGACGAGATCTTACGAAGCGCACTACTATACTTACTCATGTAAACTTTGATCTGATAAATGAAGGCGTGCATATGGCAACCACCACGAAAAGGTAAACCGAATGTCAAATTAGTAATTATTTATTTAAAAAGAATATTGTCAGTACAACAATAATAAGAAACTATATTTTTATACGTAAACTGAGTTCAGTTACAAGTTGTATTTTTATGTATTTTTATTCAATAGCGGGAAGGATGCTTATCTCAAGGAGAAAACAGAAGTAAAAAGCGAGGATACACTGCTAGTGCAAAATGGAATATGTGGCAAATCTAATGCAGACACACGGGAAATTTGCGAGAAGACCGTTCAAGCCGCGCAGGTGGACGGGTTGGAAGATATAAACCTGTTGGAATCATACAAGCGCATGGCCCCTCTGTTGTTGAGCGAGTTAGGAGAACTTCTTTTACAACATGAAGGAAGCGAACAAGGATGTATTCCTCACGGGCTCGTGAATGTGCTAAATTACTCGTGGAAAGATTTGACTTCAGGTGCAGTTAACATGAGAAGGTCGGTAGTTAAGAGCAAAGTTGCGAAACTGCGAAATTCCAAGGGTTCTATTCATTTAGACGACAATGCACCTCAGATGGAGGTACATGTCATAAAAAAGATTAAAAAGAATGCTGTGATGTCAGAAAAAAATGCATCTGAGAGAAACACTCAAGACCACAACGTGAGAAAGAAAACATGTGTTTCCAACGCAAACAAAAGTAAGTAGCCTAGCATAGGATCCCTGTGCATACTTCGACTATTAGGCATTAAATGTCTCCCATGTATAGGGCGCAATCTCACAATCCATCAGCTTTAATTAACTGGCGTCTATAAAACCAATAGAAGTAATGAAAATTGGCATTAAAGATTAAGTACCTCTTAAGTCACTTGTGTTGACCTTTGAAGACCTTAATAGAGGACATATTTGGTTACAGGCTGTATGGAGGGTTAAGGTTGGTTTACAAGGGAAGACAGAGGCATGGCTGTGTATGGATAGGCGCGGTTTACATCTGTTAATCAGTTCTCACATAGGTCTATGAATTGTATTGGTCAATTATTAACTAATTAAGTATGGCATTGGCCCAAAATTATAATGTAACTGGATCTGGATAAAATAATAGGCCTAGCAATTCATATATCGTTTTTCAATCATTTTATTTTAGCAGCTCACCTGTCCACAACTATCAGTTTCTCTGTGTCCTCAAAAGTCTGCAAAGAGCAAGGTATAGCTCAACCACACACTTGCCCTATTCCCTATAAACATTGTCTTGTGTTGTGTAAATGTTCCTATTACACATGATGTAACCTATTTCATTGTGCAGGTTGGCTTGTCCAGCCAAAGGAGCTCTCGTGGGATGAGCCTCAGTGGAACACTCTGTGTCAGTGGGCTGTGGAGAGACTGCAGCTGGCAAACATACCTATGTATTTATTAAGAACTATTCACAGGGCTGATGTGGGGAAAAGGATTCACAGGGCCTTAGGCTTGGCAGGGTCCATTGGTTTCTTCTTTATTGTTAATTTACTTATAAACCTACAAAAATACATTGATGGGGTCCATGGATCCACCTCCTACGGCATACATTCTTATATCCAGCCATTTTTACTGATTCCTGTCGTGAGTGCATCAACATATGCTGTTGCCGTTTACCCCCTACAGTAAGCTACAAGCCGCCAAGCAAGCGGAGCAGGGCCTCAACAACCCTCCTATCCTAAGGTACTATGGGAAGGACAAGCCCGCTGTTCCCAACAGGAGGGTGGGAGGCACGGTCCAGCCAGTCTCTCCCCTCACTCTGTGTAACGGGCTACCCCAAGTGCCTGAGCTAAAACAGGACGACCCCTCTCAGCACAAACTGCACTACAGAATCAACGACAGATCTTCCTTTATTTAGTATCGTTGCTTTTACCTATTTGTATATCAAAGTCTTTTTTTCTCTCAGATAAATGCCATCTGGTTTGTGGCATTTGCTGGTTAACAGCAACTCATGTTAATGTGTTGATTTAGTTGACATTTTTATCCAAAGCATCATGCACCTGAGGGGAATTGGAACATGCAACCTAATGCAACCTCTAACCACTGAGTTATACCAAATCCCATGACCCTTGACCCCTCACCAACCAGCTACCCCTCTGGTCATGTGGCCGTGTGCCAGAGTAGCTCAGGGCTGCTCAGCGGAGGGTTCTATACTAATGTGTTCAGTGACAGTGCCAGCCCAGTTATTCTCGCCAGCATCACTGCATTCGGACACGGCTCTGCCAATCACCCAACCAGGTAAAGCTAAGCTACTGATGCTGAAGTGTTTGCGAAAGTCACGGTTTTAGTTATTTATGTGTAACGTTTCCTGTGACATCACTCTGTGTGTAGTGGGAGTATTATAGCAGCTTGGGATCAGAATGGGGGGCTGACCTGTGACCCTGATGGGACTGTGACCAAGGAGTGGACCTGGCAGTCAGGGTCTGGACTGAAGGAAAAGATAGTCTTACAGGTAACCTGACAACATGGTGACAGACTGATGACAAACCATATGGTTAATATTATTTAAGCAAACGTACATACTTCATACACTATGTCATTTCTGATTGTCCAGAGAATGGCTATGGGCCTTGTTTGTGAAGTAGTGGTAGGTGTCATTTATTTACGCCTTCCAAGATTTTCCAACATCCCAACATCCTTTGTCCTTCTACACTTTTCTCCCAGTGATGCAAACCATTTGCTAAAGGTCCTGTCCCTGGCTAACCTTTTCTAATGGCCTAGATAACCGAGAGTTTACCCCTAACCTCTGTAATCCCTGTGCAATTATACCATTCACTGACAAGGCCAGTGAAGAGGGCTAAGTCACAGTTGCTGGGCAGCCGTGTCATGGGATAGTCCGTGTGCGATAAATGGTGGGGATGTGGAGGAGGGGGGGTGGGGGGGTATGGGGAGTGGACAAAGGAGGAGATGTGGGCCGTGACTGGTGAACCAACTGGGTCTGATCAACTGTCCCTTGCAAGGTACTCGGATTACACCGTGGCAGCCAGCTTGGTTCATGTCCTTGTTGCCTTTTATCTCCATGGTAGACCAAGCCTCAACATAGTCACTGCCCTCCATGATCACGTGTTACTGATCACCACCACTACGTCAAATGGAGAGTTCAGAGTATTTTGAAAAATCGATTAATTTACCCGATGCACATTTCCCCCTTTATCTCCTGTTAGATGTCTGACCAGATATGTGTGAAGCTTTTCAGCGGCACCTCGGCTACGCTCTGCTTTAAGATGCACAATGAAAGTGTCAAGCTGCCTCTCTCTTCCCTCTCCACCACCCTCCCAACCATGGAAACGGTGAGAAGGCAGATATGTCGTCAGAATTAACACCACACGCTCCGATAAGATGATGTGTCCAAAATAATCAGTCAGTAATCAATCATGTCAGTAACAGCCATATCTGATTGTTGAATGGAGCTGTTCTCTACAGGCTTGCCTGCAGTCTGGAGAACACGTCCTCTCTTCTGGAAAGCAGGACTTGTCCCTGGGTAGGAAGACAGGCAAGACCCAGAGTGACAACATGCAACGTAAAGCCTTGACACTCAAATCGTTGAGGGTACACTAGCGATACCTTCACTTCAACTCCCTTGTCACGTTATTTATCACACTGGATATAAAAACCCTCTCTACTTTTACACGGAATACAGTAGTGGTTAAAGGATGTATCTGTCTCACATGCTAGGGCTGCTTTCTCCATGTTGGTTACGCTTTTCTGTCATGTCTCCACGTGTTCATGTTGGATCCTTCAGGTTGTCAGGGAGGTGGATCGGCAGGGGAAGATGACCTCATCCTTGAGAGGAGGGCGGGAGACCAGGGAACTGAGGAGACTACAGAGGAGAGTGAAGAACATCCTGGATGACTGGCTAGAGTTCTACCGCGTGGCCACTGGTAAGGCTTATGTAAACCTCAGTATACATCTTTAAGCCTAGCTGCCTACAAAATTTTTTCAGACTTGTTATCCAAAAGTTCTTGTGACCTGATGGTGAGATTGAGTTGAGATTGAGTTCAAACTCAATTAAATGATTGACCTGAGTTTAATTGAAAATTAAATCTGCCTGGATAAGTGTGTGGAGAGCTTCTTGCAAACCTAAATTGCAATTATTGGCTTTGCTGTGGTTTTGTTCACAGTCCGTCATTTCAGTTTCTTTACATATACATATGTTATTGTCCTTGGTTTTATATTAGGAATCAGGTGCCCGGATATTGAGCGCATGTCCGAATCCCCCAAACACCCCAAACTGAAGAGGGAGGCAGAGTCAGCAGCCCAACCCACTCTTAACCCTGCTGACAGTAACACAGAGACTCCAGAGGGGGGCAGCAAGGAGAAGCAGCCCCTCCTCAGATACCTCTCAGCACCTGGAGACTTCCTCCTGAGCTCCTCCCCCAAGCTGACACGGTACATACACCCTCCACACCACACGCACACACACACATAACATGACATGCTGTGTGCTATATGCTTAATACACACACACAGTGTGTGTAGAATTATCTGCTTCTCATACAGTGTGTGGGTCTACCCTTGAAAGCACCAAGTGACAAAATGCCAGTTGATTTCATTCAAATTTTTATTATTTGATCTGTGACATAACAGGATGTTCACTCCAAAAATGATGACGGAGGAGCACCTTCACATCACTCAGACAGGAGGAACAGTCCGAGTTCACAGCAATGTCAAACTGGAGTAAAGTCCCCCCTCCCCTCACCACAGACAACAGCTCACACGTGGTCACAAAGATTTGTGGTTCCCTTCCCCTCTCAAGGTTTCAGATGGTGAATTATTTTCTTGTCTTCTACTTTCAGTTCAGTGATTCTGAGGAGCCCAGACCAACGGACCTCCGCTCTCATTCACCAGCCCTCCTACAACCTCCCTTACCCCATCAGCCCGTGTCCTGCCCAGCTGAGAGCTGTGTTGCAGGGGGAGGAGGTCCGCAAGCTGTGCCGTTGCAGCACCAGGTTGATGCCTGTGGTGACCGACCTCGAGTATGATGCCTTAATCTCGGGCCAGCCTCCCCACAGCGAGCAGATCCTGGTGGTGTGTGTAAGGGTGCAGCGCCAGCCTCTTGCCAAGCCGGCCAATCAGGACCTGCTGGAACAGCTGTATGAGAGGATGAATAAGAACAGGGCCATGCCCTGCACTCAGGTTGGATTTGTTGCTGCAAACACACAAAGGTCTTCCCACACATACACACAAATACAACATAAACAGTGTGTGCATAGACATACAATCTTTCACAAACAATCGACAATCTGCCTTTTTATGATTAATGATTCTGCTCTGCTGCACTTGAAATTTGCTTTGTGTCAGCTATGAGCTTATCAGTATTGCAACAGTATTCCTGATATGAACAGAAAGCCTTGTATACTATCCCAATAGAAATGCAACAATTATGCTTGTCATACTCAGTGTCAGCTGGACTCGTTCCGCCTTGTGAGGTATGAGATGTCTACAGGGACGTCCTGCGCTAGACCGACCGGAACCACCCTGTTGCAACATAGACACAACGCCTCCCCTGGAATGTTTCTGGTCAGTGGGTCAGCAGATGCCTTTCAGAACAGGCCGTCTTAATTCGCTGAGATTCTAATGGCCCTCTAGGTGGCAGCCAAGACACTCTAAGGAACAGCTGCAGACTGTATTTCTCTTGTGTAAAGATGTTTGGGAGAATATAATCGATGCTAAACAGAGTAGACGAGGCGTGACAACTCACCCAACACACTGTTAACCTCTACCTTCGTTATGTCGCATCCCTCACATCTCGGTGATATATTTAGAGGCACTGGTCTAAATCAAAGGGAAAGAGGAAGCTTCATTTCTGAAATGCTGCCAATAAGCTTGAATGTTTAGGCATACGCAGGCCTGTCTTCTCATTCGCTTAAGGTGACAGCCACTATGATGCTGAGACAGTTATTCAGGTTCATCTGTGGAGAAACTTGAGACCAGGAGATGGCCCACAAAGATTACAAAATGGCATCGACTAGACCGGACCTGGATCTTTAGAAAGGGATAACACATTTCTCTGAAACCTGGTAAACCCTGAATATGCGGAGTGTTCTACAGAAAAAATGTGGAGATTAGCTGCTGGTTCAGGAGTAAAAGGGCTGAGTCAATTAAAAGTCAAGATAAGTATGGCCTGTGGCTCCCAAGATCCCTGATTAGGTTATGTGAGTACATTAAGTATTAGTAAACAGTGTTAAACAAAGGTATCTTGGTTTTTGGTTAACCATCCACCTTTGTTTACAGTCTCTGTGTCTCGTGTGTTGATTAACAGATGTACATCCGAGGGAGGCTGCTCTTCGCAGACTACATCTTCAATGGCTACAGCTGCTCAGAGAGAAACCTGCACAAGCAAATTGCTAAGACCAGGGCGGACTACAGACAAGGTCATAGTCTGCCCTCAGACTACCTATTCAGGTACAGGATCACACAGACTCTTTGGTAAAAAAAATTATGAGCGATTTATAATAAGGGTTTTGTAGTTAACAGAACTTTATTGACAGCGCTCAGTTGAAGAGGGCAGTGGTTGGAGACCTATCTCTCTCTCAAGAACCGCATATAACTCCATTGGAAGGCCAGTTAGGAGAAACCCAAACCTGTGAGAGGTATATCAAATAAGCAATCAAAGGTCAAATATTCCCCCTTTTAAGCATATCAAACTGTGACATTTTTTTTTATATAACGTCTTTTGTTTATCTGTGTCACAGGAAACCCACTCAGGGACCTGTGACTTCCCTGAAGAAAGACACAGTTTCAAAGGCCAAAAAGAATGCAACCTCTCTACCTTTCCTCCCAACCTGAACACACCCAGCATCCAGCTGGGTCCTGCTCTCCTGCTTATGCTCTTCAAAGATGATGTCAATGGAAGACAGAGAAAATATACACATTTGTTAACACCAAATAGATAACTGCGCACAATGTCATTGGCTGTCTTAAGCAATGTGCTTCAATATGTCTATATATAGCAACTGATGATGTTGCGTGGAAAATGCTTACAAATCACAAAAGTCTGTGCTTATGTCAACATCTTAAAAAATAATATGACACTTAATGAATGTTTGCATTATTGATCTCTGAAATTGTGCATACACTGGCTATAGCAAAAATTCATATACAAATATATGTTTCTTTGTTTTTTTTACAATGCATGATTACAAATGGGGAACGTAAATGTTGGTTTAGTAATCCAGGACAACTGTATCAGTTCTTGTCTCATTTACTAGAAAGTTGCAAGAGATGCTTTTTGACACTATGACTGAAGTGACAAAGTTGCTTAAGACTTAAGTGTTGTGTAATAGTTTGTAGGAAATCACATCTTGCGGAATGTTGATGAATCACTTCTGATAAAAATGTTTGTCTTCCTCAAAAATAATGCTAGCTTAATTATTTCATTTCCTTTACTCTTCATGACATACTATTATTCGTTATTTGATTGCATTAGCCCACGTTGAAGGCAAGCACAAATATTGGTCTAAATAAAACTTTACAGGAACTTGTGACGCCTTTGTGGTGGCAAGTGGGGGCTTTTCAGTGTAGACTATTGGTGGTGCTCGGAGACCTCTAGTGGATGTGTGAACAATGACGCAAACTCATAGATCAGATCATTTGATTCCAAGAGTGCAACTGTAGCAAGATCAGAAGGCTGCCGGGTATAGCAACATCCTTACAGAGTAGATAGTTGATTTATAGTGATTTGGACGACTGTTGACCATGGGTCAAGAGATGTCAGCTAAAAACCAGCGGTGTCATCTAAACTACGAGAAAAGCTAAAGAGTTTGCATCCAAAACAGTCATGAGCTCAGGTAAGTTGACTAGACGCTGTATCAATGTAAAAACAAATTGTTGTTGAAAACTTTCGATTGACTGCAGATGGTTGTATGCAGTTGAGATTTATTATACAATGTTTAGTATTGCGGTTTTAGCAGATTACATCACTTATATAGGTATACGTGTATATTATTACGGTGTGAATATTTAAAAGAATGAAGCACGTACTCTATTGTGTCGTGATTTTTAAACGAACGGAACAGACATGGTTTAAATATTAAAATAAAATAAATTTAAGGTTTCTATTGTCACATTATGTCGGGTTTAGCATGTCGAACTGCAGATTATTAGTCTTGGCTAGCAGTGCCAAGCGGAGCGGCTGGGAAACAAACACTGGTGAGCTGTGGATTTGCACAAGGACACACATGACTCTCTTTTGGATGCCTCTCTTTTCTATCTATTTTCCTGTCGGCATTCCAGTACTGTACATTTTGCAGTTACTTTTCTTTAGTAATCAGTATGGTGCATTTTTTAAACAAGCATACACCAACAATTTGTGTCATTTTTCTTAACCCCTTCAGTCTCATGGTCCCGGGCCATTCGTCCCAGAGCTGCAGTGTTGACTACATTTACAGGATTAATGTGTTGTTGAGAAGTGTGGCAAACTAAACCCATGGGATATACGAACAACACCCAGGAGAGAAATTGTGGTGCTGACTGCTTGAAATGAAGCTGTCAACACTGTGGCTCTGAAACGATGCAGAAAATCTTGATATTGAAGGGTATTTTAAAGCTGTAACGATTCTCTCTCCCTACCCTCAATAATCTAGCATCTGTCAACCTGTAAAGTATCTCAAATACGGTCATTTGCCACAGACAAATACATTGCAAAGATTTGCTAATCTTTTGAGTTGTAAAGCAGATCTTTCAAACTTTTATATCTTGAAATTCTATCATAATCTACTGTATATAAAGTGTTATAAGTTTTTTCTCCCTCCTTTCAGGCAAAGAAAAGCCTCCGTTGGCCCCCAAACCAAAGATACCTGCAGTTCAGCCACAAAGGCTGGGGTGGTCTCCCTTGTCTTCCAAACGAAATGGCCTGTCCCTGGCTTCTCCCGCTACACCTAGGAGTATCAAACCAGCCTTGGCTCCCAAACCGGACCTCCACAAAATCACCACCAGGGATAAGTCCATACCGCTGTCATCAAAGACAGTCCATCAGACCATGGTGCAAGAGAAGTCGGAGATCTCAAGAAGTGTAGGTTTTCTGAACTCCCAAAATGGAATACAACATGAGAACAAGAAACCCGATTGGGATTATATTATTCCCATCTGTCTATGTAGTCAGGAGAACTGTCAGTGCCTAAGGAAATCACACATAGCAGAGAAAACAATGAGCAAAATAGAGAAAAACTTGAAAACATTGCAGAAGTGTCACTCAGAGGAATCTGTTCCCAGGTATCAAGCCAAAAAAGACAACATTGGAGAGACAAAGGAGAGTCCTCACACTAGCCGTCTACCAGATGTTTGTCTTCCCTCTCAATCCATCAGTTGTCATCCAAAACAGCCAAACCACCCAGAGGAAACACCCATACATAATCAATTGAAAACACTCAATCAGAACTTTAACTCTGTGATTGATACCCTACATCCTATGTTGAAACCCTCCCTTCCTCACAGAACCCAAAGGGCCAAAACCAATGGCAACGTCATTGATCCTTCTGGTTCAACAAGGTCAGACACAGAGGAGGAGCTCACCAGCTCTACTGGCATGCCTGGTACATCCATCTCCAGTCCCAACTCTGTTCCAGCAGGCCCTAGGAAACCCTTCCCTGTCCCTGTCCCACGGAAACCCAGGAAGGCCGCCCTTGCCAGGCAGGAAAGGGTGGAGGAAGGCAGCGAGGAGAGGGAGGGGACTGTCAGTGAGGTGATGGTGTCAGTGGAGAAGAAGAGCGACCAATCCTCCCCGCCAGCGCCTCCTGCCAGGAAGAAACCCTATCTGTCTGGACCTCTAAGGGCCCAGGGCTTCTCCCCTCACCATGAGCCTCTACCACAGGACATGGAGGAGGAGGAGCTGGTGTGGAGAGACTGCGTCCATGAAATGGAGATCTCAGTAGATGAGGAGGATGACGAGAAAGGGAGCAATGAGAACCAGGGGGTCTACTGTAATCTCATTTGTCATCCACGTGTGACAAGTCAACCAAAACAGCTGGAACTCAGCCGTCACTTACCCCTCACTGTGGCAACTGGCATCATATCAGAAGAAGATGGGGTTTTCAAGATGACCCCCAAGATGCCTCAGACAAACAGCTCCCCAACATGGATGCTGCAACAGGAATTATCAGAGGAGGCCGGAGAAGAAAAGACTGCAGAAGGTGAAGGGAGACCCAGCCTTTCTAAGACAACTCAAGATGGTGGTCTAAATAATAAAGCTATGAGGGTACTTCCCCCACCCCCTGAGAAGAAACCAGGAAGGGTCTTTAATCAGACACCTGCTCTCCACAAGGGCAAGACAAACGGCACACCAACCAAGCCCTCTCGTTCCAGCCAGGGAAAGCAGAGAGCCAAGTCCTTTTCTTCTGCGGACATCACACCCTCTGAGGGACAGAAACGAGGCTCTTTCCGGAGACTTCTAGACTTGAAGCTATCTGTGAAGATGCTGCCCAACCTGTTAATCAAAGGAGGCAAGACACTGGAAGGTTCAACCGAGGAGACACAGCAGTGTGTGGACGGGCTCCCACGTGACCTACAGGACAATCTCGGGGTGCGGGTTTGGGGCGAGCGCAAGTTCTCCTGTCCCCTGATTGGCTTGGAGCAGAGCGTAGACGGAGATGAGTTCTGCTCCGGAGCGGAACAGGCTGTGGAATATGAAAACGTGCCCCTGTATGAGGAGATCCCAGAGTACATCAACCCAGCCGTAGGCAGTGCAGTGTCGTCACCTGTGGCATTTCCTGCCGGAAAGAACTACATGTATGATGACGAGAACATATATGAGGAACAGGAGCCCTATATGCCCTTGGACAAGTACAATCAACAGCAACAGCCACACAGAGAAACTAAGAGGTATTGTCTTTTTATGGCCACACACACATTCAAAGAATACCTTAAATGTTTACACAATGAAAACCATTACGTTGTTGACAGGAAATGATTGTCTCACATTTGATTCAAAGGGCAAGTATGTATGGCATGAGTAGTTCTATTTATTGACGTAGATTGACACTGCCTGGTTTCCCAGTACTGCATCTTAATGCAACCGCTTCTATATGAATGTCCATGTCTGTCTCTGTTCTCCTTCTCTCTCTCTGTTACCTACCATACTTGTTTGTGACTCAGAGTGACAGAGGAGAGTAGCATACATTTATGGTGTATGGTCAGTAACTGGAGTGATCACTGGATAAGACTGAATTTAAATCTGAGGATTACTGTTTGTGTAACATGGTTCTTTGCCTTGAACGGCTTAGTGTTTCAGCCATCTAGGCTTGAAACAGAGCAGCAATCACATGTTTCATGTTGACTGGCCCTCCAAAAGAAGTACAATAGTTTGCTTTGCTGGATTCATAGTGTTTCTCACATGTATTCTACACAATTCAGTCAGTAGGGGCCAGGGAATAGGCAAAGTGGCTGTTTGGGAATTGGGCCCCACCAGGGTTGGTGTTAGAGGGAGTGTCATAAGGGAGTTTTCCGGCCGTCAGTCTGTCAAGAGCTCTTTTTCCTGTGAGTCCTTTTGCAGTGCTCTGCAGGAAATGTTGGAATACACACGGATGGATCCTTAAAGAAAGACACACCCTAATCATATGCTTAGTCAGGCGTTTGACTATAAAACCCCTTCCTCTCTCACCTTCCTCTGCAACACACCCTAGCCCTATGTTTTCTTATTTCTTTTAAACTCTTCGTCCCGTTAGGTAGGTGTGTGTGTGTGTGTGAGTGAGCATAATCCATCTCCAGCTGTTGTCTTCAGTCTTGATTCTAATGTCCTGCCTCGACAGTGCCTGTATCGATGTATCTGATGACCACTCAGATGAGGATATGGTCCACAGCTCGGATGAGGAGGAGAATGAAGATGACAACAGCTCCATTTCCAGTAAAGGAGACCCGGAGCAGCCTGGGGAGAGTGAGGTAAGGAACACGGTCAGATAACGTAGCTCCAAAATGAGATTCCAGCAACTTCCATGTCACTGTACACAATCGAATACTCCACAATAACTGTAGATCAAGTCTCGTTAGCTAGTGTCTGGTTTTTGTGATTGATTAAAAATAGTGTTTCCATTGGTGTCAGGTTTACAATGTACCCAAGAAGAGCAAGATAGTCCACATTGCTCATGAGATTATGAGCTCTGAACACGTGTGAGTATCTAAACAATTTGACCTACTTCACCTGTTGTTTATCACTGTTAACTTGTCTCTGGATTGTTAACTTGCCTCTGATTACTGTCTTTAAGGTTTGTTGATGTCCTGAAGCTGCTCCACATCGTAAGTATCCAGACATTTTTTGGAACATCTGTACTGTTTTCATGCATGTATCAAAACAGCTTGAAAAACACTGACAAACGTGTTTGGTATGGTGCTGTACTGTATGTTTTCTATCTAATGAGAACATGTGTGTTAGATTAGGCAAGCTACTGGGGCACACCCCGTGTGGGGCTGACACACTTTTGGAACCATACGCCCCTCGCTCGCATCAGAGAGGCTCACATTCCTCATGGTTGTCCTAGGGGGGTTGTATGATCTGACAGTGGTCCAACATATCAACGTGTTTGTCTGACTCGAATCCTACCGGAGACCTGCCATAGCTTCAGCCGAATATAGTTGCAGTTTTGATTCGCGTATATCACCAGTCTGTCAACCAAATGAAAATGTTTTTTTTGTTGACTAAAGCTAACATTGTTGGTGTGGAGCCTGGTTCCTTTGCTGTGTATACATATATAATAAGGTGGATGGAGAAACACAAATACAGTAGGGTACTCATAACTAAGGTGCTGATGGGTATATGTACATATATATACTCACACAGATATCTGAAGGTCAGGTCTGCTGATAGATGGAGTGAGTAGGCAGAAGAGGAAGCAGAGGATGGCTGTGTGACTGGATCTGCAGATGGAACAGTACTGAGTCACAAGCCCTCATGTCTTACTGTGTGCGGAAGTTGATAAAAACCAAAAGACAAAATCTGTTACTTCTCTGTTGCTGTTGTATGGTGAGAGGGTTCTGTTTTGGGATAGGAGGCTGTCTGCTGTACAGAAAGAGGAGACCACATAAACCACAAGAGCTCCCCCCAGGGCCCTCTGACCGGAGCTGTGCTGCAAGCAGTTTCTCTGCCTGCCCTGTGCCCAATAAACCACTGAATACCTTCTCATCATCAGAAAGGAAAGGCAGAAACTGCTTCCCCAGGCACCCCTGGGATGTCCCCGCTCTTCTGTTAAGGACTGGGTTTAGGTGTTCCATAAACTGCTTCTGTAAGACAGCTTAATACGTGGTCAGGGTTCACAAACAGCTCACCCTCCCACATCCAAGGCCACTTGAAAGTACCAAACTTAGTGTGGTTTACTGTTCTCCAAACACTTTGAGTTCTTTTAGTTTTTGAAAATCAAGTTCTCCAGAACTGCGTTCTGAAACCTATGTTCCTATCTTCTGAGTCCATCCATTATGTATTAGTATTACATGTTTCTCTAGCTTGATGTTTATTTATGTTCCTGTAGGACTTTCGGCATGCGGTGGTCGAGGCCTCTCGTCAAACTGGGAAGCCTGTGATTGAGGAGAGGGTTCTGAACCAGATCCTTTACTACCTCCCCCAGCTGTATGAGTTGAACCAAGACCTGCTCAGAGAGCTGAAGGAAAGAGTGGCTAAATGGTAACCGGAACCAGTCAGTCAGCATTCATAACCCATAATCTTAAATGGAACGCTTATGGAAATTACCTTTCATAACCCACAAGCTTGCACAACACACCTAGCATTCCTGACCACTTCCTTATTGTTTGTTGGTATACCCACCCTCTACATACTGTACTTTTTTAAAATTCCAACTGTATGATACAGTAAAACATAAGTGCTCTTATATCTGTCCTTGTTGTGTAGGAATGAACATGATCGACTGGCTGACATATTTGTGAAGAAGGGGCCCTATCTGAAGATGTACTCTACATATATCCGGGAGTTTGACAAGAATGTGGCCCTACTGGATGAGCAGAGTAAGAAAAACTCTGCGTTTGCTGGACTGGTGCGGGAGTTTGAGGTAACTAGGCCAACCAGTTTTCTTTCTGTATGGCATTGTCTTATGGGTGTGTTTTCGCGTCTGTATTTTGTGTTTCTTTTTGAGAATTTGTCATTTGTCATTCTTTGGTTTTGGTATGTCACTTTGTATCTGTTTGTGCGTTACATGTTCTGAAGTTCCAATGTTGTTCTTTGTCTCAGGCTAGTCCTCGCTGTGCCAACCTGGCTCTGAGGCATTACCTTCTGAAGCCGGTTCAGAGGATCCCCCAGTATCAACTTCTGCTCACAGGTGGAGCCACTTTCTCTTCAACCTCCTCCACCCTCCACATGGTAGTCGTTAGAAATGTTTAGCATTGGGTATGAAAGGGATGACAGCACCATCTAGTGGCTTGTAAAGTACAAACACCTGCATGAATCTTTTCACTAGCCACATCTAATGTGATTTTGAAGTCCGGAACAAATCTGATTTGGTGACATAACAAGATTAGAATCCCATGGTTGATGGATGGACCTTGTGGTGGCAAAATGTGAAGAATGTCTCGAACGTCATTCTTAAGTAATTCCATTACATAAGCACCTTTGGGGTCCTGTATTTAGGATTTACTGTGTGAGATTACATTCCAAGAATTTACTACACAATACCAGTCACTTACACTGTTATGCTACCAATTTACTGCTCTTGTATCAGTCAATTGTCTTTAAAATGGTGTGTGATTTCAGACTACCTGAAGAACTTGGCCCCTGACTCAGCCGATTACAAAGACACACAAGGTAAAACCAATACGAGTAAAGCACCTGCCCAAATAACATTTCACTATCGAAGATGTTTCATTTTAAAACCTTACAATAGTATTTATAGTGCCTGAGTTGAAAATAAGCAGACACCACACCTATGCAAAAGAAAAATATATTTATACATTTTCCTCACAGCGGCTCTGGGCATAGTGAAGGAGGTGGCTAATCATGCTAATGACATCATGAAACAGGGGGTGAGAGACGACTTCTGTTACTTCCAAGTTCACCAACTTCATAACTCCTGTAAAGCTGTCTAATGTACCTACATGCTATCAGAACCCCATGTATTTTCTTCTTCAGGATAACTTCCAGAAGCTGATCCAGTTGCAGTGCAGTTTGAATGGCCACCATGAGATCGTCCAGCCTGGGAGGGTAGGACACTGCCCAGCAGGCCACAGCTTGGGGAATTTGATAGCTTGGTTCTTCCTTCTCATCTGTCATGAATTTCAGGTGTTCCTGAAGGAGGGAATCCTGATGAAGCTGTCCAGGAAGGTTATGCAGCCTAGAATGTTCTTTCTGGTAAGCCCCTACTAAACTGTGGTTTGATCTTACTGCTGTCTACATATGTATTCTTGCAATTACATTTGATAAAGAGGTCATTTTAAAATCTTACTTCTAAATGGTTGTAAAGAGTGATACTAACTGGATGGTTGGACCTCTCTTAATCCAGTTCAATGACGCGTTACTATACACCACCTCTGTCCAGTCTGGCCAGTATAAACTCAACAACATGCTCTCTCTGGCTGGAATGAAGGTGGGAGCTGTTTGTGTTGTTTCCTAACCCACAAAGAATTACATGTTTCACACACCCATTTTCAAAATGTAAATATTGTCCTGTACTTACAGGTGAGCAAGCCCAGTCAAGAGGCCTATCAGAACGAGCTGAACATAGAGAGCGTAGAACGTTCCTTTATACTATCTGCCAGGTATGAACCAGTTACAGGTTGTTTGCTTTATTACTCCTTCGAAACAATACACTGCAACTTCATCAAGTACTTCAAAAAAGTACTTGAACATTTACATCTGACAGCGTTTGGTAAAAATGTTATAGTGCAAGCTTCTCATGGAGTATATACAGACATTTATTGTCCAACTTGGCATACACTGACAGCTGGTGTTTTCTTATTTCTTCTAGTTCTGCCACAGAGAGAGATGGCTGGTTGGAAGCCATCTCCACAGCTATTGATGACTACACAAGGAAGAAGATCACCTTCATATCCAGTAAAAGCTTGGAGGAGGTAATGAAACCGCTGAACTAATGGCATTCTTGCTTACAGCAAAACAAATGGAATGCTTCCTCATACAAAGTAATATGCGAGTGAGAACTGACTGCAGAATGGCTCCTATGTTCAGGTAGAGACACAGCACATTGGCAGTGGGTCACCATTGGGCTCCACAGCACCTATCTGGATCCCAGACCTGAGGGCCACAATGTGTATGATCTGCACCTGCGAATTCACCCTCACCTGGAGACGACACCACTGTCGTGCTTGTGGAAAGGTGGGTTGAAGTACTTTTGAGACATGCTAATTTCATTTATTTCTGCTTTTCTTTAACAAGTTACTAACGTACCACAACACGCAATGTTTTCTTCATTTTTCATGTAATATTGCTAGGTGGTGTGCCAAGCTTGTTCCACCAACAAACACTGTCTGGAATACCGAAAGAACCAGCTGGCTCGAGTGTGTGACCAGTGTATCTTCGTCCTTCAGGAGCAGAGACGTAAGGCTTTTTCTGGGGCGTCCATCTAAGCCCTGATACTATACATAGAAATAAGACTTGATATTGTTGCCTATAAAACCACATCAGATACACCAACATAAAATTACTCAAATGCCACCATTTTTTTAATGACCTGTGACACCTTTGTCTCTAGGGGACCATACAATGTTACTTTCCCCTGTGGGAAAGTCCTCTTTTGCCTTCTCTAGGAAACAGAAAAAGATTCCTGCTGCCCTCAAAGAGGTGACTATAGCACACCATAGTCCAAGGAGAGAATGATTCAGATGTGTTTTTATTAAAACATTAAAACGTTGTTTTTAGGTGACAGCAAATACAGACAACTCCTCCATGAGTGGATACCTGCAGAGGTCAAAGGGCAACAAGAAGCAGGGGAAGAGGCTCTGGTTTGTCATCAAGAACAAGGTTCTGTACACATATGCTGCCAGTGAGGTAAGATGGACAATCTATAGTAGTCAGTTATTTTCATGTACTGATATGTTAAAGGTATGTTTACATGTTGTTATACAGTAATGCAATCAAATGGCAAATTAAATTGAAAAAGCTGATGGCTTATAATCAACATACATGGTCTATCTTGTGCTCCTTGTTTTTCAGGATGTGGCAGCATTGGAAAGCCAGCCGCTGCTTGGTTTTATACTGAAAGAAGAGTTTATTCATAAGCTCCAGTTCAAGCTCTACCATAAAAACACACTCTACTACATTTTCAAAGCAGATGACCCCCAAACAACTCAAAGGTACAGCATGATATGCATGTCACTCATTTTGTCATGTATCAACACAAGTTCATTCCTTTCCTTAAATTGTCTGAGATATTTAGTACGCTCCTCTGAAAACATTTTATTAACCGTCACTCTGATTTGATGGCAGATTTAACAATGTGGTTTTGCACTTCTCTGTTGTTTGGCAGATGGAAAGATGCATTCAAAGAAGCCTCAGTGCTCTGATCCTCTTTCTACAACCCTGCAGAATTTGCATAGTAATTAATTATATCTGAATGTGAATAGATTAGGATATGACTTAATCACAGAAGTGGAGACTGGTTTGATGTAATTAATAACAGTGTGAATACATTGGCATAGATATCCAACCAAATGAAGGACTGTTCAGAAATGAACGACACATTTGATTGTTACCATAAGCCTAATTTAGCCATAAAGCACTGGTGCCAAAGTTATAGTTTGTGTAAATATAGCATGGGGGACCTAAGTAAGAGACAATGTGCAGATGTATTACACATGCACTAAATGAAGGAGCATTGAGTAACAGTTCAACATTTCAAGGGGACTAGGAACTGTAAATATGTATCTGGGGGAATTGCCCCAATCTACACATTACTGTACAATGAATGTTAAGTCAGGGAAAATTGTGTAATTGTTACTATCACATAACATTTACTGAGGTTAGCAATTGTTCAAGTTTCTTTTTGACAATTCACAACTTTTGAATGACCAATTCACAGGGTTATGGTAAGAGAAACTGAAATTAGATTCACACATCATTTTTTAACTTTATGTATACATTAATATTTCCGATTAGTTACATTCATCAGTACACATGATTTGTTTGTTTTTAGGCTATCTTGCTTTTAATATTGATGTAAAGTCCTAATTTAGTATGTAGGTAATTGTGCTCTCAGAAGAAAAGAAAAAACACACATGAACAAGTCACCCTTGATCACACATGATTTGTATTCAATATCCATTTTAAGACACTTCTGAATCTGTAAAGATTTGAGGTATTACACACTGGTTAACACCTCCGTTTGGTTGCATTTATTTTCTCACTGACAGTAGCCATTTTAGAAAGGATAAACATATTGCACACACATTGTCAGCTAAAGTGCTTGCTTATAGATTAAAGTAATGCTATTTTAGTGTAAATGTTATTTTACATTGGTGCAAATCTATTTTATATTTACTGGTGTGATGTGTATTGCACAGCGTGCCTATGTAATAAATGTTTTACCAACTCAGTTTTAGTCACAGTCTGAAAATACCCCTGCACCGTGCGATTCAGATCCAGATGGAACAATGGAAATAATTTGTCGGGGATTTCACTGACAAAACATTTTTATAGCAAAATGTTATATCGTCGGGTGTATACGTTAATTTTTGTTAATTAACTGGGACTTTTTGTGGCCTACTACTTCGATTTACATTTCACGAGACCTTAATAGTCAGAAGCCAACGACTAATTGCGCATGTGCAACAAAGTGTTTTGAGGAAAAGGTCACGAACTCTGACCCTCTCTCAAACTGCAGCAATCGACTGAAAATATTATTTATTTGATCACCCATCCCACTAACGTCTGATCAAATAGCATTATAACAGGTAAGGCAAACGGGCTTGCACACGAATACTACCTTCGATTGACGTATTGGTCGGGTCTGTCATATGAGGCGAATACGTTGCTGCAGAGGAAGGGATGCAGCCATAACAAGCTAGCTTAAAGCTAATAGCGCTGGGTGGCTAGCTAGCTCATCCTTCCGGATCCCAACCCAAGATTAAAATTTCTAAACAAAGGTAAACACATCCTCAATTTAGCGCGAATTTGAATATATTTCTCATGTCTGTATAATTGCTGATGTTGCATTAACTTGTATATTATGCTGGCGATTATAACGTTTCTGCTAACGTTCGTTAGCTTGGCGCTAGCCGTACTAGCTTGGCAGGCTGGCTAGCCACCCATACCATACACATTTGTGCGATGGTCGAATCCGATTCAACTTCCTTAAAAGAAATGTAGTCGTAAGAAAAGACGAACGACTGTCCATGACGCTTATGATTCCGATCAGCAACAAGATTAAAACGGAATAAATCGGGGCTTCGTTCCTAAAGAGTTTTCATTTTTTGCAATGAGAACAACTACGTCCCGCCACTTCATTCTCTCTGCGTGTTTGTGTGGGCCCTGAACCCTAGCATGCTTTAACCCTTCAATGTTGACCTTTCACCCACAGGAAAAGAAATACCTTTATCTTCCGTATCGATTTTAAATAGCTACTAGACAAGAGCTTGTTTATGTTGTCATTACAACCACGTTGTGATTGTAAACCTTGTTACTAGCAAGCTGTAGTAGGCATGGGTTTTGTTCTGTTGATAAAACATGGTCAGCGCACATCCACACGCTAGCAAGCTAGCATAGGCCGCACGTCTGGCAATGCAACATAGACTTAATTTAACTAGCTAGCTGGAAGCTGGCTACAAGCTGTATACGTTGACTACACCTAAGGTTTCCCATTTGATTCAATAAAGCTCAATGCAGAACTTTTCAAATACATATGAAAATCCTTCAAATGTAGCTAATCCTTCCGTTTTTCCTACGTCGATGCCCTATGTCGTTGTGTTTTTTAAGCAATCAAAAAAATAACCCTTAGGTATTTTGCCACATACTGATAGATCATTTGTTTACCTAATTGATGATGCCTGTGTTGAATGCATTTCCCTTTATCATAACGATATATTGTTTGATCACATGAAAAAATTCGGCCATTTGATTGAAGCAGTTTTTTGCCACAGTTTCATGAGACTCATGGGGGTTTTAATGTGAAGAGCAGCTGAAGAAAATCTAAGTCAGCATGGATGGCCAGAGGATTCAACTGGTATCAGCAGATGGTGGCATGGCCCTAGGACACCGAATACAGGTAATGTCGCATTACCATGGAGAATAATGAGCCATTGGTGAACAACCACTTTACAGCTTTGGGATTGCATTCTACAGTGTCCCCATTTTGTAAATGTATCAACAAGAAAAAATTATAAGATTGGTCATTGTTTTTCCAGGCAGTTCTGTATCTCTGCTTGGTTTGTCCCTCATTTTCCTTTAGCCATCTCTTATCCTTTACTCTTCCTCTGTTTTCCTGTAGATTGTGACAGATCAGCAGACTGGACAGAAGATCCAGATAGTGACCGCCCTGGAACAGACCTCCCCAGGAAAGCAGCAGTACATTCTGGCCAATGCCGACTACTCCTCAGGTGGAAAGGTGATACTGGCCAAACAGGAGTCCCCGTCTGGAAAAGTCATCCTTGCTTCCCCAGATGGCTCAGGGGTCAATCAGCTGCTGTTCACCTCACCTGACCTGGGAGGACAACAGATACAGGTAACAACTAGTCCTCTTATTCTTTGTCATCCTAGTGTCATGATTTCTCCACCCCACCTAGTTTTCAGGGGACATATGGCTGAGTGGTTAGGGAGTTGGGCTATTAATCAGAAGGTTGTTGGTTCGATTTCCAGCTGTGCCAAATTACATTGTGTCCTTGGGCAAGGCACTTCACCCTACTTGCCTCGGGGAGAGTGTCCCTGTACTTACTGTAAGTCGCTCTGGATAAGAGCGTCTGCTAAATGACTAAATGTACCTCCCCCCCTCTCGCATGGTTTGGTTTCATTTCTTGTGGTATTTCAAATGCCCTTTGCGATATTGCATTTGAAAGTGCTAGGATGCAACTGAAATTTCGCACACATGGATTTAATTTGACACCCAAGGATTAAGATGGTTATTTATAGACATTGGCTACAAATAAGCCTTCTTGAATGTAATACATATATACCTACTGTATATACGTTTGTATAAACTGTGTACACAGTAAAAGCATACAGACAGTACCAGTCTATCCAGTATGTTTGTTTTATGAACATTTCTAAGTGTTCTCGTTTGCTTTGTCGTTTTGTTTCTTTTTTGGGGGCGGCAGTTTGTGACTGAAGGATCTGACCAGGCTATGGTGAAGCCGGTGGTGGAGTACTGTGTTGTGTGTGGAGACAAGGCCTCAGGTAGGGGTGAGAAACAGCAGCGCTTCCACCTTAAGATGTCTTTCTTATAAACTATTTTACGCACACGCACGCACACACACACAAACACACCAAGCTCATTGTGACCTATTTTTTCCCCTTTCTTCATTCCAGGACGCCATTACGGTGCAGTAAGCTGTGAGGGCTGCAAGGGGTTCTTCAAGCGCAGTATTAGGAAAAACTTGGTGTACACGTGCAGAGGCTCTGGAGAGTGTGTTATCAACAAGCACCATCGCAACCGCTGCCAGTACTGCAGGCTGCAGCGCTGCATGGCCCTGGGCATGAAACAGGATTGTGAGTATCAGAAACACTTTGGAAAAGGTTGTCATTTTAGAAAAAGTCTACGTTTTTACAGAATCAGAATCACAATGGGTTTTATTCGCCATGAAAGTTTGTACAGACAAGGAATTTGCTTTGGTAGGAAGGTACATACATTAAACATATAGGAATCTTAAATTTAAATATGAGGACCAACTATTTCTAAGGGTACATAACTAGCAGTAACTAAGTGGAATTAGAATGAAGTATTTCCTGCTTGGTCCTCTTACTATGACACACTTATGGTCCTGTTGTTGCTTCTTACCAGCTGTGCAGTGTGAGCGGAAGCCTGTTGAGGTGTCCAGAGAGAAGTCGGTCAACTGCGCTGCCTCCACTGAGAAGATCTACATTCGTAAGAACCTGTGCAGCCCTCTGGCCGCCACACCCACATTTGTGACCGACAAGGAGACTGCCAGGTACAGCTGAACTCTGGGACACAAGTTTTAATCACCTTTTCTTTTGGAAAAACCTTACTCGAGAGGGGTAGATTGAGATGGCGTTATCCTGGTTCTGCAGGTCAACGAGTTTGCTGGAGTCGAGCATGCTGCTGAACATTCAGCAGCCTTTCCCCAAGATGGAGAACACTGTTTTGATTCCAGCCTCTCCTGAAACGGTATAAGCAGCTATGGAACTTAGGCCCTGTGCATCTGAATAGCCCAACGTCTTTCTTATGGTAGTCCTGTTAGGTCATTCTTAGTAACCTCATGTAAAAGTCCCCTCATTAAATAATGACTCCATGATTACCTGGCTATAATATTTTAAGATGAAGAGAAGATTGGTACATTACAGTGTCTTCTGACCCCTCTCCTGTCTTGTCCCTCCCTCCCTCAGAACGATCCGTGCCAGGGTGACCTAAGCACTCTGGCTAATGTAGTCACATCTCTCGCCCACCTGAACAAGGCCAGGGAGGTTGCCGAGGGCAACAACGACATGATGGGAGAGACCCTCAGCAACGGGGACAGTTCCATGACAGATCTCCAAGCAGATGAACAAACTGCAAGTGATATCACTCGGTAAGAACGTCCCCAGGATGAAATGAGTTGGGAGTATTACAACATTGAATAATGGCAGCGGAGACATAAAAACTGATGGCTGCACGTTTGATGCTTATGTTTGCGTGTGTACCATAAAGGTTGTCCTGGGGTTGTTTTCTGTGTATCATGAGGTAAATTACATTTTTCCAGGGCCATGTGCTTCCTGCCTCTGTTGTTAAGGACCTAATTAAATTTGACCCTGGGAGTGTAGTTCAGACGTAGCTATAAAAAAAAACAGCTGTATCCAATACATCTGTAAGGTTGCTATTTGACTATTTGGAATGCTAGTCTCAGACATTCATTGTTTTGATTTGAATAATATCTGACCACTTTTAAAAAAGCGCTTCAACCATTACCGCTAAATAGTCAGTGCTTTGTGATCTGTGGATAAGTGTGTCTCCTTAACCAGTGATCCTCTAGCGTGGATAGCCCTTCTGAAATAGTGACTCAGTCACATCCGGTTCATCCTGAAAAGCATATGTGTATGTTATATTAATAGTCATCAGTGTGTTCTTACCCAAGTGTGTCTAAGATATGTTTTAGGAGAACCAGTTCCCTTCAAATGCCAGATCTAGTTGACTAGATTGTGTGAATTGTGTTTTTATTTGAATTGTTCTCACAGGGGAGAAGACCCCCCCCCCCCCCTCCTTGTTAGCATCAACGTGCAAATTGAGTGTACTAGAAGGGTAATAGTTCATCAGGTTTCTACCAGTTCAGTACTACAGTTTTCCTAAAATAGGATTTTAATGATTGATCAACAATGATTGTTAATGATCTGCACCTGCATGGTGGTGTAGTTCCAAGTCACAGGACAGGAGAGGGGTGTGTGCGTCTCTTAATTGGGTTGACGTTAGCAGATGTAAAGTCGGCCTCTGGGTGTGAGTTCTTACCAAAGGGTGTCGTGTGCCCCCACAGAGCGTTTGACACCCTGGCCAAGGCCCTGAACCCTGGGGACGGTTCAGCGGGCGACTCCCTAGAGGCCACCATGCAGCTGATGTCAGGGGACCAGTCGGGCCCTGTGGTGGAGCTGGAGGGACCCTTGCTCTCAGACAGCCATGTGCCCTTCAAGGTAAGGAGCATTCAGACTCAAACCTTTCCTTTCCACAAAATGGCTCTTATGTTTGTGAAGAAGAAATGGATAACTGCCCAAATGTCTGAAAAACGTAGCACAAAACCCACTGTAATTCCATTTTAACTCCCCTTTTTTTTCCCCATCTGTAGCTTATGATGCCTTTACCCATGCCTGAGTACCTCAATGTGAACTACATCTGCGAGTCAGCTTCACGACTGCTCTTCCTCTCTATGCACTGGGCACGCTCTATACCTGCCTTTCAGGCCCTGGGGTGAGTACTACTCTCACACGCTCACTTTCCCTTGTTTTTTTTTTTTAATCAGAGCTGCAGACTCACTCGTTCTTCTTCCTCAGTGGCCAAGATAATGACATAAACCTGATGAAGGCATGCTGGAATGAGCTGTTTGCCCTGGGATTGGCCCAGTGCTCCAACGTCATGAATGTCGCCACCATCCTGGCCGCCATCATCAATCACCTGCAGACCAGCTTACAAGAAGGTAGCATGTCAGCCAAACTGTACTGCTTATATACACCTTATGTTCTTAAGGCTTCTACAAATGCACTCTGTTGTCTTTGTCTGTCCCTTACAGAGAAGCTGTCCCCAGAGCGAGTTAAACTTGTGATGGAGCACATCTGGCGGATGCAGGAGTTTTGTAACAGCATGTCCAAGCTATCCCCAGATGCTTATGAATATGCCTACCTCAAAGCCATTGTCCTTTTTAGCCCCGGTAAGTGAGGAAAAGGAACTTTCATGGGTTCTTTAGAAAACATCCGAGTTCCTTAAATAGTTAGAATGCTGCAACTCTGGCCATGATCATGACTCATCATTGGACTGAATGTTTCTCGTAATTCAACCATGGCTAATGGTTTTGTGTTTTCCTACAGACCACCCAGGTATTGACAATACCCTGCAGATTGAGAGGTTCCAGGAGAAGGCCTTCATGGAGCTTCAAGATTATGTCACCAGGACCTACCCAGAGGACTCCTATCGGTTGGTATCTTTCACCACCACAATATTTTGTCATTATCTAGGCTACACCAGCACTTCTCAAAACTGGTGACAGGCAAGCCATGACCTATTTTACTACTTGAGTTGAGAAATGATGTTTGGTGTGTTGAATTCATAAATAATGTCCGTTACTAGCACACTTTTTGGTGTGTTGGCGTGCAGGGATCTGCCTTTGCCCAGACTTATTAAACGTTTTGCTCCTCTCCAGGTTATCCAAGCTGCTTCTGCGTCTCCCGGCTCTGCGTCTCATGAGTGCCACCGTTACGGAGGAGCTTTTCTTTGCGGGCCTCATTGGCAATGTGCAGATAGACAGCATCATCCCCTACATTCTCAAGATGGAGTCCACCGACTACAACAGCCAGGTGGTCTCTGGTATCTGACCCCTCCCACCCCCCCCACCCCACTCACAACACCACTCCAAAAACCACACACCCCAGAGAACCAGTCGGGAGTGCTTAGCAGATGGGTCAACTCATAACTGGAAATTAGTTTTGGTGTTATTTCAAAACGGCATATGATGCTGTTCGTCCCTTTCAACTTTCCAGATTGATGGACACTTATGACCGATTAGCTAGTTGATTCTCTATGACTGCTTAAAAATGGCTCGCAGGGTGACAATCTAGTACTCACCAGTAATGGCCAAGCCTACCCCTTATCCGCTGATTCAGGAACAAACTTTTGAACTGGGCATAGTTGATTGTGCTTTTTATTGTACAGAGTATTTTTTTGCTTCATATCCTTTCAAGGCTTTCATTTTGTGCTTTTTGACTGTTTTCCCCCATCCAGTTGTTCTTTGCTTTTTTGTAATGTTTTTGAGAAAAACTTTTGTTGGAATGTGAATTGGTTTATCATGGAAATGTGGTCAATTGTGAAGGTTATAACCTTTTCTATTTTACTTGTTTGCCAATCCAAAGGAAAAGGCTTGCATCATGAGTTAACTCTACCTAAAGTAATGTGAGACTTATTTGAAATATGTATATATAAATATGTATATAGACAGAAACGAAACAAAGCTATCATGGACGATAAGTTGCTCATGCAAGGATTCCATCTTTTGGATATATTCATGTAGTTGCTAAACAATTGTCAGTTCATTTGAAAATAAAAATGACATTTTCAATTGCTTAAAGTATTTGTAACATTTATTGTTCAGAAAATCCACTGGACAGACAGAATGCCACTTCTTCAGGCTGTTTGTTGGAAACCAGCCAATCTCTTGGTCACGGTTGCTGGACTTGAGAAGCTCATTTTGAAAAATTAATTGGGGAAAGTCACCAATCAGAAGAGGCCCTCTTTGTGGATTAGAAAGAGGGTAATTATTTTGTTGACCAGATAGTTGCTATTTTTGGACTGGGTTATTATATTTCTCATTTATACTCATCTGGTTTGTGAGTCAACAGATCCCTCTTTTTTTGTTGCTGCTGACTTAATGTGTCACTTTTATGTTATGAACAGCTTATCTGGAAAATCCACACATTTCAACAAACCCAGTTGGGTTAATATTTACATTAACCTAATAACAGTAAATTATATTGATTATTTACACATTCACCAGGGGTTGTTTCAGAAATCTGTACCGTTTGGTCTCTTGTGTCTTTATAAGGGTTTGATTAGCAGAATCAAATATCTCATGGATGGAAAAGGTTGTCTGCTACAATGAGAGCATAGACTTACAGTTTGTCTTATTAGTCAATTAATATTTCATCAAGATGCTACACAGAGGAGCACGTAACTGTAAGCTCTCTTTTGCAGTATAGTCACCTGGTGAAGGCTAATTAAAGTCATTGGTAAGCTCATTAAAACTGTATGACTTTCTGAATGAGTTTCAGGGTACTGTTTTTAGATTCTATTGTTCGGGTATTCGGTGTCCTCATCATCCCTATATTATTCAATCACTTGTTGTAACCACTTTTTTTTGCGTTTTTACTTTACAGGTCCATGCAAGTAGCATGCAAAACAGAGATCCTCAGTAACACCAAAACTAGCAGGTTATCACAATTCCTGTGTGTGTAAAAATATTATGTTTGGCATTTGATTATGGTTTGTTTGCCGTGTGCTTGTGTGCCCGTTACTGACAAGTCACAGACTGTTAAACCTATCAAAGTATGAACGTCCAGTCTATACATTAGCTCATTTAGATGTGTACTGCTTTTAACAGTGTCATAACATTCATCATAATGTGAAACACTGCAGAGTTTCTCAGTAGCCTGCCAAACCAAAACTAGCAGACAATGCCATGTGTGTAAACATATGAAGTTTAACCCTTTAACATGTTCAGTCTAACAGCATCCCAAATAGGGTGCATTACTTAGCCACCGACGAGTAGCCTACATAATTAATGAAAAAAGACTTGGTAAGTTAAACCCATTGTGTTGAAAAATCGTTTTTGGGTTTGGTTGATGACACATGAGGCATGGCACGAGACTCATTTGTTGGCTTAGTCTATGTGCGTGTGTGTGCACTAGCCTATCGACATATTATGTTAGCCTAATGCATAAACTTCGAATTGTTATTAATTAATTTAGATACTGTTTTAAAGGTGTTATAACATTTCTTTTTCTGTGAAACACTGCAGAGCTTCTCGGTATGTGGAAAAACTTAACTCCACCTCCTCAGTCCACTCGGCTGAGCAATATAGGCGGAGTTTGGATCCACATTGTGTTTTGTTATGTTCAGCTTGGAGAGGGGGCTCAATGTGCGAGGGGCCGACATAGATGCGACACAAATGTGACGAAACACATGCCCAAGTTTTAACAAGTACCGCGGGTCCTACATTGTGATTATGCCCAGCGCCGAGCCAGCTGTGCGAAGTTTATCAGAAGTAGAGAAATACCTCAACAGCCGGAACAGAATGGTAACTATTAATTCTCATTTTACCCACAGTGAGTGCAGTGTAGCACAGACATCCAATTTTCATCGAAAGACTCCCATATCAAAATTGCCTATATGTAAAACAACGTGGTCTAAGCGTTTTACCCGATTTGGCTACTTTGTTGCAGTGCTTGAGAATGGGTGGATTTGTGAGATTTCTCTGTTTGCGGTAGCTACTAGCTGGCTGACTACGCTGATTGTTCACACAATTAAAAGGGCCGGTTTGACCCAGTTTCTTTTGATTCGTTATCTTGTTTATGACTGAGCATGCGTTGTCATTAAGCCTATCTTGTCTCGCTGTGTTTGTTACATTCTTGTTTACAAAGTATATTTTACTATTAAACTTGTGCTGCCAGGGTAGACCTGTTTTAAGGCTCAGGTGACGAGTTTCGCTGTAGTTGTTTTCCGTAACCTTTTGTAAAAGGATTAATCCAAAGTACTGTCTTTTGTTTCGGCATTCAGCTGTTATACCTATGCTGTAACAGTAATACATTGCTACTAAGAACATTCAACAATAAAACTGTGTTTATCTGCATTTGCAGGTGCACCTTATGTCGACTGTAATATATTTCCAATTAAAAAAAGCTGGGGTCTTAGAAAAATGTCCCAACACTCAACTTCACGTCTCAAGGATCACAGAGTGAAACACTGGCAGAGGAATGCTCCACCCAGGGTTCTAAACGAATATCTGAACTTAAGCAAACTGTACAGCACTTTCTTGAGTTTATCACCCCTCTCATCCAAAAAACGTTGGGGTTTATTCTGTTTCTCTATCAATGTATTAAGTTCCAATCACAAGGCCATTGTTCTTCCACTGTTGTGTCACTGGCAAACACCTTTGCGGATTTGTGTATCCTGGCCTACTCATGTCAAAGCAAATTAGCTATGTCAACCGTTGCCTATTTAGAGAATAAGTTAAAAGACTAATTCCCATCAGGGTAAGATACCAGAGACCACCCATGAGAAGTTACCTTGACTACTAAACTCCAAATTTCACAATTAACTCCAACATTCCAATGTGTAGGCATGTGTTTTTCAGTACCAAATCATATCCCTTCTGTTCTTTGCTGTCATGACATTTCATAGATCAGTAACAAGTAGACAAGCGGCACAACCAGTTATTAGATTGGTCACATTTGAAATGTGACCAATCTAATTTCCAATGAATTGACCAATGGAAATTTCCCCGGTAAATGACATGTGCATCTTCCTGAAATTCCTATTGTACAAGTTGATGCAGGGGGTAAGGAGCAATTGTGATGCAACACTCTCCTTTCAAGAGCCTATTGGCCAGCAGACTCCTTTAGCCTCATTATGCTCAAGGTCTGTGCATGGATTTGCATGCCTTTCTCAGGTGACGCGTGTCCTGTCCTGAACCTGGCTTTTTTGTCAGCTTTTCTGTCACATTCGCATCCATTTGCGAGAGTGGCTTTTATGAGTGTAAAGCATATGAAGTCTATGGTGTGAAGGAGGTAAGAACTCGATCATGTTTCTTCAGGGATCTACTTCCTTGCAAGCTGGTCATGTTGTAAAGCACCACCAGGCTACCCCCCCAAAATGTACCAATGTATTGGTACATTACATATTTGAGGTCATTATATATTAGGACATTATTTGAGCTTTGAAAGGGTCTTTAATTTCTGATAAGCCTATTGAATACCTTTTAATTCACACTGTCCATAGGGGCAGACAAGGATGTGGAGTTTTAATTGGCGATTCATTTCATTTAGGACATTTTGGGGGGTATTTTTTCAAACAGAATTCTATTAACCCTTTTGAATGGCTTGTGGAGAAAACTATAAAGCACTTATTTTTTCTTGTTTATTCAGCTTGATCTCTGTCCGTTGATCTCTCAAGGTGTTTTTACAATGAAGACAAGACTGGCAGCTGTGGGATGCAAACGAGGCAGAGGAGGAAGACAGGGCAGATGAAGGGTCACAGATGTTTGACCACATTCAGGGATCTGTTATCTCTCTCTTTCTCTCTCTCTCTCTCTCTCTCTCTCTCTCTCTCTCTCTCTCTCTCTCTCTCTCTCTCTCTCTCTCTCTCTCTCTCTCTCGCTCTCTTTTGCTCCTCCTCTTTCTATCCCTCTCTCTTACTGTCTCCCCCTCGTTCCCCTGCATGCACCCGAAGTTGGCCAGGCTCGCGGGAGAGTTTCTGTGTCCATGAGCATCAGCACAGGCTATCTGGGGTGAATAGCAATAAGCACCACAGGCTCCTTCCTCTCTCTGGGTCCTCTTCACTTGTGAAGGGTGGTTTTGTTCTCGGCTTTTTCTCTATGGTGAAGGCTTCTTGTGTGTCAGCCAATGCGTCTTTGCCATCTTTGTGTAGGCTATGTATGTGTGTTTGTGTGTGTGCATGTTCTACAGCCCTGCCCATTCTCGGTAAAATCAAACTTTCAGACATTTCATTGCGCGCGTGACCTAATGTTGGTGTTCCAATTGGTTAACCAGATAAGGCCGTCAGCTGCTATTGTGCAGAGTAGCAAACATGACTTCCCTGTAACAATAAGGGCCCTACCTTCCTGTTTAGCTTACAAGTAATGTCTGCGTTCAACTGCAATGCCGCGAGGGAGGGGCCATTGGGTTTCCCCAGCTATGGTTTTACCCATTATTCCTTCTGATAATCAACATAAACATTGTTCACTTTGCTGACACAGCTCAATGTTTATTACACATCCATCAACAGCAACCACTAGTTCAGGTTGCTGTTTTCAGGCCAGTTTTGGGCCCATTGTCTCCTTCGCCCCGCAGATCTGAAAAGACCCAAAAAGTGTCCTCTCACTTTCTCGGGCACAGGAGTAAACAGTTTGTCACTGTGTGAAATTGGATTAAAACCAGATCATTGATCCAAAAGGGGGATTGCAGTGCAGGATAAACAGGACATCATCTCCAAATAAGGCCAGTGACACTGGCCAGCAACAACAGGCGGTGGAATTGTGATGCAGAGCTGGTCATTGCTTGCTTGCTTGGTGACCCTCCATTTCAGACCCTGCTCTTCACTCTTCTGTTGTGCAGATGGGTGTTTCTAGCGTTCTGCTGGTCTGTCAGTTCAGGCTTTATTATTCAGAGTGAAACTTCGAGAGCAGGACAGACTGTGGATGATTAGGGCACTGCTCTATCCTGAAGATATCTGCGGGGTGAGGGCTGCGATGTGAAGGACCCCATATGCCCAGGCATTCATATCAACGAGGATGTAGTCTGTGCTGCACTATGGTGTAAATCTTGTGGATACATTTGCAAGGCAGCTTCCTGCCATCAACGCCCTCTGCACACACACACCCTGTCCGTCCCAATATTTCCTGACAATGTGGAGCATCATCAGGTGACTCACACTACAGCAGGCATGCAAGTGTGTCCGGGAATGTTGACTGGACACACTTGTCACGTTTTCCACTTACAAACCCCACCTCACAGGACCTCATTAAGTTCACATACCATTTTAGATTGCCTCGATTTAGCCGAACACAAATCCTGGTAACTGGAGCATCCAGTGTCGGCAGGTGTGAGGGGAGATAAATGTTAGACCAAGAGTTGCTGGCATGCAGGGAGGTAGGCAGACAGACAGACAGACAGACAGACAGACAGACAGACAGCTCGCTGGCAGACTGACAGGCAGGCAGTGCCATGTCCTCAGAGGATCCTTCCTCCCTGTGCCAAGCGCAGCACCACTGCCCCTACACTGTCTGCTCAAATTAGCTGAATCCTAACTTGATTTCCCTGCAAGACCTCACTGACCCCCTGTCAAGACCATGGGAAGGGAGCACTTTGTCTCCAAGGAGTCCCCCCCCCCACACACACACACACACACTCCTCTTCAGTGCCTTCTCCTCTCTCTCCCCAGAGTGTGCCCTTTCTGCCTTTTAGGAGAGCTCAAGTGAAAAGTAGGGCAGCTTCTACCACAGCAGATTGGGGAGGAGCATTTTTCATTAGTGCAGAAAATCATTTTTAACTAAAAACCCTGTCATCCAGAGAGACGGTGCAAATCCCGAAACGATGAATCAGCGTGTGCTGAGAACCCCCAGACAAGGCGATGCACACGCCATGGAGAAGATCTGCATACTGTATTGTTGGGTTGTTCTTTGAGACAATTTAGTGGTTTTTCTCCTTGTCTCTTTCACCTGTGGACCCTCTATACCCTGAGTGTCAGTCATGGGAATTAGTCTTATTAATCCTAAATTATAAGTATAAGTATACAGAGATAGTGCACACATCTGGTACTTATTTTCCAACTCTGACTGGAATGTGTGTGGCAGGGTTGTTGGTCAGATTATGTTCCCCCCCTCTGCCAAACATCTACTGCTCATGCAGAGCTTTGGCCCAGCTGCAGGCTACAGCAGCAAGCCTAAAAACCAGTAACCCCAGCTCTCTCAAATCTCATTGTTGGCTATATATGTCTGTACAGTGCGTTTCAGATTCAAACACAGAGCAGAATCAGCTTTAGAACCCCAGCACAACTGGGGATGGAGGGCAACTTCAATCTAGCTAAAGTTTATTCCAATGATTTTAGTCCTTAACTGAAAGGCTATGATGAGATAGGAGTACGATGTCTGCTACTAGAGTCAGCCGCAGTGGTGTCAGACTACAGTAGCACAGCCCACAGCCGGACTTGGTGGGCATGCTCAGGGTTCAAACAGGAAGCTCTTTGTGTGTGTGTGTGGGACTGAACTCTAATATGCTGGTAACGTGTGCAGACACTGACCTCTGGCATTTCCTCATCACAGGACATCATTCCATCTCCTCTTCCTACAGGTTGGACCATTTTTTGATTACATTAGGATTAGAAAAGATTAAACGTCATGCATACATCCCCCCGGTGGACAACTAGACTGCATCTGAGATATGGGGGCTGAGCTTGTGTGTCAGGCCAGTGAATACATATGCAGGAGCCTGGTCATTGGAGCCCTCTCCAGTACAGATACTACAGGGACAAAGCGTGTTTTCTCTGCAGAGAAAGAGGTCTGTGTTCAGGGCGACTCGATGACGGAGAGGGGGAGAGGAGCGAGGTAGGGAGATGGAGGAAGATAGAAACAGGCAAGGAAGTGGAGATAGAGAAGCTGGGTGGTCTCTCATCCTGTATTTTAAACAGTATACACTGTACAGAATGTGTTCTTTTTTTTTTACTTCACAGCATGGCCAATTAAGTAGCCTATACAGTACTATAGTCCTATACTGTAAAACAGTTTTTACTCTATATGTCATGAAAACCTCATGGATTCAGACACCATTTTATGGTGAGAAATGTAGCCACCCCGTTCTGTCTCACTTTATTACACATCAAACAAGTGGCACAAGCTGACCAAGTGTGACTGTGTGTCTGATGGAGGCCATAGTATTACTGTTGTGATGAAAGAAACATAAAGAAAGAGGATAGTCTTCCATATCTGATCTGTTGCTGAGGGAATCTGTGAAATGATCACTTGGATGAGTGGACGGTTTCCGGAGAGAGGTTCCCCTTGACTTTCACTATGCATCCTTGTTTCATAATGTTACTAAACAGCATGCCGTTAACTGAGACTTAATGAGTTAACACAGAGAGGAACAAGGAAGTGTTTTGCTGAATTTGTATGTGTGTGTCTCTGTGTGTGTGTGTGTACCCGCCTGTCTGTGTATATATCTGTCCCATATGCTTAATCATCCTATTTCTGGACTTCCTTCGTGTTTCGTGTATAGTCATGTGTCAGGAAGTCCCAGTGGTAATATTCATGTAACTTGTCATGCAACACATGATCGTTCCGTAACGCTGTCGAAATGCTAAGAAGGATTGTGTGAGTGCTGTATAAGTCCGGGCTGGGTCACCGTGATCTTTTAACATGGTGCCTGGAATCAGAGGTGCTACTTTGGGTAGGATTATTAATGCTGTTCTCCCAGAAAGCAGCTTGTTGTGCTCTTGCTGTTCCTTTGTACAAACACGAGCTGCCTCCCCATCTCCCTGGCAAACCTGATATTCAGGTTCATGTTGGGCAACGAACCTTAGGCAACAGTACTTAGGTACTTTAACCACCTCTTTTTGAATGTTTGATTCTTTCTCAGGTTGTGTGGCCCCTCTCAAATGGCCCCTCCTTAGATGGTGTTTACTCCTAAACATTAACACTACATATCCAAGGTCTTTCTCAATAGACCCCCTCTCACTGAGCTGCAAATTGACAAAGCAGCATGCACTGCCAGAGACCATTATCGTACCCTTTAAAAATAATAATATTTGGTTTCACTTCCATGTTCTCACACCTGGTTTACATACAATACCTTGTTAGTCCATATCGCTACAACGTATAGTTTGAATAAAATGGCCCATGAAATATTCGACTGATATGTAAGGCAAGGGATTTCCTGTGTGTTGGGTTCTAACAGTATTTTACAGTACCTAGATGTGGATGCTCCACATCCCTCAGACTCCTTTGATGGCCGTCACACATGTTTAGTCACCCTGTCATCTGTAGGCTACAGTGTACACCAAGTAAGATCCGTGGCCTAAATTTGAACAGATGTGTTGAATAAGAGCATTACACACACGCATACACACCCAGATGGTCACGCTCTGGGTAATTGCTGCAGGCAAGACACGCTGTGCATACAAACGCTTGATACTGCTGGGGCATGCAAGTGTCCACAAATGGGAGGGCATCAGATCTGATAATAAGGATTAGCTCTTCAGTGCCAGATTGTGTCTGTATGTTTCGTTGTGTGAGCAGTTTGCTAAATCTAATCTGTGGCTCTCATTTCCATATGTGTATTTGTTTCAGAGACGATGACGATGGCTTAGGCCGAAACGCGTCTGTGAATAAACTGGTCAAAATAAGCAATGAGACAAGCTTGAGAGTGCCGTTTTTTCTACTGCAAGTTCATAGTTCTACTTTTTCACTCGCACCCTAAATCGCCTTTATTTTGGAAGTAGAGCGCGCCTAGCCTTACAAATATTTGTTTCAGAGAACCACTCTACAGTTCACACCATAGTATTCGATCCGAATTATGATCCAACTCTTTTCAGGCCTCTCTGTGGTTCTAGTTCTGAGGTTCGGTTTTATGGTGTTCCCCTCCCCCCCAGCAGGCGGAGCGGAGCGGCGAGGGCGGCGTCTCGGGCGCCCCGCCCCCGTTGAGACGGGGCAGCTCGGAGAACAACCTGGACCTGGACCTGAATGACGGGCCCTTCCCGGGCCACGGGAGCCTGGAGCGCAGCCGCTCAGGCCTGGACAGCCTGCAGCAGAAGATCCTCAAGGTGACGGAGCAGCTGAAGATCGAGCAGACGGCCCGCGACGACAACGTGGCCGAGTACCTGAAGCTGGTCAACAGCGCCGACAAGCAGCAGGTGGGGCGCATCAAGCAGGTGTTCGAGAAGAAGAATCAGAAGGCGGCACAGAGCATCGCCCAGATGCAGAAGAAGCTGGAGCAGTACCACCGCAAGATGAAGGACAGCGAGAGCCACGGCTCGTCCTCCTCGCCGTCCTCCTCCAAGCACAACAGCCTTCCGCGGGAGTCGGAGCCCTCCAAGGACCTGCTGAGGAGCGGGAGCGGCCGGCACCCCGCCCTGGACAAGATCAAGACCATCGGCCCCGGCGTGTCCCTCTCGCCGCCGTTCTTCTTCAGTAAGCCCCGCGAGTTCGCCAACCTCATCAGGAACAAGTTTGGCAGCGCCGATAACATCGCTCACCTGAAAACCACGCTGGACACGCCCTCGCCTTTCCACTCGGACGGCGCCGGGGGGCGGGGCTTATGCGGGAGTGCCAACATGGTGGCGAAGCAGCCCAAATACCCGAGCGACGACGAGTGTTCCTCCGGCAGCGCCTCCATATCGGCCGACAGCAATGGGAACTCGGCAGGTCTGGGCGTTGGAGGAAGTGCAGGGGAGGCTGGCCAGGGCCAAGCCCAGGGGCAAGGGCAGGAGGCTGGGGCAAATGCCCAGGGAAGACTGGCCCTCAGCCTTGAGGAGTTGAGGGAGATCCGAGAGGCCCAAAACCAGCTGGAGGAAGACATGGAGGAGCTAAAGTCTCAGTTTAAGAGAGACTTCGGTCTGATCACCCAGTCAGTGCAGGAGGAAAAATACAGGTCAGCTCACAGACTCCATCATCACAGTTGTCATTCTGCAACCGATAAAAACATTCAATTAACAGTTTAAAAACAATCTGAGGAGGTCATGTTGGTCCACCTTTTTCTAATTTTTGTTAGGTACGAGCGTTTGGAGGACCAGCTGAATGACCTCACAGAGCTTCACCAGCATGAGACAGCCAACCTGAAGCAGGAGCTGGCCAGCATTGAGGAGAGGGTGGCCTACCAGGCCTATGAGAGGGCCAGGGACATACAGGTACGCCACCAGAGAAATACTCATAAAACATCTTGATTATTGGCATTCCCATTTTCTCTTTGCATGCAGCAGCAGTTTAAGTGGGCTTGCTGTTGGCCGATCTCTCTTTTCCTCCTCTTGTTTCTCAAACATTCTTTTTGTCTCTCCCTCTTCACCTTTTCATCCCTTTTCCTGTTTCTCTTTCCAATTCTCTCTTTCTCTCCCCCTTGTCCCCTCTCCCCCTATCTTCCTCTCCTCCTTTCCCCCTCGTCCCCTGTCCCCCTCGTCCCCTCTCCCCCTATCTTCCTCTCCCCCTCTCCTCCTTTCCCCCTCGTCCCCTGTCCCCCTATCTTCCTCTCCTCCTCTCCTCCTTTCCCCCTCGTCCCCTGTCCCCCTCGTCCCCTCTCCCCCTATCTTCCTCTCCTCCTCTCCTCCTTTCCCCCTCGTCCCCTGTCCCCCTCGTCCCCTCTCCCCCTATCTTCCTCTCCCCCTCTCCTCCTTTCCCCCTCGTCCCCTGTCCCCCTCGTCCCCTCTTCCCCTCTCATCCTCTCCCCCTATCTTCCTCTCCCCCTCGTCCCCTGGCCCCCTCGTCCCCTGGCCCCCTCTTCCCCTCTCCTCCTCTCCCCCTCGTCCCCTCTCCCCCTATCTTCCTCTCCCCCTCGTCCCCTGGCCCCCTCGTCCCCTCTCCCCCTATCTTCCTCTCCTCCTCTCCCCCTCGTCCCCTGGCCCCCTCGTCCCCTCTTCCCCTCGTCCCCTGGCCCCCTCGTCCGCTGGCCCCCTCGTCCCCTCTCCTCGTCTCCCCCTCTCCCCCCTGGCAGGAGGCCCTGGAGTCGTGTCAGACGCGGGTCTCCAAGCTGGAGCTCCAGCAGCAGCAGCAGCAGACGGTGCAGCTGGAGAGCCGGGACGCCCGCGTCCTGCTGGGCAAGAGCATCAACATCATGCTGGCCATCGTCACCGTCATCCTGGTGTGCGTCTCCACCGCCGCCAAGTTTGCCGCCCCCCTTATGCGCAGCCGGCGCCACGTCATGGCCACCTTCCTCGGCATATGTCTGCTGGGGCTTTTCTGGAGGAACTGGGAGCACCTGCAGTGCGTGGTGGAGAGGGTTCTGGTGCCGCCCTGACGGAAAGGGGGGAAGGGGGTGTTTGCGCGGTCAAAACTCGGTTGATACGCTATCCAAACAGGTCACTTTCATTAGCCTTTGACACGATTGGTTGTACAATCTTCAGAAGGCCCAGTCTTCTCACAGTCACAGGGGTTTACAGTACTTCACACCATCTGCTTGGTGCTCTGCTTGGCACAGCTGCACTGGGATAGCGTGCTGAATACCCTCCACTACACACCAGACACAGAGACCAGACCGCAGTAAGAAGGTGGCCATTTTGTTTATTTGTCCCATTGTTGTCATTTTAAAGCTAATCCTCATTCCATTTTATTGTCCTCCAGGGTATTGTGAGTCACATTTTAGTTTTGTGTCTTAAATATTGTATTGGATACCATTTTTAGTGCAATATATCCAATTTCTTTTAGACCACTTGTTTTTATTGTACTTTTATTATATTTGTTTTATAACCTTCCATTGAGGAGTGACAGGGCTATAGCCAAGCCTTGTGTAATTTCTGAAGACGTCCAGAAATCCATATCCACTAAGACCACTGCGGGGGCAGAAGCAAGAGCTGGGCTATCTCCAACCAGAACTCAATCACTCCGTATTATTGCTATGTTAGCTCCATAACACTCACACCATACCCTCCCCCCTGCTTTGACACCACACACACAGGAATATAACTAGAGACAAACATGTCCTTAAACATACTGATATTGTTAGGGTTTCGCTACTTTTAATTGAGCTTCTGTGATAATGTACTGTATATGATGGGGCGAAGGAAGACAACTGTTTACACTGTGACTTGAGGCATTATGTTCTTTTACACTCCACGGAGAAACTGATACTTTCTCTCACTTAAGAAACGTGAGCAGCCTTAAAGACTTGGTAAAGGACGGATACTGTAGAATCCAGAAGGACACTGCTGAAGGAGAGGCTTAGGGTTACGTCCACTAGCTGGACTGGTATGCGTGTTGGTGCGCAAGTCTGATAAGCGGAATGACCGGTCTTGTGTGAAGACTTAACGTGTGAATATGTTCCTTGTCTAACATGATTTTGTCTTGACCTTTCACAATGTGATTTGTATGGCCTGTGTCACAGGAGGGTTCATCATGGTTCCTGAATGAAGCCATGCTAGTTCCTGTATTGACACATCTGACAGAGACATCCCTGCAATGCATTATGGGACCATTTAAAAAAGAATCTCCTCACAATGCACATAATGTGACCTTCTTGTGTTTAATCATACATCATGTGCCTTTCTGTTACAATTCTGTGAACATTAAATACTATTTTAAATCAAGCCCCCCCCCCTCTCTCTCTCCTTTGACTGAAACATTTAATTGTATCTTAATTCTCCCCTTGAGGCTATAAACACTGTTGGTCTTTTACTGTCCAACTCCCTCACCAGTTTACCACTAGGTGGTACAAGTGTCAAACAGTAGAATTGAAACGGTGTTGTTTGATCCAGAGTGTCATAAGTTTGCCCTGTTTTGTTTTACTCCTTTAGTGAAAGAAACTTCTGCATCTTTCTGTTTCATACTTACTAAAATGACAACTACTATCAGATTATGTCAGACCTAGTGAAACCAAATAGTGTCACTTGTCACTATCCACAACCTAACCTTAATGATACAACAGTGACCTCTACTGGTCAACAACCAGTATAACAACAGTTTTCTGAACTTTTTTGCCCTCCCAAGACATCTACAAAGGCTACAAAGGCTGACTAACATTTCCATCCATGTTTTACTTCCTGCGTGAAACAAGGCAAACATAGACAGATATGACTGCTTGAGATCTGCTTGTGTAGTTTAAACACAGAGGTCTTGTGTTTCTACAACATGAGAGATGCTCATACAAAGGGTGGAAGTACATCACATGTTGCTCCAGCAACATCAACCTGGGTCCCATGGCGGGGGTGAGTCTGAATGAGCCAGTGAATCTGGCTAGCCTGTGTGACAGGCTACGTCTGCATGCCAGCCATGGGGACTTACTGACAGACGGAGGAAGACTAGCAGCAACCAGAAAGATTTTAAATGCGTACGACAGATAGGTATCTTGAATGTAGATCACTGGCACCCACGTAATGTTTTTTTTCCTAAGAGAGGAGCAGTATTTTAGCGGACACAGGCAGAGTGTGTGTGGGGGGGGGTCTGGTTTTTCTTCATGGATTTGTGGTGCTTTAAAGGCTTCTGGGTTGAAGAACACAAGCACCTTAGATGTTTATGACGCAGAGAGTATGACTAAAAACCTCTAGAGCACACACACACACCCACACACACACACTGGGAGAAACAGGGCTTAAGAGCTACAGCAGTGGGTGTAGATGGATGATAAGTATTCTCATTTTCTATCAATCTATCTTCATACCAAAAGTATTGTGCTTCAAGTGAGCTGTTTGTATGTAAACCTCACCCTGTGCGTTTTCCATTCACTGTTCTCCATAGCCTCCTTCAACTGCTGGTCTATTCACTGGTTTAGTTAATGATTCAGTAATTATCCCAGGACCTCATCCATCCTCTGTGTTTGAGGGCCTGCTGCTGAGCCTTTGCCCGTTGGCATGGTGACCGCTAGGACAGGACTAGAAGGAGGGGACTGATACAAGCCAGCTCTTCACAAGTGAGAGGAGGGAGAGGGAGAGACTGCTGTCACCCGGTGCAAGGAACTGGACACGACTGTGTGGTGTGTGTGAGAACTGGTGGTTGAACGCTATGTGTTTATGTTCATGAAGTTCATGGAATGTCTGTGTTTTAAGTGTGTGTGTGTGTGTGTTTTTTTGTGTGCGTATTCAAGAATTTGTATTTGTGTCTGCATGTGTATCAAACACAGAGAGAAAGAGTTCATTTGTGTACTTTACATGGGAAATGCATGACCTTTCCTACAACTTTGGCAGGGATGTTTAAATCCTTCGGCAGTATCGGACCCTTCCCATTTCCTGTTGGTGGTGTCATGGCAACAAGCATTTCAATCACACCCTGACCTTCCATAGAATTGCAACATAACATACAACCTCAACTTCAGCCCAGTTCATAATCAAGTTCAAAAGAATCCTCACAAGCCCATTGTCGACATACTTTCTGAAATGAAGGCCCCCCCCCCAACAGATCAACCAATTACATAAAACGAATAAAGGGATCTATCAGTGAATTCTTTATGGAAGCATGATAGCTTCATACAATGCCCTTATTCAAATGCACCTTCCTTCAGTTGCTAAGCAACCATCCAGTGCCACAGAAAGGCTTGTTATACACTGCTCAGTTTGGAAGTAGGATTGTGGAGTGAAACAAGCCCTGTTGTTTGCCTGGACTGGATGGCTGGATATGAATGATATAGTATTTAATGACCCCGCATGTCAACTGCTGCTATCATTGTTTTGAATGGTAACAAACCATACTGCATTGTGTCAGTTGAAGCAGGGAAAATAAAAAAAGTTTCTATAACACACTACAAAGTGATTTCTCGAGACATACTCCACAAACTAAGGGAGATTCTCACAGGTATATAATGTTCTCTCCTAAACAACAACAGTGACTGACTCCATTGTACAGCAGTGGTTATGTGCCATATGAATTCCTCACTGGTAGAAAGACTGTAGGCTTTTTGTGTGTGGTAGTGACCCATGAATTCCATCTCAGCAGTAAGAGCTGATGGCCATATGTAGGAGACACATGAAGTTGTGGATATGAAGCAAACAAAGGCAACAGTGTGAGTGGGAGAGGTCCCCTTCTGATGACCTCATACTCAGTGGGATTAGTCTTCCCTTCCAGAACAAACAGGCTGTCTCACAGACACTCCCCCAGCGTGAAGTCAACATTCTTCCCATGTCCATGCTGCTCATAATCCTTGTGTGTTTTTGTATGTGTGTGTGTGTGTGTATGTGTGTGTGTTTCATGCTACGCCAGACTCAGTCACCTACTCATCACAAAACTCGCCCTGCAACAGTCTGTTCCTACAGTATCATCTTTGAGTCTCTGTTTATATGCTTTGTCTGTTTGGGTGCTTGTGTGTTTGTATGTGTGTTGGCGGAGGTGCAATGTTGGGGGGGGGGGGGGGGGGTGCAGGCTGTACATCTTGGTGTTTGCCAATTTGTAACTTTTTAAGTAACAGAGCTAAAGGAAGCAGATAGCCATTTGTGAGGGATGCAACTGGTTATCAAGAGATAACCACAGTTGTGGACAGTTATCTGTCTCTCTGTCATTCTATTCTCCTTGTTTCTTTAGCTAAAGCTTTGACACACATGCACAAAACAGAAACCCTTTCAGATAACAACAAGTTCCATGATTTATGTTACGAGCATGAGCGACTTTGTTTTTCCTCTTCTTCCTGCTTGGTGACCGTGCTGTGATATGAACATCCTCCAAGGGGCCAGCAAGGGGTTATCCCCCTCAGACCTCTCCTCACCTCTCCTCTCCTGTCTTCTCCTCTCCTCACCTCACCTCTCCTCTCCACACCTCTCCTCTCCAATCTAATCCGAAAGGTTCTCTCTGTCTCCCATCACCATGCATTTCTGGCTTGTAGCGCAGATAAGCTGCCAGATGTCATAGAGACTGGGGGGAGGGAGGAAGGGAGGTAAAGAGGGAGTGAAAGGAAGGAGAGAAAGGGAAGCAGAGAAGTGGGGGCGAGGGGTGAGGGTGGGTATTTCAGATGCTGTTTTTAGCAAGAGAAGAGCCACCGTTCATTAGCAGTAAACACTAGAGAAAGAGAGAGAGAGACAGAGAGAGAGAGAGAGAGAGAGAGAGAGAGAGAGAGAGAGAGAGTCAGCTCAGGGGAGGAAACGCACAATAGAGGGGAAGTGATCAGCCTTCTGCAGTGCTAGCTTTCAGCCCTCTTTGCAACCACCCGTCTGGACCTCATTATAGGTAAATACATTTGGTAAAGGAGCCGTGTGTGTGTGTGTGTGTGCATGTGTGTGTGAGGGAGGAAGTGAGCAGGGGAGCAGAGAAGCTGAGAGTACGAGGAGTGCAAAAACTGTTCCAGAGAGAAGAGGGAGACAGAGGAAGATAAAGAAAGAGAGAGGGAGGGAAAGGGTCTGCGCAGCGACAGATCACATGGAGGGACAACGATAGCCGTCTGGAAAACAGCTACATATTTCCCCTTGATTCTACCCCCACCCCCCCCCCCCCCCCCTCTCGGCACCCATCTCTCCCACGCTCCAAAACACAGGGCTTCAACTCCCTGGAACCTTCCAACTCTCCTGAGGTACACAGTTTCTGTGTGCTCTCTGCAGCCTCGCTCGCTCGCTTCAGCCTCCCGTGTGCTCGTCTCCCCCCTCCAGCTGAGGTGGGCGTGTGGCTCCTCTGACCCTCTCGCCCACTCGGCCCCTCCTCCGTCATCTCTCCCTCTCTCTCTCCCTCTCTCCGCCGCAGCTGTAAAGGGGGGGGGGGCCATGGACGGACTGCGTTTGCCGCCACTCATCGAGGAGGCGCTGGA